>NC_063174.1:33284134-33936912 GCF_023159225.1 Perognathus longimembris pacificus | reverse complement strand
CTCTCTCATCCTCCACCTCAGCTCACCTCACTGTGGAGGACAGAGAGGACTGTCCATAAATGTGGTCACCAGCTCTGCTAGCCCTGTGTCAATGGCCACCAACAGAAACAGACATTCCAACAGCTGAGTCCAAGGGACACTGTGTTCTTTGGACCTGTTACCAAACCAGCCAGGTCAGTTTCTCCTCCTATTTCAAAGCAAATTTCCTCTCCTTCTCTTGAGTTGCTGCAGCATTTGGCCTGTAATTTTGCCAAAGGGAGTGGGAATGGGGTTGACTAGAAGGGAATCTGTAACATATAGAGGCATTGTTCATGCATTATCGTTCCTATTTGCTTACTTATTTGCTTATCTGGACCAAGATGCTTAAAGAGTTCTACTAATAGCTCCTTGAGAGACTCTTTCAAGATCACATTCGCCAGTGGCAGTGATCAAAAAGGAAGAGGGTGAGATGGTTTTGTTGTCTTCAGCCAGCAGACAGGCTGTGCCAGGCATGGTGGGTCGTCCCTACCAAACACAGACTGGAATGTCACAAGCACTGGCAGATGGAAGTGACAGCTGTATTTTGGAAAGTTACATGACAGCTTCAGTGGCATTCGCCCAACTTGCCCCTTGAAAGAGAGCACCTGAGTGTTCTAAACGCCCAAGTGCCTGCTTCACAGATGCCACCCTTCATTACCCCAACACTGTTTGAACTTGTCATGGTGAAGTGCTCAGCTATTTCAGACTGCTGACCACATAAGGGTCTCAATCCACAAAAGGAATTCACAAGGCCATGTCCTTCAAATCACTACTCTGTAAACTGAAGAGGGCAAGTTTATGGAACTTGACAGAACTAACAGCAAGTATGCTATGTTTGATCAAAAGGAGTGGGGTGGGACCACGTGACTAGGTCATGTCTAAAGAGTTCTTCATATTCTAAAGTCCTCTATTATGTATCTGATCCAAGGCAGCAGTGCTGGGTTGAAGAGCATGCATTTCATGTGTCAGCATCAGAGAGACTGCAGGCTCTGCTACCATTTACTAGTTAAGTGATGTTAGGCAAGATACTTAGCCTTGCCCAACCTCAGTTTCTTCACATCTGTTGAGCTGTTGAGAGATTTTGTGGCATGATCCAGGGCCTACTGAAACACCTGGACCTAGTAAACACATAGTGCTATTATTATTAAGAAATTTATAGGAGAGAAGGTGCTAAGCAAGAAAGTGAGGCCATGAATATAAGCCCCAATACCACCACACAAAAAAAGAAAAAGAAAAAGAAGCTGGGTGCCAGTGACTCACACCTGTAATCCTAATACTCAGGAGGCTGAAATCTGAGGATCATTGTCCGAAACCAGCCCAGGCAGGAAAGTCCATAAGACTCTTATCTCCAGTAAACTACTCAGAAAGAGCCAGAAGTGGCTCTATGGCTCAAGTGATAGTGCTAACCTTGAGTATAAAGAGGCTCAAGGACAGTGCCCAAGCCCTAAGTTCAAGTCCCAGAACTAGTAAAAAAAAAAAAAAACAGAAGAAGAAGGAGGAGGAGGGGGAGGAAGAAGAAGGGAGGAAGGAAGGGAGGGTGAGAGGGGAGGGACTGAAAAGGAGAGAACTTTGTTGGCTACAGGGTGTATCTTCAGGGGTAAAGTGCTTTTCTAGCAAGTGTAAAGCCCTGGGTTCAACCCTCAGTACTATATACACTAAAAGAAATTCATCATTCTGGAGCCAGTAAATCTATACAGAGAGGATAGTTCAGTGGCTGCTTTCAGGGTCAAGGGTTTAGTCAGGAGGAATTAACTAGCAAGGGATACAGAAGAATTTTAGGAAGTGAAAGAAGTGTTCTGGATATTGATTGATTACAGTGCTCAGTTGTATACTTACACAGTTTTCAAGATTGGCAGAAATGTACCCTTGATTTTATTCCATGTGAATTAGACCTCAATTATCAGAAAACCAAAACAAAGTATCACTGCATGTGTGATCACATTACATTGGTCATCTCCATCGTCTATGGCAAGTTATCTTTCTGCCATACAGCGGTAAGGCATGTGGAGGGAAAGGCAACTTCAGTGGGGTAGGACCCAACCTGTGGTCCCTTACAGGAACTACAGTCATGTGTCCCTTAAGGGTGAAGACACCTCCTGAGAAAAACACTCTTGAGCAATTCTGTCATTGTGTGGACATCATAGAGTGCACTTGCACAAACCTAGATGGCAGAGGCCACTCTAAGTGGTCTTGGACACAATCAAGAGAACACAATTGTCAACAGTATACTTTTTAAAAAATCTAAGTAGAATTATACTCTAAATTGATGCTTAAAAGTATAGTAGAGCTGGGTGCTGGTGGTTCACATGTGTACTCCTAGCTACACAGGAGGCTGAGATTTAAGGATTGTGGCTCAAAGCCAGCCCAGGCAAGAAAGTTCATGAGACTCTCATCTCCAATTAAGTACCACAAAATTGGACGTGGGGCTGTGGCCCAAAGTAGTAGAATGCTAGCCTTGAGCATAAGTGCTCTGGGACAGAGCCCAGTCCATGAGTTCAAGCCCCATGACCACCATCAACAACAACAACAAAAATGTGTAATAGAGTAGGGCTGACTTCAGTGGTACATGCCTGTAATCTTAGCTACTTGGGAGACTCCATTTCAACCAATAGCTGGACAGAATGAGGCATGCTTGTTATCAAAGCTATGTGGGAAGCACAATGGCTGGGCAAAGTGCCACATGCCTGTCATCCCCAGCAAGATGAACAAGCACAAGTAGGAGGACTGCAGCCCAGGCTGGTCCAAGCATAAAGCCAGATCACCCCTTCTTGAAAATAACCAATGTAACATTGTCCAAAAACAACACAACAACAAAAGAAATGTACTCTTTACCTGACTTACATAGCTGGAATCCCCATGTACATCAACTTTATAATAACAATTATAAAATAAAAATTGAAAAAAGTGGACCAGATATTGATCAAGTGATAGAGTGCCCGCTTAACAAGACAGAGGCCCTGAGTTCAATCCTCAGTACTACCAAGAAAATACATACATATGTACATACGTATGTACATACATACACATATATACATATATATGTAATAAATATACATCAGTGAAATGGCCACTGTTTGCTGGAAGTGGCACTGTGGCTTAAGTGGTAGAGTGCTTTATTAAAGACAAATGTCATGTACTGTACTTAACTGCATGTGATGTATGTGTATGCGTGCATGCACACAGGTGCCAATGGAACTGGGGCTTGATTCACTCAAGGCTGGCACTTTACCATGTGAACCCCTGCGCCACACCTCCACTTGCAGCTTTTTTCTGATTAGAGATAAAGTCTCTCAGATTGTCTGCCCATGCTGGTTTCAAAGTATGATCTCCAGATTTGAGCTTTGTTTTGTTTGTTTTTTCTTTTCTTTTCTGGCCAGTCTTGGGGCTTGAATTTAAGGTCTGGGTACTGTCCCTGAGCTCCTATTGGCTCAAGGCTAGCACTCTACCACTTGAGCCACAGCATCATTTCCAGCTTTTTTGTGTATATGGTGGTACTGAGGAATCGAACCTGGGGCTTGATTCATGCTAGGCAAGCACTCTACCACTGAGTCACATTCCCAGCCCCAGATTTTAGCTTCTTGAGTACCTAGGATTATAGGCATGAGCTCTAAGTGCTGGGCTTCAGCTGCATTCTAATCTTATGGGCCAATATCCTATATGTAGTCCATTGTTAAATGTAAGGTTGTTATGGTACATGACTTTTCCACTCTAATTAAGACACTCAAAGGTCTTAGCCCTGAAGCCACTCTTTTCTCTCATCTTTTCTTTCGCATTTATGGCTAGTGTTTCAAGTCACTGATTTAAATAACATCAAGAATTGATAAATTAAGTTGCTAACTAAGGTTCAGTGGTAAGTGTCTGAGTTCCTCAGAGCTTTAGAGAACCATTTTTCTTCAAGCTTCCTTCATTTTGTCACAGAAAAGGGACAAAGAATATTTCCTTGGAACAAACAAGTGCCTCAGAGCATTTTCTTTCAAAATGAAAGGGAGCTTAGGAAGCTGGGGTGTAGCTCAGTAGCAGAGGGCATGCTTAGCATGTGGGGCCCTGGGTTCAACCCTTAGCACTAAGAAAGCAAAAAAAGAAAAAAAGGACTGAGAGAGTTCAAGGCCAGCCTAGCTACATTGTAAGACCTGTTTCAAAACAAAACCAACAACAGCAAAAAAGGAACTTGGGGTTTATAGGTAAAAACATCCTTTCCATGATAAGCAAAAACACCAGGGCAATGTTACAATTCTAAGAAGAGACTTTGAAATTTTCTCTTGAAATACATTTGACATTTTGAAGAGTACCAGTATGGAGACCCTATAGATTTATTATTTTAAATAAAAGTTGTTAACCATTTAGCCTGAACTATATCTGTTTAAGACCTATGGTACTTCTTGTTTGTTCTTTGGAAGTTGGGCTTTGACCATATGATGTAATGTTGTAATATATGCAATATTATGCTTTAAAAGGTCTCCTTTGTCTGATAAAATCTATTGTACATCACTAACAGTAGCCAAAGTGATCAATCTAACAACTTCTAAAAGCAGACTTCTAATGTATATTAGGAAACTAACACTGGTGCTAATAAACATTCTCTGTGGGCTGTTGCTTACCAAAGCTATTAACAAATGCCTTTGGTTTTCTGACAATGGAGTCAAATTAATTCAAGGACTTCAAGTAAGGCAGAAGCTAACTGCGGATTGGTTCTTGACATTAATCTCTTCCTCTTCACCATGACCCCTGAGTCCTCAGGATTATAGGAACACATGTCCAGAACCATTCAGAGCCTGCATTAGCAGAGGGTGCCCTGCCAAATACTATGTGAAGAGAGACCTAAACAAATAACCAGTTCATTGTCTTCTATCCCCAGGTATTTAAAGGGAGCGGGGCTCTTTGAAGCCTCCCTGCCAAAAGTGGAATGATCTTCATGATTTATTTCCAGATATTTCAAGAATGAATTAGCATTTGTACAGGCAGTCTACAAAAAAATTTGATAGAATAGAAATGACAAGTTGTAAGGTTCAATCTCACAGTATTTATTATGTCTCAGTATGTTCAGGCTGTTGTAACAAAACACCATAAACTGTAGTTTGCATCAATAAACATTTGTTTCTGAAAACCCTGGGAGCAGAGGAATCCAAGGTCAAAGCACTGGGAGATTCAACTGTAACTATCTCCTGGAAGGTGTCATCTTATCATGCCCCTTCCACCAAAGGGGAAAATTAGTATCTTGGGCTGCTTTCTAAAGGCACTAATTCTACTCCAAAACCTAATCACCTCCCCTTCTAATATGATTGACTGGGAATTCAGATTTTGATGGAACACAAACATTAAGATGGAAGCATGTGTCTACAAATTAGCCAGCTACCATGCTAAATGCCAGGCATATGACTAGGAACAAAATGACCAAGGTCCCTGGCCTCATAAAGTTGAAGGTCTAATGGGATGAGACAATAAATAAGCAAACGAACACCAATAAAAGTAAGTGACAAAAGCTAGGTGTGGTGGAACATGCCTGTAACACCAGTACTAGGAAAGTGGAAGCAAGATCTCAATTCAGAGGCCATTCTGGGCTGCAGAACAAGAGCCTGTCTCAAAACAACCACAGTGAAAAATAGAGGGTGATAATGGCTGTCTAGCTTAGATGATGAGCTCAGAATGGCTCTTAGAGAAGCTCAAAGCCAGGGGAAGAACACTCTAGCCAGGGGGAATTGCATACACAGCGTTGCTGGGGAGATGGGGAGATGAGAAGCCCTAGACGATGAGAAGACACTGGGAAGTCTGTCCTTCAGGAGCTTACAGTCAGTGTAGAGGTGGGTAAGAAGGGAGGCACATACGAACAGGAAACCAGCAAACAGAACAGTAAGTGTTAGGATAGGGATTCATTTTGTGCTCTGGAAATAATTGATTGGACATCTAATCCAGTCTTGGAGAACCAGGAGATCTTCCTAAAAGAAGTGACAGGGAAATCTTAAAGGAACAGCATCAAATGGAGCTGAGTGGGAGTTGTTTGAGAGGGCAAACTCAGGGCAAACTGTGGGGTCTAGTTTTGTCCTGGGACCATAGAGAGGACTGAGATGTTTGATCAAGGCAGTGAAAAGCCAGACCCTAGTAGTTCACACCTATAATCATAGCTACTCAGGAGGCTGAGAGCTGAGGATCATAGTTTGAAGCCAGTCTAGGCAGATAAGTCTGCGAGACCCTTATCTCCAATTAACCACCAAAAAAGCCAGAAGTAGAGCTATAGCTCAAGTGGTAGAGCTAGCCTTGAGCAAAAAAGCTAAGGGACAATGCTCAGGCCATGAATTCAAGCCCCAGGATAGGAACCAGAGAAGACACTTCATCCCTTTTTTTTTTTTTTTGGTTGATTGTAGGACTTGAACTTGGGGCCTGGGCACTGTGCCTGAGCGCTTTGCTCTCAAGGCTAGCACTCTATCACTTTGAGCCACAGTCCCACTTTGGTTTTCTGGTGGCTAATTGGAGATAAAAGTCACAGACTTTTCTGATCTTCAGATCTCAGCCTCCTGCGTAGCTAGGATAGCCACCAGCATCTGGCTTAATGCTTCATTCCTAATAGATTACCTAGCTGTGGAGTGGAAAAAGGAAGGTGGGCTGGAAGGCAAGGAGACTCACTAGGAGGCTATTGCCCAGGTCAGAGAAGATGCAGGCCAGAACTGACAGATGTATCAGGAGCTAAGAACATGAAAGGCCTGGAAAATACCATACTTGGATTGGAGGCATGGTTCAAGGGGTAGAGCACCTGGCCAGCAAGTTCAAGGCTCTGAGTTCAAATCCCAGTGCTGTCAAAATATATATAAACATATACATATAGGATTGCTGATGCGCTATATGAGAGCACTTGGTGGGGATGAAGGAAGGGTGGTGGTTCAAGTGGGCTGATAAATGCCATTCAGGCCTCCCACCATGAATCTGGATTCAATCTATTTATAGAGACGAATTGATGGAAACAAAATAGCATTATTGCCAGGCACTGGTGGCTCATGCCTATAATCCTAGCTACTCAGGAGGCAGAGATCTAAAGATCGAAGTTCAAAGCCCAGGCAGGAAAGTCCATGAGTCAGTTATCTCCAATAAAAATCCAGAAGCTCTGGCCCAGGCAAAAGAAAAAAAAAAGCTTTATTATTGATTGAAGAAGAATAAACTGAAGATGAAGCTTGACCTCTATGGCTTCCTGACATCCTTGATACAGCTACCAGGCAATTTGTCATATCAAAGCTAGGTGGCCACAGGCTCCTCTATGGGAGCAGACCCTGTACAGAAAGGGAGAAGAAAAGGCAGAGTTCAAAGCTCAGTCCTGGTACCAGTGCCTCTATTCTGGAAGCTGAGATCTGAGGAACACAGTTCAAAGCGAGCCCAGGCAAGAAAGTCCAAGAAACTCTTATCTCTAAATAACTATCAAGAATAAAGCTAGAAGTGGAGCTATGGCTCAAGAGGCAGAGCGCTAGCCTTGAGCAAAAAGAAGCTCAGAGACAGAGACCAGGCTTTTTAAAGCCAGGACTGGCACCAAACAAACAAACAGTACTCACAGCTCAGAAATGGCTGGGCCACAAGTGACCAGTTTCTCCTTTGAACTCTCCCAGGTGACAAAGGGGTTCAGTAAACACTATCCCACAATATACCACAAGGTTCTTTTGGTGATTGCAAACTGAGGGGCACTTGGAGAATGGCAAGTGTAGGGAGGAGCTCTCTCTGTACTCCCTTATCTAAGTAGACACAGATCCTCCAAAAGAAGTTCAAGAGTCAGCAATCTTTCCCAGAATGTCATCAGCCAGGGAGGATTAAATTCAATCCTAGAGTTACCACCACATGCAGAAAGGCTTTGCCTCAAGTTCTGCCTATTATCCTCAGGGCCCATCCATCTTTTCCAGTAGTCATTTACTCTCCTAAACTTCCTCGGAGCTCCTTTTTCCAGCACACAGCCTCAGAGTCATTCTGCCCCCTCTCCTCTATGGAAGTTTGAAAAAGAGTCCCAAGAGAAATGAGCAATCTCTTATAGTTCCTTTGTGCTTTGTCAACACACTATTAAACAACCTCTTTCATTTTAAGTCGTACTTCATTAGTTACTTTTTTGTAAGTCTGGTGATTGAATCCAGGCTGGATTCAATCCTCTACCAAATTCTCTACCACGAGGCTGGGAATATGGCCTAGTGGCAAGAGTGCTTGCCCCATAAATATGAAGCCCTGAGTTCAATTCCTCAGCACCACATATATAGAAAATGGCCAGAAGTGGCACTGTGGCTCAAGTGGTAGAGTGCTAGCCTTGAGCAAAAAGAAGCCAGAGACAGTGCTCAGGCCCTGACAAGTTCAAGGCCCAGGACTGGCCAAAAAAAAAAAAAGAACCAAATTCTCTACCACTGAGCTACATCCCCTGCAATCAACCTCTTTTTGAAAACCTCTTTGAATGGTCCTTAGTTGAGTGTGCCAGCTGGTTCCTGAGGGAACTTAGTGGTTACATTTCCCCAAATAAGGAGAGAGGAACAAATAAGGAGAGAGGAGTAGGGAAAGGAGGAAACTGTTGTCCTAGGAGTTCCTTGGGAAATTTGCTGCATAGGAAAGATAACCAAGTTGTTGAGATAATGGCTAGTCTTTAACAGACTTTGTTTTTTAAAGAATGATGCACACTTAAAAGAAAGGTGGTTGGGCTGGGGATATGGCCTAGTGGCAAGACTGCTTGCCTCGTATACATGAGGCCCTGGGTTCAATTCCCCAGCACCACATATACAGAAAATGGCCAGAAGTGGCGCTGTGGCTCAAGTGGCAGAGTGCTAGCCTTGAGCAAAAAGAAGCCAGGGACAGTGCTCAGGCCCTGAGTCCAAGCCCCAGGACTGGCCAAAAAAAAAATAGAAAAGTGGTTTATTGGTAGGCTGTTTGCCTACCAAAGTCGAGGCTCTCAGTTCAACCCTAACATTGCTGAGAAAGAGACAGACAGTGAGAGAGCGAGAGACAGAGAGACAGAGACAGAGACAGGCAGAAAGAGAGAAAATCATTTAAAGTATTTAGCAACATTTAGTTAAATGCCTTTCTACATATATACATATTATATATACTCATAAATATGCTCAATTTTATGTGAATAGCTCATAGTCCAAATGAATCAAAATCTGCTTTTCCTCATTCATCCATAAGCATTGAAGTTTTTTTTAACAATCTTAATATGAAAAGCCTTAAGACTTGTTTTCCTGGTTTTTGGTGTGGTTGTTTTTTTTTTTTTTTTTTTTGGCAGCACTGAGGTTTGAAATCAGAGCCTCGTGCCTCAATCTACCTATTTTAGACTTCTCATTATAGCTGAAATAACAAGTGTGTGTCACACCAGCTTCTTTCTATGGAAACTGGAGTCCCTAGGGTATTTCTGCATAGTCTGGCCTAGATCTTCTAAATCTCAGCTTCCCATGTAGCTACTGTACTTAGCTACTGGCTAATAAGGGGTACTACTGAGTATATGCCTGGGCTGGCCTCAAATCTCAATTCTCTGGGTCTCAGCATCTAAGTAGCTATGATTATAGGTATGATCCACTGGTGTCCTTGAGTTGTTTATTCAAAACAGATGTGTCCAGCCTGACACCAAACTTACCAACACACTAATATCAAGTACCAGTGGAATGCTCCTTTAATATTTCCTAGCTACTGAAAAGGCTGAGATCCAGAAGATCATGGTTTAAAGCCACCCTGAGCAGAAAAGTCTGTAAGACTCTAACTTCAATTAGCCAACAAAAAGCTATGCTAGAGGTGTGGCTCAAGCAGGAGAGGGCCAGCCTAGATTGCATGACCCTAAGTTCAAATCCCAGTACAGCCCAAACACACACACAGTGATTTTAGCCTGATGCAGTGGCTGCTCCAGAGGCTGAGGTTGAGGTTTGAAGTCAACCTGAGGCTCTTATTGCCAATTAGCCAGCAAAAAAAAAAAAAATCAAAACAAAACAAAAAACCCAGAATTGGAAGTATGGAAAGCAAGAAAATCTGCTTTCCTACCCCTCCTCCCACATCAGAGCATTTGAAGCTCTATTGTGTATACAAACAACTAGGTTATAATGCAGATCTGATTTAGAAGGTCTAGGTGCCAACTGAGACTTCCCACACCAAACAAATTTCCAGGTGATTTGTTTACCACTGACCCTGCTTGTAGTAGCAAGGGGCTAACAAGATTCCTGCTCACAAGCCTGATAAAGCTTTCTCAAGCTCTACCAAAGACAATTATGTAAAGGGATGAGAATATATTCTTAGATTGTTATTCATGTCAGCAAAGCACCAGGAAGGAAAATTAAAGGGAATTGCTTCCATTTGGGTCACTTAAAAGTATTTCTTAAATTTGCTAGTTAGCTTTTGTGTTATTAATTTTTCTTTAATTGCCTTTGGTCTAAGAACATTCTCACTAAAGACCACAGTCCTTTGAACTTACTGAGATCTGCATTATTGTTCAAAACATGGTCAGTTCTTGTATATGCCCTATGAAAATAACACATTCTATAGTTATTGGGTACAGTGTTTGTCAGATTTATTGACTAGGCTGGCTGGTGTTCTGAGTCTAACAATAACTAGCAAAAGATGTGTTAACATCTCTAGTCTCTCTACCTGGAAGGCCTTTTCTCTCACTCCGGCCTACTTGGCCAGACCTTCTTTCAACTAAGGATTCAAAGGGAACAAAATGTGGTCTGGGGTCTTCACAGATCCAGGCCTTGTTGGGGTCGAGCTGACAGTTCCAGATATTCCTGATTGAGCCCACCCCCACATGGACCTTGGCATTTTTTCCCACTCTTCTGACCTCTTAACAGCCCTTACAATGCATTTGTCACACTGTCTTCAGTACATTGCTTTCATAATTACTCTCCTGTCATTCCATATTTAGCAAAGATTATTTTTCTTTTGTAACAGCTTTATTGAGATATAACTATTGGCATATCATAACTCTATCAAAGAATACAATTCAGTGAAAGACTATCTTATTTATCTTGGCATTCTCTATAGCAGTTCAATCTTGAATCCACACTGGAATCACTTGGACAGCTTTGAAAACTATTGCTGTTTGGTCCTCACCGGGATTCTGATTTAATTGGTTTGGGGTGTTAACCAGTTATAGGAATTTTTTTTAAGCCTCCATTGAGTACACATAGCAGGTACCTAATGATTGTTGTAATCATCAATTAACCCAGAGCTATTATCTAGTTAACTCACTGAAGAGCTACCAGCCTGGTCTCCTTTACAGCTTATTATCTCTTATCACATAATGGTCTTCCCAACACTAAGAGGAATTTAGAAACAATAGATTAGCTAGCACCAATGGCTCATACCTGTCATCTTAGCTACTCAAGAGGCTGAGATCCAGGATTATGGTTCAAGGGCAGTTTGGACAGAAGAGTCTGTGAGAGTCCATCATCAACTCCACCAGGATAAGCAAGGCTGGAGAGATGGCTCAGGTGGTAGAGTGCAGCCAAGCAGAGACTGCCGGAGGCCCTGAGTTCAAACACTAGTACTGGAGGAGGAAAAATAAATTTATTTGCATCAAATACAGATTTTACTAGGACTGTACCACCGAGCAACAAAGACAACATATATGAAGGGGAAAATTTTTAAAAGTATATTACATTTACATTTGTAACTTTAGCAATACAAAGATGTGTCCATAAAAAGACATATGGCACAATGATTGTATGTGTTATAGCCCCAAATTCCCACATTCAAGAGTCTGGGGGGTAATAGAACAGTTTTCATGTAGGAACAGGCAACTCATGGAAAAACTCAAGATAACATTCACTTTGGAGGACAGATGTGAGAGAGTTGGTTAATTTGTCCGACAACAGAGGTGTCTTTTTGTTTTTCTTTCCTGTGGGACTTGGAACTCTTAAAAAATATTGGCAGGCACACTTCCACGGCTGGCTGTGAGCTCTGTGAAGGCAGGTCCAGTCTCATCTAGCACGGCATTTCCTTGCTGCCTGCCACATGTTGGGTGCTCAATAAATACCGGTGGGATGGAGGTAACTATGCCTCATGCCCGTTTCTAAATATGATTTTAACTGGATTGGAAGCCTGCACACGTTTCCCGTTTTAATCCTTTTCGTTTAAAAAAAAAATCTTAATTACAGCTCTCTGAACTGGGACACTCCCTAAAGTTCGGGAGAGCAGCAAACAAACAGGGGAGGGGCCTCCTCTTCCAGGAGCAACACGAGTGCTGCGAACGTGCGAGCCTTCAGAGCGGGAGGGCGATCACTCAGAGACAGACAGACACAAGACCCTAGCAGCTCGGAGCGCTCCCACGAGAGGTCGGCGCTCTACCGGTCCAGCAATGCTACCCAAGCCCAGCCATTGACAGCCACAAGGGCCCAAGGGCCCACGTCGCGCCGCGGCCCCCCGGTCCTCCTCAGGAGTTTCCCCCTCCGGCTCGGTGCGCCCCAAGACACAGCGAGGAGCGACTCAGGCTTTAAAGAAGGCAAAGTAAAGACAGTCGCACCAGGAGAGGCAGCGTTATTTAGGCAGTCGGCTTCTCCCCAAGAGCCTCCACCCAGATCCTTAGGCCCGGCGCCCGGAGCTCGGAGCCCAGACAGTGGCAGAATCCAGGGGCTCAGCTCCCTCCACGTGTCCTGTCTTCCCGGCAGCCTCTCCGCTGCCTCAGGAAGAAAACCTCCTGACAACTCGCGGTCTTTGGACTACATCTCCCGGCAGGCATCGCGCCGCTTCTCTCCGCCCCCCATTGGTGCGCAGGCGCTCTATGCTCCGTCAACAAGCTGAGCTAGGGGCCTCGGGGTGAGGTGCCTTATGGGATTTATAGTTTTCCTGGAGCACGTCGGGTCGCCCAGTATAGAATCGAGGACTACAAGTCTCGGCTGTCCCAGCGCGGCGAAGCCCGGTCACGTGGCAGGGTCCGATCGGGCGTGCGTGCCGCCGTTGATCCGGTGCTGCAGTGAGGAGGTGGTTCTCGCCCGTGTTGTGTGTGTGTGTGTGAGTGAGTGTGTGTGTGGTGTGAGTGAGGGAGCGTGTGCGTGAGTGAGTGAGTGTGTGTGGGGGCACTCGGCTTCTCGTTGTCGGTGACTTCCCCTCCCCTCGCCCTCCCCCTCCCCGCCGCCGCTGCAGTGGCCGCTCCCTGGGCCGTAGGAAATGAGCGATAACGATGACATCGAGGTGGAGAGCGACGTGAGTCCCGGGGCTTCTTCCTTCCCTTGAGGGTTGTCAGGCAGGGACAGCAGCCGGGGCTCTCTGGGGGGCGGCTGCGGGAGGGGGCCGAAGCCGCCGCCGCCTCCTTTCCCTTCCTCCCGGGACCGGGACCCGCTGCGTCGCGCTCTCGGCTCGCTCCCCTCCGGGCTCTCCGGGCCGGGGCGGCCTCCTGGGTCTGGAGGTGGGAGCGGACACGCGGCCTCTGGGACCCCCGCCCCCTCCTGTGGAGGAGGGTGTTGCGGCCTCTTGTACATCCCACCCGGCTCAGGTTCCGGGGATACGGGTGGGTTGCGCCAGGGATCCCATTGTCCGGGTGCTGAGGAAGGGGACGGCGCTCCGGACTGGCCCCTTGGGTCCGCGATCCCCACCCCCACACACTCCTCCCGTGACCCACGCGGATCCTGGGGGTGAGGGAGGGCAGAGAGGGGTTGGGAGTGCCCAGATGCCCGAGCAGAGCCAGAGGGGAGGGCACAGTGCTTCCGACTCCCTCTGGCCCGGATCGGATCCCGGAAAGAGGGACGGCGCCCGGGACCCCCCTAACCCGCTACCGGATCCCGCTGGGGGTGTGGGGTGGAGGGGGAGAGGGAGGAGGGGTGTCGGGCTGACTCCCCACCCACCGCTTCCTTCGCCGCCGGCATTTTCTTTCTTATTATTGAATGTGAAGTGTAAAAATAACTCCTATATTTTCTATTTTTTTTCTCTCTCTTATTCCAGGAAGAGCAACCGAGGTTTCAATCTGCGGTACGTCTCCTACTCTCCATTTCATTTTCATTTCCGTTCAGTTTTAATCCTTTTTGGGGTCAGAGAGAAAACTGTATCGTTCTATTACTTTTAATAATGTAGTAAACTCTCTTCTTGACTGCTAAAGTAAGGTGAGGGTCTTCTGGGGTTGGGGTGGGTTGTAAATTCCGTGGTTTTAGTTCCTCAGGTGGTAGATTGTAGTGAGTAGCCAGTAAGAAGAGCTGTATGTGAAGAAGTGAATCGTTCTGTAGTTCGTAAGTGAGGGATCCAGCTGCTGTTGTATGTGAAGTGAGAAAGAAGGTGTTCTGAAGTGATGGTGGTATTATTTCAGGGCAAAATGGCCAGAGGTTTATTTAGGAACAAGTAGGTTTTAAGCCATATCTGCATAGTTGTGGTGAAGCTGAAGCCACATGCAATAATCACCTCTAACCAAGTCATGGACTGCTTTAGAACCATAGACTCCAGCAGAGCAAAAGTTGGAAATATAGAAGAGCCAAAGGTTGAATCCTGAGAGTGTCACATACAGCTTCTTATGATCTATTTCTACAGAGATAGAAAGAGAACAAAAACAAAAAACTTGAATTGGAATTGTAGTCTCTGCTGAAAGGTGATGGATGTGTTCATATAGTGTCATAATAATTTCTTTTTTGTATGTGCTGGTATCAGAATTTAGAATTATTACTCAAGGCTGGAACTCTATCATAGCTCAAGTTAATTGGATATAAGAGTCTCATAGACTCTTCTGCCTGGGCTGGCTTTTGAACAGGGATCCTCAGATCTCAACCTCCTGAGTATCTGGGATTACAAGCCTGAGCCACTGGCACCTGTCTTTATAACTTCTTAAGGTTTGGACATTGTTTTCAGAGGATGATCTTGTGCATTTATTTAGAAACATGTGTATTTATTTAGAAACACACTGTAATCTCATGTTTTTGGAGTATGAGACAGTAAAAGTATGGATTAAAAGAAACAAACCCAGAGTAAGAGTGAGGGAGAGGAATGTATCTGATACTTGACAGTGAGGAACAGTAAGGTGTATATAGAGTGAGACTTAAAGGTTCATTTGTCTTTGAGATAGTGAACAATAAGGTAGAGGGAAGAGGTGAGGACTTGAACATATGCCACTTCTATAAAGGTGCTACTCTTCAATTCCAGTGGGCTATGTCGTGGGTGAGCTCAGTGTTAACAGATCGTTCTATTCCTGCTGTTTATTTATCTATTTATTTATTTTTGTGGTGGTGGGGAATCAAGGTCAGGGCCATAATTGTGCATGCTGGGCAAACCCTCTATCACTGAGCCACATCTCTTAGATCTTCCTATTTTAAAAGAAATAATACCTTTCTGGATTTTTCTGGGGGTGGGGGAGAAGCAGGGGAGAAGGAAAGTTGTCATATTGAACTTAGGGCATCACACTTGCTAAGCAGGCACTGTACTATTCCAACCATGCCCCTAGCCTAAATATTTTTTATTGTTATTTTTTTTTTGTGTGGTACTGGGGTCATCCAGGGCCATATGGCACCTAGGCAAATGCCGTACTACTGAGCTGCACCCTTAGTCCATTTTTCTGATTTTTTTTTTTAAATGGTGTGTGGAACACCTGTTTAAAAGCAGCATATGGGGACTTAAAAGAGTGCCTCTTTGATTCCTCTAGTGTAAGATTTTAGTAAGCACAATGCCAGGGCAAGCTCTCATAGTTGTACCTGCTCTTTACCGTGATCAGAGATTGTGCAGGTATCTAAGAAGACAGACAGTAAAATTTATATTTACTTGAGATCTGATGTTTCCATAAAACCCAGGGATGCAATTGTTCCCATAGTTTAAGATTGTCACTGGGTAATGGTTACTAAAAGTAATTTGCTTTAATTCTTTTGAAGTATTGTTCCAAAACTTATATTTGTAATGTATATTTGACAGTGTGTTAGTTTTGACTTTTTTTTAATGGTACTGGAGTTTAATTCAAAGCCTTAGCACTCTACCACTTGACTACACCCTGAGACCATTTTTTAAAAAATATATATTATCTGTTTACTTGATACAGTGTACTTGTTTGGAGTTTTTTGTTTGTGGCCCACCCTACTTAAAACACCATGTTTCCTCCCAAGTCTACGGTAACAAAATCTGCCACAGGTCAGGTCAAGGTTGGATGGTAAGATTGGTAAGGCTTCCTTTGCAGAATTATCCTTTGAGTTGGGATTATATTGCTTTCTGGTAAGAGAAGTTTTCCTTTGTGTTAAATTTTGACTCAGTCAATTCTTGAATGCTTTTTGCTTTTCAAAATATTCATCCACATTGGTGTTTATGTATATTGTTTACTAAATTTTTTAAATGTCTCCACTCTCCTAGGATGCTAATCTCCATGTTTTGTTTAGATGTTTACAGTTTGCTGTTAAGGTACTAGGATTTTTTTTCTTTTTGATTTGTGGGAAACAGACAGTGAAAGTAGGTTTGACCCTTTGTTTTTGTTTCTTGGTGCAGATTGAACTCTGGTCCTCCAAAGCCTTTGTTTTTAATTTGACACACCTACTTGTTGAAACTTAAATTTTTATCCGGTATAAGTGAACACACAACAGCAGAGAGAAAAAGCAGATGTGTATAGACAGATGTTACTGTATACAAAACAACTAATGTGGGTAGTGAGGGTAAAAATATTTCAGATTTTTCCCCCTTTATAAATACATCTCTTTACTTCCTGAAATTTAGTATAAAATAAATATACTTTAAAAATTTTTACAAGGAAATTTTTTTACGTTTTTGCTTTGGAAAAAACACTTAGAAAAAGATGTGGATTTTAAACCATAAAGTATTTAGGACTACAGAAGAACTTACAAAGTTATTGCAAAGTGTTCTGTGAGTTCTAATATTAATGTGTATGTTTTATAATGCCACTATACTATGTCAGCCTTACTATATGAAAAATGAAGATACTCAGCAAGAACAGAATTAAATTAGGAAGTAAGGCTGACTGTAACAGAAAGTGAAACTGATTTGACGATTGTGTTTCTGTGCCTCAATACAAATGGGAAAAAAAACTTTTCCAGTGGCTACTAAGTTGTTTTTTTAAAGAAGTAGCCCAAAATCTTATAAATCATAGAATCCCACTGATATTGTCTTAGTTTCATTACCTTTTTAAAGTGAAAAGTTGCATTTTAAAGATAACTTTTTGTAACAGATCTATTTTGTGCAATTAGTTCCTTTTGCTTTGCTTTAGTTTTTAAGTTTCTTAGGAAAAGAGTGAAAGTATGCCAGAAATATAGAATGTGAGCTGGTTAGGAAGCCAGAGACCTTTTCCAGTGTATTGTCCCGTGTCAGCTAAATGTGTGTTCCAGTTGTGTAGCTTACCTATTAGGAGTTTTAAATAGATTTGTACAAGTCTGCTTCTAGTGCTATTGTGGCATATTTTTAACTTTTCAGCTCTTTGTTTCTTAAGGATTTGCCGTGTATTCAGAAGGGTTGTCTCTCTTACCTGCAACAGAACTAGTTGCACAGCAGAAATGCTGCACATTGCTTCGTGCTGACAGTGATATGAGTTCTGAATGTGCCTGTGTTTAGAATAAAGGTGTGGGGCTTTTTCTGTTTGTTTTGTTTTGGTTGGTCATGGGGCTTGACTTCAGGGCCTAGGAACTGTCTCTTTTTGCTCAAGGCTAGCACTCTACCACTTTGAGCTTCAAGAGTCAAGATGCCAGAAATGGTGAAAGATTTATAAATCCAATTTGACTTTCAGTTGAGATATTCTGACCAAGGCATCCTTCCTCTTAAATGGCTGTAGCATGATGCTGTGTGTAGGTAATAATCTTCCCATTTTGCTTTAGACACCAAAAGGTGGGACGAGCCTAGAAAATAAGTACATTTATTATTAGATCACAGGAATGTATACCAGACAATGGGCTTCATGGAGAATAAATTTTGGGAAACAAATGATTGTTTTCCTGTTAGGAACTTAGATGAGTTTATCTCATTTCAAATAGCCATTATTTCAGGTCAGTTAAAATGAGAATTTTACATTGCTAAGAAATTCAGTTTTATTTGTTTCATCAATCAGAATATAGATATTTTTGAGTAAGAATTTGGAGGTTTTATATTTTTAGTGTTTTTAGTCTAATATTTTTTAATTTAATTTTATTGTCAAGGTGATGTACAGAAGGGTTACACTTACATTGTAAGATAGTGAATACATTTCTTGTCAAACTTGTTCCCCCTTCCCTTATTTTTCTCCCACCTCCTCCCCTAGCTTTAACTTTTTCTAACTTTTTTTTTCTTTTGGCCAATCCTGGGGCTTGAACTCTTGGCCTAGGTGCTGTCCCTGGGGAACTTTTGCTCAAGGCTAGCACTCTACCACTTGAGCTATAGCACCACTTCTGGCTTTTGCTGTGATTAATTGGAGATAAGAGACTTTCTTGCCTGGGCTGGCAAAACATGATGCTCAGATCTCATCCTTCTGAGTAGCTACTATTACAAGCGTAAGCCACTAGTGCCTGGCTTTTAAAATTTATGTATGTATGTGCCAGCATATTGGGGGTGAGGGGTTGATCTCAGGGCCTGTGTGCTGTCCTTTTGTGTGTGTGTAAGTGTGTGTAAGTGTGTGTGTGTTTCTCAAGACAGGCACACTACCATGGTCTCCCCACAGTTCTGCTTCTGGTTTTTGGTGTTTAATTGGGAATAAGCCTCTCATGGACTTACCTGCTGGGCTGGCTTTGAACCTGGATCCTCAGATTTCAGTCTCCTGAGTAGCTAGGATTGTAAGAATGAGCCACCAGCGTTTGTCTCAATCTTTTTTTTTTTTTTTTTACATTTGTTAAAGGCAATAAATATTTAGTAGATTACAAAGATTCTCTATATGCTAAGGGTTTTCTATGTTGGCATTATAAAGATTCCCTTTATTAGAGGAGTTAGATGTCAGTGACTTGAAACAAATTACATTATACTGGAAAATGTTCTGTAACCTTGAATAACAAAGCATTTTTTACTCCATATTATTTTCCTGAACATTGTAGGAAGTAAGAGTGCCGACTGGTATAATTTCTTGAACCAACATGCATTCTCTGCATTAAGTTGAAATCATTTAAAGAGATTTCCCTTAATTCAGAACAGGTTAACTTCAGTGACCTGCCAATGTAATAACTTATTGGCCAACGAAATGTTTTCTTACAACATTTAACAACACTTAAGGTGCATGTGCTTTGTTAATGTCAGAGGGGGACAAATTGTAGGTGAAGATTTTTATTCTGGCTGCCAGTATGGAAAGTTCAGTGGAAAAAAGACTGAAAGGCCAAGTAAAAAACCTTGGCATTCATAATCCACCAAAAGCTGGAAGCGATTTGGTGCTGTAGTTCTTCTGTTGAGCATCTGTGGGCCACTCTCTGGTAGCCCCTTATTTAGTATTTCTTTTGGGTCTAGGCTGTGCTAAAGGAAAGGCTTTGTGGCAGAAACTAAATCCAGTGTTGAAGAACTAGCAGAGTTAGCCACTACTCCTAGATCAGGTATTTGGGTGTCTACTGCACAGCAGCAGGTTATCACCTAGAACTGTGTCTGATCAGTTCTGTAAGGGTGAGTTTTCATTGTCAGAATACCTCAGTACATGGGAGAGAAATCTCCAACATCTGAGTTGAATTTCGTTTGTTCAATGCAATTGTTTGGCCCTTTATATTTAAAAAAAAAAAATCAGTTGTGAGTTTGTGGGAGGAACTCCAATACCTCACACTGAGTCTTCACCCAGTTTTTCTTCCTTAACTCTGAAATCTTTCCTTTTGGAACGGGGTTGCCAGCCAGAGAAGACAGCAAAGCACTGAGAATAAGTCTGCCAACTGGGGGGTATGTGGGGGTATGTGGGGGTAATAGGGTATCAGGCTGCATGGATTGCTGGTTTAGAAATATCAGAATTCCCAGTTTGTTATGTGTTCTTTCCAGTCATTAGTAATATTTAATTCAGTATAATTGGGCATATTCTATAATATGTTTTTAACTTGGCTCTTGCAAGTGGGCTTGAGAAAGAGGGAAAAAGTACTTCTTTGCCATTGTTGGAAAGCTTTAACATTGATTCTAGTTAGACATTACAGCTCACAGATAGACAAGGCTGGAGGGACTGTTCTAAGATTCCTCTCTTCTGCTGGTTAAACTGAGCCTGGAATCATCACAGGAATTCCATACATTAGTTAGAGAACAATAGTTCAGAGCTCAGGCTGTCTACCAAGCAGTGGGCTGCTACTTTTCCTTGTTGAGCCAACTCCTTAAACTTGGCTGCCTCCCCAAATGAGAAGCCAAGATTTTGGCTATAGTTCCCAGCCAAGTTCACTTACAATCCTTTAACCAAAAGACTTATGAGTCCTTTCAGTACTCAGTGAACAGGAGAGGGGTGGGTAGTTCATTGTGGGGATGATTTTGTTATTAGATTATACATAGCTCCATACCTCTGGCCCATGTGAAACCAAGTCCAACTTTATTGTAGCTGTTTGAGAGCTGCAAAGCTCTCCCAGAAAGAAAACAGAATTTGTATTTGTACCTACAGGATGGATTGTGGATAACTGGTATCTCTGCTTCTGTTCATAGCTCTTAAGTTGGGAGGAAGGCCAGGAAGCAGGGTGATTTAGTAGACTAGTGTGCCTTGGACTGTTTTGGGAGACCAAAGCTTGGCGGTTAATTTGCATGTAAATAGACCATCTTGGAAAGTATATAGCAAACACAGCAGAGGCAGATGTCAAATGTCAGCTTTCCTCCACCTTCTAAGCTCTTCAGGTGTAGTCTTAGCCTAGTTTACCTTTGTATTACATGGGTAGGGGGAACAATAAATTAGAAAAGCTCTAGACCTTAAATGTGTTTCATTCCTCCAAACTATTTTATACTCGTTTTAGAAGGCATCTACAGTTTTGGTTTTTTGCTCTAGTGTTGTATGATGTAGAGGACCTACCTCTAGCTTCAAGTTCTCTGATGCTCCAAATTTGATTGTCCCATTAGATTCCCTGTATGATTTGATCTCATGTATCACTGTAGTTGGTAAAATACTCATTTTACAGTGAACTCAGACTTCAGATGGGACAGCTTTAGACTGCTCTTACCTTCTCCATGATGGGAACCACATGTCCATTCAGCAAAGCTGTGGGCAAGATGACCACAGCTGTTTCTGACTCTCCTTTCCTCTGGAGTGACTCAGACATGTTTTTTTTCTTTGAGATAGGGTCTGACCATGTAGCTCAGGCTGTCCTCCTGCTTCAGCCTACAGGCATGCACTACATTCTAGGCTTAAATTTTTTAGATTAAATAGTATGAGAATTTCCTATCCTTTGGTTCTTAAAACTTTTCATAGGTTTTCTAGTACATGCATTTATTGGAGGTGGCATTATTCCTGTACTTAGCCAAATTATTTATTCTTGTTGCTTCATTTTTAAAATTCATGGCACTATGTGGGTAGTCTAAAGCTACCTTTCTTTCCAGAAATGGCTCAGTGCAATTTGATATAGTCAAGGTAAATTCCTAAAGAAGATTTTCTGTAATTCCTAGATTGTGGGTATGGTAAAGCTCTTGCTTTGAATAAAGTGCTTGGATTCCTTTAAGAGGCACTGATGTTATTATTAGGGGACTTGCTGAAGCTACCTATCAGTGCTTTCCATCACTGTCCCTGGCTACCTTTACCCTCTTGACCTATGGACAGTCTTTGTCTAGATCATTGTTCTTTGCCATTCCTGGCAGAACTAGTTACAGATTGGCTGGGTATTTTTTAAACTGCCAAATTAGCCTGACCTGGTGCAGGTGTTTACTCAATGTGTGTATAGAAAACTTACTGCCCTTCTGTCTCAGCTCTTGTGATGGAAGCCTTTAGCAGATAGCACCTTGGATTTGCTGTCAAAAAAAGTCAGAATGCAATTGACATCTCTGTCAGCTCTGTGAGAATTTCAGATTCTAGAGGGTTTTGTATTTTGGAGCTTTCTATTGTTTTTGTGTTTTCATCGATGAGATTATACTAGTGTCTTTAAGCAAGTGAGAAGCCATAGCGGAACCTCTGTGTTTCACTTGGAGAGAAGCACTGTACCAGTACCTCAGCTCTTCCCTGAGTATCTCCCCCAGACTTAGAGTGTGATGAGCACATCAGAAGGACCCACTGATACTTTCTGTAATCACTTCCCAAACATGGACCTGGTGGGTGTCTGTCATATAAATTGGGGGACACTGTTGGAGAAGAGTTGTACTTTGTCCCCATGAATAACAATGATTTTACTTATGCATGAGCTGGATGCATCGAGCTACTTTGGATGTTCCTGTCTGTCGCAAGCCTTGCTCACCCCTTTCTCCCCCTTTAGCAGCCTAATTCTGGAGACTCCTAACTGCCCACCTCGCTTGACAAATCTTCCTAGTCCACTCACCAGGGACAGCGCTGACACCATATACTTCCAGGCTGTACCCGCATCCATCTTATACCAAGTATAAAGAGTGACATTTCTAATGTGCTCTTTTTCCCATTCTTGTAGGCTGACAAACGAGCTCATCATAATGCACTGGAACGAAAACGTAGGGACCATATCAAAGACAGCTTTCACAGTTTGCGGGACTCCGTCCCATCACTCCAAGGAGAGAAGGTGAGTTTATTGAGAAAGCTGATTGGCCAACACTAGCTTGAAACTTGTAATAATAGCAAGACATTCCCTTTTTGGAAATAATTATAGTTAGGGATATTCAAGTGGCATGACTCCCTCATTTTTTGATTCTTTGAAAAATCATTATTTGCTCTTGTTTGTTCTTAGTGACAAATATATAAGTTATAATGGATATATAAGATATCAGTGAGTGGTCTTTCAGAATTGGAGATAATATATAATAAATTACTCATCCAAAAACTGTCATTATTATAAGTATAGTCTGTAATACAGAGCTTACCTCATAATTAGTTTAGAATCACACTAAAGATTCCCAAAGTCTGCCTGTTGCAATGGCTCATACCTATAATTCAAGCTACTCAGAAGGCTAAGAACCTGGAGGACTGTAGTGCAGATCCATCCAGAGCAGAAAAGTCTGTGAGATTCCATGTCCAGTTAACCAACAGAAGCCAAGCTGAAGGTGTGCCTCAAGTGGTAGAGCATCTGCTGAAATTAAGCCAAAGAGCCTTGAGGCCCTGAGTTCAAGCTCCAATACAAAAAATAGAAAAGAGAAAAAGGGCTGGGAATGTGGCTTAGCAGTAGAGTGCTTGCCTAACATGCACGAAGCCCTGGGTTCGATTCCTTAGCACCACATAAACAGAAAAAGCCAGAAGTGGAGCTGTGGCTCAAGAGGTGGAGTGCCAGCTTTGAGCAAAAAAAAAGAAGCCAGAGACAGTGCTCAGACCCTGAGTTCAAGCCACAGGACTGGCAAAAAAAGAAAAAAAAGGGGGGCGGGGAAGAGGGGCTTGGGAGCCTGGTAGAATACCTTCCTAATAAGCATGAGGACCTTAGTTCAAACCTTAGTATCACAAAGGAAAGAAAAGATTCACAGTATCAGTGTCTCCCTAGACCTCCATGGAAATTTCTTTCATGGGTTCAAGGGTAGTCACATAACTGCAAGTGTGCTTCCAGGCATGTCCACAAACCTGCGTGGGCACCAGTGATTTTTTTTTTTTCTAGCTGCTCTTTCCAAGATATGTAAAGAGCGCTAAGTTTTGGAACAAAAGACTTGAGTTTTTATAGAAGGAAAAATAGTTACTCCCTCACTCCAATCCCACACTGGGGGCCTTCAGAAGCTATTAATTTTCCCTGGAGGGGTAGCTACCAGCTGTTTCTACACTTGAAAAACAGAAGCTTTGAGCAAAAGCCTATGGGTTAGGGTCACTCCTTGAAATTTGGAAAAAAACATCTGTTTGCACAGTTAGTTTCATCTTGACACAATGTGTAGCTGGCTGCAGACCTTCTGTAGACTAAGTAGCAAACTGGAAAAAAAAAAAAAAGACCTCACTTTTTTTCTGGGTCAGTGATCCAGTGTTTAAGGAAATGGCTATTTGGGGCTATAGGTATATAAATCTCAGAAGTAAAATGGTTGCTTAGCATGTGCATGGCCCCGTGGGTGATCCCTAGCATCACAGAAAGGAAAAGAAGCATCTACTTGATTAAAAACAATCTTTGTTCTTAAGTGTACTTTTGACTGACTCTCCTGATTTAGGTCTGTGGTGGAGGTCCAGAGTTTGCTTATGTTATCAAAGATCAGATTTGGAACCGTTATGATTCTTTTTGTTTTGTATTATGACAAGTTGTGTGCTTTATACTTCATTGAAGATGGGGTAGATCTGACCTTTATGAAACACACAAAACAGGCCATGTAAATACCTAGTATTGCAAAACCAGAATCTGCCATAGGTTAAGCCTACTTAGTATAGACCTCTGTTAATGGTCTTAAACCAAGGTATTTACCTGGAATAACACTCCTGGGTACCACAGGAAATCTTCATGACAGAGAGACTCACCCTTTTGCCAACTGACATGTGCAAAGGATTATTTCCTGCATTTCTGCACTGTTGACAAGACGGTGCTTACCCCTACTATGATTTTAGTGAGGGTTATATCTAACCCTAGAGGCCCTAAGACAGTACTTCTCTCTTATGGGACAGGGTGGTGGGGCAGGCTGTGGACCACTCACATAAGAATCATTACCAAACTACTTTCTGGAGTCAGACTTGAGACTATATAACAAGCAGTCATGTGACTCAGACATTAAATTGTCGAGCACTGTGAAGGAGTCATATACCATAGATACTGTTTTACATTACCATAACCTTCTTAAGTCCCCATAATCTCCTTATTCTACATCCTGTTTCTTAAAGGAAATTGAAGTTTTGAATATGGAAGCCTTCCAAATGGAATAGTAGATCATTTGACTGTCTACTTACTCCATTCAACAATACTACTGGGGGTCTACAGATACTGTCTATGCCAGATACTGTCCTAGACACTAGGAACACAGCAGTAAACAAATCAAGCCATCCTGCTAATGATGAAATGGTAGAAAGTGAAGTAATCATTCAAATATAAATACTATGTCAGGTAAGTGCTATGGAGGAAGATTAAACTGGGAATACAAAGGTTTGTAATTAGGGAAGACAAATCTCACTGGCACAATGGCCTTTGAGCAGATCTGAAGTAAGTGACCAAAAGAACCATTGGTCCTGAGCATTCTAGGCAGAAGGAAGGCCTAGAATAGAAGCGCTAAGGCAGGACCTGAAACACTCCTGGGCCAGTAGAGAACAAAGTAGCCAACAAGTGAGATGATGGTAGCAGATGATACTGCTTTATAGGGGAACTAGACTTGATAAAGCCAATTAGAAGAACCCCCATTTGAGACTTTACTGGATGCCATTCAAGTTGCAGAGTTGTGTTTTGTGTGAATTAGTTTAGGTTGAACCTAGCCCCTTCCTGTAGAAAGACCATGACCTTTATTATTTTTTTTATCTGCCAGCCAATCCACAGGTGCACAGAGTCTTAACAGAACAGGACCCTTTGGTCTCAGACAAGATTTTCTCACTAAATGTCGCAATGTTTTAAAAACTGATATTTGAACCAAAGGAAATTGACTCATTCTTGATTTGGATTGCAGTACTTAAGGTTGAGAAATTATGTAAATGAAATGATTATTATTATTATGTGAGTTTTGGAAAGATTAGCTCAGATTCTTGAAAATCTTTGATCAGTCTTCTCATGATCCAGACTCCTGTGATTGGAGTATTTTTATTTTACCAGTGACTTTTCACTTTTGAATTATCTTTCATATATGTCCAAGCCTTTTATTATTTTAAAGAGAAAATACTATTGGTTGAATACATTCCTAACCAAGAATAGGGGTTACTTGTGTTGAGAAAGAGAGGGAGAGAGAGAGAATGAGAGAAAAAGGGTTTTTTTTGTTTGTTTGGCAAGACTGGGTCTCACTATGTAGCAGGTTAGCCTTGAACTCAGGATCCTCTTGTCTCAACTTCCCAAGTGCTGAGGTTAGAAATGTGCACTACTAAGCTGTACCTTGTTTCTTTTGTCTTTGTTTTTAGTCCATCTCACCAGTAGCTCAAGCTGGATTAGAACTCAGTCCTCCTTCCTCAGCCTCCTAGATTCTGGGATTATACTACTAGGTACCAGTAAGCCTGACAAGAAAAAAAAGTTTGAAATAAAAACTGTACTTTGTTTCCTGCATTTCCGCTATCAACAAATAGAAAAAAAAAAAGTGTGTGTGTCTGCGTAATGTAAACATTTAAAATTTTTTAAATTTATTCATTGTCAAAGTGATGTACAGAGGGGTTACAGTCTCATGTGTTGGGCAGTGAGCATTTTTTTTTTATCAAACTTGTTAACATTTTTTTTAAAGTAACTAACATCTGTAATGATATGTAAATTAAATCCATCTGAGGTTCTCTGAGATAATAGGCTATTGGTGGACATTGATACTGTTGCTGCTCCTGTCATCATCTTGAGATGAAGAAAGAGCTCAAGTTTTTTTGGTTTGGGGGTTTTGGTTTTTTTGCTTGGTTGTTTGTTTGGTTTTTGTTTTTTTTTTTGCCAGTCCTGGGCCTTGAACTCAGGGCTTGGGCACTGTCCCTGAGCTGCAAAAATTTTTGCCACTTGAGCCACAGCACCACTTCTGGCTTTTCTATTTATGTGGCACTGAGGAATCGAACCCAAGGCTTCATGCATGCTAAGTAAGCACTAAACACTAAGCCACATTCCCAGCCCTGAACTCAAGGTTTTAACCTTAATGTATAGAAGAACAGGGGCTAGAATGCAAGGTGCGTCAAATTCCAACCATAATGTAAGGTAAGCAATTTAAGGATGATTAAACCTTACTTGAATACCTGTTGTCATTATCTTGACACCTTCCCTCAGAGCCAATAATCTTGGCAGTGTGTCATGCCACAACTACTAGAACAATACTCTCTGAAGTGGCATACTCACTGAAGTGTTCAGTTGGGGGTTATGTTAAATCTGGATTCTTTGTGAGTCCACATAACTGCACTCAGCACCAGGAAATATATCACTACAATCAATTGATGGTCCATTTACATTTTCCTTTTGAGCTCTCTTTCTAGTCATTTGCCTCTTAGGGAAAGATGGGATAGAATTCGAAGCTATCAGCCAGCCAAATAGAGTAACAGAGTTAAGTAAGATGAACTATGGTCCCTATCTCTTTTTTTTTTTTTTTTTGTTTTTCTTGTTCCAGTATTATTTGGGCTTGAACTTATGCCTGTTACTCAATTCCCCCCCACCCCAACAACTGCTCCACCACTTGAATGATACCTCCAGTTCTGGTTTTCTTTTTTTTTTTTTTTTTGGCCAGTCCTGGGCCTTGGACTCAGGGCGTGAGCACTGTCCCTGGCTTCTTCCCGCTCAAGGCTAGCACTCTGCCACTTGAGCCACAGCGCCGCTTCTGGCCGTTTTCTGTATATGTGGTGCTGGGGAATCGAACCTAGGGCCTCGTGTATCCGAGGCAGGCACTCTTGCCACTAGGCTATATCCCCAGCCCACCAGTTCTGGTTTTCTTGCCTCAGAAGTTTGTCTTGGCTGGTTTCGAACTACAGCCCTTAGATCTCAGCCTTCTGAGGATTATTATATCACTCATGAGCCACTAATGTCTGGTTTGGTGGTTTTTTTGGTTTGTTTTTTAAATCAGAAGCTCACTATGTAGCTCAGGTTGGCTTCTAACTTACAGCCAGCCTCAGCCTCCTGAGTGCTGAGATCACAGGAATGGGCAACCATGCCTGTTTTGGTCTCATCTTTGAAAAATAGGGAAATGGTATTTTTCTTGAATGGAAGTTATTCTTTGTCTTAAGGGGTTGGCTCCTTTGGGTACTATGAAGCTCAGTAGTGGTACCATGTTTACAGAGGCGTTAATACCTCGTGGCCAGCCTGTCTTCTTTTACATAGAAGTGGAATACTGACTTCCATCCTATAAACTATTCCCAGTACAGAAGCCAGAATGATTCTACCCAATCTTGTTCCTTAATCATAGTTGACATTAGTAATTGAAAGTTATTCATGCCCTGTTCACCCCAACTGCTTTATTAACCCCCTTCAGCTTGTCATAATTGGCTTATCATTGAGGTCTCAGCTCAGATGGCACCTCTTTCCTTCCGTTACCAAACAAGTCCATGAACCGACTCTCCCATTTCGTCCAAGCTCTCTTTCCTTCAAAATATTAAGCACATTTAGGAATTACTTATGCATTATAAGTTTGTTGTATTTATTTATTTTGTATGTGCTAACACTAGGACTTGAACTCGAGTCCTTAGCTTTTTTGCTCAGGATTAGTGCTCCACCACTTTAGGGACAGCTCTACTTCTGGCTTGTGAATGTGTGTGTGTGTTTAATTGAAGATAAGACTTTCTAGCCTTCTGATATTTATGAATTTTTTATATTGTTGGGAGGCAGTCTAACAGTTAAAAGTGGACATAGACTTAAGTCCACTTATTTGTTCTTTATGTCCTTTCAGTGACTTTGCTCGGTTACTTAACAACTGTCCTGTGTTCCTAAACTTTAAAATAAGTTGGGCAGATGAAAGGAATAAAACAATTTTTAAAAAGTTATTTTCACTGTTGCCTTTAGCAGATATATGCCACAGTTTATAGTAATTTCTCATCTTTAAAGTCTCTTCCTAAATGCTTGTTTATTATTCTCTCCAGTTGAGCTCTGGATTTCCTTCTGGATAGAGCTATGTGGAAAAGAATATAACCTCAGGTGGAAATTGTAAAATGCAATTTTTAAATTTAAAATTTATGCAAATTTTATCTATGCATTTATTTTTGTTATAAATATTTAGTGTGTTAAGTTTAATTTAAAAATTCCATGCTGCATTTTCCTAGTCACTATTTGGTTCACAATTTCTTGATTTTGGTGTGCAAATATGAGGGCTTTGCCCCTATCAGCTTCCATTACAGACCTCCCAGCATGTGGCAGGTTCTCTGTGGTTGTGGAGGGAGAGAACTAAGGAAAAATGGCTCACTCGGCCCTTTAAAATAAACAATAGCAATCAACTTTCTATGCTCATGTATGTAATTGAGAGCCCTGTGAGTGATGTAGAGGTTTAAAGGCTTCATGAGTAGGTGTCTACTCTTGAAAGTCTTGCTCAGAAAGAGGATTAGGCCAACAATGGACAATAATATGCATCAACTAGGAGGTCTAAAATACTGAGCTAATCTCAGTCTTGTTTTCTTTGAAGTCTGATTCCCTTAACTGGTCAGGTAGATACTGAAACAAAATAGTTTCCTTGTGCCAGGCAATGTGATGATGCTTAAGGTCAAATATTCTCATAGTGCTTAACCTAGGGTAGTCCTATCCATGATTGTATAATTCTTTCTTGATGATACCCACATAGTACACAAGTAACATGAAGGCAAAGAGTCTGTCACCTATGGTCATTTTCTTCCTTCATTGCCTGACGCATAATAAGGGGGAAAATGGAGATTTATTAGATTGAAGGGAGAAGTGCCCTGGCTACAACATAGGTTCTGTGGATGTTCCTGTGGATGCTTTTAAGGCGGGCAGTTTATTTTGTTTTGTTTTTTGTTTGTTTGTTTGGTTTTTTTTTTGTTTTTGTTGCCAGTCCTGGGGCATGGACTCAGGGCCTGAGCACTGTCCCTGGCTTCTTTTTGCTCAAGGCTAGCATTCTACCTCTTGAGCCACAGCACCACTTCCGGCTTTTTTCTCTATATGTGGCGCTGAGGAATCGAACTGAGGGCTTCATGTATACGAAACGAGTACTTTACCACTAGGCCATATTCCCAGCCCCAAGGCAGGCAGTTTATTCTACCACATGTGCTGCCTACAACCTGACTAGCTTCTGCAAGGAAGTATACATATACACCATAACCCTATCCATTTTACCTAATTATTCATTAAACCAAACTCTAATTTGGGTGACTGTCTTCTTAAATTTCCTACATCTTAAATTGTTGCCCTATTCCTCCTTAAGTCCAGGATCAGCAACTGTAAATTTATTCTTGTTTGTTTTGGTTTTGTTTTTTGCTGGTATTAGGGCTTGAATTTAGGGCCTTGAGCTTGCTCAGCTTTCTTGTTCATAGCTGGCACTATGCCACTTAAGCCACACCACACCTCCAGTCCTATTAAATTCTTTATGAACTATGTTTTCAACCTCCAAGGGCATTTTATTGACCATCCAATAAAGGACTGACATTTGGTGTTCTCTAAGGTACCTAATTTGCTCACTTGGGCAGCCATCTCATGAATGTCATTTTTTACTTATTTGATATAGTTCTTCAAGGTCCAACTCCACGCCCTGATGATACTGAAAAGACTGCTGGGTGATTACCTGCTCTGGCCCTTATTTCCTGTTCCTCTGACCCTTCCCAAGGCCCACTTCAAATACTTCCTCTTCCTTAGAACTTTGAACAGAATCCATGATCTTTTGTGGGCCCTCTAGTGCCTTCCTCATTTTTGTGATTGACTGTTGAAAGTGATGGGCCTGGAGTGCAGAGAGCTGGTTAATCCTTCACTGGAGCTAAGGTGCATTTCTTATTCCCTGAGAAGGACTGTAGAGACAAGACACTGGTTTTGCTTCTCCAGATTTGAAACAGATGACTAGACCTTCCTTTCAGCATTATTCCCTTCCTTTCTTTTTCCTTTCCTTCTCTTCCTGCTTCCTTCCTGCCTCCCTTTTTCCTTTCCTTCTCTTCCTGCTTCCTTACCTGCCTTCCTTTAGCAAAATTGCAAAACTTGGGGGGGAAAAAAGTCTTACTATTTCTCTTATACAATGACAACTACAACTACTCTTTGTCCTAAGATCCTATGAAAAGCAGTGCCCAGTAGACATTTAATGTGATCCCCGGGTATGTTAAATAGTTAATTTAAATACACTAAACTTTCTAGACGATGCTATTAATAAAATTTAAAAGTAGCAGGTGAAGTTAATTTAAATTGTATTTTTAATTTAGTTGTGTTTTAATTGTATTTAAGCTAGTACTTGAAAATAAGTATGACTTGAGCATTTTAATTGCTAAACAGTTATTAATGAGATAGACAATTTTTGTTGCACTGTCTTAGTAATCCAGTTTGTATTGTATCACTGTGGTCCACCTCAGTTCAGAGTAGTCACATTTCAAGTGTTTATTAGCCACATAGCTTTTATGGAACATATTAGATATTACAGTTTCTAGGTACTCTCCCTCTCTCACCCTCTACTTTAACTGAAATTGGGCATCACATTAAACTGTCAGAAGAAGCTTGCCTCTCATTTTTCTTCAAAAAGCTTCATTTGTGGAATTAAGTGATGGCATAGTGATTCTGGCCATTTTCAGAGCTAGAATCCTTTCTCTGAAGTTAGATTTTCATTGCCAACGGTTTCTGTTGTGTCTTGTCAATATTTTTTTCCTAAGCATTTTTTAGAATTCGTATTATCTTTAAGTAGTTGTACACAGGAGTTGCCAATCAACAAAGCTGTTTATGCATCTTGATCAAGATCACCCTTTTCAGCATTCCCATCAATCTCTCCTCATCTACCTTTCCCCTCACATTTCTTAATTTTATAAGGTAAGCATTGAATTCTGATTACATTCTCCCGACCCTCTTCTCCCCTCTAACCTCTTTCCTCCAAATGCCCACTTCCTGGTGTTCATTTTGAACCATGATTTTGCCTTTCTAAGATTGTCAATATGCTTTTTAGGAGGATTGTTTCCATAGCGTCTTACTTTATTTTTGTTTATTTTTTAGTAGTACTAGAGATTGAACCTACGGACTTGAGCTGATGGATGCTCACAAAGCCCTTCAGCACTGTCAGCCCTTGCTGGGTTGGCTGTTTGCTGGCCTGGCCTGCCCTCCTTCTGTTTGTACATCCTTGCTGTTTCTGGGTTAACACTGTGCCCAACAATTGGTCAAGAAGGGATTCTCACAAAATTTTGTGCCCTGGTGGCCTCCAATCTCGATCCCGTTTACCTCCCAAGAGGAGGAGTACAGGCTTGAGCCACTGTGCCCATCTTCATTTCTTTTCCAGCAAATTCCAAAAAGTCTTTTGGTAATGTTTTGAGTTTGGTGGTACTAGCTTTTGAACTCAGAGCTGTACACTTGCTTAAATGGTATTCTCTTCCACTTGAGCCATGGCTTGTACATTTTAACAAGGTGGCTAATTTAGCAGGTGAAAGATAAGTATTTTTTGTTATTTGATTAGTTGTGAGAGCACATACTTGGTTATGTGTTTACTTATTAGTGCTTTTTCCTCTCTGGGAACTCTGTGCTCTCTGGCCCTTCATGAAGTTGTTTGGGGAAGTGCCACACCTTCCTCTCAGGCTTCCAACAGCAGGAGGGAAAAAAAAAATACAAGGTTTGAAAACGATTTGACCCTTAAATGTTAGCTCCTGCCTTTCAGCTCCTTGCAGAGCCTTTTCCTAGCCAAGCGAGCTAAGGGCCTAGAAGCAGAAGCAAAGGCCTTTAGAAACCTTACAGCCTTCCTGCAAACTCCCTTCCTAGTATTGGTGGAATTCCATTTTTGATTGAAGTATTTTAATATTGTTATGTATATGTCATTTTTTTGCTTTTAGAAGGTGGCTTTATTGAAATTTAAATGAATTCAGCTTTGCCCAGCTCTCCTTTTACCTTGATATATGTAAGTGCTTGTGTAGAAAATAATTTTCTGAGTTTCTAATTTAAAAAAACAAGTTTAAAATAGGTACCAGGTATGGGGGAACTCACCTGCAATCCTAGCACTTGTAGAGTGGACGCAAGAGGGCTAAAGATGTAGACTAGTACGAGAGTGCTTGCCCAGTACAGCACTCTGAACTGGACCCTCAGTTCTGCCCCGCCTCCTCCCCTCCCCCAGAAAAGCAAATAAAACACCATCGCAGTTAGTTTTCTTTTCATTAGAGGAACAAAACAATTGAAATAGCCCAGTATGATCTGGTTTTTGTTGTTGTTGTTGGTGGTGGTGGTGGTTTATTTTATTTTGTTATCATATAGGATCTTGTTTATGGTCCAGGCTAGCTTTAAGCTCATGAGCCTCCTGCCTGAACTCTGGAGTGCTGGCATTATAGTATAAGCCACCATGCCCAGCTAGGATCTGTTTTTGATAATGGAGGGGAAAAGTAATAAAAACAGCCAAGATCATTATTTTTCAGGTTATTAGGAAATCCTCAAAGGAGGGAGCTGTTCTCAGTGTCACCTCTCCTCACCCACTTTCTAAAAACAAATTTGCTTTTTATACAATTCTGAGTTATTTTAATAAAATCTATGAATCCAGATATGTGTAGAGCCTCTTGTATTATATGTTAAAACTTTTAAGAGCTACTGCTTTAGATAGGACTTGACTAAGACATGGTTGTAAACATCTGTGTTAAGGAACTTCAGGAATCCTTTTAGGTCCTAAAAGGTTCTGGTTAGTGCCTGGCACCAGTAGCTCACTCAGGAGACTGAGTTCTGAGGATCACAGTTTCAAGCCAGCTGGGCAGAAAAGTCTGAGAAGTTCATGAGACTGTTAAGTATCCACCAAAAAGCTGGAAGTGGAACTATGGCTCAAATTGTAGAGCACTAGCCTAGAACAAAAAAGCTACGTGAGAGCACCCAGGCCCTGAGTTTGAGCCCAAGACTAGCACCAAAAAACAAAGCAAAATGGTTCTGATTAGAATCACAGTCTTTGGGGACTGAGGCTTTTTTTTTTTTTTTAGTATGTAGATTTCTGCTGTGGTACTGGGGTGGCAAGTTGGACTCTTCTAGAAGCTGAGTTCTGAGAAAGCAGTTCCTCTGGAAGGTGAACCTGACCTGACCTTGCCTTCCTTCCTGGCCAGCAGTTGTAGTACAAACAGGAGAAGCAGGAACCCACTGCCACACCCCCAAATCTTCTCTGTTTTCTGTTGTATTTTTCCCCTTCTGGGCTGCCAAGAGACAGTAGAGCCAGCAGCACTATGGGAGTTGTCATTCCCTCCCCTCAGCTTGGTCAGCCAATCTTCTCAGGTGATCTTACATCTTTAGGCTTTCCCTCTCCATTCCTTTTTTCTCTGGAGCCTGTTTGCTTCTCACTGTTTTTATTTATTTTTTTTAAAATTGAGTTTGAACTCAAGGCCTGTTTGCTGTCCCTCAGATTCTTTTCTTTTTTCTTTTTTTTTTTTTTTCTCAAATTTTTATTATCAAACTGACGTACAGAGAGGTTACAGTATCATACGTTGGGCATTGGATACATTTCTTGTACTGTTTGTTGCCTTGTCCCTCATGCCCCCCTCCCTCCCCCCCTTTCCCTCCCCCCTCCCAGTTGTTCAGTTCTTTTCTTTTTTCTTTCTTTCTTTTTTTTTTTTTTTTTTTGGCCAGTCCTGGGCCTTGGACTCAGGGCCTGAGCACCATCCCTGGCTTCTTCCCGCTCAAGGCTAGCACTCTGCCACCTAAGCCACAGCGCCCCTTCTGGCCGTTTTCCATATATGTGGTGCTGGGGAATCGAACCAAGAGCTTCATGTGTAGGAGGCAAGCACTCTTGCCACTACCCTCAGATTCTTTTGCTCAAAGCTATTGTTGTACCACTTGAGCCAGCCACAGTTCCATTTCCAACTTTTTGTTGATGATTTGTTGGAGATAAGAGTCACTTGGATTTTCCTGCCCAGTCTGGTTTCGAACTGTAATCCTCAGATCTCAGCCTCCTGAATAACTAGGATTACCGGTATAAGCTCAGATGCCTGGCTTACTTGTCTTTAGAGGAAAACAGTCTTCCCTCAATGCTGCTATTAGTACAAGATACTGTTTTTCCCTTCTTCCTTTTCAGCCAGATTCTAAAGACTTGTCTTCATCATTACTTTACTTGTAGTTCACCCACACCTGAGTAGCAATAGCTCACTTCTGATAGCTCACTGCTGGACTTCTCTTCTAAGGAAGCCAGTTTTACTAGTTTTTATTGAAAGGCAATCAATGGCTCTTTTTAGGTCCTTTACTCTTCCATATGTGTTCGTTCCATGAGGACTATCCATGCAATTTTTTGTTTTGTGTACGTGTATGTGTATTGGGGGGCTATTGGAGCTTGAATTCAGGGCCCAAGCACTGACCCTTAGCTTTTTCACTCAAGGTTGGTACTCTACCACTTGAACCACAGCCCCACTTCTGGCTTTTTGCTAATTGAAGACTTTCCTGCCCAGGCTGACTTCTAATAATGATCCTCAAATCTTGGCTTCCTGAGTAAGATAAAAGGGGTGCGCCATGGGCAGTTGGCTCTGCAGATCTTTTTAAATTAGTTCTACAGTTGCCTCTTTCCAAGCTACAGGTGTCTCATAGGCTTGGGTTTAAATTCTGACTGTGCTTCCTTCAAATTCTGACTGGCTGGGTAAGTTACAGACCCCCGTGCCTCATTTATAAAACAGAAAAGAGAGCATATCAAAGGTTATGGTTAGGATGATGGTATTTAATGAGCCTTTAGTGTTAGCTGCTGCCATTATTATTATCTTCATCATTTCTCTTTTTTTAAAGTCCTAGGGTTTGAACTTAAACTCGGGGCGTCCAACATGCTAGGTTGACACTCAACCATTTGAACTATTCCTCCAGCTCAGTTTCTGCTGGTTATTTTGGAGATGGAGTCTTCGGGAGGTTTTTTGCCCAGGCTGGTCTCAGGCTTCCATGCTATAGATTTTAGCCTCCTGAGTATCTAGGATTACAGGTGTGAGCCACTGGCATCTAGCCTTCATCATTATTTCTGTTTGCAAACATGGATTCAGAACAAGATCTGGCTGCCCAGCATTCATTCTACTGTGTGGTTCCCCAAAGGTGTGAGAGAAGCCTGACTTACACTGTTTTATAGGAGGCCCAGCTCCTAGCTGCTTCTTCATTCATTGCCTCCAACCACTGTCCTATCCCCAGGGCTGTGTCCAAATTCTTTTAAAAGGAGAGCAGTTTCTGCTTAGAAAGGAATTAAAAACTATTAGGAAAAAATTAGCATTCAGGTCCTTTTCAGGAAATTCTTGATACATGGACAGGTGGCTTGTCAGCTCCTATTTGATCAGCACTCTCACCTGAATATTATTATTCAGCTGGCCAGGAGACCCTTTTCAGAAGATCCAAGCCAAAGGTCTGGGGTTAGTCCTCAATCCCTGTCCTAAACTCCATGCTTTCTTGAAAGTCTTTACTATACACATAAACTCATAAAGTCAAGGAAGGGCCTACCAACACTTATGTGGCTGTGGTCTTGTGCAATTTGGAAATATGTTGGAACAGGACACTGCAGATTAGTACTTTCTAGATTCAATCATTTTCTAGATTTTGCCCTAGATTAGATGTGGGTTTTATTTAGTTATTTTTTATTGGACTTTAGTTCTTGTGGAGTATCCTGGAAAGGATAAAATAAAGTTAACTCTGAACCATCTTTTTTTTTTTCTTTTCAGTGCTAAGATTTTAACTCAGGGCATGAGCTTGCTAGTCAGAAGTTCCACTACTTGATCCATGCTCCCTACCCTGAACCAGTCTTTGGAGTTGCTGAGGGGCCAGTGGACACTTCTAGCAGGAAGGACTTGTGCTTAGCATTTTGGAAGACCAGTCTTCTTGGTGACCTTGTTCTTCCCAAGCACTCTGTTTTGAGAACCTATGAATTCTGTCTACTTCCAAAAACTTCCCTGGAGTAGAAACTGCCACTCCTCCCAGAACCTTGTTTCCTTTGCTGGATTGTTTTGCTGTGCTCACTTTTCACTTCCTGATAATAATTTAATGGTTTCATGTATAAATTAGCCAGAGAAACTGGGAGCACATAGACAGCTGCTCAGCCTGTCATTTATTGCAAGCTGCCACTAAAACATTTGCAAGTGTTCTCTGGTTCCAGACTGTGCTTTTCTTTCCTCATTCCAGATGCATACAGGTAGTTAAGTTTAAGAGCTAATATTGTCTTCTGGAAACTATTAATTTAAAATGATAGTTTTAAAATAGCCAAATTCAGCAAGATTCTCAGTTGAAACCCTAAAACTGTCCCCCCAAAAAGAGACATTTAAAGAAAGATTGGCACACACGTATAGCTCCTGTGTTTAGAAGAATAAGGCAGGGAATCTTGAATTGGAGGTCAGCCTGGACTACCCAGTGAGACCCTGCTCAAAATAATAAGTGAAATAAGTCAAAATCAGTCAAAGTGGGCTAGGGACCAGCACCTACCTAACAAGCACAAGGCCTTGAGTTCAAACCCCACTATACATAGGCAGATAGATGGGATATAAAGATGAATATAGTTAGATCAGGTGGTCAAGAGGGTAAAGTCATGAGGGCTAGGTGGGGGTGTAGAGAATTTCTAGTCAGACAAAGAACAGCCGTGGGCAGGAAGTGACTTTAGGACTGAAGCCTACTAATGACCTTGCAGAACATGCCTCTCAGACCTATTGAACACCACTAACCAACTTTAATTGTATCTCTAGTGTCCAGAGAGGCAGCATGTTTTAATTAGTTCTTTGTAATTATGCACTCACACACCCATTTTATAACTTAATTATTAGACCTAATAAGGCCCTTTGCAGAAATGGGAAAAAGCATCTGAAGTATTCATTGCTAGGTCTCTTCAATACTTCCAACACAGACTACTAGTTAACGAAACACTCCAGCTTCTCCCTTGCCCTGTGGTCTTGACTCCGCTACTTTCCCTGGTTAGCATGACCTTTTCCCCATAATTCCTCATTGGTCTAATGCAGGGTTCATGTGTGTGTCCACACATGTGTCAGGTACAGGCCAGTGCCTGGCACATATGAGAGAATCAATCACTCATACCAGAGGCCATCTTTCCCATGGCCTTTGTAATCTGCACTAGTCTAGTCAAGTCACGCTTGTCAGCACTGCCTGTGATTTGTCTGTGTATAGATAACACTTATCTTCTTAACTAGATAGTAAGCTTCTGGGCAAAGATGCTAGGAATAATGTATTTTAATAGTTTCCCCACAGTGTCTGCCCAGTAAGTCACGCCAGATAAAAATGATTGCTTGAACATGGTTTCTGGTTGGAAAAAAATGCCTTCAGGGTGCTACAAGAGTAAGCCTGGAAATCCTAGTGCTTTCCAAGACTGCTAAACAAACTCAGTCCTTGGATATCTCTCTGACACTCAGCTCACGCCGAGATCTGTAACTTGAGATTGTTAGCACTTAGTACAAAAGTAAATTTACTTTTGCTAACCTTAGTGCGGGTATTCTTTTGTCTTTTCTCCTAGTGTTGTCACCTAGTTGTTTAGAACCACTTGGGTTACAGAATTGCCAAGAACTACCCTCTAGGGCACAGAACTTTTCTACTACTGCTCAGAAGCCTCTGTGGCCTACATGCCACATTTGAGCTACTGATTGTCCTACCTTGGGCTGCCTGGCCGAAAGTAACTGTGGGAAGTAGTCTCCCAGGTGAGCATGTCTTCCAGGGAGCATAGTAGCCTGCCATCCATTTTTATTGCCTTATTAACTTGTTGCTTAGGCAGGTTAGTGATAAGCTGCCTCTGGCCATTGTAGAGGTGTGGCTGCTTCCTGAAATGGCTCAATTTCATGCCCTTCCTGTGTTGACATCAAGCACTGACCACTTTCAGAAGAGAAGGCTGAAATGGATCATAGTATCAATGTTCATTTGGGCCTAGTTAACAGCAGTCTGAGGATCTGACTGAAGTGTGAAATCTCCATGAAAAGCACAGTATCCACTTCTGTCCAAGCCAGCATCAGCTGACATCATACTCTAATCATTTTGGACCAGTTGACTATAGTCAGGCCATAGCAGAGAAAGTGAGTAGTGAGAGCTTTCATTTAAGTAGTATTTTGATATTTTCAGACGTAGCCAAGATGAAGACTTTAAAGCAACCTAAAGAACCTGAGGGGATGGGAGGAGTCCAAGTTGAGGAGTCAGATGGACCAGGAGTCAGAGCCCAGGCTTTGCTACTGGTGGTTTTGAGTAAGCCAGTGAGCTTCTCTGAGCCCTGGGTTCCTGGTGTGGAATTCCTTCTGAGGCTGTGTGTCTCAGGTAAGCTTTGTGAAGCACTTGCATTTTGGCACAAAGAAGCCCATAACTAGCCATTATTCTTTGCTCTCTCCACTGTACCCTCCTGTTTGGGCCTCTCAAGCTGTCACCATGGAAAAGCATGATTCCTTTGCTCCCCGCACATGGTCTTTATTTTGTCCCCTGTGCTTTTTCTCATATTGCAACAGGCATCCCGGGCCCAAATCCTAGACAAAGCCACAGAGTATATCCAGTATATGAGAAGGAAAAACCACACGCACCAGCAAGATATTGATGACCTCAAACGGCAGAACGCTCTTCTGGAGCAGCAAGGTGAGCAGCTGAGCTCATAGGGTAACTGGCTCTGCTGTGCTCTGGCCAGGCCGGGGCCTTCACTTGAGCCTGCAGTCAGAGCCAGTCCCGTGCCTCAGAAACAATCTTGGATTTGCTTCTTGGGCCTGAGTAGTTGAGTGTTAAAGCCTTCCTGAGGAAGGATCTGAGCCACCAAATGAGATGGTGGAGGCTAGGGAGTTGGACATCCAGTGGTGTATCTTTTCTGGCCTGATTTCTCCCTTTCTCGGAGCTCTGGTGCTCTGCCTGCAATAGGGGTCACACCTCATATCAGGTGTCTGAAAAGAGCTTTGAAGTCCTTGGAGTGGAATGTGTTGCGTAAGTACGACAAACTCCAGGTGTTCAGGGACAGTGAGCCCTCCCCGTTGTCCTTGGTAGTCCATTCAGGGCAGCCTATGGGCCAGGCCCCTGCTGTTCTCCAATGCTCACACCCGCCTTTTCCTACAACCACAGGAGAAAGCGAGAGCTGATCAAGTTCTTTGTTCCTGGGGAATTCACTTCTCTTCCTCCCTCATGGAAGATGCAAGTAAAAGGAAATGCAAGTAATCACCTGGGTTAGAACATCTCAAATGAAATAAATAAAATGAATGGGTTGACCTAGGCTCAAGCTGAGCTAAACCAAGGGATGGGCCGCGGGTGGCATCAGTGGGTTGGTTAGTGGGCTGAGCAGCCTGCATGTAGGGGCTGTCAGTAGGTCCAGATATTTTGTGCGCATTGGTAACTGACTTCCAAGTGTCCAGCTTGTCATTCCAAGTGGATCTTGAACCAAAACTTCTCTTTGGTCAGTATATCTTACATCATCCTTTCTGGCTGTGTGAGGCCTTCATAACCTTGTGGAGCCTGGCATTGCTGGGCCGGCTTCTTCTTTGTCATTGCACTGCTGAATCCGACAGGGAACTCTGCACTACATTCTCTGTGCCGGGCTTCTGTGGCGGGATGGGAACATCACAAGCCTTCTCTCTTCAGGGTTGGGTAGGATGGCAGAGTGGCTGGTCATGTGTGCCAGCTGAGAAAGGAGAGAGAAGGGGGCATTGAAGTGAAGTGTGCGAGTGGAACAGCCACTAGAAGGGAGTGACTTGTGAGCCACCCTGAACCTTGGGGGCCAGCAAGCAAGCCCTTAGGAAGAACAGGCTGGACCCTGAGCAGAGTCTTATTTGTTCCTGAGTCTCCAGAAGGTGGTAACATGCTCCCTTGGTTGCCTTTTAGTCCGTGCACTGGAGAAGGCAAGGTCAAGTGCTCAACTGCAGACCAACTACTCCTCCTCAGACAACAGCCTCTACACCAACGCCAAGGGCAGCACCATCTCTGCCTTCGATGGGGGCTCCGACTCCAGCTCAGAGTCAGAGCCTGAAGAGCCCCAAAGCAGGAAGAAACTCCGGATGGAGGCCAGCTAAAGCCGCTGGGGCAGGCCAGCAATAAAAACTGTCTGTCTCCTCCATCGTCTCAGTTCTCCTCTCAGTTCATCGTTAGAACCCTCAACCATTTAAGAGACTCTTTCTTTCTTTTTTTTTTTTTAATTTTTATTTTTACATAGAAGCTCTTGGACAACAACTTGTTCTCCTTCCCCATTTTCACCTCTTCCCCTTCCCCACCAGTGTATTCCCTTCAGGGATTCCCTGTCTCTTCCAGGAATTTTAAAACCAAAACACCCCAACTTGGCAGCTTTTTCTGTGGAGGACAGACAGCCGGCCGGACCTGAACACATGGTGTCCTGTCCACCCTACCAGCTCCTCTAGCCCTGCTGGGCACTTGCCTGGAGGGATGCCTGCCCTGCTAGGCCTCCTCCCAGTCCTCTCCCCACCCTCCCACCTCTGTTTGATAGACTTTGTGAATCTGTGACTGGCTCGACTTTGAGAAGATGACCAGGTTGGAGTAATCACGATCACCCCCTCTCGTTCATAAGGATTGCTTTTTCTGGAAAGCTTTTCTCGCTCCAGTTGAAAGACCAGATCCTTAAGGAAGTTTGTGGTGGGACTGGGGCCTGGGTCAAGTGGTAGAGTGCTCTCCTAGCAAGTGCAAGGCCCTGAGTTCAAGCCCCAGAACCACAAAAACAAGTTTGTGGTGTAAAAGGAAAGTGGAGAAAGATTTGCAGATTCACTCCTGCTTCTCAGCCAGCTGTCTAAAGCTGCAGTGCCAGCCTTCCGGAGGGCCACGTGACACTTGTGGTGTGCACAGGAGACAGCAGCAGTGGAGCGGCAGCCACCAGAGAGTGGTAGGGGGTGGTTACTGGGGGTGGGACAGGGAGGGAGTTTGGGTGGGGTAAAAGTTTTTTATTGAGGGCCAGTGATGATGTTTTGATATTTATTTCCTGCTACTGAAATTTGAATTGAGTGAATTGTCCCTATTACTGATGATGTCGATACTGCAAAGCGACAGATTCATAAAGTAATTATCAAATCTTCATTTCTTTTTGTGTGTATTTCTAAGAAATAGAGCCAACTGATTTTGTATGTAAATACCAAGAGCAATTTACCTGGTACTAAACCCGCACCTGAGTGCGGTCCCACCTTCATCCCGAGTCCTTTTTTTCCTCTCCTGGAACCTGTCTCCACTGTGTGGTCCAGCCCTGGTTCTGGCTGCCATCAACAGATCCCAGTGAAGGGTTTTGTGTCTTTAGGCCTCATCTCTTTGTCTTTTTCCTACTCTGTTCCTGGCATTTGCTGATTTTCTAGTGTATACTCTGTAGTCTCAGTCCGTGTTTGATTCCATTCCATGGAAATAAAAAGTATGTTGTACATACTGCTGAAGAACTGTCTTGCAAGTTAAGGCTTTCCCCTTTACTATAAGACTATAAATAAAAACTTATTTTATCCTTCTTGGTGGTGGTGTCTTCTTGCCCCTGATAGGCCAAGGTAGTTGAAAGAAGAGTCTTCTGGAAGCTTTTGGGCCTGGGTAAAAGCCTAAAAGATCAAAAAAAGGTCTTTTACTGGGGCTTGCAGGACAAGGAACAGCTGTAGTGAGCTGCTCTGACTATGGCTGTTTGGAGGGCTCAGCTCAGTCTGAGTGTAGATAAATGAGAAATGGCAACCTATTCATTAGAGTGCTAGAGTTTCAATAGGAGTCATTTCTGACATTGTTGTTGGATCTTCTTCCTGCTGAATAAATGACCTTTAGAGGAACTGATAACCAAGAACTGTAGTTTGTGTTCTGGTAATGTGAGTGCCCAGTGTAGAGGGTCTAGTGTTCACCAGAATCTTTCTAGAGAGTTCGAAAGAAGATGCTGTAGAACTGCCAAGAAGGCCTAAGCATTGTTAACTCATCTGTGGACCCAACTCCAGACTGAACCAGGTTGACCTTGGAAAGAAAGTGGGTTTCTGGCTAGAACTGCTCAGCTTTGGTTTTCCTGTCTGGCTGACAGGAAATACTGCTTTCCTAGAGGGAGGGAATAAAGTCAGGTAACTTGCTTGATTTAGAATGGTAGAGGGAAACAGAGCTTCAGTCCATCTGATGTCAAATATAAAAGGTGTTACTTTTCTAGGCAGAGGAAAACCCACTGGAATAGGAAGTGGGAATGAGCAGTCTAACCATTTCACAATTCCTCCAGGTGAGAATGCTTGCTTAGTATGTCAACGTTTTCTTGGTTATCTCAGAATCTGGTTAGCCATCAGTACAATCTGTTAGACATGGTTTCTTCAGGATGGTGCTGGGGCTCAGCTGCTAGTAAAGCCCTGCTGTTGGTGAAAAGATACCAGGTGTAGGAATTGGAAGTTAGGCATTCAGGCAGGGATGGAGCAAACCAGAAGGCACAACCAACCTTGGGGGATAGGGGAGCTGTTTGTCCCTAGATCTAGTCCCCAGGTTCCAACGCATGATAGCAATCACCTGATTTGAGCTGACTGGCAGGTGCCTGCACAGGAAAGGGGCTGCAGTCTACTCAGCTGAAGGGGACAAATCAAAGTCACAGACAGGTCTCTTCTAGCCTGTAAGGTAAAAAGTATGCCCTCAAGTCAGCAGGGCTGGTCCCTTCACAGCAATGGTTATCTCTGCAATAGATTTGCTTTGTCACTGCTGCAGATGTCACTGACGGACTACTACCTTCTCTTTTGCTGTGGTGAACTTGGTGTGATCCCACCTTTGCCAAGAGTATTTAAAGTGGCCCTGTTTTAAAAATTCTTAATTATGCTAATACCTTTGTATAGCAGCTACTGCTTCAGTAAAGAATTAACTAGGCTCACAGAGCTGTCAGCTGGGGCAGTTTAAAAAAGAAAGCTGAAGTCAGGGACTGGTGGCTCACACCTATAATCTTAGCTACTCAAGAGGCTGAAATCTTGGGATCATGGTTCAAAGTTAGCCAAGGCAGGAAAGTTTGTAAGACTCTTACCTCCAGTAAACTAAAAGAACTGGAAGTGGAGAATAGCCTTGAGCAAAAAAGCGCAGGACTGCACCCAGGACTTGAGTTCAAGCCTCAAGATCAGCACAAAAACTACAACAACAACAACAAACCCACAGGGCTGAATAGATACAGGCCTGAACAAGGACAAAAGAAGGCAAACTTCTGTTTGCAGTAATACTGTGTGTCTTATTCCTGGGCTAGACTGCCTAGGTTCAAACTCTTGTCTGTCACTTGGTAGCTTCTCAGTCTCTTAACCCTCAACTATATAAAGAGGAAAATGATTTAAAAAAAAAAAAATAGGGGCTGGGAATATGGCCTAGTGGCAAGAGTGCTTGCCTCGTGTATATGAAGCCTTGGGTTCGATTCCTCCACACCACATATATAGGAAAGGCCAGAAGTGGCACTGTGGCTCAAGGTGGCAGAATGCTAGCCTTGAGCAAAAAAAGAAGCCAGGGACAGTGCTCAGGCCCTGAGCTCAAGCCCCAGGACTGGCTTTTAAAAAAAAAGACTCATTAGTTAAATGATTGAGAATGCTGATAATATGCTCAACCTCAGGAGTGAAGTAGGCACTGTGGTTTAGTATATGACCAAGGCTGACTCCAGGATGGAAAACTAGCTCTAGCTCCTGGGCACCTGCCTCAGAGTAAGGGTTGACTTTTTGGGCTTTCCACATGCTTCCCAATGCTGTCCTCTCCATAAACTGTAGTGCAAGTTCTGCAGGTACACCACACATGTTGCCACGCTGTAGCAGCTTCAGTGATGGTCTGGTTGCTGTTAGATGATCTGATCACTCTGGTTGCTATTAGAAAACCCAGACATAAGGACATTTTTTGTGTGTGTACTGAAAACTCAGGGCCTCATACTCATTTAGCTTTTTATCACACAGCTAGTGCTTTGCCAATTTCCCAGCTTTTTGCTGGTTAATTGGAGATAAGAGTTTGAAGGATTTGTCAGCCTAGGCTGGCTTCAAACCCTGATCTCTAGATTTCAGTCTCCTGCATAGCTAAGGATTATCGACTAGATCCATCAGCCCTCAGCTACAGGAAAACTTTAACCAGTCTAGGGGAGAGCTTGTTCCAAGAATTTCTGGGCTCCAGCCCCTCTGATACACAGCATTCTGGCCCAACAGTTGGAGTCAGTCTAACAAGTTCATGTCACTCAGGCTTGGCTCTCTGTAACCCAAGAAACTAAAGGAAGCTGTTGGGGACAGCAAAGTAAAGCTGAGTTGAATTGTAAGGTGGGACTGAGCCGTTTCCTTTAGGCTGCACTAGGAGGAAGCTCAGAAAGCTGCTGGGTATCCCTTCTCTGGGGCTTTAAGGCTTTACAGGACTATCTCCCTCCTCCCCTCTCACGCACACCAGAGAAGGCCCAAGCAGCACACCTGTTCTCATGCTACACTGCCTGCCTCCAGTTGCCGGGCAGGTTTGTAATCCAGGCATAGCAAGGGCATCTGAGGCCTGTTCTCACCAACTTCTGGAGACTCAGGGAGGGAAACTGTTTGCTACCCTCTATGTACCACAGATGGCGAATGGTCTGGTATCTTGTAAGGCATGAGCTAAGTAGCACACTGTCCCAGCCTTTTCCCTGTGAAGAGGATGAACTAAAGTATTTTTTAGCCTGGCACCAGTGGCTTGGGCCTGTAAACTCAGGAAGCTAAGATCTGAGGATTGTGATTAGAAGGCAACCCAGGCAGGAAAGTCTGTGAGACTCATTGCAATTAACCAGCAAAAGCCAGATGTGGAGCTGTTTCAAGTGGTAGAGTGTCACACTGAGTACTAAAGCTTAAAGAAGAATACCCAGGCCCTGAGTTCAAGTCCCAGTACTGACACAAAAAACAAAAGAACAGTTGTCCAAATATCCCATTCTCAGCAGTTTAGATAATCCAGACTCAACTGCAGGGTTAATTGGAATGACCACACTGGGTAGGCCCTGCTTGCACTTGTAGGGCACCTAGGCACACTGTCACCAGTAAGGGTTGAGTTGTTGCTACCCCAGACTTCCCAGCAGCCCAACTGAGGAAGGAGCCAGAGGAGCCGCAGAACCCATGCTAGTGCCCAGCCTGTCTGGATTGGCAGGTCAGTAACAGCCTTCACCTCTGAGGTGACTGCCCTAGTTGTTTGAGTCCCAACACAAGGGCAATCAATAATGGCACCAAGTGTCATTGTGAGGCTTAGAGGCATATATGAAAAGCCCTTGAACTGTGCCTGGCACTTAGTAAGTACTCAGTGAATGCTGGCAGTTCTTCGTCCAGCCTGGGTGTTGTTGAAATGTGCAGTGAATGAACATCCTGCTCATGTAATAAGGTTTAGTGCGTGATGATCCTTCAGGGAAAGTGAAAGGCAATGTGTATTAAGGGCCAAAGGGCTGTGACAAATGTGCTTTGCTTGCTTTCTGTAGGAACTTGAGCCACAACTGTTACCTTTGGAATAGGACCTGGGAAATTATATATATATATATACACATATACATATACTGGCCACCTGGGTCAGAGCCACTAACCCCTAACATATAGGCGCCTTCACCCAGCCCTTCGCTTGTTTCAGTTTGAGTTTCTGTCCTTTGCTCTGGTTTCAGTTTGTGTTTCCGCAGTGTCTGGTGCCTGACACACACTAGGCAAAGAATGTGAGCCATTCTGGGGTCTGCCTGGTGTTCTGTTCGGGACCTGTTGGGATCGTGGTTGCAGCCCATCTGGTAGAGGCACCTAGCCAGGCTTGTCCTAACAAGCCAATCTCTGAAACAGTGAGTTTTGCAAAAGAGAAAGTTTAATTCTCTAGGCAGCCAAGAATATGGGAGAATCCTAGGTTCAAATCCACTGCGTCGAACAATGGTGCTTAGAGGAATTTATGGGATGGGCCAGACCAGGTGGTGTGAGGTGTAGGGTGAAGTTGTTGATGTCTTTCACAGGTGCCAAACTTCATGGTTCATAGGACACCTGTTCACAAAAGAGCTGCCTTAGTATGATACTAGGGTGGAGTTTGGAATCTCTAATAGTCAAAAGGTATCCTTTGGGTACTTCTACAGGTGAAGGGTTTGGTGCCTTCAATAAGTTCGAACCAGACAGGGTTTTCTCCGAACCCCTACAAAAACAGCCTAAAATAGCCATGACCAAAGTGGCCATGCATTAGAGGTGATTCCTGGACTAAAGCTAGCAAAGATCCATTCAGGTTTCCTTTGAATGAGTTTCAAAATAAGGGATGTGCTCTGTGATGTCTACATTTCAATAAGCCCACGAGAATGGCTCGGCCCTCTTCCAAGAGAATATTAATTTCATTATGAGGATTCATGATTGTGAGTGAAGTGAGGACAGACAAGTCTGCTGACTGGACCCCAGACGCATGCGCATATACTGCATAATGGGCGTGTTTACAGGTGTGCCAAGCAGGTGGCCCTGCACAATTCACAACCAGCTGAGCAGGTCTCCTCCTGAGCCTTGTGCTAGATGCCAGCTGCCCAGCAGGCCTGCTGTGACTGCCAGGCCCCAGTCAGGATTGTTTTTCTGTGTTCATTTCAGGAATGGGCCCCTACCTACAGCCTTCTCTAGGCAAAATTCAATTGTCTGGCACAGATAATTAATAGTGAATGTTTTCCATCTTTTTCCCAGTAAATTAGAGATTGGGAGGAGGGAGCAGAATCAGAGGTCTTATATTAAGAAAACTATACCAGAAGTTTACACTCTAGTGCTGAACATAGGCAGGGATTCAGCTTTCTGCCAAGCAAAACAAACTTGATGGTGTGGGCCAGGGGAGAGAAGTGCTTTCTCCCCACAAGCTAGCCCCTGCACGGGCCCAAGGCCAGGAATGAACCGTGCAAAGTTTACCTCAAGAAATAATAATCAATGCGCCAGGTACCAGTGGCTCATGCCTATAATCCTATCGAATGTAGAGGCTGAGGTCTGAGGATTGTAGTTCAAGACCAGCCTGGGCAGGAAAGTCTGTGAGACTCTTTTATCTACTTAACCACCAGAAAGCTGAAAATGGAACTATAGCTCAAGTGGTAGAGTGCCAGCCTTGAGTGAAAAAGCTAAAGGACATCATCTAAGCCCTGAGTTGAAGCCCTAGGACCAGGAAAAAAGAAAGAACGAACCAAGCTGCCACCCACACTACCAGTCATCCCTAGCCCAGAAGGCTCAGCTAGCAGTGCATGCCAACACTTAAGAGAGTCATTGTTTCCTATCTCCTGGTGCCATCAACAGCTTGCGGGTGGCAAGGGCAGATCTAGGGCTAAAGGACAGTGGCCAATGGCTTTGGACCAAAAGGCCACAGTGAGGCCAGCCAGCTGAGAAAGGAATGTCACGTCCACAGAGAACGCCTACTCCAAGGTAGGAGAGACCCTGGTTCCAACAACTGAACCATGATTCCCATTCAGGAAATGAGTTCAGGCTCTGCACCCTCCCCTCAGTGTGAAGGCAGTGGGCCGGTCTTCCCCTGTGGGAGCTCCCATGTCCACCAGGGTGGTCTACACTTGCTGCTGCTGTTTCTCTCCACCCCACTCCCCTCTAGTCCAGTGCCTTGTTTGACACTGTGCTCTACAAAGATGTAGATAAAACCACTGTCCCTATAGTACTCTTCCTTCTTTCCTAACTTCTTTCTTTCCTTCTTTTTTCCTTTCTTTCCTTCTTTTTCTTTTCTTTTTGGTACTAGGCTTAGTCTCAAGCCCTTGTGCTCTCACTGACTGGGCTTTTGCACTCAAACTCAAGGCAGGCCTCTACCATTTGGGCCACACCTCCAGTCCAGCTCTTTGCTGGTTAATTGGAGGTAGAGCCTGGAGTACTTTTCTACCTAGGCTGGCTTCAAACTGTGGTCCTCAGATCTCAGCCTCTAGAATAGGTAGGATTGTGGCTTGAGCCACCAGCGCCTGGCCCTGCAGTGCTTTGTATCACTGCCCATTGGCAGTTCTGAGGTTGCCTCTGCAGGGGTTGAGCAGCAAGGCCCTGTTCTGTACCACCCACTGGAGAGATTTGCATAGTTTTTAAAGCCTAGCCCTGTCTCCTGAAAGCCTAGATAGAAGAGCAAAATAAATCCTTCCCCTAAAACATAACAACTGAACAAACACAGAGACTCACATGTGGCCCAGGCATCTGAATTCCAGAGTGCCTCAGTGGAGCCCTTGGTGAGGGAGTGGCTCTATAACAGTGATGGGGGAGACAGATCAATGCTTCTTAAACTCTTGGGTTCTCCTTTCTCTCTCCCAGAAAGAGTCCAGCCTCAGGGCCCCATACAAACACTCAGGCTGCCAGCGAGTGTTGGTGAAGGGAAGATGGGCCAGCGCCTCCCGCCCTACCCAGGCTGGATGGCCATGTCCCCACTGCATCCATGGACTCCCTTGGGATCCAGGCACACAGCAGCCACTGCTGGGGATAAAGAAGAGAGGGTCTCAAAGAGGGTTGCCTAGCGAGCAGCCCAGGGCAGAACTATCAGGACTTGGTCACCTTGGCAGTTCCATGGTGGAGGTTGCACTTGCAGGGCCCTCAGCTTTATCTTTCATGCCTGGCGCTAGTCAGCACGTGGTGTCTGATAGCTACAGGCCCCAGCATATCCTTTGTCCATCGGCCCAAGTCATCCTGGGTACAGGGGTGGCAACAGAATCACACCCAAGATAACCACCATGCAACACTGTGCACTTAACTACTGCAGAAGGAATTCAGTGTGATCAAAGGTTGAGAGAATAGTATAACGAAACTCGAACAGACCTATTAATACCATGGGTTATCAACAAGCATTGTTCTTGAAAGAAAAATGTATTATTCTTGTTTCTGAAAGTGAGAATTGTGGGTATGTGAAAAGGGTATGAGCCAGGCACTAGTGGCTCACTCCTGTAATTCTAGCTACTCACCAAGCTGAGATCTGGAGGATGAAGGTTCAAGGGTAGCTTAGGAGAGTTATTTCCAAAATAGCCAGCAAAAAGCTAGACTGGAGTTGTGGTTGTAGTAGTAAAATGCTGGCCAAGCAAGCCCTGATTTCAAACCCTAGTACTGGTGAGGAAAAACACAGGAGCTAACAGAAAGAGCTCCAAATGGCCAAAGCAGGAACAATCTGAACAACAGCGTAAACCATGTAAGGCTGAAACAAAATCCAGAGTAGCAAAAATAAATATTCCTGAGTCTATAATGACATAAATACAGTCATGGCTCAATACTGGGAGATTGCTTTCTGAGATCCTCCTGAAGGAAACCCAGATCTGTGGGTGCTTAATATAACATGGCCCAGGCACAAAACCTCACACAGCCTTTAGCCTCTGGGGGAGCTCAGTGATAGAGCACTTGATCAGCACGCATGAGACCCTGGGTCCCATCAACAACAAAAGATTAAATTACTTATAATACCTAAAACAATGCAAATTTTGTATAAACCATATATTGTATTATTTAGGGAATAATGACAAGCAAAAAAGTACATGTTTGATATAGGCATTTTCTTCTGAGTATTTTCAGTTTGCCGTTGGTTGAGTCTGTGGTGTTGGAATGTGCTGATACAGAGGGCAGACCAAGGCCCGAAGAAGTAAAGTGGAGAATAAACACATCTCCCATGTTGAAGTCTGTATTATATAGTTACTCCACATCCTTAAGTATGGGCTGGGCCTCCTCATTCTACAGGGTGTGGTATGGAAGGGAGGGAAGGAGTAACTTTTGGAGACATCTGACCACACCAGCTGGACCAGGTAATCATCAGAGCAGTAGTTTACCTCTGTGGCATTCCTTCCAGAAAGCCACAATCCCAGGGTAAGCATGAGAGAACACACAAGCCCCCAGTTGACATTCCACAAAGTAACAGTACCCTCAACATTGTCACGGTCATCAAACACAAGGGAAGTCTTAGAAACTGTCATAGCCAAGAGGACCTAAAGGAGCCATGACTAAATAGCATATATTGTGGAGGTGATCGGAGACTGTAAAGTGGCATTCCATAAAAACTAAGGGAATTTGAATAAGACATGCTAATCAATAACAAAGACAGATGGATTCATTCCTTGTGCCAAATACCCTATATTAACATAAAATGTTTAACAATTGGGAGAAACTGGCTGATAGGTAATGAGAACTCTGTGTGCTGTGTTTGTAATTTTTCCCTCAGTCTAAAACTAAACAAAGCTTTTTTTTTTTTTTTAATTTTTGGTTGGTTCTGGGTCTTGAACTCAGGGCCTGGGCACACTCCCTGAGCCTCTTTGTGCTCAACCCTTTGAGCTGCAGCATCACTTCTGGCTTTTTCTGAGTAGTTTACTGAAGATAAGAGTCTCACGGACTTCTGCTCAGGCTGGCTTTGAGCCATTATTCTCAGATCTCAGCCTCTTAAGTAGCTAGGATTACAAGTGTGAGGCACTGGCACCAGGCTTGAAAGATTATTGTTATTACTTGCCAGTCCTGGGGCTTGAACTTGGGGCCTGGGCACTGTCCCTGAGTTTCTTTTGCTCAAGGCTAGCAGTCTATCACTTGAGCCAGCACCACTTCCAGATTTTTCTGTTTATGTAGTGCTGAGGATTTGAACCCAGGGCTTCAAGCATGCTAGGCAGACACTCTACTGCTAAGCCACATTCCCAGCCCCGAAAGCTTATTTTTAAACATACATTACTCATAGCCATTTTATAAGAAATCTGTTTCTTTTGGAAAGACAAGAGTAAGGACAAGTTCCCAGTAAGCTTAGTGTGAGTCAAGGGCTATGTCTTACCCTGCTGTCTTCGTGGACATCATCGGGCCACCTGGTCCTTGGTCTCTGAACCTCCTGCACCAACCAATGAAAAGCCAGGGCAAAGCTGTCATTGTGGGCAACTGAGCTGTCCAGAAACTGGTTAGACATGCTGGGGCCTGTCTGGAAAAGGCTGGCTACCACCATGGCTATGGTCAGCTAGCAAAAAGATTGTCTCAGTATGGCCTTGCTGTGAGTCATGCAGTGCCATGACCCACTGAAGGACTCATTAGAAAATGGAAGCAGACCTGTCCCTGCTCTTGGCTGTCTCCATCCTGGTCCTGGTGGAAGGTGGAGGCAGATGTTCAGGACCTCAGTCATTCAGCCCTGGAGGGAATTGTGCATGTTTGGCCCCAGTCCTGACTTCTACGAGCCTTGTACGCCTTCCTTCAGAAGCCAGGAGAGGTGGGAACATGGATTTGGGGGTAGCAGATCTGGCTCAGGTAGACTTCCTCACTTTGCAACATGGAGACCTCAGGTGATTCACTCTGCCCCTGACCTGTTTCTCCAGTTGTAAAATGCAGGTCAGACACCAGCCTCGCCCACCTCTGAGGCTGAGTCAAGGACTGAATGAGGAGAGGCAGCAGATCAGGTAGGCTGACTTAGGGGGTATTGTTTGGCAAGTATGAACCGAGTGCTGGCTTTTCGGGCAGCAAGGAAAGGACAGTGGTGGGCTGGGAGCTTGTTGGAGACAGTTTTGTATGTATCATGATACTTTCAGTTAGTTGCAAGTATAATTGTGCCTTGATTTATGATAGGATCATATCCCATTAGAAACCCATTATAAGTTGAAAATACTGTTAATACAAAAATGCTTTTACGTAGTTCATGCCTGTAATCCTAGCATTTAGTAGGGAGAGGCAGGAGGACTGAGTCCAGGACAGCTTGGGATATTCAATGAGACCCTACTTTTTACATGTGTGGTTTTGTTTGCTTGTGTTCATCATTTAGTTTTAAACATTTTCCCTTGAATTTCCAAAGGGTTGTACAAGGGAGTTACAATTTACATGTCCATATAAGTGTCCAGTGCTACTTGATCATTCTTCTCCAGCCCATCTATTTCTTCCTCCTACTCATGTTTCCCATTTCTATAGTAAGACTCTGCTTTTAAAAATAAATGCATTTACTACTAGCGTCCTTCCAGGGGAAGGTACAAAAGCAATGTGAATTCAATAGAACCTGCCCTATTGTGTTTGGCCCATACAGCCAGCCTCACCCCTGGACTTTTCAGTTTCGGAGGTGACACATTTCTTCTTTGCTTTAAGCCAGTTAGGCCTGTTTTCTATCAATTTCATCCGGGTCTTAAATGCTACTCTTCTTTGTCCTCACCCAAGGTAGGGCATGCCACGGAGAAGTACATGTGGATGACTAGAATGTTTGGCCCAAGTTTTAGTGGCCAAGTACATTTGTCATTTGATTCCAGTATTGCCCAGAAAGCATCCCAACCATGAAAGAGATGGAAGAATGCTACATGAATATGGATGAGGAGATTTCATCCGGATCGGGGGGTAGGTAAACTGCAGCTTGTGGAAGAAATCTGGCACACCACTTGTTTTTGTAAATAAAGCTTAGCTGGAACACAGCCACACTCCTGTGGTTTTGTGTAATGGCCCAATGGCAGAGCTGAGTGGGAGCGACAGGGGTCATGTGACTCATAAAAACCTACCAGAAAAAGATGTGCTGCCCCCTGGTGTAGATGCTGGAAGAAGAAAATATTGGGAAAGTTCTTCCCTGGGTCCCCAAATCGCAGCAGCACTGAGAAGCCTTCATCTTGCCTATGTCTTATTATATCTGGTCCTATGCTCTTCAGGAAAGCAAATATCACTGAACAAAGCTTACCTCACAATGGCGTTAATGTGCCACTTACCATGTGACTTCCCCTCACAAGAAAGTAGGACCAGTGTAAATGTGCCGGGAGTAAAAATTAGACAAGTTCTTTAAGTTTCATAACCATATCTCAGCATGATCTGTATATCTGGCATCTAAAGCCAAGGTGTTCTGCCTCTAGCTACAATTATAGTGCATTAAAGCCCATCAAATGCCTTGGAATTTTTTATGTTGTAGTGCTAGGATTGAGCCCAGGGCATGCTAGGCAGGTGCTCTACCACAGGGGATGGGCTGCACCTCTGCTCCCAGACGGCTCCATGTTTAATTCCTGGCTGTAATACTCTTGCCTCAAGTCTATTATACACAGTTAAAGTTGGTAAAATATAGAAAGAAACGTGTAATCACTCATCTTCACAGGGGTTTCTAAAAAACTTTATCTCTGCTCACTTAAATCACCAGCAAGAAACAGCAAAATCTGAGGTAATCCTGTCATAAAACTCATTTAAGCATCTACGATGACTTTATATAAATCTTCCTCAGAAGTGGCTTCATAAAGGATAATGTTGCATTGCCCACAAAATAGCTTTGGCAGGATGATCCTCGGTGATTTGTTTTATGTCTATTCTAGGGCTTGATCTAAGGACCTGGACACTGTGCTTGAACTTTTTTGCTCAAAGCTAGCTTTCTGGCACTTGAGCCACAGATCTACTGACTTTTTTTGGTACTTAGTTGGAGATAAGAGTCCCTCAGACTTTTCTGTCCACAAACCATGATCCTCAGATCTCAGCCTCTTGAATAACTAGGATTACAGGGGTGAAGGCACCAGTGCCTTGTGGTCCTTGGGTTTTCAGTGTGTCATATGTCTACATGATGAATCGCTCAGACTTCCTCAAGGAAAAGGATGGTTCTCAGCTCACCTGTGACCTATTCTACTCCTTTGTCTTGACCGCAGGAAGCTCTGGTGAAATAAAGCTGAGCTCTAGAAGTTACCTTGTCTCCTTCCTTAGAGTTCCTGGATCACCATGGTTCCTTCTAGTTTCTGATCCCTATGGTCTAGTAGTAATGTGGGCTATTTGGGAACTGCCGAACCTACTACTTGTGCTGCTGCTGCAGGAAGATGCTGCTGTGTGCTTCAGAGGCACCCATGCAAGAACAGGCTCCACAGAGCTCCAATGTCCCCCATTCTGAGTTGAGCATCTCCAGCTGCCTGGGTTCGGCTAGCAAACAGATAGGATTTTGAAGTTAACATGGACATCATGTCTTAATAGAGGTTGGTACTTTTCTGGCTTGGCATAGCTGTTCTCCTTTCTGAAAGCAGCTTTGAAAACTTTGGTATGGCTCTGGTACTAAGGCTGGCATTAACCCCACAGGTTGTGAGCTTAGAGAAGTTTCTGGAACAGGTGAACTCTGGGATGAACTTGAGCCGTCAGGGGACCCAGCATCCATCTTCTAGTAGAGGAGACTCCAGTGATGGGGGAAACAGACTCCGTGGGTGAACGCCAGTCAGGAAAAAGTTCTTGACTATGAAGGACAGCACATCAAGGGGAGATGGATGCTTGTATCTCACTTGGGGTTTGTGTTGTCATCTCAGTTACTGGCCAGAATCTGACCTCTGACTCAGAAAAGATGTTTTAGTGAGGAAGAGTTTCGGTAGTGTTCTCCTAGTGTTCCTTCCACCTTATCCAGGAGGCTTCCATGCTGGTCCCAGGAGGGCCTGGCAGGACTCCCAACATCTAGGGCACTCAAGCTGGGCATGAGGGGAAGGCGGGGATGGGGTCCATGTGGAAACAGCTCTGTGGACGTTTTGCATTTATTGGTAGTTCGGGTCATGTTTGTTAGGATTAGATGTTCTGGAAGTAGCTTCCATACATGGGTCTACTCGGTAAGTCTGGGAAAGTATCTCTAAAACCTAGGCGTGTGTGTGTGTGTGTGCGCGCGCACGTGCGTGCATGCACGCACACTAGTACTGGAGCTTAAACTTGAGGCCTCTTGCTCTTGCATGGCTTCTTTTATTCAAGACTGGTACTATACCACTTGAGCCACACTTCCACTTCCAACTTTTTGCTGGTCAGTTGGTGATAAGTCTCTCAGTTTTGTCTGTCCAGGCTGGCTTTGAACTGAAATGTTCAGGTCTCAGCTTCCTGGGTAGCTAGGATTACAGGCATAAGTCAGTTGCACCTGGCTTCTAGGACCTATCTTGAATGCTGAGTTGGAAAGTCCACAAGAAAACGAATATCTGGAAATGTCAATGTAAACTCTTTTCTCTTCCTAGCCTGACTTTACTTACCCTCTGGGCCCAGCTCCTTGTTGTAATGCCAACTCAGATGGAAGCAGTCTTTTTCGTGTCACACCAGTTATTTTTGTGTTACACGTTATTACTGTGGTTAATCTCTCAATACCTGAGACTTAGGGTGCCCAGGGCCTTCTGTATTAGTGATGGGAAGGATGCACTTCAATGTTATTTTGCAGTCCTTCCTCCTTTCTTAACAGGGAAAAAATAACCAGGGAGAAAGATTACTTTTGGGACTGGACTTGGGTTGTGTGGGTGTGGGCATCCTCTGAGGACTCTCTCTCCTCTCCCCTGTTGGGGCAGAACACCCACCCTCTTGGCCTTGGAAGATGTTCTCTCCACAGAGGCGATGCAAAGCCAGATGACTGCAGGATTCCAGCCTGTCTCCATGCTAACCTGTGCCTCTGGCCAGGACTTCTATCCCCACCATGCATGCATAAAGACTACTTTGGGCTCTAGAACACGACCTCCACTCAGTCAGGGTGGAGACAGACATACTGAAATGCAGTGTGTGTAGTGCAGTGTTTGCCAAACAACCCCTCTCACTCCTCATGGGGCACATTGCTTCCTCAACTAGAGGCAAAGGTGTGTGAGGGAAACACTGATGACCTGTCTCACTGCAAAGGCCCGTGCCAATTGTCTGCAAACTTTTTACATGGGAGAAAAGTGATTCCACGAGCAACCTTCAAAACTTCCTAACACTAGACAGTTGGAAGGAATTGTCAGTACAGATCACAAATGACAGACATTGTAGAAAATTTTATTCCTTTATTATTTCAAGGAGGTAATACATAGCCCAGTACGCCAAAGCAATAGGGAATTAGAGGCAGCAAAAAGCCAGAGTTTCTGAGAAGAGCCTCGTGCTGCATCTCTGAGCTCTGGTCTGCCTACAGCCCAGGGCTGCTCACAAGAAGGCCAAGACAATGGCATGAGCTGGCTGTAATTGTAGCAGTGGACAGATAACCAGACTTGGCACTCCACTGACCACAAGAGGGCTCAATGCAGGGATCAGCAGAGGCACCACCAGGGCCCACGAGGAGGAGAGCACTCACCCTGCCCCCCCCCCAGTTCACGAGGCCTCTGCCTCCGCAGCAGCCAGCTCGTCTAGCACTTGACTGTATTCTGTGAGCTGAGAGTGGGCAAGCCGGAACTAAATCCTGAGTCATAATGAAGGTGAAAGACTTAGTAGTGTTAATGCTGAGAAAAAAGACAATACTGTCTCAGAGGACAGGCCGGGAGTCTGCGGGGGCAAGATGGAAACACGCAGAAGGGTCTCAGACCTCCGAAGGTTTTACGTGGTACGTGATGGGAGGGGCTGGGGCTGGGCACTGGGGATTGCTTCCTCTGCCTACAGTTGAGCTAGAGGCTTGTTTCCACTCATAATTGGTTACCTGGATCTAAGTCAGCACACCCGAGGTGAAGCTTGTTGCACCAGGCGTGGCCTTGGAGAGATGCATGGCTCAGTTCTGCCGCACCCCCAGCTTCTGTCCCTTGCAAACGACTGGGATAGGAGGCAAGAGGCAAGAGTACCTCTTACTGTGGCCCTAACATGGTCTTTTCCAGAGAGCTCATTTTGGTAGGAACCAAAGCCCCACAATGGCATGGAGTTGACCAGTCTTCACCCACAAGAGGGTGTCCTGTCTGGTGATTTAATGGTGGCATGCCGTTGGGAGTGGCAGCAGTGGCTGTGGATCCTGTAATATTCAGATGGCATGCGTTTCAGTGCAACCATCCAGACTGGAGGCTGGCAGGGAGGGGCTGCTTCCTCCTGGCATGCACTGCTCCCAACCTCACTGCATGGGGCTGGCAGAGTTTTGGTTTGACAGATGTGAAAAGAATTTAAAAAACCACGCCACTTTGTACTCCACACTCGGAGCGACTGGTTTTGTTTTGACAAGAAAGGACAAAGAACCACCCGGAGCTCCCTGGCAGCTAAGGCTGGTGTGGCGCAGATCCCACCAGGTACCAACACGCAGAAACTTCGTCTGACTGGGGAGCTGGGTGGCCCGGGGAGCAGGTCCTCTAGTCAGTGGCAGGCTCTGCTGTCGCCTCCTCCTCACACTCCTCAAAGCCTGGGACAGGCTTCTGTAGAAAGTACGTGGTGGCCTGGATCACCTTGTCTGGTCCAATATTGTACACAGGGTGGGTGGGCTGCTAGAGAGAGAACAGATGCCAACATCATCCTGTGCTCCCTGGAAACACACACATCCCTCCACTGCTGAAATGCACTTTTTTTTTTTTTTTGCCAGTCCTGAGGCTTGAACTCAGGACCTGGGTGCTGTCCCTGCACTTCCTTTGCTCAAAGCAAGCTCTCTACCACTTGAGCCACAGTGCCACTTCTGGCTTTTTTGAGTAGTTTATTGGTGATAGGAGTCTCACAGAGTTTCCTGCTCAGGCTGGTTTCAAACCATGATCCTCAGATCTCAGCTTTCTGAGTAGCTAGGATTACAGGTGTGAGTCATCAGCACCCAACTGAAATGTACTTTTAACAATGTAGTATAAGGTTCCTCAAAGGTACACACCAAGATCCAGTAGGTAAGAAATGGACACACTCCTGGGTCCTAGCACTTGGGAGGTAGAAGCCACAGAATCAGGAATTTAAGGCCAAATGGGGCTACACCGTGAGCCCAGCAATACAGCGAGCTCTGTGTGTGTGTGTGTGTGTGTGTGTGTGTGTGTGTGTGCCAGTAGTGGGACTTGAACTCAGGGCCTGGATACTATCTCCTAGTTTTTATGCTCAAGGCTGACACTTTACCACTAAGCTAAAGCTCCTTGTCCATTTTTTTTGTGACTAATTGGAGAGTCTCACAAACTTTCCTGCCTGAGTTGGTTTCAAACTGAGATACTCATATCTCAGCCTCCTGAGTAGCTAGGATTACAGGCATGAGCATCTGACTTTTTGTTTTAAAGTATACATTAGTTGTACAAAGGAGAGGTTTCACTGTGACATTTTCACACATGTAAACTGTATCCCAATCAACCTTACCTCTTTTATCAGTTTCTTCCACCCACTCCTCTCTTCTTAAAACAATCACAACAGGTTTTACTGTTCTATTTTCACACATGCAAATAAACTGCTTTGACTATATTCACCCTCTTCCTTTCCCATCTTCTTCCTGTTGATACCCTCCCTCAACGAAGCCTATTTACTTTCCTGGTGAAACTATCTTAAAAAACAACATTGCTAGGCACTGGTAGTTCATGCATGTACTACTAGCTACCCAGGAGGCTGAAATCTGAGGATGATAGTTTGAAGTCAGTTCTGGCTGATAAATCCAACAGACTCCATCTCTACTTAACCAGCAGAAATTAACAAACATAGAAACAAACCAACAAACATGAAAAGAAGCAAGGTCTCAGCTTAAGCTGGCCTCAAACTCCTGGTCTAAAGTAGTCTCCTTGCTTCAGCCTCTGGGACTACAGACCCACTGTTCTTGGCTTCATATGAAGTCTATACCACAGCCCCACAGTAAGTATGATACTTATTGGTGGAATTCTAGAAAACTTCCATTATAATTAAGAAAAGACAGGGACATCTTTTGTTTCTACCTCTAATCCACATACTATGTGGGGATCTTAGGCAACAATATAAGGCAAGAAAAATAACTAAGATTTTTAAAAGTCAGAAAGGAAGAAGCAAACTATTCTTATTTGAAGATAGCACCCTTTTCTAAATAGAAAACCCAAGAGATTCTGTAAAGTATTAAAGTTACTAAGATTTCAGAAAGATTGCTGGATACAAAATGAACATAAAAATCAACATCCATTTCATATACTAAGTAACAACCAGTTATAAAATATAATGGGGGAAGAAATGAAGGAGGAGGTAACAAGTTGGACAAGAAATGTACACACTGCTTTACATATGAAACTGTAACCCCTCTGTATATCACTTTAACAATAAAGAAATGAAAAAATATATATAATGGGGAAATAAGATTGTACTCAAAGTAACCACAAAAACCATGAACCACTTAGATATATATCTAACAAAAATGTACTGGCCTTCAAAGGAAAAAAAACATTTAAAAATCACTGAAAAATATGAAAGAAAACCTGAAATAATGCTTATAAAAGTAAAACCTTAATATTGAGGTCAGTTATATCTCATTAACCTAACAGTGCAATTCCAATAAAAATTTCAAATGCCAAAAAAAAATTTTTTGTAAGAATTTGATAAGCTGATCCTATAACTCATAAGGAAAGGCAATTGTGAAGAAAAAAAAAAAAAGGGGACTAGCCATTCAGATCTAGGTAGGGGGTGTAGTTCAAGTGGTTGGGTGGCTGCCTAGCAAATTTGAAGGCCTGAGTTCAAATCCTAATACCCTGCCCCCATCCAAACACTAAAAATAAAGCAAAAAAAGATAAGTCACAAATTGAAAGACATATACCATATACACATAACTGAGAAAGGGCTAGTATCATGACTACACAAAGAACTACAAATATGCAAGAAAAGGGAAAAACATCTGAAATTACAAACCAGTAAGCTAAGGAGCAAAGGGTATGAAGAATTCTGGCAAAAGGAAAAAAATCTGTCTATAGAATGCCTTATCTTATTGCAGCTGTAAGTATAAAATAGCACAAACCCTGCTGAAAAACATTTGGGAGCTATCTAGTAAAACACTGGACTGCATGTGCTGGGACATGTCTATAAATCCCATCATCTAAGAGGCTGAGGCAGGAGGATCACAGTTTGAGGCTAGCCTGAGCAACAAGTTCCAGACCAGAGATTAAGGGCTAGGGCTAGCTCAGTGGCAAAGCATTTGTCTAGGATGCATAAGGCTCTAGATATGATCCCAGGTATAAAGTTTAAAAAATGCAAAACTAACAGGCACACTAACATTTTTATAGTAGAAACAAAAATATTAAGAGTATAAAAAATGCATAGCCATAATAGAAGTCAAATTCAGGACAAGGTTAGCTCTAGGGAATGAGTGAAGAAACAGAACAGAAGAGGGTTGCATTGAAGGAAACAAAAAAATGCTACAACTTGGAAAGGCTGTAAAGCTGTTACTCATTTTTCTCTGGTTGAGGGTGAGCATCTGTTTACCCATCTACTGGACATTTGTGTTTCTTCTGTTTGAAATGCAACAAACAAGGAAGATTAAAAAGACAGATGAGAAAACAGGCTCAATACTTACAATTTTGGAAAAAGAACTTTGTATTGCTTCATAACACTAAATTGTGTTCACAAAAATCTGTGTGGGTCCTGTTACTGGACCTCTGTGGACAACCTCAGTTGACTCCAAGTCCTGGTCTTATATTTGGGCTAAGCATATCTCTAAAGAGATGTTAAGCCGAGATGCCAGGAGAGATGGGGTCAGCACACAGTGAGTGCCATGCCCTGTAGGTGCAGTGCTTTCTGCAGGAGGGAACTAAGGGGTAAGTGCTGGTCTGGATCCCTGACTGTGGAATAAACACACAAAACCTCTATTCCAGATCAGATTACCACTATTATAACCTAAGTGCCTTCATTCGCATTTCCTAAAGGTTGCATCCTCACTAATGGGGCTGCAAAGAGTAAGGGGAGTGTCCATTAAGAGCTTCCTAGCCTGTTCACACGGGGAACACATGCCATTGCTGTAGGCTTAAGTTTCCTGCTCAGAGAACACTGTGCAGAAGAGGTGTTGAGTCCCCATCCCACCTTACCAGAGCATTTTCTGGCACACCCAAGACCACATCGTGCAACATGGCTCCACTGCCAAAGTGCTGGGCGATGGATAAGCCACTCAGGCAGTAACAGGTGTGGTAGAAGTCACGTGACCTGTAAGGACAAGCTGCTCTGAGCGTGCACTCCTCTGCTCCCCACAAATCCCTCCAGTGAATCCAATCACATGGATCCAGGTGCCAGTGATATGATTGCCTGCCTCGCCCTCATGCTACACACATGGTTACCAGAAGTGTGACTTTTCCTAGCATTGTTTTGAAAAGCCCTATCTTCCCCCCCTGCCCAACAGTGAGACTGTAATTTTTATTTATTATTTTTTTTTGCAGTGATCAGGGCAATCCAGAGCCTCCTGAATGCTAAGCAAGTGTTCTACTGCTGAGCTCTACCTCTAGCCTTAGTCCTGTTCTGTTTAAATCAGTTTGGCTTAACAGAATAAAACAGACAACAGGAGAGGAAAGCTACTGACCCAGCCATTCTGTTCCCTCTCTGGGAGAAAGGAGCATGAGAGCTGGGAGACCAGATAAGCTGGGGATCCTACTGACTAGGGTGACTCCCCCATATGACACTAGCACTAAGCAGGCAGATTTAAAGGGACACCCAGCCTTTAATGGCCTGGTTCTGAGCTGGGCTGTAGAGTCCTGCCCTCCCCACCTGCCATCCCCTTCTCCCTTCCTCCCTCCTGACAAGACACTCACTTGCCAGGCTTGTCCAGAAGGCCGCCGGCGGGGCACTGGCAGCACATGAGGATGTACTCCTGCAGGGCCTGTTGATGGAACATCCAGTGGCTCATGCTGAGAGCTGGGTCACCTGAAAGACAAAGGGTCCAGGCAGGTATTAGCCATGGTTTGTATTTTATGAGCCTGTGAGAACAGTGGGGGCTTCCCTCCTCTTCCATACATTCTTGGTACACTTGCTATCTTCACATACCCCCCAGCTGAGCCATGTCCTATGTACAGCCATTCAAAGCAGCAGTTTCCTTTCCTACCTTGTCAGCTTTCCAAAGACTTACCCTACTACTGCTCCTGAACTGAGTTACTCTTTTGTTTTACCTTTCTTTCTTTTTTTTTTGAGACAGAGTCTCACTATGAGCCAGGCTGGCTTCAAACGAAGTCTCTGGTGTACTGAGATTACAGGTATGTACTACCATGTCCATAAGTCCATCATTCTGTATTCTAGCACCTTTCTGCACCTTGTTAGCTAAACTCTAAACAGCTAAGGGAATTCTCAACAAGCAATAATAAACTGTTTCCTCTCCTACTTTCTAAATCAGAATGAAAACTAAGGCTGGGAATATGGCCTACTGGCAAGAGTGCTTGCTTTGTATACATGAAGCCCTGGGTTCGATTCCCCAGCACCACATATGTAGAAAACGGCCAGAAGTGGCGCTGTGGCTCAAGTGGCAGAGTGCTAGCCTTGAGCAAAGAGAAGCCAGGGACAGTGCTCAGGCCCTGAGTCCAAGGCCCAGGACTGGCAAAAAAAAAAAAAAAAAAAAAAAAGCCTGCGGGGCTGGGGCTGGGGATATGGCCTAGTGGTAAAGTGCTCGCCTCGTATACATGAAGCCCTGGGTTCGATTCCCCAGCACCACATACATAGAAAATGGCCGGAAGTAGTGATGTGGCTCAAGTGGCAAAGTGTTAGCCTTGAGCAAAAAGAAGCCAGGGACAGTGCTCAGGCCCTGAGTCTAAGCCCCAGGACTGGGAAAAAATAAATAAACAAAAAAAATAAAAAATATAATTGGGGCTGGGGATATGGCCTAGAGGCAAGAGTGCTTGCCTCATACATGAAGCCCTGAGTTCAATTCCCAAGCACCACATATACAGAAAATGGCCAGAAGTGGCGCTGTGACTCAAGTGGCAGAATGCTAGCCTTGAGCAAAAAGAAGCCAGGGACAGTGCTCAGGCTGAGTCCAAGGCCCAGGACTGGCAAAAAAAAAAAAGAAAATGCAGAATGAAAACTAGCTCCAAAGGGAATTAATTCATCAGTGTATCTCTTGACTCAAAATATTTTCCAAGCTGAAAGAGGGGCTCAAGTTGAAGAGCCACCTACACAAGGACCTGAGATCAATCTCCAGTACAGGACAGTGGGTGGTAGGGAGGAGCATTTTTTTAAATTTTTTTTTAATGAGGGCATTGAAAATATTCTAAAATTGATTGTGATGATGGTTGTATAATTCTATGAATAGACACTGAACCTTAAGTCTTAACACTACAGAAAAGCTACATTAAGCTTTCTATACAAAATATACCTTTATGTCATTCCCTAAAACAAATGATTATTTCTGGAAGTTAAATAAAAACCTGTAGATAAAATCAGAATCTGGAAAGAAAATGCTGTAAATTATTAAAAGATTACAGAGTGGTTCAATTACTTCCTATATTATTGAAGTTTAAATCTCAAAGTTCATAAACTCCACAAGGAGCTTCCAGAGATCCCGAATTTGGACACAGTCAATCGAAGCAAGATATAGGGAGAAATGATAGGAGGATGATAACTTTGCATGGAAATCAGCTTTTTAAATTCCTCTACCTCTGTCTTCAATTACAGATCCCCATTATTCTGTCATTTTGCATTTCAAAGGTCCCTTTCATCTACCCAATCAAGAGTCACTTTCTAAACCATAACTGACAGGTGCAGCCACATGGAGCCCAATTTCACAGATGGACAAGAAAGACCCAAGGAATATCCCAAAGAAATTCACAGGCTTTCTTATTGCTCCAAAAAGCAAAGTAAGACAAATCATTGGAGATTTTAAATGACTACTAATAATTCATTATTCTATTCAAATACTGCCTTGGAAGGCAGTTGATGGCATGGAGATACTAACAGTCACTTGCTGAGTGAGAGAAGAGCCTACACCGCTGTGCTGTACTATGTTGGATCTTTTTCTAGAAAAAGACTGTGTGAGCAAGAAAGACAGACAGACAGAGAGACATTGCAAATGGCAACACTCAGGGCCTTAAGCATGCTAAGCAAGTGCTCTATACTTGAGCCAAGTTCCTAGCCTGTGTTGTTTTCTTTTTTCTCTATGCAAGTACAGGGGCATAAACTCAGGGCCTTGTGCCATGGTTAGCTTGCTTGCTCATCAACTGGCATTCTACTACTTGAGAGTCACAGTCATACTCGCCAGTCTGGCATTTTGCTGGTTAATTTAAAATGGACTCTCATAGAGACTTTTTTGCCCAGGCTGGCTTTGAATTTTAATTCTCTAGATTTCAGCCTCTTGTGTAGCCAAAATTAGAGGTGTGAGCCACCAGTGCCCAGCATGTTGTTTTTTTTCCCCTCTACACAAGAAACATCTCAACTGTAGAGAAAAACAGACAATGCAAACCAAAAGAAAATAAACATCCATACTTTCATATCCCAGTGTCTATTCTTTTTCTTCTCCCTGTCCTAGAGATTGAACTAGGGACTTGCATATGGTAGACAAGCACTCTACTACAAGACTATATTCTCAGCTGTTTCTATTAATTTGTAGCGCCAACTCTCACTGGAAATGAGATTGCTCTCTTTTGAAACTACTACAATCATAGTACAGGGTAAGTTGTACCTATAATGCATCTCCTTTCCATCCCAAGGTTGGCATTTTGCCTGCCACTTCAAACACACCCCTTTGCTAGATTCCAATCTGGTCCAAGTCCAAGAAACTTACTGTTTCTTTTCCTTTAAAAAAATTGCATTGGTACTGGAGCTTGAACCCAGAGTCTCATGTTCTCCGTTGGCTTTTCCACTAAAGGCTGGTGCTCAACTATAAGAGCCACACTTCCATTTCCAGCTTTTTGGTGGTTAATTGAAAACTGGAAATAAGAGTCTCCTGGTCTAGCCAGAAAGTATGCAGGCTCCAAAGTCAGGTTTGCACCTTAATACTCTGAGTCTACTCCCTGTAGCTCTGGGGCTGGGAAGACAGCCCAGCAACTCTGTTAGCCTTGATGCAGTATCAAAAGTGGCTACAGCTCAACAGTTCTAATGAAATTAAGAAGCTAAAGAATAAGGTTTAGAAAGTACAAACAAGATGGGGAGAAAAGAAAAGATGAGAAGGGCAAAATAAAAGAATCTCATTTTTTATCCTTGAGCAACTAATTACCTACCTGAGTCTAAAGAAAGGTTTCCTTCTGGGAGAGGGGTGGGTCTCCCTGAAGGATCAGATTAGTACCGGCAGGGCAGCATAGCTCCTCTGCCCAGCTGGTACTCAGTGACATCCTGTTCTCAGGAAAAGCAAACGAGCTAGCCAGAGCAGGCAGCAGACAGGCAGCTCAGGTTCCAAGAGAAAAAGGAGGGAATGTTTCCAGCACTTTTTGATTGCTGACTACTTTGCTTTTGCATCTCCACTAGAGACCCCACAGAAAGGAATGGGGAGTTCTGCAGTACCTGGTACAGGTATACCAAACTCACAGTTTGGATTGCTCAATGAAATGACTGTCTTTTTTTTTTTTTATACCTATCATGAAGCTTGAACTCAGGGCTTGAGCACTGTCCCTGAGCTTTTGTACTCAAGGCTAGCACTCTACCGCTTGAGCCACAGCTCTACTTCTAGCTTTTTTGGTAGTTAGATAAGAGTCTCCCCAAACTTTCTTCCTGGGGCTGGCTTCAAACTGTGATCCTCAGAGCTCAGCCTCCTGAGTAGCTAGGATTACAGGCATGAGCCACTGGCACCTGGGTTTCTAATGGTGATATCGATACGTCAGCATAGTAGACGTGGTAGCTGTTTTCTCTGAACATTCCACTTCTTTGTGCTTTTCCTGTTACCACTAAGCCCAGGTGCACAGTTTTGCACTTCTGACATGACCAAATGCAGGTCTGTGATGGAAGCTGTGGCTTCACACCCAGCTGAGATGACAGTCACAGCGGGATTAAGACAGGAGTGGCTGTTTCTGCCAGATAACAGGGGCCTCCTCACTGTGGTAGGAGGGAGCTCATCCTGCCACAGGTGACTCCTCAACCATTAGCCCCAAATCCTGTTGAACACATGAATCCCTCACCAAGGGGCTCCCCATGGAGCTCTCAAAATCCAGGATAGGCAGAGTTCCTTTCAACCCTCTAAACAGGCTTTTTGGCTCGTGGCCGCTTGGAAACCAACTACCATGCAGTCCCAGCTGAGGGCTTCCTGGGCTCACCTTGAGCATGCAGTGCTCGGTGTAGCAGGGGGAGGAGCCCTGCCTGCCAGAAGGAGTAGCAGCCATCCACCAGCTTGTTGCAGCGGCCCTGAAATCCACCCTCAAACCGCATCTGCCGGCATGTCACCCATTGCTGAGAAAAGAAAAATAACATCACAGGAGAGGCAGAAAGTTAACTAAACATTCACAAAATTCAGCAAGACATGGCCATTCTGTGGGAAGAAGGCTTCCTTACAGGAGTTCTCAGCCCTTGGGGGTAGGGGCTCTGGCTTTCTTCCCTCTGGTCTCCTCATTGTTTTGACCTTTTAATCTGACCCTTTTGAGGCTACCAGCACTTATTTCTGCTCAGTAGCTAACGTTTACTTGGTTCCAATTCAGTGCTGACACTGACAATAAAAAGGACATGTTGATTTGTAAGGAGACCTGCAAAAGTGTCTTAGTCAAAAGTGTCTTGCCCACAGCATGGGCAAGAAAGCCAACTAAGACCATCTATGGCTTTGTACTCATCATTCACTGCTCAGGGACATTTATTCAAAGCAGATAAATGGAATGCTCTGCTACATCTCATCACAGCACCTGCCCCACCTACCACCGAGGGACATTCACTCCAGGCCTCTCACCAAGTCCCCACAAGTCCCCACCAAGACTGCAGGCAGCAGCCATATGTTATTACTGCCTAGTCTAGCCTCCATCTTCCTGGCTAGCTGATACCAGAGTCTTTTTTTAAACATATATACATATACATGCATATTTATGATCTTTAGTTATACAAAGAGTTGCCACTCACCAAAGCAGTTTATGAACACAGTGCATCTTTTTTTAAAATTTTTATTTTATTGTAAGGGTGATGTACAAAGGGGTTACAGTTACATAAGTAAAGTAATGACTACATTTCTTGTAGAACATTGTTACCCCCTCCCTCGCCTTTTACTGTATACACTTGCACTTGATGTTACTCAATGGCGACTTGTGATACCACCATTCCCGCTTATCTCCAAGTTGTCTAAACATACTGTACTGCTAAAATCAAGATAGCCTTGGGGTTGGCTGAAGAAGTAGAACCAACTGGCTGAACAGATATGACATTCATTTCCCACCCCAGTCTTTGGAGTAACCACCAAACCTACACCACAGAGCAGTATCACTATAGTGAAAGGCAGAGAGCAGGCTATGTATGTCCCAGTACTCGGAGTCTTTTGGATTGAGTTCTTGGATATAAACACAATGGACTAATTAGAGAAAGCAGCCCTGACCTCTCTTAATAGTTGTAGAGTTTAGATTATGTTGTAGTCACAGCAACATTCACCGACAGTCACAAATTCTTAAAAGGACAAAAACCAGATGGGCACCAGTAGCTCACACCTGTAACCCTAGCTACTCAGGAGGCTGAGATCTGAGGATCTCGGTTCAGAGCCAGCTGGGGCAGAAAAGCCCATGAGACTCTTTATCTCCCATTAACTACCAAAAGCCAGAAATGGAGCTGTGGCTCAAGTGGTAGAGCAAAAAAGCTCAGGACAAGCCCTGGCCCTGAGTTCAAGCACTAAGACACACACAGACACACACACACACACACACACACACACACACACACAAAGACACGGATAAAAACCTGCATAGTTGGTTGAGATTGTAATACATCCCAGTTGGTCTTAAGTGACTTGTGCTTGGGGATAATGGCATTTGATGGCAGTAGACCAAGCATTACTCAGGAAGAGTGAAAGCAAGCACTACCTAGGTATCTATTCTTCATGTTTTCTTTCCTACTGCTTAAGTGGTTCCAAATGCAATTGATTTTTTCCCCCAACACCTAAGCCCATGGGTTCATTCTATTCCCTTGACTATAGCAAGTCATAAATTTCCTCAGGTATAAGTCCTAGCTCTTCCAAAGTGGAAGGGAACAAGGGAGGAAGGGAGGGAGGGGAAAGGGGCAGGGGAAAGGAAGGGAAAGGAAGGGAAGGGAAGGGAAGAGAAGGGAAAGGACGGAAAGGGAGAGAAGGGGAGGGGAGGGGAAGGGAGAGAGAGATAGATGGAGGGAGAGAAAGAAGGAACTTGGGTAATAGGGATATCAACATTTATGGAGCACCTACTATATAACCAGGGTGTTCATGTAAGTTCTCTCTTTTAACCTTCAAAGAATAAGGACTGTTCTTCCTACCTTTTAGAAGGGGAAAAAAAAAAACTAAAACAAATTAGACAATTTGCCCAAGGTCACTTGCTTAGGAAATAGCAGTGGCACATATATATATATATATATATATATATATATGTTTGCTATACAATATATTGATATATTACTACTATATACTTAGACAGACAATAATTACATTTCTTAGTTCCACCTGGTACATGGGACTTTTATGTATCATTCCTTCTTGGTGATCAGATCACCAAGTATCTGATAACTCTATGGTCCAGTGCACAAAGCTGGTCATTTTGAAAAACTTTCCAGAGTGTGATGTACAGGAGGCTTCCTGAACAAGAGGAAGCTCCTAATTATACCTGTAAACAAGAGCAGACACACTCCACAATGGGTCCACGATGGGAGCCTGGAACCTACACTCAGGTCATTTGTAGCTAATTTGCTTGGAATTCATAGTCTGCAGAGTTCAAGGTCTCCAAAAGACAAGGGAGAATAGCTTCTCCTTGGTGGCTATGTGTGTGTATGTTTGTGCCCAAGACTGACTGCTTTCTGAATTCATCCTGAATTTCAGCCAGAAGCTGGTGATCTAGATGTAAATGCTTGGTTCTCCTCACTGCATTTACCTGGCTTGTCTGGATGTAGGTGCTGAACATCCACATAGATAAGAAAGAAAAAAAAAAAAACACTTCACTTCAAAATGCTTCCAAGTTCTTACAACTTTTTCTCTTAGGAGACTTTAAGACATATGCTAATGACTAATCCTGAAACTGAAGCTACTTTTCTTGGACATATGAGAAAGATGCTCTGGATCACGTGTTTGCAGGAGTTAAGAGGACTTTGGAATTGGCTTAGCACCATGTGCAGAAAATTTGAAACAGGCAGAGAGAGCAGGGAAGAAGAAAGTCAAGATTGAGAATAATTCTCATCTCCTTCAACTGTCTCAGAACTGTGCAAAGAGCTCCAACATCTCAACTTCTCCCAGTATTTGAATGGTTCTAAGCTCAAGGCTGTGACTCTATGGGTCTTTCCACAGCCAAACCTCCCCAGAGTCTCAGACCAGCGTCATAACCCCAGGAGCTGGACACAAGAGGACATGGCTCAGCAGATACTTACTAACAAGCTCTTCAGGTTCAGGGAGCATTCCTTCTTGAGGATTACCAGTGCAGCCAGGCCACAGAACGTGTAGCCACCATGGGCTTCCATCCCTGGCACCCCGCCAATGCCACCTTCCCAGTTCTGACACCTAGAAGACATTGAGAAAGGCAGACTGAATGTGTACATGTCCCTTCCACACTGCAGATGGCAGTGAATGACTTTGCTCAGATTAAGGCAAAAGTCATCACCATCAAGAACAGGAAGATATTCCAGATCTTGGTTCAAAATATAGACTGAGCCAGGCACTGGTGGCTCACACATTTAATACTAGCTACTCAAGAGTCTGGGATCTGAGAATTACAGTTCAAAGTTAGCCAGGACAGGAAGGTCTGTGAGACTCTTATCTCCAATTAATCACCAGAAAATCAGAAGTGGTGCTGTGGCTCAAAGTGGTAGAGGGCCAGCTTAGAGCAAAAAGACCTCAGGGACAGCACCTAGGCCCCGAGTTCAAGCCCCATGACCACCACCACCAACAACAAAAGAACTAAACTCAGAATGTTGAAACTAAAAAATCCTAAGAAATGCTGGGTACTATGATTATCTGCTTTATTAGTATATTAGAAGTTAGAAGGTAATGGAATGGTGGTTACAAAATTCAGAAGGAATATATTCAATTAAAATAAGTAAACATAAAAAAAGAATGTCTTCAACAAAGCAGAGAAGTGAATTTCATGCCAAAAGGAAGCTTCTAGATGCCTGCTGTGCAACAAGCTGAGAGCAATCTGCCCAGACTTAAGCAAGAGGGCAGAGAGGTCCAGGAGGGATAATTCAGGACACACGTGCACACGCGCATGCACGCACACACACTCACACACGACTGCTTGCATGGTTGACTATGGGAATAATTTTATGGTTCTGACAGAGAATCTCTGGAATGAATTCCTGATGCATACATTTATGACATGTACATTAACTCCAGGAAAATCAAAGTAATGAAGAAAAGAACTAAGATCATAGTGTATTATCTGGTTTCACATTAAGTTATATTTAGATGTTTAAAAAAAAGTACTACTACTTTGGTGAGAAATATAAAATAATTATAGTATATATGTAACGTGTGTGTGCATGTGTGCACACACGCGCATACCTATCATGGGGCTTGAACTCAGGGCCTCGGCACTGTCCCTGGCTTCTTTTTGCTCAAGGCTAGCACTCTGCCACTTGAGCCACAGTGCCACTCTGGCTTTTGGGTAGTTAATTGGAGATAAGTCTCTTGGTTTTGTCTACCTAAACTGGCTGTGAACTATAATCTCAGCTCTTAGTTTCCTGAGTACCTAGGATTACACTCAAGAGCCACTGATGCCCAGCTCGCTCATCTCTTTCATAAGAGTTTCTGCAGGAGTGGAAATACTGTTTCATAAACAAGGGTACTTTGAGATATTGCTAAACTGCAATATAGACTGCCTAAATCAATTCAAACTCACATCTATATTTTTTGTCAAAGTTTTGGGCCTTTACCATCTAAACATTAATAAAAGAATGGAAAATATAACAATTTAAAGTATTTTTTAAATGCACCATCATGTAATCCTGAGACATCTCTTATAATTCTATATATTCCTTTCTGGTCTCCAGTGACGTCTTGGCCACCAGGTCTCCAAGAGGAAGCCCTGGCTTTCTCACCTTGCTATCCATTCAGCAGTGCCCTCAAAGAGGTCTGGAGTGATGATGTTGGTCAGAGAGGCCACTGAGGCAGCGCAGTATGCACTTCTGGAGAGACAAACAGAGGAAAACACAATATGCTTTATTTAAGAATGTGCCTAGTCTGGCTCAGTGAGCTCCTTGGGTGGATTGCTTGCCTTGCCAAGTAAGCAGAGATTACCTCCTGTCCTTACTCCTGGCACACAGTCAGTCCCCCCAAGTCCCCAACTGAGAGGTGTGGCATTCTATTTGGATAGAGTTGCTCACAGCATGGCTTCAGTGAGAGAACATGACATTCTATTCTCCCTACCTCCCCATGGCCAAAAAGACATCAGAGGAACTAATAGCTGTATCAGTTCCTGTCAAAAGTGGCTTTAGCTCTTCTACTCAAAGACCTACAGTGTTTCCTTCTATTCCATTCAGAATAGATTATATTCAAGAACTTCTAATGTGCTGCTCACTCATTCAGATGGCAGGATTGTATGGATGTCTGTAGTATTGGTGCCCAAGGAGTTAACTTTACATTTTCTGCAACAGGCACACTCCAGAGCAGACAAGTGAACCCTAATCACTGCTTAGGCAAAACATGAGGAACAGGAATAGACATCTACAGGAGGAAAGGAACTCTAGTTTCCAACTCTCACCAATACACACACAGAAACACCTTCTAATACAAATGAAGGAACATTCTTTTGTCATCATTGCTCTTTTTTTGCCATTGGTGCTGGGAATTGAACCCAGAACCTCATGCTAAGTAATATGTTCTACCACTAAGTTAGTTACACTTACAGCCTCTTTTTTTTTTTTAAAGCATTATCTCACTTGATTTGGGATAATTTTCACCATTCTTCCATCCCAGCCCTAATTCTTCTCAGTATACATTCAAGTTCAGCTTCTCTTATTTTGTTTACAGTATAAACAACATAAAGCCAAATTTACTGAGATGTTCCATAGAAATCTCTGCAGAAGCTGTAAGCAGGATAATCCTACTAGCACTGTTACCAGTCTGGCTCCTGCTAGCCAAAGCATGGCAAAGCTGAGCTGCAACAGCAGGCACTGGAAGCCTGCAAAGTCATGTGTACCAGCACCAAATGTTGTCATTTACCATAAGCTAACTTCAAAGGTCTGATCCAATTTCCCCGGTCCTCAGTCTCTGAAATAGCCTCAGACATATTTTCTGAGGCTCTGAAACCTAATGTAACCTGTGAAGCAGGGAGGTAGCTTGTAATAGAGTTTGCCTTGCATCAATACAGAAACTAAGCAGTGATGCCAAAGTCACCAATTCTAGATCTCACACTGAGTTGGGGAAGGAACAAGACACAAGTTCTTGGGTGTTTCTTCCTCCCTTCCTGTGTCCAGCCATCATAGTGCTCCAATTTGTCTGTTCCTCTCCATTACTCTAACCTCATTGCTATCACTCAAATCTGAATCAGTATCTTCCAACTGAATCAATCCCCTGTCCGGTCTCTTTCCTTCCAGCCCTGAAACTGAAGACTTTTGCAAAAACACTACAATCCATTCATTGCACCTGGACACCTGGAGAATTTGTAGCAAGATACAAATCAGATTGCATCACTTTCTACTTAATATCACCAGAATAAGCTCCAGACTCTGGAAGGAGTGTTTTGGACCTCCTTGGCCCATTTCTGGCCTCCAGGTTCGTGGCTCTCTCTGTGCATAGACTTCCTACATTTAAGTAACAGCTTCTCCTGTCTTGAAGACATCCTTCTCTGTCATATCAACCTTTTTTTTTTTTTTTGGCCAGTCCTAGGGCTTGAACTCAGAGCTTTGGTGCTGTCCCTGAGCTTCTTTGTGCTCAAGGATAGTGCTCTACCATGTGATCAATAGCACCACTTCCAGCCTTTTCTGAGTTATTTATTTGAATTAAGAGTCTCATGAGTGGCTGGGAATATGGCCTAGTGGCAAGAGTACTTGTCTCGAATACATGAAGCCCTGGGTTCAATTCCTCAGCACCACATATATATAGAAAACGGCCAGAAGTGGCGCTGTGGCTCAAGTGGTAGAGTGCTAGCCTTGAGCAAAAAGAAGCCAGGGACAGTGCTCAGGCCCTGAGTTCAAGGCCTAGGACTGGCCAAAAAAAAAAAAAGTCTCATGAACTTTTCTGCCTAAGGTGGTTTCAAACTGCAATCCTCAGATCTCAGCTTCCTGAGTAGCTAGGATTATAGGTGTGAGCCACTAGCACCCAGCTTCACATCAACTTTTACTAATGCTTATTCCTGCCTCTCCTTTATTCCTACAGGATATTCCAGACTATAGAATCTAGTTCATGAGATCAGAAATTAATAACAACTTCATGATTTGATTTTTTTTGAAGTACCTAGGAGCCATAGACACTTGAAGAATCATGTTGGAACTACTAAGAGTTGTGACAGACCTGAATGATCAAGAGACCACCGGTCTAAGTTTCTAGCTTAGCTCACCATTGGAGCTAATGGGACCAAACTGTCCCTAGTCATTGCTGCTTCTCACCAGGTCAGATCTATTCAAGTACTCCTGAACTCTGGCTGACGCCCAGACAAAGGCCTAGTAAAGAAAGACTGAGACAAGATGGAACTGGGATCCTAGAAACCAAGCAAGGCAAGGAAACTGGATGCAGACTACAAGCTTTTATCTAACATTCATATCTTCCTCCACTATGCAAATGAAAAGCATGGGCTCCATGATGCAGTATACCCAGAAGAGAGAAGTAGAGGAGAATATGGCTCAAGAAACAAGTCCATTTTATTGAAGTTGTCCTGCATTTGTCTATCGGGTATAAATAAGAACAGAGAAAAGGGCTGATGCTAGAATAAATGAGCTGAAGAATCATTCTGAAAAAGGTACAAGACAAAATAACAAAAGGGTCTTGCTATGGGTCATTTGCTTTTGCCTAATTTCACTCTATAGCACAGGCCGGCTTCAAACTAATGATCCTCTGGCCTCAGCCTCCATTGTCCTGGGATTATTGGGTAATGTGGTATTGCCACCACATCCAGCTCTTTCTCTATACCTCCAAACCAATGAGTAAGTCAGATACTGAAGCTAGAATATTAATCAATGTGCCTAGAGGAAAACCTAGACAATAATAATGGCAATAAGATAGCTCTGATATAGAAAACTCAAAAAGTGTCTTTTGCAGACTAATAAGAAAATGATGTAAAATATCAATAATCACTGCCTTCAGTGATTTCTCTACCTGCCTCCTAAGTAATATCCTGCCCAGTGAAGAAGCTATTTGCTGGGCATATTAGACACACTGTTTTGAAAAACAAGCACCAATCTGCTAGTGCAACATCACTGCATTGCACTCTACTGGTCCATAGACTATCTGTGCTTCCCAAAGGAATGATCACATACGTGGGGAGAAGCTCAGGTGTTCAGCAGTCTCAGTATTTCATCAAATTCAACAGAAAGTATTCACTGAGTCACTACTGGGACTTTTTTTCCTCTAAGAGAGATGAACTATATTACTGTATATGAATAAATATGTCAATAGAATAATTATTAATGTATATTGTATGTGTTATATAATACTATTACACTGTATAGTCATATCACATATCATTTTATACCACACATAAGGATTTTTTTTCTTTTTCTTTCTTTTTTTCTTTTTGTCAGGCTTGGGGCTTGAACTTAGGGCCTGAGCATTCGCCCTGAGCTTTTCTGCTAAAGGCTAGGGCTCTAATGCTTGAGCCACAGCTCTGCTTCCAGCTTTTTTGGTAGTTAGGAGATAATAGCCTCCTGGACTTTTCTGCCTGGGCTAGCTCCAAACTGCAATCCTCAGATCTCAGCTTCCTGAGTAGCTAAGATTACAGGTGTGTGCCACTGGCACCCAGCTGATATTACTTATATTTTGACATCTACATAAAGAAAAGGTAATGACCCTTAAGATATCTGTATCACTTCCACGATGACTGTGGCCTTGTGTCACTAACACATCATTCTGCACATTGCTCTGTGGGATAAAGCAGCAGCTCTGCTATGTTGCTTCTTTGGCCTGGCATCATTAACACAGTTGAGCTCTAGAAGCCACGATGCAACTACCTGAGAAAACCCCCACTCACCTTACATCCACCTCACCTCCAACATGCATGAGAAAAGAGCCGTCAGGTTGCTTCAGTGAGTACAGATACTGAAGAAGCTTCTCTCTGAGGCAGGCAGGAGGGAGAGAGGCAGAGGCAGTCATCAGTGAGGTGCAGCAGCTGGGCAGCCCTTCTGGGTCTGTTACTGCTGGCTGTGGCCATACCTGTTAATGACATCATAGGCCTCCTCGGTGCCAATGATGCATAGTGCGTTGACAGCTGCATAGGTAGGTGCAAGGTGTGGGTACTGCCCAGGGCCTCCTCCAAAGCCACCTTCTGGGCTTTGACACAGTTCCAGGAATTGACACACACTAGTTACATGGCCAAGGTGAAAAACAAAGTCAGAGAGCATTACTTTCAAAATACCAGTGCCACCAGATTGCATATCTTTCTGATAATCTTCCCCACCTCTAAAGGGGGAAAAATCCTTTACTTCTTATTTGTTAAATATAATATCCTCTCACCCAGAGGCTTTCTCCTTAGCTACCATCAGTTCAATAGGTCTTCCTATCTTTTCTTGTTGCTCTTGTTGTAGTACTGGGATTTGCATTCAGGGCCTTCTACCACTTTCAGCCACAACTCCAGCTACATGCACTATCAGTTTTGTATTTAAGCATTGCCTTGTCATAAAGACAATGAAGAAACAATCTTTCACACAAGGGTGAGAGTCTTGTTTGTCTTCATCAAACCTTTGCCATATTTTTTCATTCAGCTTGACATCTTGGATTTGAAATCTAGCCTCCTTCCTTGCCTTTGAAGAGTTCACAGCTTTTTAATTTTGCCCAGAACTTGGTAGTCAACTGCTTCTTTCCACACTAGTCACCCCATCTAGATCCTCTCCTTCACTGATGGCAAATACTAAGAGACCTCTCTCTCTCTCTCTCTCTCTCTCTCTCTCTCTCTGTCTCTCTCTCTCACTCTCTCTCCCCCTCTCTCCCTCTCCTTCTCTCTCTCAGTCTCTCTCTGTCTCTCTCTGTCTCTCTCTGCCATGTGTGCCCTGGAGGGCTGCTGTTCTGTTTCTTCGGTTGCTAGGAAGGAACAAGCTCTGGGTGGAGCCCGCCCCCATGGCCAGGAGGGTGAGAGAAGGCTTGATCGTGCTTTCTAACAGGAGTGAGCACAAGCAGAGCCCAGATGGCTCACATCACAAGAAGGACAGCATGGCAGTCTGTAAGTTCTTGGAGAATTTTCCACATGAATCCACAGAGGCTCAGTTCCTGCACTGAGAGCAACTTTATTGAGGGTTTGCCTCTGAGATGGCATCAGGGTGCCCAGAAGTTACATTTCTGCTTTAGGTGAGATAAGAAAGCCCTATCTGTCCAAGGTCCTCTGAAGTTCACCAGGAAGAAATGCACATCCCTTGTCACCAAGTTGCTTCCCCAGCCTATACTCCTCAGGTCACACAAGGCCTTCTGGTCAGGAAAACTGCCATTTAGGAGGACACAAGGAAAGTCTCTGTCTTTTAAGTGGTCAGGGACTTTCTTTTTTGTTTTTTTCACCTCATTGTTCTTATCCATTATTTACAGAGAGACTACTTAAGCTAACCTCCACGAAGATACAAGTTCGTGGTTGCTTTTCCATATCATGTTTGGCTGCTTTTGATTTCAGGCCCTCCATTACTTGGGCAGGGACAGCAACAGAAAAAGCTGTTAATTTGCCATTTGAGTCTTGAAATCTTAACAGGTTGAAATAATGCTCATTTACTTCTAAAAAAGTTGCTGTAGGAAACAAGACTTGAGATTAAAGTTGGTACACAGATTACTCTGCAACACATTTTTAATAAAAATGTTCATAAAGTGATACAGTGATTCTTAACATGTTTCCCAAATCATACTAAATTCTTAGGCCACCTCCCAGAAATAAAACACTAATAAGCTCAAATCCTAATGAAGGGTGGCCTGAAAGGCCTACCAAAACCTTTCTATGCTACCAAAACAAAAGGTTTTAGCTGATATAAAGTTAATAGTCTGGGGTTAGGAAAGTGATTCAGGAATATCCACATGAGTGAGGTTCAGGGTTTGATCCCCCATAGTGGGACACAGAAACAAAAAATAATTTAATAACATTTTTTTTTTCAGAGATAAGGTATCACTATGTAGCCCAAACTGGCCTCAAACTTAGAATCCTCCTGCCTCAACCTCAACTGAGATTACAGGTCTGAAACACCACACCCAGCTTAACTGTTCTTTATAAATAAAAACGAGAAGAGTCATCCATTCGCTTCCCCAGCTCCTCAGAACAAAATACTTCTGACCTAGTAGCCTAGAGTCTGGACTAAGTGGAGATCTGGATGTACTAGTCTCCATGCCAAGGCTCCGTCAGCTGACACACTGCATCTGTCTTACGGTTGTGCTAGAGAGGCAGGGCTTCTCTGGAGTTTCACACTTCTGTATTACAGAACATTCTGATCCTCAGGCTTCCAACTTGCACCTTAAGGAACTGGCAAATTGGCCAGGATGGAACCAGCTGTCAGTAACAGGCTTCTTAGCAATTCTGAGCACCAAAATGTTCATGACACTTCAGTCTAGCAAGGCTGGGGGTGGGGGGACTTATTCCAGACACCAAAAATTCACTAAGTAATAAAAACTGCAAGCAGGAAGCACTGTGAAAACATCAAGAAGGGCACACCTGGTGAAAAATAAGTTCATGAGTGTGACTTTTAAATGGATAGTTACATGGATGCCATGAACATATGCATAGTAGAGGTAGAGAAACATCAGTTATCAGCAAATCTTTTAGTGCTAGCTTATGTAATAATTACAACAAAGAGGAAAAGTCTCTTCTAGATGGAGTGATTTTTCAGACACAAAGTATAAGCATGAGAACCCATGGAGTAATAAAGAATACAGAAGTTCTGGCATACCAAAGCAGGAAAGAGTCTAGGCCTCCCAATGCTATCAAATTCCTAGCTGACTCAGATACCCACAAAATCTGAGCACTAGTTTTTGCTACACAATTAGAATCACTTGGAAGATGTAGGGAACGTTAATGTCCCAGCCATACATAATATAACATCAATTAAATCATAACCACAGAGGGTAAGCCCAGCTGGCAGAAATTTTTAAAACTTCCTATGTGATGCCAATGATCATCCAAGTACCGGTGTTTCTTAAACTTAAGCGTGCATAGAAATCACCTGGGGAATCTTGTTACACAGTAGGTCTAATTCAAGATGAGGCTGGTCTGAAGTGCTGTGTTTCTAACAAGTTTTCAGGTGATGGCAGTGCTGTTGGTCTGGGAAGCTCATTTTGGTAGCAATGAGATAGATCTACACTGTCCCCCAGGTGGCCACTAGCCGAAGAAGGCTATTTAAATTTTAACTTAATTTAAAAATTCAATTCCTTGGTCACAGATCACATTTCAAGTGTCTGTAGCCACAACAGGCTAGTGGCTACCATATTAGACCACATACTTTGTCAGTAACATGGCAGGCTCCATTGGACAGTAACCATTCAAGTGTTAAGAAGTATGTAAAACCTCTAAGATCTAGTTGAAAGCAAGAGCATCAATGACTATTTGTTTTCCAAGGAATTTACTTGGACTTTTAGGTGAGAGTTGAGAGTTAGAGTAGATGATTCTGGATAGAACTGTTACCATTTGGAATAAAGGGTTCAAAAGCATGTTCAGTAAATAATCTAATAATGCAAAATGAGCAGGTGCACAAATTAGAGACTACTGAGAATAAAAAAGTGAAACAGGCACAAGAAGCAAGTAATATACTTCGGAAAAGGATGGAGTAAGAAATCATCAAGATATAAGATGGGAAATGACTGGAAATATAGTATGAAAAAGACCAGAGAATTAGGATCCATGAGTTATGGACAATCATTAACAAAACATACTTATTAAAGGATCATTGTAAACACAGCATTGTCAGAAATGATTATCTACCTCTCACTTCCATTTTCCAACTCAAATGGAATTCATATTATACTTGCAAAAATATGAAAAATGATACTAAGAATGAGAAGGGAACAAAATATTAAAAGGAGGGACTGGGAATATGGTCTAGTGGTAAAGTGCTTGCCTCATACACATGAAGCCCTGGGTTCGATTCCTTAGCACCACATATATAGAAAAAGCCCGAAGTGGTGCTGTGGCTCAAGTGACAGAGTGCTAGCCTTGAGCAAAAAGAAGCCAGGGATAGTGCTCAGGTCCTGAGTTCAAGCCCCAGGACTGGCAAAAAACAACAACAACAAAAAATATTAAAAGGCTTAATATTATAGACAACCACAATGAGGATACTATCCAGCAAAACACTTCATATATGCAAATGGTAATTTAACAAACTTTCTAGCACTCAAAATTGAGGCTAACCTAAAGCAAGAATTTAGGCTAGATTTAAAAAAAAAACCAAACCTGAAGAAACTCCAGTACCATTAAACAAAAAACAAACAAAAAACCCAACAGGTTACCACAGACTCAAGATCTAAACTAAATAGATTATAAAGATAATGGAAGTTTTGGAAAGGCTGTCTATCATGGCTTAGAAGTAGAAGCAAATACAAGACACATGAGTGACATAAGGCTTCTTCTAGTACTACTTCTTCCAAAGGTTAGACTTCATTCAACATAGCACAGAGAGGCAATGTTCTCCCTAGGAAGAGCCCACCAATGGACCAGTAAAAGATGAGTGGCATTTATTGTTGGTCCTAGGAGGCTGGAATTATTCACAGAGCTTCCACCAAACACCAACAATTCTCTCCATGTCTGTTGTTTGGAAAGTGTGGCCAAGTGTAAGTTACTTTACCTTTGGCTCTATTGATGTTTGGGGTGGATCACTTCTTTCAGCGATTGTGGCGCAATCAGCAACAACCGTGATCTGTACCCACTAGATACCATCAAAAGTTGGCCCCCAAAGCACACTGCCTAGATATGGTGTCCTCAATGAATGACAAGAAAACATACCAATTATATTTTCATTTGAAAATTAGAAGGAAAAAAGAAGGGCACAGTGGCTCAAGCCTATAATTCTGACAATTTGGGATGCAGAGACCAGAGGGTTAGGCTCAAGGCTTGCCTAGCATACATGGGAAACTCTATCTCAACCAAAAGCTAGATGTGGTGTTAGACACCTGTCATTCCAAGTAACAAAGGCTGGGTGCAGTGGTGCACACTTGTTATCCCTGTACAAACAGGAGGATCCCAGGCCACACCAACCTAAGCATAAACTGAGTCCAATCTGGAAAATGAACAACACAATAAAGGGGATGGTAGAGTAGCTTGAATGGTAGAGTACCTGTCTTGCAAACACTGAGGCCCTGAGTTCAATCCACAGTACTACCAAAGTATATGCACGTGACAGGAAATTACATAAGGGGCTACCTTTTCCTTTTTTTAACAATTAGACTTTAGAATCAAAAATAATAAAACATGGAAATAGCAAATTTTGAATCTATCTCTGGAAAAGCTTTATAAGCTGAAAAGTTCTAAAATAGTATTTAAGTTAAACAATTTTAGCTTTTATAATAAAAAGCTAAAAACCTCGCTTCACAAGTGTCATGTCTCTCTGTGATTTTTATTTTGCTGTTTGTTTCATTAAGTTGCTTAATAGAAAAGAATGGGGAGCTCATTAAAATGCTTCCTTCAGTGCTAAAATCATTAAATAAAGCAAACATCTAGTTCCAAATTACTAACTTATTTTATGTAAACACACATGTAAATTTGCATGTGTAATCTCTTAGGAGGCAAGTTAAATTCCTACCTGTGAATAGACTTGTTGCTCTTGAAACACCTTGTTTTGGCAGTAATAAAAGCCTGGCCTTCCTAATTTGGTTCAGCTGACACAGTAGCTGACAAAGGTGATTTTGTCCACTAGAGGGAACCCAGCTTTGTCATACTGTTCATAAACAAACAGAAGCATAGGAGAGAACAAAATAGGAACACATGAGAAACCTTCATATCTGTGCACAAAGGTGTGTGTGTGTGTGCACACATGTATGTGTGCACGTGTTGAATGTCAAGTAGAGTAGGGAAGAGGGCAAGAGTACCATAAAATTCCCTAAAATGCCTTACTTCTGGGTCACCTTAATATTTACATGAAGGAAAAACACTGGTAGCATTGCAAAGCATTCCTTTTCCTTGTGCAACATAAATAAAAAGGAACTGTCATATTTTAGGTAGTATCTTAACTATTTTTAAATAAAATCTTTCAAAAATACTCTATTTACCTAATAGTCAACTACATATTCTAACATATTATTCTAACATATTATTTCTAACATATTACCTAGAATTAACTGTATGCTTAGCCTAAAACAAAAAGCAATACTATTATTGGAAAGCTATCATTCTTTTTCTTTCTGGAGGAAGTACTAGATTTGAGCTAAGAGTCTCAAACTTGGTAGGCAGATACTCTACCAATTAAGCTGTTTTACTTTTTTGGTTTGTTTTTTGCTTTAGGGATTTTTCAGATAAAGTCTTATACTATTTCCCTGGGCTGTCTTTAGACTGAGATCCTTCTACCTCCATCTCCCTAGTAGCTGGAGTTATAAGTATGAGCCACCATGCCTCCCCAAATCTATTATTCTTTTTTATTTCTTTTTTTGTCGAACATGGGGCTTGAACTCAGGACCTGGGCGCTATCTCTGAGCTCTTTTTGCTCAAGGTTAGCACTCTACCACTTTTAGCCAGAGAGTTATCTAGTGGTTAGTTGAAGATAAGAGTTTCAAGGACTTACTTTCCTGCCTGGACTGGCTTCGAACAGTGATTCTCAGATCTCAGTCTCCTAAGTAGCTAGAATTACAGGCATGAGCCACCAGTGCCTGGCTAAAAGATTTTATTTATTTATTTATTTATTTATAATGTAATTTATTAATTTATTTTTTGTCAGTCATGGGGCTTGAACTCAGGGCCTGGGTACTGTTCCTGAGCTCTTTTGCTCAAGGCTAGCACTCTACCACTTTGAGCCATAATGCCACTGAATCTCTCATTCTTTAGTAGTTCTTAAGATCATAACTAGACATAGTGCTACATGCTTATAATCCCAGCACTCAAGAAGGGAGGCAAGAAGATCGGGGAGAGTTTGAGCCCTTCCTGGTTGCATAGCTAGACCTGTCTCAAAATTTTTTTTAAAAAGTCACTAAAAAAAAATCAATGCTCAGAAGAATTATGGGTAAAGCTTTTAAGGCAGCTGTAAAACAGAAAATTCTTGAAATTGGGACAAATCATGTAGTTTGTTTTTGAGATAGGATCTTGCTATGTAACCCTAGCTGGCCTCAAATTCTCTTTCCTTCTGCCTCTACCTCCTAAGCGCTGGGATTACAGGCCTGCACTACCATGCTTAGCAGCTCTTTATTTTTAAAACATTATGCTAACTACAAAACAGTAAAGATGCATTATAGAAACATTAGAAAATGCAGTAACCTTCAAAAGGAAACCCTTTAAATCAGTTTAACCTCTATTCAGAATTGCAATGATGGGTATATTACATCCATCAGGTTTTTTATGTATGTAAATATTCACTTTATATCTCTTTGTAAGAGTATGTACATTCTTACATGAAAAGAAACACATTGGTGTATATATAAAATTGTAATGACTGTATAATATTCCACTGCATGTATTGTACTATTATTTACTTGAATATTCAGCAAGTTTTACAGCATGCCCCCATATCAGTATTCAGGTTGCTTCTGATCACTCACTGAGGTGAGCTCTTTAAAGGGTCCCCTCTTCCTAACACATGTTGCCACAGAAGCAGCTCTGACCCTTCCCCAAGCAAGCCTCAACAATAAACCACACAAGCTGGACAAAGCTCAAAGTCCATACTGAGCCCTCCCACTGCAGGAGTGCTCACTACAGACTGGCTTCCGTCCTCCTCTGGGGTGTCTATCCTCTGCATCACCATCACAGAATCCTTCTAATTCTTCTTGCTTGTCTGCAATGTTCAGCTATCCCATTCTCACATATATCTTGATTGTGTAGGTGGGGTAGGGGGAATGGACAAACTTCCCAAACAACCCTCAGCCTTCAACTGGTATTTCAAAAACACATGGGCCTTTATTTTGACCAAAAATAAAAAAAATTCCTGTTACTGCAGAAACTCTGTCCAACTCTACTTCCAGTGCTAGAAGCAAGCAGGCTTGCGGCAGCATCCTGATGATTAAAAAAAAAATGCATATCTTCCTTGTGACTCAGAAAGCATGGTACCCACCACAAGGGCTAGTAGCCTAATTCTTTATTATCTTCTCCATCCACATTCATCACAAGACACCCTACCCAGGAACGCAAGAATGAAAGATTATTGTTAAAAGAGAATGAATGAGACAATGTGAGTTCTGTTCTTCTGACCTGACAGTGTGACTAAGGCAGGGGCACTGTGACCCAGGAGGGCTCCAGTAAGCCTCCATGGCATGGCTACCACTTTGTGCTGAGGAAAAATGATCCTGGCTCAGGAGGCTCCCAGCCCAGGTCTCTCACCCTTAGTAGTATCAGAGAATAGCAATGAGAATAGCTCTCAGTGGACCTCAAAGATTCAATTTGTGGCTCTCCTTTCCCATCCCTGATATCCCAAAGATGTAAGGCGTGATCAGTTTTTTTCTTCCTTCAGATATAAATTGTGAAGTTCAGTGCCAGGGGCTTACTCCTGTAATCCGAAACTACTCAAGATCTGAGCATCTCGGTTCAAAGCCAGCCTGGGCAGAAAAGTTCATGAGACTCTTCTCTCCAATTAACAGGCAAAAGCCAGAGTAGAGATGTGCTCAAGTGGTAGAACACCAGCCTTGAGTGAAAAAGCTAAAGGACAGCACCTAGACCCTGAGTTCAAGCCCCAGTACTGGCATACATGTGCACGTGCACACACACACACACACACACACACACACACACACACAGATATAAATTGTGACATGCCTTAGGAAGTCCATCTGCATGAGCAACTTGGGAGGAATCTAAGCTGCTAAGATCTCTAGTTACCAATCAGAGAAAGAAATCCTTGAATCATAGCATGTAGTAACTATCCAATTCGGACAAGAACTATCCTGTCCTCAGGCACTCCACTCTTTTGGAGATGTTTATGAAAGTCAGAGGCATTCTTGTTCATTGAACTGGCATACACTTTCCCACAGCAGTTATGCAAACATAGCTTGTACTTTCTGGAAAAATCACGTCTCTTAGAGTTGATGATAAAGACTCTTCTCAAAGACCAGAAGGGAGAGCCAAAAGAAAAGGCCACAGAAGAAACCAGAATCCTTCTTAGGAGAGTTCAAAGTCTTTTTCTACCCACTAACTTACAACAGGCTTGTGGAGGAGTTTCAGGAAGTTGTTGGAGGTCAACAGAAGGGCAAAGATTTCTTGGTAGCACTGGTGTTTTTGTTTGATTTGTATTTTCCATTCACAACAAAAACAAAGCAAATAGAATCCCAAACTCAAGATGTAAATCCAGAGTGAACCCCAGATTGCCCAAAGCCAGACTCACTCTGTAGCAACTATCTGGGGGATGGGTTCATCTAGGAGTTCCAAGCTGTGCAGGATCCAGTAGCAGAGCCATGGGCGGCTGGCATCCAGACACTGTGAAAGGGACAGGGAGAAAACACGCCCTTTATTCAATCATTCCAAGACACTGCTGACAAGGCTTCATCTGTCTTACTCTCTGCAGCCCCGCAAGAGGAGGAGGGTACCCAGGCCTGGACAACAATCAGTGAATGAAGGATGCTCTGCTTTGTAGCCTTACTCAGAGCTAAAATAACCATCTGTGAGAACATGACAATGGCATTAAATTTTTTTAAGTTAAAACTTAAATCCAATGGGTCCTCCCTAGCAGGCACCCAAGGAAGGCAAAAGAGGGGACCTCTTACACACCAGGAAGTTAAGGGCTGCCTGTTTTCCCAGTACAGACCCCAAGAGAAACATAAACTCAGAAAAAAGTCAGTGCAGGCTGGGGATGTGGTTCAAGTGGAGGTATACCTGCTTAGCAAGCACAAAACCCTGAGTCAATAAATATTTGGTATGTATCTACTTGGGTCAAACACTGGAAAACACTGGGACATGATAATTAACAAAATTGGTTCCAAAATAGTTGTTGTGGCAGTCTCACAGTATGCAAGTGGACTGGCCTAGAACCCACTCTGTATGTGGCCCAGGCTGACCGCAAATTCATGATCCTCCTGAGTTCTGAGTTTATGGACATGTACTGTGTGGCTTCTTTAGATTCTTGAGATATTATTTTGGGATACAGAATATATGTATAGTTAGTTACATGAAGAGGGAAACAAAAAGCCACATGAGTGTAAGCAACTTCATGTCTACCTGGAACATAACACCAGTGTACATACTCCAAGATATATGCTGCCATGGGCATCAACATTCTTGAAGAGTTGAGGTCATGGCTCAAAAAGTAGAGTTGGCTAGCACGGGTAAGGCTCTAGGTGTGAGAGAGAGAGAGACAAACTAACAGGTTGACTCATTCTTTGTCTCAGGAACCATCAGAGGCATTCAAAGGTGACATATGGACAGACTTTGATCCTAATACAAACATACATGGCTGCAGAGCATGCAAGTCAAGGCGGGGCAGGTAGGAGCAGTGTCCACTTTCCACCTCTACAGATTAAAAGTATATAAGTGAGGTGCAGGGAGTTGAACTTTTTACAGATTTATAAAAACAGTACATGTCAGAGCTGAGATAGGAAGCTAGGTCTCTAGAGTCTCATTTCAGTGTGCTTTGCATTGGCGAAAGCTACTTTCTTCAAAATGTGCTGACAGTTTGAGCTGTGGCTAACCCACTACTAAAGGTCACTGAAGACACTGCTAAGTATTTGGCCTAAGTTTGAATCCCAGCTCTCCCTCTTACTAGCTATGTGCCTTTGAGCAAATCAATCTTGCTATGCCTCAAAGACTGACCTAGCTCATGCAGTAGACACAAAGGTGATATGAATGGGAGAAAGGGTGTACATATAATGCACACTGCATTACCTTCATCAGGGTTGATGGGATCCTAACCACTGAAGAGTTCAGTCAAGGATTGGAAACCAATAGCCCACAGCCAAATCTATCCTATGGATATATTTTGTCCTTTAATTTAACTGGAACTGGTTGCAACACTGAACCAGCTGATAGGAGAATCATAACGAAATCTGAATTTCTGCTTCATTTGGGAGGAAAATAAAGATCTGTCAACCTGGAGTCTGCATTCCCAGATAATGGCAGCATGCTGGGGTAAGGGTGGAGGGATTAAACATAGGAATCCTCTCTTTGCCTCAGGCCACATTCAGCTCAATTCATTTACTTTCACCACCTGATAAGGCCCCACAGCCATTAGAGTTGAAAAATCCCTGCCACAAATAGTCAAATACAGAAAACTCAAAACAAAACAGGTTAAAAGTGAAGCTAATCATTGTAAAGTGGGGCAGGAGCCTGGGGCCCTCCTCTATAAAGTCACTCAGCCCCACTCCCAGCCCAAGTTGCCTTTCAGCCCAACCATAGCACTCCTTTATGAACCCAGCCCTAGGGATCTGAGAAATAAGCTTTAAGATCCACTTGGTATTTGGATCCACAGTGTTAAACTGCAAGTAGTACTCTTGGGGATTCACATACTGTCCTCTGGTCAAAACAAAAATTAAATCAGCTTTTAGAAAAAAGACTTTGTCCTATAAGGAATGAGTAGGTCAAGGGAGTTAGGAGAACGCATGGGAACCACATGTTAGCTGTGATTAAATGAGGAGAGAAAGCCCCATCCCATCTGGGGTGCTCCTCTGGCTGTGGGAGCCAACAAGACAGTAAGAGACTTGGTTCTGTTCCTTTCAGAAGTGAGGTCCTAGATGTGGGACAGCAGCCTGTTCTTGTCACAGTCATGTGGTACAATATGTGAATCTGTAACAAGTCAGGATCCATAGCCTTTGGTGTTATAGTAGGAAAAAGCAGGGAAGATGGCCAAGCTCAGGACTCATGCCTATAATCCTAGCTACTCAGGAAGCTGAGATTTGAGGGTCATGTTTGAAGCTAGCCCAGCCCAGGCAGGAAAGTCTATGACACTCTTATCTCCAACTAATCAGCAAAAAACCAGAAGTGGATGAGTGGTTCAAGCAGTAGAGCCCTAGCTAGCCTTGAGAGAAAAAGCCAAGCAAAAGTCTGAAGCCCTAAGTTTAAGCCCCAGTACCAGCATACACGCATACACACACACACACACACACACACACACACACACACACGCACGCACGCACACACGCACAAAGAAGGAAGATATGGCTGAGAATCTGCCAGAAAGTGTTTCTGAACCACATGTTTACCTCATAAGCATCTGTCAGTTGTCGAAGTCCTCTTTTCAGATAATGGTAGTGCTTCTCTCTCTGCAAAATAAGCCTGGAAAGACAAAGAGCCTGTAAGCCTACTCTAGTAGTTCTTGTTTCCACATTCCCCCCACCCCCCATCCCCCCCACACCTGTACATCCAGGGCCTTCAAGACTTACCTTCCAGTGACTAAACGGATACCTAGCAACTTCTGTAGCCCAAAGGGCAACTATATAAGGGAAAGGAGGCCTGGCTCTACATACATCTGGAGTGCCAGATGCTGCACTGGCCCATGCTCTGAGTTGGATCATCTCTTAAAGGAGGTGCCTCTGGGCTGGTGGAAAAGCTACATGTAGCCAGATAGTGACAATCCATCCAGATGGTTCCTCCAGGATCTCAGAACAGGTTATCTTGTGATGCCCCATCCTGGGAACAATTTATATTAGAGTCTCACTGCTTCCCTGACTTGGCTAGCTGCTGCCATTTCAGCCATTTCTTCTGGGGTCACTTCTTTGAGGTCTATATTGTCCCCTGCCTGCCCCATGGTTATCCATCTATTATTCCTGCCCTGAAATTCCACCTCCCACGTGCTGGCCAGAAGATGGTGTTTGTATTCCACACTCAGTCATATCCTTGGTGCTGAGGTCAGCAACAGTGGCTTTAGGATGGAATGTGCTGCCCATGGCCACCTGCATAGGCAGAGACAGAGGCGGCACTTCTTGCTGGGTGCTGCAAAAGGGGCCTGTGTGATTATGGAAGGAACAAAAAGGAAGGAATGTCAAGGCAGCCACTGTGCCTGCTGACTACAGAAATAACAGGGAAAAGAACCAGTCCTCTTTCTAGGTAATCAATTCAACAATTGTTTTTAGAACTCCCGCTGTAACTGTGGTCAGAATAAGACCATTAATGAAGTTGCTACCTCCATAAGCCTTTCCAATTCAGTAATAGAAATGAGGTAAGTACATAAATGGCTGTAAAACCAGGGGGCAAATGAATAGATTTCATAAAGGAAAAACACAGACTACTACAGAGGTGAGGGAGAAAAGAGGAGGGGAACATCTCAAAGAAAAGAATAATATGCCTGCCAGGTACTGCCAATTATCAGTGGCTCTCTCCTAGTTACTTGAGAGGCTGAGGTTAGGAGGATTGAGGTTTGAGGCCATCCCATGCATAAAGTCTCCAATCTCAATAGAAACAAGTTCGTTTTCTCAAAAGAATTTTGAGAGCAAGGACCAAGACTAACAATGGCCAGGTCCTGATGGGTCATGCCTGTAATCCTAGCGTCTCAAGAGGCTGAGATCTGAGGGTCGAGGTTCTGCTAGCCTGAGCAGAAAAGTCTGTGAGACTCTCATCTTGAATTAACCACCAAAAAGCCAGGAGTGGAGGTATGACTCAGGGGGTAGAGTGAGTGTCAACCTAGAAGAAAGGAAAAAGCAAGCAAGAGTGCAAAGCCCTGAGTTCAAGCCCCAGTAACCAGCACACACAAGAAAGCAAGGGAAGGAGGGAAGGAGGGAGGGAGGGAGGGAGAGAGGGAAGGAGGAAAGAAAAGGAAGGAAGGAAGGAAGGAAGGAAGGAAGGAAGGAAGGAAGGAAGGAAGGAAGGAAGGAAGGAAGGAAGGAAGGAAGGAAGGAAAAAGGAAAGGAAAGAAAAAGGGAAGGAAGGAAAAAGGGAAAGAGAGGAGAGGAGATGAAAGGAAAGGATATTCAGGTGAGGATTGCTGGAATCACATGCCATGGGTTTTTTGCATGCAGGAGATAAGTGAAGCCACAGAAGCAGAGAGAACAGACAGTAAGACTTGAGCACAGAACAGTGGGGAGACCATTCTTGAAGGCTTTGAGAAGGAAAATGGAGCCAGTGAAGGAGGGAGGGGAAAGAGAGCAGGGGAAAGGAGAGAATCTTGTTAAGTATTTAGCAGATGCTGCAGCAAGACCAAAAAAAGGGCAAGCAACAACAGAGTAGCTGACCACTTTGGCAGTGCTTCAGACCCTTTCTGCTCTTTTTTTTTTTTTTCTTACAGTAGGTAACATTGGTTGCCTTGGGCTGGAAGAGATGAGGTGCTGGCTGAAGGGTAAAAGGTTATTTTTGGGGGTGATGAACAAATTCTAAAATAGGGGTAACAATCTGTGAATAAGCATATGCAACTAATTGTATACTTTAGCTGGGTGAATTATAAGACATACAAATTATATTGAAGATGTCATTTTTTTTTGTTTTGTTTTTTTGCCAGTCCTGGGGCTTGAACTCAGGACCTGAGCACTGTCTCTGGCTTCTTTTTGCTCAAGGCTAGCACTCTGCCACTTGAACCATAGCCCCATTTCCGGCTTTTTCTATATATGTGGTGCTGAGGAATTGAACCCAGGGCTTCATGTATACGAGGTGAACATTTGACCACTAGGCCATATTCCCAGCCCGAAGATGTCATTTTTTTTAAAGGCAAAGCCAGCCCTGGAAGTGTATGCCTTTAATCACAGCACTAGATATCTAAATCCTGAGTCAGATAGGCAGAGAAGGAGGGAGGGAGGGAAGAAGGAAGAGAGGGAAAAAGGAAGGAAGGAAGGAAGGAAGGAAGGAAGGAAGGAAGGAAGGAAGGAAGGAAGGAAGGAAGGAAGGAAGGAAAGAAGGAAGGAAGGAAGGAAGGAAGGAAGGAAGGAAGGAAGGAAGGAAGGAAGGAAGGAAGGAAGGAAGGAAGGAAAAAATTGTAGAATCACAAGTATTTTAGGAAGCAGGAGATATGAGGTTCTACATATTTAGACAGAGATGATGGTGGGAGTATAGAGCCAGCCAAAGCTAAGACTCTGAAGTGGGAAGGAAAGAGGAGGCAGGAAACTCATGTGGGATAGGCTCCAACTTCTCAGGAATGAGGAGCCAAAATCTCAGGAGAGCTGTGGTTTGGTGTTGGTGGTGGAAGGTATTTGGAAACCAACATATGAGATGAATAAAAGGATTATAAGGCAGTTAATGAAGGCCTACTAGAAGTCAAGGAGCATAAAATTTTAGTGAAGCCAGTTAGTAGTTCTGTTAAGTGACATCTCTCCTTGGTAATCTTTTTTTTTTTTTTTTTAGACAGCATCTATGTAGCCCAGGCTGGCCCTCCCTCAGCTTCCCAAGTCTTGCTAGGACTCTTTTAGAAGTCACAATGAGAAGCTATGGGAAGAGCAAGTTACACAGAGAAGAGACAACATGAAAAGAGTTGTTTATCATATGTCTGGCTGAGCAGGTTGGAAGCCAAGGCCAGGATGGGTCTAATGAGCAAGAAAAACTATGAAAGTCTATAAGACCATCAATGAGGGCAGGACAGCAAGGAATTTGGAGCCAGAATTCCTGATCCCTTTCTCTCACAAAATCTCCCTCTTTTCTCGTTCTCTCTCCCTTTCATTACCTTTCCTCTCTGTTTAGTGATACTGGGATTTGAATGCAGGGCCAGGCACTTGCTAGGCAGGTGTTCTACCACTTGAATCTGCTCCAGAACCTCCTGACTTCTTTTAATGGACCCGTTCATAGTGTTTGCTATAGATTAGTTAGTTCTTTTCTATCTGCAAAACAATCTAAAGAATCGGACTATGCCAAATACTTTCAGATGCTAAGGCCCAAGGAATAATCACCAGAATATATCAAACGAGAACTTAGCTGCCTTGTTTACAATGTCAAGCAAGATAGCACTCTGTTTTTCATAACAAAAATCTGAGATCCTAAGTAGATTACTGGGTAAAGGAACCAGGAATTTAATAAGGTCAGTTTCTGACTGGCCACAAGGGACTGCTTTCTTTTCATCTTTGTCTCTTCAATTTATTTATTTTTTAATAGAAAACCTAGATTTATTTGTTAAGATATTGCAAAGACAAAACAATTATCATGGGAAGGACTTTGAGGACTTTATCGCAGTTCATTTGATCTGTTATAGAACCGAAGAGAGTGGAAATTCAAGGCTATAACCTGACAGACCAGAGCAGAGCAGATGGTAAAACAGGGCAGAAGCTAGCCATTGCATCAGTGGTGGGATTTGGTTGGGGTTTTCCAGAGATGCCAGCAAGGCTCAAATTCATTCATCTGGGCTTGGAATTAGTAAGACTCACATCCATGTGGAACACAACAGAGGCTAATTCCTCTGTAATCTTGGCCTTGTCTCTTAAGGGTCAAGATAGCCTTACATCCCAGAGAGGCTTTTCAGCTTCAGACTCTCTCTTGCAAACCCCACCCTTGTCAACTCACACCCCAAGCTTCAGTGTGTCTCACCAGAGTCCTGCCAGTGGTCAGAGAAGTACAGCAAAGGCAGGAAGCAGTGGCCTACTCAGATAAGACCAGACACAGAAAGTTTGGGGTAAGTGATAAATTACAAAGCCCTTGTTTAAGTAATTCACCTTTTTTTTTTTTTTTTTTGGCCAGTCCTGGGGCTTGGACTCAGGGCCTGAGCACTGTCCCTGGCTTCTTCTTGCTCAAGGCTAGCACTCTGCCACTTGAGCCACAGCGCCACTTCTGGCCATTTTCTGTATATGTGGTGCTGGGGAATCGAACCTAGGGCCTCATGTATACGAGGCAAGCACTCTTGCCACTAGGCCATATCCCCAGCCCAGTAATTCACCTTTGTTAATAAAGATCATAATGTCTTCTTCTGGTAACAACCTGCTGCCTGCCTCAGTATTGCTATCTTGAGAAAGAAGTGGTTCAAGTGAGTTTTGAAGGAAAAAAAGCTTTTAATCAGCCTCACTCCACAGTGAAAGAGGTACCAAGTTCCCTCCTACAGTTCCAAGCTGAATCTTAAAGCAGATTTCAGTGATCAACATCTGCATCCTTAAACTGTCCAGTAACTGTTGGTGTGGTATCTACTTCCATGCCATCTTCATAATCTCTTATTGAATCTTCTGTCCGGACTCCAGCCATGTTATACTGACTGCTCAGAGAGCATTCCTTCTAATTTCTTCAGTGTGGCTTGCCCTTCCGCTGTTAAATGGAATAATCCTTCTTCATAGATATACAATATAGGGATATGCCCCTGTCCTTGTTCATGTGCTTCTACATCATATTCTTCTCCATCTTAATCATCCGAGTCTTCATCCTCAGGATCTGGATTCACTGCCTGGCATTCACACATCACAGTGAACACTGCCTCCAATGCTGATTTATCATTAGGCACAAATCTAAATTTAGTAATAGGTTCCACATCATCATCACTGTCTTCTTCATCAGAAAGAGATTCTCTTGATTCTTCTTCAAATTTGGCATTCACCATAACATACAGATGTTCTTGAGGATAGGCATTTAGATCCCTGGAGACTGCATGTAAGCTAATGGTGGGGTATTCCAGTGAGAATCCTAATCCAGGACCATCTAATCAAGACAGGCGGCTCTCAGCGATGTAGAGGGTGCTGGTGCCCAGGTCCTTCCCGTTCAGCACAGCCTCAATGTTGGCTGCTGCTGCCAGAAAAATATACACACAAACACCTGGGGAGCCACGTGCCGGAAGCTGTCTCTTCAATTTAAAAGAATAATATTGCCGGGCTGGGAATATGGCCTAGTGCCAAGAGTGCTTGCCTCCTATACATGAAGCCCTGGGTTTGATTCCCCAGCACCACATATACAACAAATGGCCAGAAGTGGTACTGTGGCTCAAGTGGCAGAGTGCTAGCCTTGAGCAAAAAGAAGCCAGCGACAGCACTCAGGCCCTGAGTCCAAGGCCCAGGACTGGCAAAAAAAAAGAATGATATTGCCTCCAAAGAGAAGTTGAAATTTAATCACAATCCTAGTGTTCTCAAGCACCACACAGCAAAAGGTCCAGCCAGTCAGCAAACCAGGCACAGGTGGGTCACGCCTGTAATCCTAGCTACTCAGGAGACTGAGATCTTTAGGAATAAAGTTCAAAGCCAGCCCAGGTAGAAAAGTCCAGCAAAAAGCTCCAGCAAAAAGGCAAGGCTCAAGTGGTACAGCACTAGCTGTGAGCAAGCAGGCCAAATGAGCACAAGATCCAGAGTTCAGCCTTGGTATTAGCAACAACCACAACCACAACAAACACACACAAGAAGCTGTCTTCTTGCCTTCTTAGCATGTTTCTTGAAAGGAGCTTTGTTGTCCTTAAGAAATCCAAAATCTCAGAGACAAATGCTTTGCCTCAAGAGGGTAAAAGATTTAACTTTACTAAAATGACAAGAATAGCTGAAGCCCCACCTGCTCAGGAACATCACCTGTCACCTTTGGGTTTGCCCTGGTCCCTGGGGACAGAAGCTGATTCAGCCCAAAGATGAGCCCTTCAATAGTTCTCCTCTAACCTCGAACCTCACAGCAGACAGGCAGGTCCCAGGAGTCCTGCTAAGCGTCTTCAGCTGATTCAACTAAAGACAGAATTCAGCCCGAAATCAAGGGAAAAGAAATTCCTTCCAGCAACCATGTCCACAAACACTTCTTTCACTCTCATCCATTTAATCATAAACACATACACATACATGCTAAGGTTTACTCTTTTCAATCAAAGAGACATGTGCCCACTTTCTTGAGGTCAATTAAATATACTGAGTCTTAATATTATGGGTTGCATTGTTTCCCCCAAATTCATGCTAACATCCTAATCTCCCACGTGACTGTTTAGAAAGAGGGTCCCTTAAAGAGGCCCTTAGATTAATGTGGTCATATGGATGAGGCCCTAATCCCAAAAGACTTACAAGAACAAAACACCAAAGTAGTGAAAGCACAGAGAAAAAGCCATCTGCAATCCCTGATGACAGGCCTCAGGAGAAATCAATCCTGCCAGCATCTTGAAAATTCCCAGCCTCCACAACTGTGAGGAATAAGTTTCTGTGTTTCAGAATACCCAGCCTGTGGTATTTGGTAATGTCAGTCCGGGCTGACTAACACTCTTACCATTCTTTTATCCTCAGTTCACCTCTAGCTAAACAATCTTTTCTGTGTAGAAAGTTAAAGCTACGACTCTTCTCTTGTCTCTCGGAATAATACAGCCCCAAAGGCAATTAAGTAGAGAAGAAGAAAGACTTGCTGTCCACAAGGGCATCAGGCCAGATATGACTATGCAGAAGGGGACAGGAAACTAGCCACTTAAGAGGAAGACCAAAAAGGCAAATACCTTGAGGCTACTGGAAGTAACTTAGAAATACTGTGTCCTTGGTAACCTTGGAAACTGTATTTCAGGCTGGGGTGATGAGACCTGCTGACCTTTCCCATGTATCTCCCCACTTCCTTCAACCTCATAAGCCTTCATTGCATCCCATCCTCACTACCCTCTTTGAGCTTGGTTCTCTTTAGAAGACTCAGGGCTTTTGTAAATGTTATTCTGTCGAAACACTTCCATTATCCCCTAATTTTGCTACCCTACTCACCCCACAGGTCTCAGCTTAAATGTCACTTTCTCTGAGAGGCTGCCCCTGACTCCCCAATATAAGTTAGATCTCCCTATGACTGTCTTTGAACCATCCCATTGGTAAAGTCTATTTGCACTCACCTGCTTAAGGTCCATCTCCCCAAAACCAGGAGCCCAGTAGGGGCAGAACCCAATCAGCCTTCACCAGCCTGCTACACATGCAGAGTGGCTAGCCCTTTGGAAGCCCTCCAGTTACTGAGTGAAAAAGTGGAAAGACTTCAGGTGAACACAGCAGAGAGGAATGTGTTCATCGTTCAGTGGCATGTGGTTGGTTGTGACAGATAAGAGGACAGGGATGAAGTCCATTGCTGGCTACTAGGAACTTCCTAAACCACTAAAGGCTGGGGTTTCTCTAGTCAAAAAGCACATAATACATCACCAGAGAGAAGGTGAATGTACGAAAGCACCTGGGAAAGAAACAACATAAAGAATCCTTGGAATTTTAAGACTTCTAAATAGCATTTGGGTATGGGAGTGGCAGAAGACAGTGGAGGCCAAGCCTTGCCAGACAGTGGAGCAGTGTGGTGAGAGCTTTAACTCAGGCACTCTGGCTTCAGAGCCATTGCAACACAAACCTCCAGGGCTCTTTCAACTCAGGAAATGGCCAGTATTTCTCACTTCTGAGAAGCACTGGGTCACTTTTGCCCTAGAGAAATCAATTTCAGAATTATATGTGAATGTTTGCCTGTGTGTCTGCACATGCATGTGTATTTTAGATTTCTCATGGAAGTTAATGAAATAATTTTTTTAAAGAATAAATTCTTAAGAGTGTGGAGCAAGCATACACAGTAGGAAAAATTAACTTTTATAGGAAAGCAGGATACCGACAAAGCCATTAAAACTATAGTCAAGTAGGGCACAAGTAGCTCATACCTGTAATCCTGGCTACTCACTCAGAAGACTGAGATCTGAGGATAACAATTTGAAGCCTGCCCACGCAGGCATGTCCATAAGACTCTTATCTCCAGTTAATCACCAAAAAGCAGGAAGTGTAGCTGTGGTTCAAATGGCAGAGTGCTAACTACTCTTTAGCAAAAAAGCTCAGAGACAGTGTGCCTAGGCCCTAAGTTAAAGCCCCCAGGACCAAAAATAAAAACAAACACTATGGTTGAAAAGTTTCTTGGTCACAGGAGGAATCACAATACCAGACTTCAAGCTCTATTATAGAGCCATCATAACAAAAACAGCCTGGTATTGGTTTAAAAACAGACCTGAAGACCAATGGAATAGAATAGAAGACCCAGAAATAAAGCCGCATTCTTACAGTTAGCTGATATTCGACAAAGGAGCTAAAGACATACAATGGAAAAAACATAGCCTCTTCAACTACTGGTGCTGGGAAAACTGGGCAGCCACATGTAAAAAACTCAAAGTAGACCCTAGCTTATCACTATGCACCAAGATAAACTCAAAATGGATTAAGGACCTCAACATCAGACCTGAATCCTTGAATCTACTGAAGGACAGAGTAGGAGAGACGCTAGAACTTATAGGCACAGGAAGAAACTTCCTGAATATAGTCCCAGGGGCACAACAGATAGGGGAGAGACTGGACAAATGGGACTACTACAAATTAAAAAGTTTCTGCACAGCTAAATACATAGCCACCAAACTAGAAAGACAGCCAACCATATGGGAAAGGATCTTCACCAGCACAGCAACAGACAATGGCCTAATATCCGTCATCTACAGAGAACACAAAAAACTAACCCCCTCCAAACCCAGTAAACCAATTATTAAATGAGCAAAGGAGCTAAAGAGAGACTTCACAAGAGAAGAGATAAAAATGGTAAAGAAACATAGGAGGAAATGTTCAACATCCCTGGCAGTAAAGGAAATGCAAATGAAAACAACCCTGAGATACCACCTCACTCCAGTTAGAATGGCCTATACTCTGTACTCAGGCAACAACAAATGCTGGAGAGGATGCGGGGAAAGAGGAACCCTTCTCCACTGTTGGTGGGAGTGCAAATTAGTGCAACCACTTTGGAGAACAGTATGGAGGTTCCTCAAAAAGCTCAGCATAGACATACCCTATGACCCAGCCATACCACTCCTAGGCATCTGTCCTGAACAACAGGTCTCAGGATATCAAAAAGACATCTGCACATCCATGTTTATCGCTGCACAATTCACAATAGCCAAAATATGGAAACAACCCAGATGCCTCACTACAGATGAATGGATCCAAAAAATGTGGTACCTTATACACAATGGAATACTACATAGCGATTAGAAATGATAAAATATTGGTATTCTCAGAGAAATGGCCAGAACTTGAACAAATAATGTTGAGCGAGACAAACCTAGAACACAGAGAACAAAGGAGCATGGTCTCCTTGATATATGACTGTTTGGGGGGGGGGGGGCGGAGGACAGTAGAGACCAGGTCTGCAAAATAACAAGCTACTTTTCAAATGGTATTTCCACATGTTTGGGTCAGCAACTTTACATTATGTATCTAAAACCAACCAACTATTAAACAAACATAAAAAGGTCTAGAATAGACCTATCAGTAGATCACAATAGTTCAACAACTGTGTATACATGATTATATAAGATGAGGATAAGCAAAAGCAACTCCAAGAGAAGGACACAGGAGGATTCTATTGTTGACGTTACGTTTAATGTTCTAAATGAATTTCCTTTGGCATACCCTATGTGGTTACTGTATATGATTTTGGTACACAGGATATTGTACATATGCCTAGCTGATCTAGGGAAGGGAAAGAAAAACGAGGGTGTAAGATATCACAAGGAATGTACTCACTCTCTTATTATGTAACTGTACCCCTTTTGCACAATACCTTGTCAACAAAATTTAATTAATAAAAATTAAAAAAAATTTTAAGTTTCTTGGTGGCTGAGAGTATATCCCAGTGGTAAGCACTTCCCAAGCAGGGGCAAGAACATGAGTTTGATCCCCAATGCAGATTAAAAAAAAAAATTATTAGGACTGACTACCTCACTGATTCCAGGAACAGATGTAAATCTCACCGCCATAAAGAAAAAAATCATGAAATCACTTCTGGTATCTTGAGAGGACTCATTATAAAATGCATCCACATTCATCTCCAGCCTTGAACTTCAGTGGAATCTAATTGGGCTTTGGCTCTGGAAGGCTGAAAAGGAAAATGTCATTGAAGCATCACTGCAGGTACCCTGGGCCCGTATTGGTCAGAGTTCTTGGCAGTGTACAATTCTGTCACATCTGATCAGCAGCATGACCTCAGAAACACAAACAAACCCAGACACCCAGATTTACTGCTAAAGTCTAAAGATGCACTTTAGTTAAAGTGAAGTTTTGCTCCTGCAAAATTTTGACTGCTAAACTGTAAAATATAGAAATTATGCTAATAATTTAAAATTCTGATTCATTTTCAGATTTTTGTTTTGTTTTGTTGCAGTGGTAGGGATCAAACCCATAGGAAGCTCTCCCCTGAGCTACCTTCCCAGCCTCCAGATTTATTCTGCTATCCCAGAAGTTTATTCTATGATGATGTTTTGCTCCAGCCTAATATACATATGTATGTATGTATGTATGTTCAGCCAACATGTGTAATAGCTCTAGTATTAATTAGCAGGCTAATTAGCATCCTTTAAAACACCAAGTTTATAGGCAATGATGATAAAAATCAAAGCTGTCATATTCCTGAAAAAAGCCCAGAGTCCAGATCTATTCTATTTCACCAGGCCCAAAGCTCCAGAGGAGTACTTGTTTTCCACCCACATCTGAAGTATGCCACAATCGGGAAAGGGGGAGGGGGGGTGTTCTCCTTTGTTGGATGTTGGGTGTTGTCCTCTATCAGAACTTCTAAACAACTTCTTCCAGACTGTCTTCCAGACAGTAGCCTCAGGCTCACTTACCTCTCAGCACAAAGGAAGGAGTACAGGGGTCTACTCTGTTGGCAAATGAAAAAGGAATCGCTATTAATCATAGGTCCCTTGTGTGGGAACACAGAGGCCATGTGTCCACAGAGCTCCAGGCAGGAAACAGTGACTCACAACCCAAGCAGGTGAGTCATCTGGGCCAAAGTGCCCCTAAATCACTCATGCCCCTTACCATCAACAAGTCTCGCCACCACTGAGAAAACTGAGGGGTACAGGCTTGTGCGTGGAGGCAGAGGAAGCACCACGGATGCCATTATATCCAGACAGCTCATTCTCCCACACTGTTGACATAAATGGTATCATTTGCTAACTCCAGCTGTGCTCCTGACAAGAGAAATAGAATAATCATCTTGATGAGGCCTGAGCTTTGGGATAATATAATGTAAAGTTCTGGTCTATAAGTCTGGGAAAGACTCCTCATTGACTCTTTTCTGATAAGTACTTGCCTGTTTGTTTGTTTGTTTGTTTTGATGGTCATGGGGCTTGAACTCTGGGCCTGGAGTCTGTCCCTGAGCAATTTTGCTCAAGGCTAGCATTCTACCACTTTTAGCCCAAAGTGCCACTTCTGATTTTCTGGTCGTTAATTGGAGATAAGTCTCACAGACTTTCCTGCCTGGGCTGGCTTTGAATTGCAATCCTCAGATGTAAGCCTCCTGAGCAAGGATTACAATGCCAGCACCTGGCATTGTCTGGCACTTTTACTCGTTTTCTACAGTGGATAATTGGAAGGGATGGTGATAGTCAAGGAAATGGTGATAAAATAGAATGACAGGAAAAAAAGATACAAAGATAGCAAAGTTGGAATCAGGTATAATGTTCAAGTACAGAGAAGCACCCAGAGACTCAGTCAGTTAAAGGCTCTAGAAGTCAAGAGACTTCTTGAAGGAGATGAGGCTGGACAGCATCCTAACCAGACTCTTCTCTATGCTGTATCTGGAACTTATCAAAAAAGAAGTAATCTAAGAGAAAATGATGACCACAAAGGGTTTTGGACTATGGATTCATTCTGATGACTGGGAATACAACATTGGATGATTCTGGAAGAGCAATTTGTGACAGGAAGAGAGATAATAATAAAGGAATGAAGTGACCTTATGAAATTCCAGTGTGAGACTTTCAGAGTACTGTGAGAAAGAGAAAATAAAGGTTCAAATTTTCTTCTAATTTCTTTTTTGGATTTTCTGACTTATAAGACTTCAACTTGCTAAGTCCCTACCCCCCAGCCAAAAAAGTAATGTATTTCTCATTGAGAAATTCATCCTTGGAGATGTAGCTCATTGGCAAAGCACATATCTAGCACAGAATGGATTCCAGACTCAGCATTAAATCAGCATCATCTATCCTGTGCCCCTCCTGGCCTCTACATGTTCCTCAAGTTTGAGTGAAGGCTCTCCTCCAAACACCAAAGCAACAGGACAAAACTAATCCAAAACCTGACTCTCTAAAAAAAGACAAACAACTACAAAAGCAATAGTTGCAAAACTGTTTGGCGTAAGTGAACTGAACACCTGGGGGGGGGAGGGGAGGGGGGAAGGGAAAGGGGGAGGAGGGAGGGGGTATGAGGGACAAGGTAACAAACAGTACAAGAAATGTATCCAATGCCTAACGTATGAAACTGTAACCTCTCTGTATATCAGTTTGATAATAAAATTTTGGAAAAAAAACAAAAAACCTGACTCTCTTTCCTACTCTCAGACTTCAGAGGTCAGGACTCAAGAGGCACCCCTTGGTGGCTCAGGCCAAGTGGAGCATCACCTTACACACTATTCCAGTTGAGGCTAAGTTTGGGGGTCACAAGCATGCCCAGGTAGCCACAAGTCATCAAGCACCACTCTGGCAACAGACACAGGGAGCACCTGTGGTTAGACAGGCACAAGGGGGAAAAATAATAGGCTCTCATCCAGGTGGTGATCTCCCAGGCCCCTCCATCTCCTACTACAGCTTACCTTGGCACGAGATGGTTGAACTTGTAAGAACTGAAGACCTCTTGAATCTTTTCTTCTACTTTGGCCTGGTAAGGATGCAGGATATGAAAGAGAGAAAGAACAATATAAATGACAATTTTTCCTTCTCATTGCCACAAATGCCCACTGCATAAAGTTGTTCAGTGTGGTTTCTGATTACATATATTTAAGACTAGATACAGAGATTTAGAACAAGGGGCAGGCAGAAGTAAGTGGTCCCCTATACGATGTTGTCATCACACTAATTTCTCCAGTACCCTAACAGTGGCTACCTTTTTCAAGTTGCCCTTGCATTTCTCTTTTCTTTGTCCAGCATTCTAAATTCTAAAGAAAAGCTGAATCTTAAGCTGAGTACTGATGGCTCACACCTCTAATTCTAGCTACTCAAGAATCAGATTTGAGGACTGCAGTTCAAGGCTAGCCCATGCAGGAAAAATCCGGGAGACTCTTATTTCTAAGTAAACACAACAGAAGTTGGAACTGGAGCTATGGTTCAAGTGGCAGAGCACCAGCCTTGAGCAAAAAAAGTTATGAGACAGCACACAGGATCTGAGTTTAAAATCCAGTACCTGCACAAAAATAAATAAATAGTTGAATCTAAGCAACAATGACAAGGCTCTGTCTGACCAATCCTGATATAATGAGCAACCTAACCACATCTGCAACCAGGACTGTTTACTAACCATGCATATATACATCCCTTCTTCTATATTTAAACCTAAAGCTTAAGTTTGTACCTGGAAGACAGGCTTACTTTGCCTCTTCCCAAAATATGCCTGTGCAGCATGGCATATTGATCCTATAGCCTAGAATTCCTCAATACAGTCCTCTTCTGGGAATCTCCCATGTATATATGACAAATATATGTTAATAAGCTTCTATTTTCCATTTGATAATCTAGTTTTTGTTATGGGTTATCAGCCAAGAATGTCAAACAGATAATTATTTTTTTCCTTCTCTACATTTGAAAGAAATGTCCCTTTGTTTTGGTGGTGCTAAGGATCAAACTCAGGGCCTGGCATGTGGTAGGCAAGCCCTACCACTGAGCTACATCCCCAGCCCTGAAAGATTGTTCTTGTCTGCTCTGTGAAGTTGGTTGGTCCCATAAAACAAAGGACCTCAGAAAGTCACAAAAGAAGTGAGATCTGTGTGTTAGCCACATCACAATGTTATCTCATAATAGTTTGGGCAAGGATAAGGGGATGGTAAAGAGGTAGGGAACAGGTTAGCAAGTTACAGGGCTGTGACTTCCTTTGTAGGGAGCCAAGTTTCCTTAGAGCAGAGGTGGGGAACCTTTGGCTTGTGGGCTATATCATGCTCTCAAATCACTGAGTACATGATGAGACAAATACTTAATGCTTCTTGTATGGTTCTTGTCAGCTGCTGGCAGCCATCTGCCTTTATTGGCAATTCCATATAGCCTGAAATGATGTTATATTTAAATGGCCCATAGCACTCCTCTCCAAGATATACATTGATCTCCTTCCTTGAAAATATTTTTTCTCCCCACTCCCACCCTGCCCTCAGGCTGGAGAAGGATGTCAAGCAAGCTAGGTAAGTGGTCTAATGCTAAGCTAAGCCCAGCCTTCCCCTCCATTCCACCCAGAAAACTTAAAAAAGAAAAAGAAAAAAAGAAGGATTATTTCAAAACACCTACAGTTAGAGCTTCTAGTCTGGTTGACAAATGGGCAAATTTATTTGTGATGAAGAGAAGAGCAGGGATATTAATCAAGTAAAGTAGCAGCCAATCTAAAATTCATTTATATTTGGTTTCAGAATATGCCCTGGTATTTGTGTTGGAACCTAAGTTTGAACGATGTTCTGGTTAAGAATTTATAATATTCCAAGAAACAGACTGAAGCTACAATGACAACATGATCTAGAGGAATAGAACGTTGTCCCAGATCCCTCTTAATTCTTTTTCCATTCCAGATACTCATACGGAACTAATATAAAGCACCAGCCAAATCAGAATACAGATGGTAGTTTTCCATCAGGCATTCCTTAGCTGTGAACTGAACAGGACAGGGAATTATGCATAAAGCATATGTCAGCAAGGACATTAAATCAGGATTTGCCAATGATACGGTTTTATATAAGTTGACAAATTCTGAATAAAACAAAACCAACTGCAAGCAAAACACTTCCATTACCAAAGACAAACCTATCCAAATCCAAATTACTTAAAAATATTCAAAGGATAGTGGAGGGCAGGGCAAGATGGTCACTTGCTTTTTAGCTCTGATTTTCCTTCCCTTTTATCTGCAGTTGTCATATCTGACCTACAATGTTTGTCTTTCAGTATTCAATTTTAAATCATATTTCCTTCCCTTTCCTATTGTTCTTCCCTATTTATACTTCTATCTACAGTTAGAGTTGCTTTCACACTCACATTTATTCTTCTCATTCCTAATCCTTCCTTGTTACCTGTACTCTTAGCTGCTAACCAGATTGGCCAAACAGCCTTGGTTTTTGTTTGTTTGTTATTTTGTGTTTTACTTTTAGTTTGGGTGTATATGTAATTAATCTGTTCAATTTTCTTCATTTCTTCTTTCCCTTCTTTTCCTCAACACAAATTTATCTAGATATTTTCTCCTTATCTCACTCACTTTTTCATTTACCCTTCCTTCCTTCCTTTCTTTCTTTTCTTTTCTTTTTTTTTTTTTTTTTTGGTGCCAATCCTGAGACTTGAACTCAGAGCCTGAGTGCTGTCCCTGAGCTTTTTTGTCAAGGCTAGTTAGTGCTCTACCACTTGACCCACAGCTCTACTTCTGGGTTTGGGTGGTTAACTGGGGCCTCATGGATTTTCCTGCCCAAAATGGCTTTCAACTGCGATCCTCAGATCTTAGCCTCCTGAGTAGCTAGGATTACAGATATGAGCTGCCACTACTCAAAAACCCTTCCTTTTAAGCTTAACTGCCATCCCTTCCCTGTTAACTACCTACCAAGTATTATTCATTAGTGTTATCTTCCCTATTTCTTTCCATTACTACCCTGGTTAACTGAAATCCTCCTAGATCATGAAAAAATATCTTTGCTTCCATTTCCCCTATACTGGATAGTAACTGGTTTTCATTAGGGATTGCCACAACACAAGGTTATGGTTTATCAGCTGCAATAGCTTTTGAAGCAAAGCTTCCTCACCCTGAGTAGAAAACAAGAGATTAAAATGTGTCCAGATACATAAATCACAGCACATAAGTGAATAAACAAAGGAACATGCCTCCCTCAAAAGCCAACTCACAATAAAGGACTTAAGTGACAGTGAAGAGAAAGAATTTTCAAACAATTGGTTTAATAAACCAGTAACAAGCATGATCAATGAAATTAAGGAAGTGATGTATAAGTAGCTGAACAAATTCAAAGGAGACAACTGAGGTCAAAGAAAACTTAAAACCTTGAATAAAATTAAGAAGACAATGCTGAATGTGAAAGAATAAAGACATATGAAGATATAGAAATTTTGAAAAAAAATCAAATTGAAATGTTGGAAATGAAGCACTCAATAGTCCAAATAAGAAGTTAAATCAAAGCCAGGCACCAGTGGCTCATGCCTGTAATCCTAGCTACTCAGAAGGCTGAGAACTGAGAATCACAGCCCAAAGCCAGCAAGAAAGTCTCCCATTTCCAAAGAGCCAGAAATGTCTCTTACTCAAATGATAGAGCAGTAGAATAAAAGCCTTGAACAAAAAAGCTCAGAGACAGCACTTGGGCCCTGAGTTCAAGTCCCAGGACCAGCACAAACAACAACAAAAAAGTCCAACGAAAAGCCTAGCTACATGACAAGTTAAAAACAGGGATTTAAACTACAAAAAAAAAAAAAAAAGGCTATCCTGCTTTTGCAACCAGATCTTCAAGCTCCAGGGCTGGCAAAAAAAAATTTTAATTAATTAAAATAACTTTAAAAGAATTATCAGTCAGACATTGAGAGAACACTACAAAAATATATAAGCAATTTGTAAAACTTCTGGGACACCATCAAAAAAACAAACCTATGAATCATAGATATAGAAAGGGAATAGATACAAATTAGAGACACAGATCATCTATTCAATAATTATAGCAGAAAACTTCCTCAACCTTGACAAAGAGAGTTATCTGGGAGCATGAGGCTTACAGAACATCAAAAATAAGTAAATGAGTAATCTTCTCCTTAGCATTCTAACACTTAGACATCTAGGGTCAGAACCTTCAGGTCACGAACCTGTTAATGACAAGTCCCAGATATAGCTCCCACCTGGGCAACATAGTCAGCCAAGCACTGCTAAGGAAAATGGAAGTTTATTTGTAAACTAAGATACCTGACAGAAACCATAACCCTAAACACAATACATTTAGTACTCTGAGTCTTTTAGTGAATAATCGCAGCCTAGGGGTGGCCTCAGAGATTTCCAACACTTCACTACAATGAGAAATTAAGAGTTCTTAGTCTAAACTAACATCTTAGTCTAACATCTGGTGAAATATCTAGAATTAAATTCCTTTTAAAATTTTTACTAAATTCTTCACTTTAATTACAAGAGAGAACTGGACCAGGAATGTGGCTCTGTGTTTGCCTCATATTGTGAGGCCTTGGATTCAATCCACAGAACCACAACAAATATAAAAATAAATTTAAAAAATAGCGGGAAGAGAGGCTAAGTATTTTTTTTTTACACAACTGAGATTTACCAATACATAAATAACAAAACAATCACGAAGTTTTTCCACAGCTGTGCATTTTACACTGTTAAGAGCAATGTGTGGTGTGTTGTCTGTCATTCTGCTGTTAGGTGTGTTCTGGGCCTGGAACTTGAACTTAGGGCATGGGTGCTGTCCCAGAGCTTTTCTGCTCAAGGCTAATGCTTTACTTACTATTTGCGCCACAGCTCCACTTTTGGCTTTTTGGTGGTTAACTGGCAATAATGGTCCCATGGACTTTGCAATCCTCAGATCTTAGCCCCCTTAGTAGCTAGGATTACAGGTATGAGTCACTGGCTCCTTTTTGTTGTTGCTGCTAAATGGAATTAAATGCCTACCTATATCTACCAAGTTTTTAGTCAAAAGAAATGAAATACATACTCAAAGATTTCTAAATGTATTTTTCTAGCAGCATTGTTCATAACAGACAAAATCTGGAGACTATGAGAAGAGACCAAAAACCTCTATTATTTAAAAAAAAAAACACAAAACACTCAGCAATTAAAAAGATAGCTGCTAATGTACACAACATTACTAAAATAGCATGCTGTGTGAAAGATGTGTGTGTGTGTGTGTGTGTGTGTGTGTGTGTGTCTGCACTAGCCTTCACCCCCTACCCAAGACTGGTACTCTATCATTTGAGGCTTACTTCAACTTCTAGCTTTTTGCTGGTAAAATGGAATAAGCGTTTCATGACGCATTTTGGTTTAGAATCATTGAGATCCTCAGATCATAGGCCTGAGCAATCAGACTAAAAGAACCAGTGGCCCAGTACCAGGCTAAGGTGTAGATCAGGTTGCATGGGACTTCTGGAGCTGGGGCTTTCCACCTAAACAATCAGGTTTTACTTCCTCTCAAGTAACAAAAGAGAGAGAGCACAAAATTCTTTCAAGTGTAACAGATGAAACACTTCTCTCTCTGAGCAAGTAATTTCGTGTTTTGGGGATGCAGGAGGCTAGAATATGCCATAGCAAAATAAGACTGTAGGAGATCAGAATACATCACTCCAAAATAAGCCTCTTTGGCATACGGATTATTTTTAGCTGATTATTTTGAGAAACAGCAGACACAGAAAAAGTTCTGGAAACTGCTCTAAAGGAAATCTCCATCTCTTTCTTCCTCCTTCCCCTTCTACTTCCCTACCCCACAAAGAAAACTCTGGACTCCTTGCTCCACAACGAAGAAGCTCTATGTAAATCCACAAAGCCACCCCTGTTTTTCATCTTCCTGGCCTACACAACTTGATATTTGAGGCTACCTTATTGTTGAACAATATAGTATATGCTGAATTTCAATGAAGTAAAAATGACTCACATAGCCTCCTACTGAGCATCTAACCAGAGTTCTGATTCCTCTACGCAAAAACCTATATTATTTAAAAAAAAAAAACACGTAGCAATTAAAAAGATAGCTGCTAATTTACACATTACTGAAATAGCATGTAAAAGATGTGTGTGTGTGTGTGTGTGTGTGTGTGTGTGTGTGTGTCTGCACTAGCCTTTACCCCCTACCCCAAGACTGGTACTCTATCACTTGAGGCCTACTTTAACTTCCAGCTTTTTGCTGGAACAGAATAAGCATTTCAGGATGCTTTTTAGAAAGGCAAGTAAAAAATAGGGACATTATCCACTACAATAAAAAATTGGGACGTTTGATCATACTGAACAACTTGTTTTAGCTGCATTCATTAATCTTTAGAGACTATATCATGAATCAAGAGGCTCAGATTCTTTCCTGGATCCCTACTGGCCCCTCCCTTGGGCTCAGAAGTCCATGGATGGCCCATTACCCATACTTAAGCACAGCATATCATTAACCTACCAACCCAGTACTTCTCTATACCTCAGTTTTCTCATGTGTCAAGTGTGTAAATCATACAGGATATGAGGTGCATTTAGCACCATGCTAGAACCAAGATAAATGGTCACTATGCTAAGTAAATCCCTAAGGAAGCCAAATTATCTTTTTTTCTTTTGTATATGTGTGTTTGAAGTTTCTTAAGATAGCGTCTTGCTAGGTAGCCCAGGCTGGCCTCGAATTGTGATCCTCCTGCTTCAGCCTCTCTAGTGCTGTAACTTCAAGTGTGGTCCACCACACCTAGCTCATTATCTTCTTATCAACTACAACTGTTCACCTTAGACTTTTAAAATATGAACCTGAATAGTGACATGGAAAAGAAATGTATCACCATTGGGCCTGTATCACAAAGATGCTCTGTAATAACATCTTAGGACCTAGTACTTTCTCAGCCCTGGACCTGGCCTTGGCTCTACCCTTTTCCAGATGAGAACTTGTCTCCTTTTTTGTATTACTCATTTTGCGTACTTTAGAATATAAGAGTTGGTAAGAACTTTGGCATTCTGGGGTGAAAAAAAGAAATTATACCAAAAAAAAAGGTCTATCAGAAACGCTCTGGATAATGTCCCTATTTTTTACTCGCCTTTCTAAGCATGGAAGTCTAGGTACTGAATTTTAATTACCAAACCAACTACTTATATATCCCTTTCTTCCACAGTACCCTTATCTGCTAGGGAAATTCAGTTAACTACATAAAAAATTGCCCCAGGGCTGAGGAAAGGGAAGTGAGAGTAAGCTAACTCCCCAGTCCAAAGTCTGGTCAAAAGAAAAAAGACTTGACTTGAATCAACTCAATAATCCATTACTCTGGAACTCTGTAAATATCCTACAAGTTTTTCACTGATGGAAGATTTTGGGAAAAGACTTCTATAGGACAAGATGATTAGCTAACTCACCTGGGAAACTAGAGTCACTAGTTAAGGCTTTTCATGGGTTTTCGTTGTTGTTTTGGGGTGGTTTTTTTTTTCTTTGAGGGGGTGCCATTACTGAGGCACAGTTCCTGAGCTCTTTCACTCAAGACTAGCACTTGAGCTAAGGCTCCACTTTGGGTATAAAGGATCTGATTTATGCACACACTTCCCTTCCACCCCAACGACAACTCCTGGGGTCTCACAGACTTTCCCACCTGGGCTACTTTGAAACTTCTATCTTCAGAGCTCAGCCTAATGAGCGTGGATTACAGGTGTGGGCCACCATTACCCCCTCCCCATGATGTAAAGGTTCCCTTTCCTACCCATGAACATAAATCTTCAGTTAAAATATCCCCTCCACTATTATGTGTATAACCATGTATTCGTGCTATTTTATTGTAAGTATATATTGAGTTGTACTTGTAAAATAGAATTATTACTATTAATTTTGCCTCAACAGAGGCTTGCAGGTTCAGGTGTCAATGAGAAAGCAGATCCCTCCTTGAGTCTAGGTACTCATCTTACTGAGAGATCTTATTTTAGTCAACAGTTGGAGGCTTGTTAGTGCTGAAAGAATCATCCTGACCATTTCTAGTAACAGATGGGCAAACAGCCCTACAACTCATTCGGGAACGATTCCAATTGGGTAATGAGGAAGAAAAGGCAAACTATGTAGTTCACTATTCAATCCTCACAAACACTTTTCAAAATGCTCTGTTCAATTTCACCTCGAGGCCTTAGTGCATGACAAGCAGTCCGTACTACCAGCACTTTCCAAGCCCCGTACCTGCTTTCCTGCCTGTCCCCTCCCCTCCCCCACACTCTATATACACACACACGCACACACGCACGCACGCACGCACACGCACGAGGCTGTTTCACTTGTGTTTCTTAATACTGTGTCCAATACATACTGTGTCCAATACCTAGCCGGTGCCAATATGAAAATCCCCAATCTGAAAATGCATGTAGGATATTACACCGACTGTGGAACCGTACGAGAGCAATCCCGCCATTCTGTCCCCTAAAGGTGCCGAGATTGTGAGCAGGTGGGGGAAAGTGCACGAACGGTCCCAGAACCTGGGCGCAGAATGCCGAGGGTTGGTCTGCCCGGGAGGCAGCGGGCTCGGGCCCAGAACGCCTTTCTTCCCGCTCGGAGGCACCGAGGTACGGAACTCTGCGCTCCCCTGTGGGCCCAACGACCCCTCCCCAAGGCTGCCCCACAAAGGCGCCACTCGGAAGCCCCGGGCGCTCGCCGAAGGGGAGGGGGACGCTGAGGTGCATTGTGGGAGTCGTAGTTCTCCGATGTGTTATGTGGCCGAGCAGCCCGGCGGTCGGGACTCCCACTCCCATAAGCCCCCGCGCAGGCGCCTCGCCCAGTCCTGCCACCTCACCTGTTCAATGGACGTGACTGTTTCCACCGAGTCGTCCTGCAACCGCTCCCGCGCGTGCTCCGGTCTCAGACTGTGCAGCGGTTCTGACCAGACGGGGGATGAAGATGGAGGGCAATAGTAGGTGAAGGAACTCGGAGAAGCCATGATCAGGAGAGCAGCGGGCGGTGTATAAGACTCAGCTTCGTCCAGCAACAACGCGCATTGAAACTCGAGCGGGCTAAGGCGCTACGGAGAGTGGGTAGAGTCAAGATTTTGAACGCGAAGCTCTCCTCCCACCTACACGTCTTCAAGGAGGGAGTGACTGGGATGCTGCCGCCCCCCTTTGGACAGATGAGTTGCTGCAGGAGCTCAACTTCCTGGCGGGCTAGAAAGAACGTGAGCCTCTGAATTCACTTTCCAGGGGTGGCTGGAGATGCCTGCGGTTGTTATGCAAATCTTAAAAAAAAAATAAAAGGGGCTGGGAGTATGGCCTAGTGGTAAAGTGCTCGCCTCGTATACATGAAGCCCTGGGTTCGATTCCTTAGCACCACATATATAGAAAAAGCCAGAAGTGGTGCTGTGGCTCAAGTGGTAGAATGGTAGCCTTGAGCAAAAAGAAGCCAGGGACAGTGCTCAGGCCCTGAGTTCAAGCCCCAAGACTGGCAAAAAGCAAACAAACAAAAACAGAAACAAAGAAGAACCTTTCAACATTCGGCTAATTCTCACCTAATAATAATGAGATAGCTTGCAGTTTGGGATACAACTTTAAAAGCGGGATTCTTACAGCTCTCCTGGTTGCCTCAGTGTTGCTATTACTAAGAACTATAGTGTGGCCCCCTTGGGTCTTGGATAGCCTCTCAGGAGAAGCCAGAAGCTTCTCAACAAATGAGCAAAATTAGTCTCCCAGTATGCAGTGATGGAGGGACGGGGCATTGTGACTTTTCCCCCTCCTCAGGGGATTACAGTGCAGTAGCAGGAATTAAAATGTGCAGGAATTAAAATGTGAGATAAATCATGAGTATATGTGAGACACCCCTCACCCAAGAAGCAGTATATCTATGGAACAAGTGTACTACTGCCTTGTGCTAAACCCCAGGAATATCAAAGTTTCCCTGGGAAACCTTACATTTTAAAGGAATACATAGATTGAAATGAATGAACAGAAATATATGTTAATTTAGAATAATGACATAGTAACAAGATCTGTGAAAGAGACTAAAGGGTTAGGAGTCTAACTAGATTAGTAGTCAGGCCAAGCTTCTCTAAAGTAAACATTTAGGCTGAGACCTGAAGGATGCTAAGGGCCATCCGAGAGAACTAAATGAGGGGCTGGGAATATGGTTTAGAGGTAGAGTCATTTTTTTTTTTAGTGGCCAGTCCTGGGCCTTGGACTCAGGGCCTGAGCACTGTCCCTGGCTTCTTCTTGCTCAAGGCTAGCACTCTGCCACTTGAGCCACAGCGCAACTTCTGGCCGTTTTCTGTATATGTGGTGCTGGGGAATCGAACCTCATGTATACAAGGCAAGCACTCTTGCCACTAGGCCATATCCCCAGCCCCACTAGTGGTAGAGTCTTGCATACATGAAGCCCTGGGTTCAATTCCTCAGCACCACATGAACAGAAAAGGCCAGAAGTGGTGCTGTGGCTCAAGTGGTAGAGTGCTTGCCTTGAGCAAAAAGGAAGCCAGGGACAGTGTTCAGGCCCTGAGTTCAACCCCCAGGACTGGCAAAAAAAATAAAAACACAAGAGAGCTAAATGAAGACCCATCCAAAGAAGGAACACAAGTTTCAGAAAACATGCCACAAGTATACCTGTGTATGCTTTTACTATCTAGAAGTGTTCACAACAAATACTTGTGAAGTGAGTGTAATATGTGTCCCCTTATGAATGTTAAACTTGTTACCTTTGAACAATAATGTAAAATAATATTTCAGGGCTTACATAAAAAGGACTGCACCAAAATTATAATGCCGAGAGCCTAAGTAAGGGATTGTGGGAGAAGATAATAAGCGTCCCAAAGCTGGCAGTGTAACTCAGTGGTTAGGGTACATGTATAGTATGTGCATAGCACACATGCATTTGCGTACACATGAGAGAGGGAGAGAGAAAACATTTTGCCATTCCCATTCAATTCCAGTCACATGTCTAGGATCCAAGAAATAGAGGCCAGTGTGATATTTCACACCTGATCATCTCTGCCCTCAGTTTCTGAGAAGCACTCATTGCAAAAATGAGGCTGGGTGGCATAAAGGCCTTATGTGGGTGAATATATCACATTCCTACCAATGATATTGTTGCTGAGTTAAGACCTCTAATGCTAGAATGTTACCAAATCCAGAAGTGAGTAGGACTTCGGTTGAGATTGTGAATATGGCTGTACAATATAATATTATCTTATACTTTCCTCTGAGTTTGATTATCTATTGTCTTTCCTTTAGTTCTGTTTTTGCAGGGGCTGGGGGCTGATCAGGTCAAAGGATTCAGCCTTCTGTGTTAAAATATTGCTTTGCTCAAGAGCCAGAAACAAGATTTCAGTCCTAAGGATGAAGTTACTGAAAGAGTAACTGGAATGATTTTGTAACAAATACTTTGTATTTCTCACAGGTACACCTAAGGCAATTACAAGCCATTTTGTAGAAATTGAAATCCATTTCTGAAAGGCAATCTCCTCTGCAGCGGGATCCTGGCAAGCGTCTTCAGCAGAATAGTGTCTGTTCATTCAGTAGATGTTGATTGAGTATCAGTTATATGCTGGATACTGAATTAAATGCCAAAGAGACAGTGGTGAACATGCCAGACACAGTCTCTGCCCTAATGGGTCTCTCATGATTTTCCAAAAGAAATTAAACAATAATACAAAATTGACTACTTCATTACAACTGGAGAAAATGGCATGGGGCAAAAAGAAGCACAGAGTGTGTTGCAAGATTGCATAATAAGAGACCTAAAAAATAGTCTGGAAGATCAAGAGATACTATGAAGAAATGAGCTAGCTAATCTAGGGGGAGAAAACAGACCAGGCAGAGGGACATCCAGTGACAACCAAAATTCAACTGTCACCAGTAATGAAAAACATGAGGAATTTATACTGTATGTAAACATCAAGAAGGTCCTTAGGCCTTGGATCATTAATAGTCTACCAGTTGTCCTTCCTCTGGTGAATAAAAATGCTCTTTCAAGAAGCAGAATAAACATCAATATTGTCAGCCCTGCCAAGAATAATGTAGAGGGGAACATGTTAATAATGATAATGAATCGCAACTCCAGCTTGGAATGAAAATGCTTTGGGTTTATTTTATTCAAATGACTGTTATTGTTTTGTCTACATCAAACTCTGTATTTCTTTTTTAAGAAACATCATGTAAAATGTGGACAGTGCAAGTGTGGACTAAACCCAAAAGAAAACTAAAACAGTTAATGTTTCAAATAAACCACTAGAGGTCACTCCTGACCCTTAGAGCAGGCGCAGAGTAAGCTTGGGAACAGCTGTCACTGCATTACTCACCCAAGCCTTATGTCAGAACGAATTGTTTCCTTTAATATCTCCAGAGACTATGTGATAATACACATCAAAACACTGGGAAACTGAAAAGAGCTTATTCTCCCCCTAGGTAATTAATTTTCTTCCCCACATTTACTCCCCTGTCATATCTCTGTCTGGATTACACTAGGTGGATGGATGACTGCTTCAGCTTCTACCCAGGCCCAGGCCCTCCCTCTTCCTCATGCCCAGTGCTGTGACGTAACTATACAGTGTTCCCTTGCCCCTCCGAAAACATCAAGTTTTCTCTCTACTTAACCAAAACCATCCCTCCACCCATCATACTGTTTCTCCACTCTTGTGAGGAAGCCAGGTATTTTTAGCCATCCTTCTCCTACTTTTCCATTACTCATTTTAGAGCAATAATCTCCTTTCCTAAGTATCTCCAATTCCTCCTCTCCAACTCTCTCGAACTCATTTTAATCTAGGTCTTCCTAATCAAGTCTCCACTAGACTCCAAATGGCTGAGTCCAAGAGAGGGTTCTCAGTCCTTATGCCAAGTCTTCCTATTGGACTTCCTACCAACATTACACAAACCCCATGTATTCTCTCTGTTTCCATTCTGTTCCCCACACTCTCATATAAACAATATAGGCCCAATGTTTGAATGATGTCTGCCACCCTCCCCCCTAAAAAACTTGTTGAAACCCAGTCCTCAGTATAAAAATGTTTGGAGGTAGACCCTTTGGGAGGTGATTGAGTTATGAAAGTAGCGTTCTCATGAATGAGACTAGTGCTCTTATAAAAGAATCCTCAGAAACGCCTCTTCTTTCATATGAAGATACAGGCCAGGAAGCAGACCTATACCAGTCAGCTCTCTCTCTCTCTCTCTCTCTCTCTCTCTCTCTCTCTCTCTCTCTCTCTCACACACACACACATACACACACACACACACACACACACGGGCTTGAACTCAGGACCTCATTTGGCTTCTTTGCTCAAGGCTGGCTCTCTACCACTTGAGCTACAGCTCTGTTTCTGGCCTTATACAGGCTAAGTGGAGGTAAGAGTCTCACAATTCTGCTTGAGCTGGCTTTGAATGGCAGTCCTCAGATACCAGCCTCCTAAATAGCTAGGTGTGAGCCTCTGGCACCCAGCTTCAAACCGAATTTTTAAAATATAAGCAGTCACCTCTTCACTCAAAACTGTCTTCTCATATTACTCAGTCAAAGTCAAGGTGGCCTATCAAGCCCCAATGATTTCACTGGTCTCTTCAGTTTGTGCTTTCTGGCTTACTCCCTCTGTCCCCTCTCCCACCCAACACACACACACACACACACACACACACACACACACACACACACACACACATCTTCTCATTGGTCTGTGTTGACCTCAGCATGCTCCAGCCTCCAAGTATTTATGCTTGCCATTTTCCTCCCCTGCCTGGCTCTAGGCCAGGTATATATGTGGCTTGCCCTTCACTAGCTCTAATTTTTATACATACTGTAGTATAATTTAAGTTCTCATTCTTTGCAGTCCTTCTTGTCTTTTATATATAAAATTGAAGTGATTTCACTGCCAGCAAATTTTCTCCCAATTTCTTGCTTTATTTTCCTCCATCACATTTACTATCAGATCACAGATTTTATATTTTGTGCATTTATCTTGTTTACTATCTCTAATATCACTAGAATGTGTATTCCACAAAGCAAGAATTTTTGTGCATTTTGATCATTGTTGTACTCCCTGGCACAAAACACTGAATAAGTGAAGTGACTCAAATGATTTCCAGCCATTGTAATGAACCTTTGTGTGATGTGCTGTAAGAGATAATGACAATGAACATGTCATTAGCTTGAGCCTCCAAGAGCACACTATCAAATAAATGCAGAAGTAACTATATGGCTCTTAGTGTCATATAGTTTATTATAAAATAAATACACAAAGACAACACATACACAAAATCAAGTGGGAGAATAGGTAAATGAATCAATACTATCTAGTGAAGCTAACTTTTTCATATATTAATATCATTTTTGTTTAGCAGTACTTTCTTTTATTTATTTATTATTATTTTTTTATTAATTGGACATAAATTTTTTTACAAGGTGTTGTGCAAAGAGGGTGCAGTTACATAGTAGGGCAGTGTGTACATTTCTTATGATATCTTACAACCTGTTTTTCTATCCCTTGTCTAGGTCAGGTTGACATATATGCAATATACAATGTATCAAGAACATATACAGTATTCACAGACTTGGTCTCTACTGTCTCTCCATCTCCCTTTGTTAACAGTCATATATCAGGGAGATCATGCCCCTTTGTTTTCTGTGTTCTAGGCTTGTCTCACTCAACATTATTTGTTCGAGTTCTGACCATTTCCCTGCGAATAACAGTATTTCACCCTTCCTAATTGCTATGTAGTATTCCATTGTGTATAAGTACCATATTTTTTGGATCCATTCGTCTGTGGAGGGGCATCTGGGTTGTTTCCATATTTTAGCTATTGTGAATTGTGCCGCGATAAACATGGAAGTACAAATGCCTTTTTGATATCTTGGATTTTGCTGTTTAGGATAGATGCCTAGGAGTGGTATGGCTGGGTCATAGGGTAGGTCTATATTGAGCTTTTTGAGAAACCTCCATACTGTTCTCCACAGTGGTTGTACTAATTTGCACTCCCACCAACAATGGAGAAGGGTTCCTCTTTCCCCACAGCCCCTCCAGCATTTGTTGTTTCCTGAGTTCAGAGTATAGGCCATTCTAACTGGGGTGAGGTGGTATCTCAGGGTTGTTTTTATTTGCATTTCCTTTACTAGCAGGGATGTTGAGCATTTCCTCATATGTTTCTTTGCCATTTTTATATCTTCTCTTGTGAAGTCTCTCTTTAGCTCTTTTGCCCATTTCCTAATAGGTTTATTGGGCTTGGAGGGGCTTAGTTTTTTGAGTTCTCTGTAGATGACAGATATCAGGCCTTTGTCTGTTGCTGTGCTGGTAAATATCCTTTCCCATATGGTTGGCTGTCTTTCTATTTTGGTGGCTATGTCCTTAGCTGTGCAGAAACTTTTTAATTTGTAGTAGTCCCATTTGTTGAGTCTTTCCCCTATTTGTTGTGCCCCTGGGACTCTATTCAGGAAGTTCCTTCCTGTGCCTATAAGTTCTAGTGTCTTTCCTACTCTGTCCTTCAGTAGTTTCAAGGATTCAGGTCTGATGTTGAGGTCCTTGATCCATTTTGAGTTGATCTTGGTGCATGGTGATAGGCTTGGGTCTACTTTGAGTTTTCTGCATATGGCTACCCAGTTCTCCCAGCACCAGTAGTTGAAGAGGCTATGTTTATTCCATTGTATGTCTTTAGCTCCTTTGTTGAATATCAGTTGGCTGTAAGAGTGCGGTTTTATTTCTGGGTCTTCAGTTCTAATCCATTGGTCTTCCGATCTGTTTTTATACCAATACCATGCTGTTTTTGTTATGATGGCCTTGTAGTAGAGCTTGAAGTCAGGTATTGTGATACCTCCTGCACTGCTTTTTTTGCCTAGAATTGCTTTGGCTATTCTAGGTTTTTTGCTGTTCCATATGAATTTATGGATTGGTTTCTCTATTTCAGTGAAGAATGTGGCTGGGATTTTGATAGGTATTGCATTGAATTTGTATAACAATTTGGGCAATATGGCCATTTTCACTATATTGATTCTGCCTACCCATGAGCATGGGAGGTCTTTCCATCTCCTTGTGTCTTCTTTGATTTCCCTTATTAGATTTTTGTAGTTTTCATTAAATAGGTCTGTCACGTCCTTGGTTAAGTTGATCCCTAGGTACTTTATTCTTTTTTTGGCTACTGAAAATGGAATTGTTTCCATAATTTCCTTTTCTGTTTGTCTATTGCTGGTATACAGAAAAGCTGCTGATTTTTGTGGGTTGATTTTGTATCCTAGCAGTACTTTCTATATTGAAAATATACAGTACACATTTTCATTTTTGGTTTTTTTTTTTTTTTTTTTTGGCCAGTCCTGGGGCTTGGACTCAGGGCCTGAGCACTGTCCCTGGCTTCTTCTTGCTCAAGGCTAGCACTCTGCCACTTGAGCCACAGCGCCACTTCTGGCCATTTTCTGTATATGTGGTGCTGGGGAATTGAACCCAGGGCCTCATGTATATGAGGCAGGCACTCTTGCCACTAGGCCATATCCCCAGCCCCACATTTTCATTTTTATAATTAAAAAAACTTGCACTGTTGGGGACTGAATTCAGGGCCTTGTGTGTTCTAAGCAGTCACTTGCTCTTGAAGCTACATCCAAGCCCAGTAAATGATTTTAAATAGCTTTCAAATGATTAAAATTTAAACCTGTGAAATTCTATTTTTATTCTCATTTCAGATATTTTACAAAAGGAAATATTTTAAAAGTTTCTAACTACAATAATAGAATATCTTTCTAAATATAATGATTTTATGACGTAGAGAATAACTGTGAGTTTTCTCAGTAACCAATAAATGACCAAATCTAAATACCTACATCATCATCATTATTATTATTATTACTATTAACTAGAACTCTTATCTTTCTATATAGCCCAGGCTGGAGTCAAATTCACTATCCTACCTCTGCCTTCCAAGTGTTGGAATTACAGAGATGTACCACCACACCTGATTAGCCTCCATTGTTTCATTGTGCTATATGTTGACAGCAAATAAGTCATATATTATTAATCATTATACATACTCGGTTACCTACATGAAAGTATTCACTCTCAGCCCTTTTTATTGTCTGATATGATGGTGAAAAGTATTTTATCAGGAAATGTAAAACTGAAACCAACTACATAACACAATGAGCACTACAAAACTGGGAAAGGACCTAAGGAACTCAGTGATGGAGCACTTGCTTGTTTAGCCTGCATGAGGCCCTGGGTTGATGCCCAGCACCACAAAATACTCTCTCTCTCTCTCTCTCTCTCTCTCTCTCTCTCCAATTCCCTGGAAAATGAACTTTAGAATGGTTGAGCGGCAAAGCCAGAGGCTTACACTACAGAATGTGCCAGTGACTCTACAGCCTGTGCTTTGGTATCAGCAGTGAAACTTTTCAAAATACAGATTCTCCCAGGTAACATTGTGGCCTTACTGAACCAGATCTCCAGGGTTAGGGCCCAAGCACATGTGAGTTTGGTTTTTTGTTTGTTTGGGGGTTTTTTTGGTCAGTCATGGGGCTTGAACTCTGGGCCTGGGCACTGTTCATGAGCTCTTCAGCTCAAGGCTAGAGCTCTACCACTTGAGTCACAGCGCCACTTCCTGTTTTCTGGTGGTTAATTGGAGATAAGAGTCTCACAAACTTTCCTGCTTGGGCTAGCTTTGAACCATGATCCTCAAATCTCAGCCTCCTGAGCAGCGAGGATTACAGGCATGAGCCACCAGCACCCAATGGCCAGCTCCACATGTGCTTTTAAAAAGCTCTACTGATGCAGCTGGGGTCAGGAGCCTAGAGTCCTGCTCTCTTTCCACAGGGATAGGGGAGTGTCAGTGGAAACTGGGAAGTCACTACCACACAGTTCCCCTTGCATATAGGCCAATGGAACGTGCAAGAAGTGCTCTCCACCAAGTCCAGGTCTGGCCCTTAAAAATCTACTTAATCCTCCATTTCCTCCCTTGTTCTCTCACAGCTGTGGCCAGGGAAGCCTTCCATATTGAAATGAATGTCATGCCTCATAGTCTAAAAGTTGAATCTCAGTGCTTTCCTTCTTTCCTTCCTTCCTTCCTTTCTTTTTTTGTGCCATCCTGGGGCTTGGACTCAGAGCCTTGGCGCTGTCCCTGAGCTTTTTTTGCTCAAAGCTAGGGTTCTATCACTTGAACCACAGTTCTACTTCCAGTTGTTTGGTGTGTGTGTGTGTGTGTGTGTGTGTGTGTGTGTGTGTGTTTGGAGATAAGACTCTCAGACTTTCCTGCCTGGGCTGGCTTCAAACTGTAATCCTCAGATCTCAGCCTCCAGAGTATATAGGATTACAGGCATGAGCCACCAACACTTAGCTCAGTTTTTCTGAAGTCTGCTAATTTAAGACTCTCTCTCCTGCTGTTTGTAAGGCAATCTTAGCTGTATTTACATGTGTGAGAAAAGTAAGTCTATAATCATGCTGTGTGAAGGATGTCCTTGCTGGGCATTCTCTGTGATCCTTCCTGCAAAGACTCCCTTGTTGTAGATAACAGAGCTTCTGTCATCTTGGGTACCTAAATGACCTGTAGAACAGAGCCCCCATCCCCCCGCCCCCCACAATGCTGCTGCCACCTATTGACTTCCCAGGAGAGATAAATAAATAATGAGATGCCCTAAAATCTGGAAATTTATCTGTTACAACAACTAGCATTACCTTGACTGATATATGAGATGATTCATTCCTGCTTGGATTCCTAATTGCAAATTGTATCTTGTCCCTTAAACCTAACTTTGACAGTAAAAGTTTTATTGCAATATACAATAGTGAAAGAGACTTATATTGTATGGTTGGTGGTACTGAGTCATGTCTCTGAACTCATCTCATAAAGAGACTTTCTCATTACAAAATCTTTCCTGAGACTTTCCCCATTACAAAATCCTCCATAGCTAAAACACCCTGCTAGGAAGCAGTAAGAAACACACCACTCTCACCTGCTGTGAGAGAATGAAATGATTCCTCAAAACTGTGCACAGGAAATCAAACCAGATAAGGCTTCTCATTTGGTCCTTGTTATAGGCTGAATTGTGCCACTCCCACTCAAAATTCATGTTGAAGTTCTAATTTAAAACTCCTAGGATCCCTCTTCTAATCCCTAATTTCAATTAACAAAGAGGTTTTGATAAAGTAAAAATAAAAATGGCTTCAGAATTAAAAAGAAAAGAACAGACTTTTCCTGAGCCTTAGAGATTTCCCAACACAAGGAAAAACACCTTGCAAACATCATGCTGGGTACTGAATCCACCACAAAGAACAACTTTCTGAAATCTCAAACTACTTCACAAAGGTTTTAGAAATTACTGGAGTGACCGGCTTTGTCTTCTGACCTGGACATTCCAATGCACTTATAAAATTCATGCCACTCTCCCTTTGAATTTGGTAACAGCTCAGGCTTATAGGTCCTACCTGGTTGAGCCTGTGTTTCTGGATTTGCACACTTGTGCTGTTCCGTGAGTCTGGGGGTGCAGCTCGGTGATAGAGCACTTGGCTAGCATATTAGAATCCAGGGCTGATCACTAGCAATGCAAACAAACAAAAAGAAAGCCCTTTGTTTTCTTTTGCTCTTATTTATTGTGATTCCTTACTTTATGAGGAGATGGGGCTTTTAGAAAGGTGAAGTAAAACAAAGACATGAATAGACACTAACACAGTGTGGCTGGTATTCTTATGTAAAATGAAGATCTAGATATTCACAGAAGGAAGACTGCAAACAGGGTCTGGCCATGTACAAGCCAGGGAAAGACTGCTTACAGAACTAACCCTGGGGACTTGAGTTCAGACCTCTAACTTCCAGAATTGTGAGAATGCACAAAAGCTTTCTTTCCTTTTCTTTTTCTTTTCCTCCCCCCATCTCTCTCTCTCTCTCTCTCTCTCTCTCTCTCTCTCTCTCTCTCTCTCTCTCTCTTTCTTTCTTTCTTTTTTTGTGACAGTACTGGAACTTGAACTCAATGCCTGGGCGCTGTCTCTTAGCTTTTTCCCTCAAGGCTGGCACTCTATCACTTGATAGAGTGCTTCTAGCTTTTCTTGTGTGTGGTTAAATGGAGATTGGAGTCACTAGGATTTGTCTGCCTGGTCTGGCTTAAATTCCAGATCCTCAGATCTCAGCCTCCTGAGTAGCTGGGATTCTAGGCATAAGCCACCTGCATCTGCTTTCTATTTGTTTTCTTACACTGAGGACAACCTGAAATGGGTTGTGTTAAGGCAAATCACCAGCAGCTCTAAGATGTGATTGCTGACAGCTAGTCTTCTTGTGCCATTTCAGAGCTGCTTTTGACAGAAACGGAAAGAAAAAGGATAGCGTGGAGATGAAGAGGAGGGCTGTAGGGTGGGGTTTTGTCCAGTTTTTCTTCCCTTGTAATTCTGAGCCACGGTAGTGGGCACATCACAGTCACCCAGGGTTGGACACACAGGGTAGATCTGGAAGATGCACTGAGTTTAGTTAATGAGGAGCTAGGGAGCCAGCCGTGTTGTCTCTATGGTGGGTGGGCTGCCTACTGAGCATTTCTTGGGTTATTCAGCTGGTGCTATGGCAAATATCACAGCAGTAGCCTTTGGAGCATGCTCAGTGTGGCAGAGGTGAGGAGGAGGTGGGGGAGGCAGAAGGTTCATCTTGCTGGTAAAAGAATCAGTATAATTGAGTGACTGTGGGAGGTTTCTTATGGAAAAGACATTCAGTGTGTCTCAGCTCTAGAGAAATTTGTCCCAGTCCAAGATGACTTCAACTGGGGAGGATGTCAGAATGTCTTACTTAGTGACTGGTAAGAGGGTGGAAGTAGGTAGTTTATTTACAGAGACTGTTTGAAATGAACTTTGATGTCTTCACTGGTATATGTGATTCTTTTGCTAATACAGTCCCAAATTTCAGTTCCTCCATCTTATAGAATGGTCAGAGAGACAGAGACAGAGATAGTGAGACAGAGAGACAGAGAGCGCTCAAAAAAAATCTTTAATGGCTATGAAAGTGGAAGAAAATGGATCATTGAAGCTTGAACTTCCAGACCATTGACTCATTTAAAAATTATTGGGCTGGGGATATAGCCTAGTGGCAAGAGTGCCTGCCTCGGATACACGAGGCCCTAGGTTCGATTCCCCAGCACCACATATACAGAAAACAGCCAGAAGCGGCGCTGTGGCTCAAGTGGCGGAGTGCTAGCCTTGAGCGGGAAGAAGCCAGGGACAGTGCTCAGGCCCTGAGTCCAAGGCCCAGGACTGGCAAAAAAAAAAAAAAAAAAAAAAATTATTGTTATCGGGGGCTGGGGATATAGCCTAGTGGCAAGAGTGCCTGCCTCGGATACACGAGGCCCTAGGTTCGATTCCCCAGCACCACATATACAGAAAATGGCCAGAAGCGGCGCTGTGGCTCAAGTGGCAGAGTGCTAGCCTTGAGCGGGAAGAAGCCAGGGACAGTGCTCAGGCCCTGAGTCCAAGGCCCAGGACTGGCCAAAAAAAAAAAAAAATTATTGTTATCACTATCATTATTTTGAGGTGAGACACCAGGCTGGCCGTGAATTCACAGGCTTGAGCAATCTTGCTGCTTTAGTTCCCCCAGTAGCAGGGACTACAAGCACACCTCAAAGCCTCGCTTAGCTCCCTCCTTCCGTGTGTGTGCGCGTGCACGTGCGCACATGTAGCATGTGCAGGTTCTTGGGCTTAAACCCAATCAAGGCCTGGGCACCATTCCTGAGTTTTTGTGCACAGGCGAGCACTCTACCACTATGCCACAGCTCAATTTCTGTTTGTTTGTTTTTTTTTCCTTCTGGTGTTTAATTAGAGATAAGAGTCTTACAGATTTTCCTAACCTGGGTGGCTTTTTTTTTTTTTTTTGCCAGTCCTGGGCCTTGGACTCAGGGCCTGAGCACTGTCCCTGGCTTCTTCCCGCTCAAGGCTAGCACTTCACCACTTGAGCCACAGCGCCGCTTCTGGCCGTTTTCTGTATATGTGGTGCTGGGGAATCGAACCTAGGGCCTCATGTATCCGAGACAGGCACTCTTGCCACTAGGCTATATCCCCAGCCCAACCTGGGTGGCTTTTAACCAACTGTGATCCTCAGATCTCAGCCTCCTGGCTCCATTTTTTGTATTTTTTAATTTAAGCTTTCTGAGCTTCAAAAGTTTTTACAAGTAGACATGTCCGTCTGAGTGTCCACTGCTTCCAGTTCTGTCTCCCCATTTTTAAATCTTAAAAATTAAGTTAAAATTGGGCTGGGAATATGGCCTAGTGGCAAAAGTGCTTGCCTCATATACATGAAGCCCTAGGTTCAATTCCCCAGCACCACATATATAGAAAAGGCCAGAAGTGGCGCTGTGGCTCAAGTTAGCAGAGTGCTAGCCTAGAGCAAAAAGGAGCCAGGGCCAGTGCTCAGGCCCTGACTTTAAGCCCCAGGACTGGTAAGAAAAAAAAATTAAGTTAAATTTGAAATCATCCCAGTATTGATGAAAAAAACTAAATATTTTATTAATATGAGCATCCCCCCATTCATTTAGAATACCATATTCTGTTTTCTCTCTTGCCTAGGGGAAACAGTTTCTTTTCTTTGTTTTCTTAAATTTCCTCTGGACTGAAGAATCTACTTCAGCTTCCTCTGACAGAAGCAAGCAGAGAATCACTACAAGCCCCACAGAGAAAGCCTGTAGAAAATGATTTCTCATTACAGTGAGGATCCTTGGGAAGGCAGCCACAGTGCTCAAGGGAGTTGGCTGAGTGGAACCTGGGCTCTGTACTCTTCATAGAGAAAGGAAACATCCCAGCAGGTTGGGACTCTGTTCAGTAAAAACATTCCTGGCCCTGTTCATCTGTGGGAGAGTCATACAGGCTGGGTAAGCGGAGGGAAAACATGACAGGGTGTCCTTAGAGTCTATTGAGTACCATGCAGAGTGCTGTGTGCTAAAATCTTTCCCACACGTTTCACTTAACAATCCATAAGGCTTTTTACCCTAAACACCCCTATTGTGAGATGAGGCACCTGAAGCTCCTGAACAGTGAAGCTGTAAGTCCAGGGTGCTCACTTTGGAGCCTGCAGGCCATGTGCCGGAAACCCCATCTAAACCTGGGGAGATAAATGCACCTGCACAGCTTAATGAGCTCCACAAGGGTGCGTGTCTGTAGAGTTTAGTGTAGTTAAAGTATCTGTGAGGCTTAGGATTTATCCCTCTTTGGTATAAATTTAGATACTTTGTCTGATATATAGCTCAGTGAGTCAAGTAAATAGACTCACCACTTTCCTTGATCTACAACTGAAAAGTACATTCTTCATAATATTCAGTACACACACACACACACACACGTGCGTTTCCATTGCCTTTTAAAGATCCAAGAGGAAGGGAGTAGACAAATGGAAAATGTAAATTGATGGATAATGGTGGAAGGGGTGACATGAGATACATTGTACTTAGAAACGTATTTGTTGAATTGAAACTTTTGTGCAACTACTTAAAGACGGTAGTGTTAGTATTAGTAGTAATAGTCATAATAAATATCTAATGACTTCCTTTGCCCTAGTACTTATTCTTAGGAATGGGCAATTTTCTGAACTCAAAAGAGCATTTATTTGCCTTTCTCCAGTGCTGACATCTTCAGTGATAGTAAATTGAGCCTGGGGAGAAGCCCATTCTTCTTCGGTACCATTGATGTATGATGCCAATATTTAGTGATCCGAAATAATGCGTTCGCATCGCGGCAACTACACTAAGCAAGTTAGACCTAGAACAGAGACTTTTCCCCCCTGAAACTCCTGCAAAGGCTACTACTGCATTTACAAATGCCTTTTCTGATAATCCACCTTTTCTCCCTGGTAAAAGAGATCAGGCCAAAAAAAAAAAAAAATTGGGGACGGGAGGTGTGAAAGTCACAACGTTATGAGGTCAGATGGCAGCGAGGGAGAATTCCAGTAACAAACATTCTTGGGTGCTTGCGGCTCGGGATCGAATCCAGATACAACCTGGGGTGAGCCCCGGTGAAGACCCGCCTCTGGAGAGCCTCGCTGGTCCTTCGCCAGGGCCGGGTGCCCAGGCGGGGGCGGAGTTACTAAGGCTAGACTTGGGGTACGCGTGGGGAGACGTGATGGGACGGGAAAGTGGAGCTCGGTAGAGGTGGGCAGGGTGGGATCGCATCCCAACTCCGCCACCCCGTGTCCGCAGGGAGCCGCCAACGTTCCCCGGCATTACAGGGGGCAGGAGGAGGGAGTTGGGGCTCCGCCGCGGGGTCCCCGCTTTCCGACGCGCGCTCCCCGCCCTCTCTCCGGGGCTGCGGCGGCGGCGCTGCGGGAACCGGGAAGGGGGAAGGGGAAAGGGGGTAGGGACGGGCTGGGGCCGCCGCCGCCGCTGCCGCCGCCTTCTCCTCCTCCCACCGCCCTCGAGAGCCGCGCCGCCGACTGGAGCGGGGCGGAGCGGGCGCCGCGCTTCCCCGCGCAGATACGATCGGGGCGGGCGCTGTGCTCCCGCCGCAGCCGCGCTTCCCCGCGCCGAGCGAGCGAGCCAGCGGCCGAGGCCAGCGCGCGGGACCGGGCCCGCCTTCTTCTCGCCGCCCGCCGTGTCCCCGGGGCGGGCGCCGGCCGCGATGGCAGCGGCTGAGCGGGGCTGAGCCCGCCGCCGCCCGCAGCTCCCCGGCCCCCTCGGACTCCAGCCATGGCGAAGCAGTACGACGTGCTGTTCCGGCTGCTGCTGATCGGGGACTCCGGGGTGGGCAAGACCTGCTTGCTCTGCCGCTTCACCGACAACGAGTTCCACTCCTCGCACATCTCCACCATCGGTAAGGGGCGGCGGCCGGGGGGTGGGGCGCCCACCCTCCACCCCAGCTCGCCCTTCCCCAGCTCGAGCCCCGACTGCTGGAAGCGGTGGCACGCGAGGTCGGGGAGAAGGAACAGACCCCGGTCAGGGGTTGGGGGTCGGGGGCACGGGGAGCGCCCACTGTCGGGGGACCTGAGCCTCGGTTCCTGCAGGTGCGGGGTCCCTCATGCCTGCTTGGGGTGGGATTTCCGGCCTCGAGCTGGGGAACCTTTCCCTCCAAGCGGAGAACACACCGCAGGGTGGGTGTAGGCCGGAGTACCCTAAGCTGGGGCAGTGAAAATCATAGCTCTTCAAGGGACATCCTTCCAGTCCCAAATGAAAAGGGGCCAGGAAAGGTCAGGGTGGGGGACTAGTCACCAAGTCACGGAAAGCCCTTACTTAGTTCAGGGGTGACCCGCTGTGGAGCCTGGATGGGGAAGAAGGGGGGAAGAGATTGGTCAAAAGGAGTGAATTTCCAGGGCACAGTTGTGAAGGCAAGTCACCAGGTGGGACACCTGGAGGAGGGCATCCACACCCGGAAGTCCAGAAGGGAAGGACCAGCCAGGAGGAGGAGGAGGAAGGTTTGGAATACTCATGAAGACTAGACTCAAAAGGCAAGGGAGGACCCACCTTAGACTTTGATCTGGGGGTACAGGAGCCTGGGGTTAAAGGAACAAGGCCTAGTGGCATTCTGGACAAGTTTTGATTATTCTTCCTGTCATTGGTCTGTAGTCTTCCTTCTGAGAATACTCTAGGAAGGCCTCTCATGGGTCCTAGAGGACCCTCCACCAGTGACCTGCACTGAGGGGATTCCACCCATACCTGCGGGTTCCATCCATTCCTGGTCAGCCTCCTCAGTACCCAGGCACAGGCTGCTTGGAGAAACCTGGCTGGCAGCTGGTCATCCCATTGGAATGCTCTTCTGGTAGCCTCAGGGCTTCCTGGGAAGGCCCTAGCTCTCAGCTTCTTTTGGAGTATTCTCTCCAATCCCTCAGCCTCCTCATCCAACCCACATTCCTTTGACAAGAGAGGAGAGGTAGCTAGATGCAGCCAGGAGGACCAGAGCCTGGAGGTGAAGAGGCAGATATTATTGTCAGACATACCTGGAGACCTCACTTTGGGGCAATGTGGTCTTGACGGCCACTTCAGCCTCTGAGTTTTAATTTCTCACCCGTAGAATGGATCTAATAGTGATACAACCCCCAGGTGTTATAAGGATTAAATGAGATAAGTGTGGAAAATATTTAGAAGGAGTGGTGATGCTGGCTGTTATTGCTGTGGTGTTATCGTCATTGAGCTCTTGGGGGGGGGGGCTCTTCCTTTTTTGGGATCCCTACCATCAAGGGACTTAGGATCAAGACACAGAGCTTGTTCGTATTACTCGGGGGCGGGGGGGGGGGGCTTTAGGGCCAGCTCTTAAGAGATCCACGAGCTTGGATTGTGCTGCTGTTTGCATGAGAGACATTTCAGAGAGATGGAAAGGGGCAGACACTGAGCTGTGGCTCAGAGGCCTACATGCCTCTCAGGAGGGCTTCTGGAAGGAGTCAGGTGTTGAGGAATGGCTTGGGAGTGAGCCAGGGAGTGGCTGAGGCACCAGATGGGTATGAGACCAGCTTGGAGACAAAGGGCAGCAAGTTACCGCTTCACAGAAACTTGAAATGGCTATTTTTGACATGGGCCTGATGCCAGGAGCTGTGGAGCTATCTGCAGAGAGCTGGGGGTGCCAAAGTTTTGCCTGAAGAGCATTCGTGTGAAGTCTAGTGTCGTGGCTATACTCGAAGTCTGAGGAGTGACCTGGACTTTGCCCATTGAGGACTTTACTTATTCCCATCCTTTCAGAAGTTCTTGGGACTCTTCCTTAGTTGTAGGGAATTAGCCCAGGGGGAGAGAGATGTACGCTTTTCAGCAAAAAATGGGATCCCCTATTTCTAAAATATCAGGATGGCCCTGATGAAACTATGCTTTCCTCAAAACATGATCATCCCTTTTCCCACATCTGTAATCACCACCCTTGCCTCTTCGTCTTGTATTATTCCCTTTTCCTAATGCATAGACCGCAGGGGCTTCCTCAGAAACTCTCCAGAGCTGGCCACTTTCAGGACAAAGGTGAATTGGTGAGCTGGTACTTGTCTCTGTAACACTCTGTCTTTGCCAAGGCCCTTGGTTTATTGGGCCTAAAACCTGTTTTCAAAAATGGCTAGGCCTCTCTTCACACAGGCTGCAAAGACTCCTTGGGAGTTGCTATCCCATAGAAGAGAAATAAACATGCCTTTCTTCACACCAGGCCATTGTTCAATCTGTCCCTGTGGATTTGTTTCTTAAATACTTCCTTATTTAAAGCTTACATTGGTATGTGACTCTCCCCATACTGGTCACGCATACTGGTTTTCACGCATTAACTAAAACAGAAGGGCAAGAGTTGGATGGTGAGGAGAAGCTTTTTTTCTTTAGGTGATTTGGGAAGTTTTCCAAGGAAAGGGCAGCCAAGAGACAAATTGAGGAGCCAAGGAAATGGGGGTTACCAGGTCAGATTTGTTAATTTATTTATTTAAAAATGTGTGCCCTGTATGCTGAATTTGGGAGAGTCCCAGATGAATAATATACAGAGTCATGCTCTCAAGCTGGGCCCAAACATTCTTTTGCCATATTGAACATTGATCTCGGCACTTTATTTATTTTGGTGAATGGGGAAAACAAGGCAATTCACCAATTACTATCAGATTCTTGGCTCACACTGATTATCAGCTAGGCTGACTCTTTGTGTGGCTCAGTGTGTATAATGCTTGTTATGAGAGCCTTACAGGGAACAGAGAGACCTCCCAGGCAGACTGAGGCACTGGTTGCCGCTCCTTCCATCTTTCTTGTCTTTTTGACCAGCGAGCAGGCAGATGACCCTGCAGCTAGGTTGGTATCGCCAGCTGAGGGGGGCAGCCCAGAGATAGACAATCAGAGCCTCAGTGTTCTCTGCCTACACTATTTCCTGACAAGACCATCTCATCTGTTAACGTACTTGAACATTCTTACAAAGTACCATGCCAGGCATTTTAGAGACATACTGCAATGTACCTTCCTTTTCCTGCCCACAAGCCTATAATGTAGTTGAGGAAGGAAGACATAAACGAGCTATTGCCTAAATGAGATAATATATCTGTCTGTACTTGGCAAAGGAAGCACTGTGCACATTTAGGGCATTGATGATGATCATATCACTACCCTTAATGTAGGTCTCCCAGTGCCCATTTATGTAAATAGGCTATAGAGGCAGCCAGTGAATGGCCAAGGGCCTGTTGAGTACATTGCTGTGGAAGACTAAGAAGGAGAGGCTCCTGAGGAAGCCTTCCCATCTGAACAGATGGGGAGAAGATGTCCTACAAGGTCATCTACATTCAGGGGGCCTTTGACAACCATTCTGCATGGTGGCCAGGACTAGGATGTAAGCCACTAATAGAAACACACAGGGAAGGCTAAAGCTAGGCCTTTCTGTGTGGGCTGCCTGTAGGTTGGTTCCTGCAGTGGAAGGGAGCAGATGGAACAACGTGAGCTGAGCAGAGATAACAGAGGTGCGAAGTGAGTGGGTGTCCACGATACGCGGGGCAGTCTGGCTGCAGCAGCAAGGAATTGGCTTTTTTTTTTTTTAAGTAGGAGAGAGAACATTCTTCTGTTTAGCTCTCTGTCTCCCAAACTATAAGTGCTTTGAGGGTGAGATCCAGTCATGCTTCTTTATTTTCATAGGCCCCAGTACAGAGCTAATCACCAGCTCAATGCATGGTAAACTATTAATGACTAGATACTAGAGCTAGTTGGCAGAGAGCATCAAAGGCCTGGCTGGAGGAGGTGGGACTTGTTGAAGAGTGGGATGAGATTTGAAGTAGGGGGTTCATCCATTCTGAGCTGTGGTGTTATCTGGGCTCTCAGGGCCCCTCCCTCACTGGTGGCCATTCACCTGCCCTGCTTTCCCTCGAGAAGTAGGGAACAGTTCAAACCAGTCAAGCTGGCACTAATAAAAGATCTCTTGTGACCACTGTTGTCTGCTCAGACAAGAAGAAAGTACCCTATGGAGGCATCTCTATCCAGGGGGCTTTTGGTGACCTTCCTTCATGGTGCCAGAGGTGGGAAATAAGCCACTGATACAAACTGAGGAGACTGCCTAGAAGATGTTTTTCTCCCTCCCAGTCCTGGGAGTAAGGCAGTCTACCTGATCTCTGGGTTTTTTGTTTGAAAAGCTACCCGTAGGCTGCTCTTTTTTTTTCCTTCTGGTGAGGTGGAGGCTGTAACTGGTGATTTTCCTGTTGAACTGGTTGGGTTGCAGTGGCTTCTGGCTGCTTTCTCTGGCTGGATTGCTGTTCTTGTCACCTTTCTCAGGAAGTTCTGCTGGATCTGCCTCAGACAGCCTAGGGCAAGGTCTTGTGGTGACTGAGGGCCAGGGTTAGACCTGAGCCTGGAATTAAGTGGCCTAGCAGACATTGGTGCAAAGCGATCCTAAAGACCATCAGATTTCTAGACTAGGGAGCTGGGTACAAATGCAGATGCTGTGAGGTCAAGCTGGGCTGCAGGCTTTGCTTCACTGGCAGGTTGTAGGTTTTAGCAGCCCTGGGGCAACCTGAGGCCTGTCTCTTATTCCCCTGTTCTTGCTGCAGAAAGGAAGGGGAGGGAAGAAGCAATGAAGAGAATGGGAAGAGCCCAGTCAGCCATGCATTCTGTAGGATTTCCCCAGCCCTTTGTCCTTCAGACATTTCTTTAACATTTTTGTGCTTACTTCATCTTGAAATTGATTATAGTAACAGACTCTTTCTTAGTGGTTGCTGGGAAGAGTATAGAGGCTAATGGATACAAAGCACTTGGTAGAGCCCTCAATAAAATGGTAGCTTCCATCACTATTTATTATTCCCCTCTCATTAGGATGTTGGTAAAGATGAGTAAATTGTCAGTAATGTGCTATGACGTCATCCTGCTGGTCATTTGCAGATTCAGTCATTCTGGTCTATTTATTGAACTTCCACTCTATGCCAGGTACCATGCTAAAGCTGGAGATTCATAGAAATCTGACAGCTCTTCTATATTCCTGGCGCATAGACTCTGTGGGGTTTTATGACTATTTATTTGTCTGTTTGTTTTGGTGCTAGTCCTGGGACTTGAATTCAGAGCTTGAGTGCTGTTCCTGGGATTTTTTTTAGCTCAACACTAGCGTTCTACCACTCTAGGCGCAGTTCTACTTCTGACTTTTCGGTGGTTAATTGGAGATAGAGTGTCATGGATCTTCCTGCCCAGGCTGGCTTTGAACTGCAAACCTCAGACCTCAACCTCTTGACTGAGTAGCCAGGATTCCAGGCAGGACCCGTGGTTATCCAGCCAGCTCAGTGTTTTATTTCCATTACAGTCCCACTATACCCCTAGCACTTGTGCTATGCCAGGGTCTAAGAAAGAAGAGAGAGTTAGTGAGGAATGGAGTAGGGTAGGGTAGCCTGCTTCCAGGTTGGGACCCTGCTCAGGGGTGGTAATAACTTGGGTCTCTGTTCCTCCATTCCTCCCTTCCTCCATCCAACACAGACACAGACCTTGCCTCCCACCTCTTTCCCTAAGGACTGGGAAGGAACACATCTGAAACTCAGAGAAAGTTTCACTGATCTGCACCTCTGTGGTACTTCACACATCTGTAGGCTCACAGCTTCAAGCACTCCATTCCCTCCTGCATCCCCATACTCCCTGGGCTGTGTTCCTTCTCTTCCTCTGCTTGTCCCAGACAGATTGGTGATGAACTCTATAGCATGGAAGTTGGTATTTGGCCATTACCCTACTACCTTGATCTCCAGCTCTTCTCCTAGTGCCTTCCTCTGTAATCTAATATTTGTGACCATTTCCCTGTAAAACTGACAATTTCCCGGACAGGCCTCTGACCTTTTTTAGTTCTTCTGCCTGGTCACTGAGCTTTGTCAAGGGAGAATGAGGCCCAGGGCCTCCTGGATATTTCATTCTTCCCATCAAGGAAGCAAGGTCTAATGGCCAACCTATTCTAGAATTTGGCAGGAGCTGAGACCCTCAGAGAACCAGTGACTCCCATCTTGCATGCAGGTGATCCAGACTTGAGCCTTTCCTTCTGTCTCTCCAGATTGGCTTTGGACATGCCTTTCCACCCAGAAACCCTTTCCATAGACTGCCAACTGGAACCTGTCTCCTGTGAGTCAAGGGGCAGGAATATGTAGCTTCCTATACCTCATGTGATGCCTGTGCTTTCTTTGCATGCCTCCGAGGGACACAGGAGGATGGAATCTGAGCGTTACCCTTGTATTGCCATTTTAATATAGATACTCCTTGCTAGGGGGTCTGTGATTTCTAGGGAGGGTAAAGAGTTGTTTTTGTTTTGTGATGGTACTGGGGCTTGACCTCAAGTCCTGGGCACTGTCCCAGAGCTCTTTTTGCTCAAGGCTACCACTTGAGCCACAGTTCCACATCCGGCTTTTTGTGGTTAATTGGAGATAGGGGTCTCACAGACTTCCTGCCCAGACTGGCTTTAACCCAGGATCCTCCAAGCTCAGCCTCCTGACTAGGTAGGCTTACGGGTATCAGCCACCAACACCCAGCCAACAGTTGGTTTTGAAATGTGAGTTATTCCTTGATTGTTCTTCAGTGTTGAAAATTTTCTCTCTGCTGCCTTCTTCTCTTGGCATGTGTCATGTGCTGACTTCATTCACTCACTCATTTGTTCATTCACTAACTCATTAATTTTCTCTTCATATGCTTAACTGTGCTAAATATTATTTAGTGACCTACCTTGTGCCAGGTGGTGAGAATATGAAATGAGTGAGATTCTGGTGCGCCCTCTGGGTGTTCAGTGTACTGAAGAGTCAGGCTTCCAATCAGAATTTTATGCAAAGGGAAGTGTTTGTGCTCACAGAGGAGTGAGAAGTCCCTCCTGGGGTAGTTGATGGAGCTTCAAGAGGAAGTGATATTTGGGTGGGGTCTTGGGTAGACTAAGTCAGGGGAAGCACACGCCAGTCTCCTGTGAAGAAGGGCTGGGGAAAATACCTCCTCCCACCCACACTTCTGCCTTGCTGGGCCAGTAGATAATGGCCACACATGGCAACACCAGCTTTAGTTGAGGAAGGCCCTCCCTAGGAGTTCACTTTGCTGACTCTGTGAGAGCAGATATATTTGGAGGTCTTATCCCCTCCAGGCTTCAGTTTCCATTTTCCTGAATCTTTTGCTAAAAAACAGACCCAGGAGGAGATTGGGGAATCAGTGAACAGTAACCCAGCTGGTCGTGGCTGCTCCAATGGTGCCCATTGAGCGCCCAGCAGCACGCTCAGAGGGTGAAGGTCCAAGTAGGCATCCGGCAAAGTGGATGGGGACAAGGGTAGCTGGAATGGACTATGCCTGTTAGAGGCTCCATGGTCCTCCTTGTACAGGAGGGGGGCGAGCGCAGCAAGAGAAGCACCATTCCCTGAGTGCTTGCTCTGGGCTCCCACTGAGCACAGGTGTGTCCTGCTTTACCCATGTGCTCCATTTGCATCTAGAGATCTCATTGGGAAGTGAGACCTAAGAGTTTCAAAGTTTGCCTTGCCGGAGTTTGAGATCCACATAAGAGTGTATGTGCATGTACAAACATGTATGCAAGCACACAGGTATGTACACCCATAAGCAGTTGCAAGGGTCCTTATGAGGCCCAGGCATGGTTCCCCCTTTGTAGTAGAGAAAAGAATAGTATTGAACTCTCTTCCTTTCTATCCTAAAAATGGTAAGTTTGGCTGAAATGTGTTCCTGCCACCTGGAATCCTGACCCTTCAGTTAGCACTTCCTTAAAAGGTTCCTCTTTGAGCAGCCCACCAAAGGTAGCTTGCATCCTCTCCTCACTCTTTCTCTTTTTCCTTTTGTTTTTCTGTCATGGGCCTTGAACATGAGGCCTGGGAGCTGTCTCTGAGCTCTTTTGCTCAAGGCCAGTGCTCTACCACTTTGATCCACAGCATCACTTCCAGTTTTGTGTGTGTGTGTGTGTGTGTGTGTGTGTGTGTGTGTGTGTGTGTTTAAATGGAGATGAGTCTCAAGGACTTTCCTGCCTGGGCTAGCTTTGAACCATTGTCCTCAGATCAGATCCTCAGATCTTGAGTAGCTAGGATGACAGACGTGAGCGCCCAGCTCCCACCTCCTCCCCATACACACTCTGTACCCCATTATCCCATGCTTATCTCTCTGAATTAGTTTACTTACTTGCTAACTATCCTCCTTGGAGTGGAAGCTTTCTGAGGTCAAGACTGAGTCATTTCTGTGTGGCTCTTTACTTGCCTTGGAGTACCTAGCTTAGCTTCCAGAACACAGTAACATTCAATAGCCACTTGTTGGAATGTGTGGGTGAATGAGCAAATGAATGAAGACGTTTTCCTCGAGGGCTTTTGCTTTTCTCTAAGGTAAGTTGTAGGTAGCATTGGTTTCTTGGGGTTCATAAGACAATGAGAAGCTCACTGTGCCAGGCATGTGTTTGGGGCAGTGTGGGAGGAACTTCTGCAAGGGATGAGTTGTTTCTGGTAGTTTCGAGATCTTCTGCATGGATTCATGTCCTAGGAGAAGCTCAGGCATAGCAGGAGGTGGAGGTGGCTGCTGTGATCCCTGTGTGGGGGAGTTTGTTGGTATGTACAGCAAGGAGGAGTTGGTGCTTTAGACAACAGACAGTGTTCTTGTTGGGAAGGTTCACTATAGGTCACATGATATCCATCCGCTCAGCCAGGACCCTGGAGTGGCCTTGCAGGGCTATGTGAACAGCCTGCCCTCTGGAGTAGAGTTTCTTTGGATCAAGTCGTGGGGCCCACTGCAGCCTCACAATGGTCAGCGTTTGGCTGGGAAACCTCATCTACACCATAGCTCCTGTCCTAGGCTTCTGAAGCCTGACTCTTCAAGGTTTTATGTAACCCTCGTGGCCTCCAGAGTGGTCCAGATCTCCCCTCTTTGCCCCTCTCTTTCTGTGTGGACTGTGTATGTGTATACACATGCATGGACACCGGTGTTAGTCTAAAAAAAAAGGAGGGCCAGGTACCAGTGGCTCATGTCTGTAATCCTTTCTACTCAGGAGGCTGAGAACTGAGGATCATGAAATGAAGCCAGCCTGGGCAAGAAACTTCAGTAGACTTTATCTTCAACAAAGCGCGCGCGTGTGTGCGCACATGCGCGCGCACACACACACACAGAGCCAGATGTAGAGGTCTGTGTGGCTCATTTGCTTTGAGCAAAAATTCTCAGGGACAGTGCCCAGGCTCTGAGTTCATGCCCTAGGACCAGCGCACAAAAAAGCAAACAAAAAAGCAGGAACAAAGTACTGTTCTCAGAATTTCTTGTGGGTAGGCATCTGAATCAGAACCTTTGATCTGATTTTGTACTCCAGAAGTTAAAACACTAACTAGGGCTTTGTTTTGTTTTCCTCCCAGTACTGGGATTTGAACCAGAGGCCTCCCATTTGGCAGGCAGATGATCTACATACAAATCTATTTTTCACTGTTTCCTTCCCTCCTTTCCTCCCTCCCTCCATCCCTCCCTCTCTACTTCCCTTCCTTCTTTCCTTCCTTGCTCCCTCCTCCTCCTCCTCCTCCTCCTCCTCCTCCTCCTCCTCCTCCTCCTCCTCCTCCTCCTCCTCCTCCTCCTCCTCCTCCTCCTCCTCCTCCCCCCCCCCTCCTCCTCCTCCTCCTCCGTGTTGGTACTAGGGCTTGAACTCAGGGCCTAGACACTATGCTTTAGCTGATTCTGCTCAAGGCTGGCACTCTACTAAAACACCTGGAATGAGTTCAGGGTCATGATTTTGTCTGCTTAGATCAGGTTCTTACGTTTTTGCTTTTGATCACTCCCGGAGCAAGATGGTAAGATGCTGACTAATGCATCAGCTTTGAGAGCCTGTGAGTACCTTTTCGCCAGAAGGAAGCTGGCATGAGGGACAGTCTAAAACTCCAGAGAGGAGAAAGTCAGTCAGTATGTAGTCCAGGAAGGAGTGAGGTTAGACTTACCAGACAGAAGGCAAAGAGATGCAAGTGACAGGTTGGGTCACTTAATTGCTATGAGGATGGTTCTGTGCCAGGATCCTTGTTTTGAATTCTCTCTCCAGCATTGCCTCTGAGCTCTTTCTGTGTTCTTCTCTTTCCTGTTCTGTTCCTTCCATGCTCCCCTCCATTATGAGGAAGCTTTTTTTGCTGAGAAGAGGGTTTTGAACTGGGATTATTATCACAATGCCTGCTGGGGATGGCAAATTCATACAGCCATCTCCCTAAAGCCTCAGCCTTGGCCTAAAGCTTGGCTTATGGTCCCTCAGGCAATGACCTTTCTGGAGGTAACCTCCTGCTACAATGCCCAGAAGTGCCATGTGTCCAGCACATGCTGGTTTTCAGCAGGGGGAGGGAATGAGGGCATTCCTGGGGCTGGCACTTGGTAACTGGAGCCAGCATGGCCCTGGAGATTGAGTGTCTGCCTTGGGTTTCAGGCGTATTAAATTGTTCCTTGTTGTTCAGTCTCATTGCTGATGAGAAAGCTCAGGTCACTTGCTGGTCCTTTGGTCTGTGATTGATCATGGAGATAGCATTTGGCACCTAGAGGTAGCCCTTTTTCCACTGAAGCATGTGGCATTGGAGTTGGCCAGCTGGCATCTGACATTAACCCATAAGGTGCTGCCGAGCTGCAAGAAGATAGCTGTTGACTGCTAAGAGGCACAGCCTAGCATTGCCAGGATTTAGGTGGTAGCCAGATTCTGGGAGCCCTTTCAGGATTACACAGTGAGTGGCATTTTTCTCTTTTTGTTGAAGTATCCCAGCTTAGTTCTGGGTCTTTGCCCAGCCGCCCTTTCTTTCCCCAGCAGGGGCTCTTTCCATTCTCTAGTTGAAACTCTGGGTTTTTAACTTTCGCCTTCCCTAAGGGAAACTGGAAGGATCTTCACCTAGTGTTCCATAAAGCTCCATGCCAGATCCTGTTACATGCTTTATACCTTATCACATCCCCAAGAACTTGTCTGACCTCAGGCTTACAGGTGAAGAAGCTGAGGCCAAGAAGGGGTAACTGGCCTTCCTAAGAACACATGGGTAACTTGTGGTAATGGCAGGATTGTAGCCAACCTCTGACTGCCCACTGTACTGTACTCTTTCTTCCCTTCCTTCCTTCCTTCCTTCCTTCCTTCCTTCCTTCCTTCCTTCCTTCCTTCCTTCCTGTCGTGTGTGTGTGTGTGTGTGTGTGTGTGTGTGTGTGTGTGTGTGTTGGTACAGGAGCCTGAACTCAGGGCTAAGGCACTTTTCCATAGCCTTTTTGCTCAACAGTGGCACTCTATTACTTGAGCTACACCTCTACTTCCTGCATTTTGCTGATTAACTAGAGATAAAAGTCTCACAGACTTTTCTGCCCAAACTGACTTTGAACTGTGATCCTCAGATCTCAGCTTGCTAAGCTTCCTAAGTAGCTAGGAATGAGTAGCTAGGTATGAGTCACCAGAACCTGGCTTCACTCAGCTTTTTCACTCTAGGTTAGTGAGTGCTCTACCAGTTGAGCCATGGCTCCAGTTCCAACTTTTTGCTAGTGAATCAGAGATAAAAGTCTCGAGCATTTGTCTGCCCAGGTTGGCTTCAAACCTTGATCCTCAGATCTCAGCCTCCTCAGTAAGCCAGGATTAAGGGCATGAGCCACCAGTCCCTGGTATGTATTCTATTTGATGGCCATGACATCCTTCTCATCAAACATAGCTCCTGCATGCTGTCCGGGGTCTTCTTTGAAGTCAGAAAGTAATGAGAAGGAATATTCTTCGGCTTGAGTATGCCCCATTGTCTTCTTTTTACAGTCTCTGCAGTACCTTCACAGCTAGCCTAGGGATGTACCAGCTCTTATGACACCTTAGAACCAAGTGAGGATGAGTCTTTCTCCCCTGCACCATCACTATGTCTTGCCTCAGCCCTAGGTTCCTACTGGAGGGCCTTGTCTGTCCTTCCAGCTGCCCGATGGCTGTGCTGTCATTGTGCTACAGGACTCTAGTAGCCTGGCAGGTACTAAGGGGTACTGCTGCAGGAGCAGAGGCCATGAAGTCAAGAGGCCTGGAGCTGCATCAGACCAGTCAAATGGTGAGGGCAGTGACAGCCGCAGGTGTGTCAGGATCTGACACATATCAGAGGAGCTCCTCTTGCCAATGTCTGTAATGGCAGGAAACATGTCCTTGCTTTGGAGCCACGGCCATTTGTCCTTCCTTATGCCCTCCAGGGATTCCTCTCATAGAACTGCTACTTGATTCTTGACACTGTGCATGAAGATGGCAGACATTTGAAAAGCACAGTATACAACAACAAAAACTTGATTAAATAAAATGTATTCCAGCCCCTTAGAAGGCAAAACATTAGAAGCAGTAAGGGAGCAAGGATTGCTTTCAAAGTCTTCTTCTCAGCCTGTAATTGAAGCATCTTGCCCCCAACTTGGAGAGCCATGAGGTAGCTATGGACAATCACAGGCTATGACTCCTTATATACTCCTAGGTCCTTCTCAGGGGTCCCTAAGAAATAGAGCATGTGCCATAAGGCTAGCCAGTGGATGAACCTGGGGTCTGGCCTGGCTAGGTTTTAGGAGGCCAATTTTCCAGTCCTAGCTGAGCTACAATACCCACCCTGCCTATTTCACAGGGATTCTGTATAAAGACAAGTACTATGCATAAGCCTTGGATGCAACTGTGCCTAGAGTTGGGCTGGATAGAGGTTCAGTGTGTAAGAGTTGGTAGGTGTGGGGGAGCCCTGAGAATTTGCATTTCTAACGTTCCCTGATGAAGGTATTCGGTTTCTATTGAGTAAAGGTAGTGAAGTAATGAGGGACTAAGACCGGGGAATAGACTGTAGAGTCCTGTCTTCATCAGGGTTCTCTGGTGTTGCTTTTCCACCTGCTCCCAGCAGAGGGAAGGTAGGAGTGAGAACCACTGTGACTCAGGTGCTCTCTTTGCATTGTTTAAATATATCCCACAATGAACCTTAAGAGACAGTGATGTTCTGCAGATAAGAAGGTGGGAGCTGGGAGAAGGTAAGACTTTCCCCCACAGTCACACAATTGCCAGACCAGGATCTGACTCCAGTGCAGACAGATGTCTCTCCCACTACATGATGGCTCCCACACTTGCCCCTATCCACGCCCCCACCCCCAATTCCTAATACACAGGCCTCACTCGAATTATGATTCAGTAGATATAGGCAAGTCAAAGGAGCTGCATTTTATTTTATTTTTAAGGTAGCTTTATTTAAAAAAAAAAGCACAACAAACGGTAATTCTAAAGCTGAGGAACTAACTGTCAAGCTTACTAAAAAAGATCAATCATACTGCTTCTTTCTCTCTTTTCTTTTCTTTTTTCTCTCTCTCCCTCCCTTCCCCCCCCCCCTTTTTTTTGTATCCATACTGGATCTGGGCGCCGTCCCTGACCTTTTATGCTCAAGACCAGCACTCTTCTACTTGAGTCACATCTCTACTTCTGGCAAATTTTGGTGGTTAATTGGAAATGAGTCATATGACCGAGAAGTGGTGCTGTGGCTCAAGTGGTAGGGCGCTAGCATTAAGCACAAAGACGCTCAGGGTCAGCACCCTGGCCCTGAGTTCAAGCCAGAAAAAAAAAGAAATTCTCATGACTTTCCTGCCTAGGCTTGGCTTTGAACCTCTATCTTCAAATCCCAGTCTCCTGAGGAGCTAGGATTACAGGCGTGAGCCACTGGCACCAGCTTCTTTTCATATGTCAGCTGCAAAGCTTTTGGCCAAATATAGTTGTCAAACTGAAGCATGTAGCAGAGTCTCCTGTGGAGCTTGTTGAAACAGTCTGCTGGTTTTCCTCCATGCCTCTTGCCACCAGAAGGGATCCTATAGGTCTGAGGTAGGACATAAGCATTTGCCTTTTTAACCAGTTCTTTTTTTTAAAATTTTTTTATTAATTGGACATAAATTTTTTTACAAGGTGTTGTGCAAAGAGGGTGCAGTTACATAGTAGGGCAGTGTGTACATTTCTTATGATATCTTACGACCTGTTTTTCTATCCCTTGTCTAGGTCAGGTTGACATATATGCAATATACAATGTATCAAGAACATATATAGTATTCACAGACTTGGTCTCTACTGTCTCTCCATCTCCCTTTGTTAACAGTCATATATCAGGGAGATCATGCCCTTTGTTTTCTGTGTTCTAGGCTTGTCTCACTCAACATTATTTGTTCGAGTTCTGACCATTTCCCTGCGAATAACAGTATTTCACCCTTCCTAATTGCTATGTAGTATTCCATTGTGTATAAGTACCATATTTTTTGGATCCATTCGTCTGTGGAGGGGCATCTGGGTTGTTTCCATATTTTAGCTATTGTGAATTGTGCCGCGATAAACATGGAAGTACAAATGCCTTTTTGATATCTTGGATTTTGCTGTTTAGGATAGATGCCTAGGAGTGGTATGGCTGGGTCATAGGGTAGGTCTATATTGAGCTTTTTGAGAAACCTCCATACTGTTCTCCACAGTGGTTGTACTAATTTGCACTCCCACCAACAATGGAGAAGGTTTAACCAGTTCTTGATGATGCTGATGCTGCAGTCCTGGACATACTTAGAGAACCACAGTCTCAGGAACTCGCTACTTGCAAGTGTGATTCCTGGGCCAGTAGCTTCCACTTCGCCTGGAATCAGCTTTATGCAACTTCTTATCTAACATGTCCTGAATTCAGAGCTGCATTTTAGCACAATCCCCAGCTGACTGTAGACAATGTAGTGCTGCTCAGAGCCACTAGAATGAGTAAACTCTAGGAGGTAGGGGGCAGATGGAGAGCATCTCATGGCTATGAAAGAAGCAACAAAGAGGGATCAAGTGTTCAGGGCCCCACCCAAAGCGGAGGGCAGCTGAGAGATGAGAGCTGTAAAGGATAGAAGACTCTTTCCTGAGGAAGGCAGGGAGAACAAGGTAGTGAGCACAGGAGAGCAGGGTGGGCCTTAGAGGAAAGCTTTCAGCATCACTAGAGTGGAGAGGCACGATATTGAGAGTATAGGATGAGGGGGGAGCACTCTGGGGCCAAAGCCTTCAGCAGAGGACATTGGCTGTGAGGATGTGGTGGGTGAACACCTCTGAGTAAAATGCTGGCTGAAAAGCCAAAAGAGCTGCCTTGAGGGGCTGGGAATATGGCCTAGTGGCAAGAGTGCTTGCCTTGTATACATGAAGCCCAGGGTTCGATTCCCCAGCACCACATATATAGAAAATGGCCAAAAGTGGTGCTGTGGCTCAAGTGGCAGAGTGCTAGCCTTGAGCAAAAAGAAGCCCAGGACAGTGCTCAGGCCCTGAGTTCAAGCCCCAGGACTGGCAAAAAAAATTTAAAAAAATAAAATAAAATAAAAGAGCTGCAGTGAAAAAGCGCACATCTGACTCAGGCCAGTGTTTTGACTTCATCCTGTAGAGTAGCAGTAAAGACACACACACACACACACACACACACACACACACCCAAAAAAAAAAAAAAAGCCAGTACAGGAAGAAACCAGTAGCCACACAGGAAAGGAAATGTGTCAAGTTTGGGCACAGGATCCTACAGACCAGGGTAAGGTGCTTGTAGTAGAAGGTCCAGAGTATGTGGGAACATAGAATAGAAGGAATAAATGCTTTTTCTCTTTCTTTTTCTTGCTAATCCTGGGGTTTGAACTCAGGGCCTGGGCACTGTCCCTGAGCTTCTTTTGCTCAAGGCTAGTGCTCTACCACTTGAGCTACAGATTCATTTCTGGCTTTTTTTGTCAATTTATTGGAGATAAGAATGTTTGTACATTCCTATCCAGGTTGGCTTGGAACCACAATCCTCAGATCTTAGCCTCCTGAATAGCTAGCTAGGATTACAGATGTGAATCACCAGTACCCCCACAACCTTTTTTTTTTTTTTTTTTGAAGCTTTTGTTTGGGGGCATGGCTTATGTGGTAGAGTACTTGCCTGGCAAGTACAAGGCCCTGAGTTTAAATCTCAGTACTGCCAAAAAAAACAACATCTACAAAAAGAAAGAGATGAGAAGGAAGTACACTCATTTCCATATCTGCTTGTCTCCTCTAACAGCTTTTGGCTCATCCTTCCTCTTCTCTCACAAGGAAAACAGTCTCCTTACTAGGGACATTCTTCTCCCAGCAGAGCCCTTCCTTCTCAAGGACCCACAGCAAAGTAGGAGATGAAGTACAGTTAAGGCTCCCAGGTCTAGTTCACACACAACTCCTCTCATTCCCCCACAAAACAGCACAAGGGGATACCATGCCCTCAGTGCCAGACACACCTGTTTGAATTTCTGCTACATGCCGTGCCAATCTTGAGTTAATTCTTTGCTTCTCTGACCTTTTTTCCCTTCCTACTACTAACCTCTGCAAGGTAGGAGAATATATAGATATATGTACACACATATTGCTGCTCTTTCTCCACCAAGCACAGTGCAGAGTATAGTTTAATTAAGTTCCCATAAATGTTCGTGTAATAAGAGAAATAAAACATTCCATCTGTCCTCTCCTTGTGACTGCTTGGTGTAAGGCACTATTTTCCTTTCTTTTTGTTGGTTCCAGGGCTTGAACTCAAGGTGTCACATTTACTTGTTTGCTTGCTCATGACTGGTGCTCTATCACTTGAGCCAAACCTCTAGCCTTTTTTTTTTTTTTTTTTTTTGCTGGCTCACTGGAGATTAAAATCTCATGGACTTTTCTGCTGAACTGGCCTCAAACTGATCCTCCAGGCCTCAGCCTCTTGAGTTGCTGGGATTATAGGCATGAGCCACTGGTGCCTGGCTTTTCTTTTTTCTTTTCCATGTGCTTGTAATGGTGTTTAAACTCAGAGTCGAGAACTCTCCTTTGGCTTTTTCACTCAAGACTGGCACTCTAGCACTTGCCACACTGCTAGTTCTGGCTTTTTTTTGCTGGCTAATTGGAGCTAAGAGTCTCACAGACTTTGCTGCCTGGACTGGCGATGCTCAGGTCTCAGCCTCCTGAGTAGCTAAGTTACAGGCCTGAGCCACTAGTGCTCAGCAATGTATTATTCTTGACCAGGCTAGTATAGGGATGATTAAGTTTTATCATTATTTTCTTTTTTTTTTTTTTTTACAAAGGCACTATAATATCAAACACCAAGAATTTGTTACTTTCTGTGGTAGATTACTGAGGACAAGCAAATTCCATATTTTAAAACTGGGCTGGGAATGTGACTTAGTGGTAGAGTGCTTGTCCAGCAAATATGAAGCCCTGGGTTCAGTTGTCTAGTACCACATGAACAGAAAAAGCCAGACATGGTACTGTGGCTCAAGTCGTAGAGTGCTAGCCTTGGGCAAAAGCAGCTCAGGTACAGTGTCCAGGCCCTGATTCAAGCCCTAAAACAAAAACTAAATCCTTAGAATTAATTTTTTCCAGAGAGGAGGAAATATGCTTCAGCCTCCTACCCAGGCCAGGTGCCCTCCTCTTCCTTCCTTTGTTATCCTCCTCCTCCTCTTCATAGGGAAGAATGGTTACCAGACATTGCCCATTTGGAAAAATACAGCTCAATAGATATGAATCAGCTTGGGCTGGTGAAAAATGATTCACATATGACCAACTTGATTTGGTTCAGGTTGTTCACTCAGAATCTTTCTCCCTTTTAATTAAACAATTATTGGTCTTGGTGGTAGAAAGGAAGAGGCTGAATTTAGCCTGTGTTCATGGAAAGCCAGGGACAGGATGGGTAAGGACATGTTTCCCTCCTTGGCAGAGCTCTAACACCTGTGTAGGTGGTGTGACAGTGGTATTGGAGATGCTAGCACTCTGGAATCCCTTTTTTTTTTTTTTTTGCTTGTCCTAGGGCTTGAATTCAGGGCCTGGGTGCTGTCCCTGCGTCTCTTTGCTCAAGGCTAGTTACTATACCACTTAAACCACACAACTACTTTCAGAGTAGTTTATTGGAGATAAGAATCGCATGGACTTTCTTGCCTAGGCTGGCTTCAAATCATGTATCCTCAGATCTCACCTTCCTGAGTACCTAGGATTACAGGCATGAGCCACTGGCTCCTGGCTTCTGGAGGCCTTCTCTGCAGTCTGGTGACAAGTGGTCTAGAACCCTGCTTTTCCTGTGCTCCTGTCTGAAAACTGTGACTCATGATGCCCCCTCCTAACTCACCTACAGGGAACACTGCAGCTAAATTACCCTACTAGATATAGCTCTTGAATCACTAGGCACAGTTGGGGATGGGGAGAAGCAGGGTGATTGAAACATGTCCCCTCACTTATCAGAGAGGAGGCAAGCCCATTGCTGCTGGAGGTGCTCATTGCTGCTACAAATTTTCTGCAATGTCTCTACCTTGGGCTATTTGCCAAATCCCCATGTTTCATTTCTTTTTCTTTCTTTCTTTTTGGCCAGGCCTGGGGCTTGAACTCAGGGTCTGAGCACTGTTCCTGGCTTCTTTTTGCTCAAGGCTAATACACTCTACCACTTGAGCCACAGCACCACATCCAGCTTTTTCTATTTATGTGGTGCTGAGGAATCAAACCCAGGGCTTCATGTATACAAGGTGAGCACTCTACCACTAGGCCATATCCCCAGCCTATCCCCATGTTTCTTGTGTCCTGTGGCAGCTTAGCTCCTCAGTCCCTTGGGTAGGAGAACCTGAGGATCCTGCTTCCTGTGCCCTCTCCATGCATTGGTCATTTGACAGCTATGTGCGCCCACTACATGGCAGGCACTATACCACATCCCAACAATAGCTTCAGTATAATACAGTCACTCTGTCCCTTCCCAGAAATCCTATGAGATGATGTCCTCCATTTTTTTACTGTAGTAAATGGAGCTCCGAGAAGCAGGGAGCCCATGAGTTAAGTGGAAGCCCCATCCAAATCGCTGGACATTTCATTAGAGTCAGTTTATGATTAACAAAGGCCTTTACTGCATGTGATATTTTTTCACATTAAATCAGGAAGAAATCTCTTCACATAAGTCCCTTGGACCTCTCCTAGTCAGTTCTCACAGTGCCCTGCCTAATTTTTTTTTTTTTTGCTTGCTTTCCCTAGGTGTTGACTTTAAGATGAAGACCATAGAGGTAGATGGCATCAAAGTGCGGATACAGATTTGGTGAGTTGTGTAGGAGAGGACCTTTAGGGTCATCTGGGATAACTATTTCTATGATATCATGAGCCTTAATCTCTGATATTTTTCTTAACAAACTTTATGGCAATCATAAGTCACCAAGGGGCAGGAATTAGAAGGAATTGGTAAAGTAACCATCATCTCAGAATTAGACTTTACCCTCGGGCTATACCACATGGTAGTTAAGGCTGGAAGGTTACATCTTATGTATTATATCTACGGGGGGGGGGGGGGGGGACCCTTGGTGAGAGTTCAGTGTAGTTTCTTCTAGTATCCACTAGGGGCCACTGTGGCTCCTGGCAGTGTTGCAAGTACTGTTTTTGTTCTGTGTGGAGATACCGTGGAGTCCCAGAATATCATGGTATTAACTTCAGAGGTCTCATGGGCATTGGGGAAGGAGGGGGTCAGCATCCTCCTTTATAGCCGAGTCTGCAGTAGTCAAATTTTAGAGAGCCATCCAAGGTCCAGTTAAGATTGTAGGTCCAGGTACAAATATAGTTGTCAGTTGAAGCCTAGGCCAATGGAACAAGCTTCTTACTGCAGAGTCAGGGTTGTTTGTATCACCTTGGAGATCCAAGCACCTCAGATTTTTCATATCATAGCTCCCCCAGTTTCTCTTTCAAGGGCACAGGGGCTCCTAGTTTCTGTTCTTCCCCTCCCTGTCTGCCCCTGTGGCCCATTCTCTACTGAAGGACTGGCTTTGTGTTGTAGGGACACAGCGGGGCAGGAGAGATACCAGACCATCACAAAGCAGTACTATCGAAGGGCACAGGTAAGTCAGTGTTTTCAGAGGTTAGAGGTGAGACACTCTACTCATGCCCCTGGGTCTAGATGCTTGCTTGAGTTGTCTGTATCACTGACCCCTGAAATAGGGTCCTCAGATTGCCTGCCAGGGAGGGAGTCTCAGGGCAGCCTCTGGAGGCTGGCTGATTGTCCTTCCTCAGTTATTCTTAGAAACTTACTCTAGGCGGGTTCCCACTCCTCTCCACCTCCTTCTATCCTCCACCCAGGAACAATGACCAGATCAAAGCATGTGGTGCCTTTTAACCCCAGAGAAGTGTGTAATGGATCTAGAAAGAGGCAGGAGTGGGAACCTTGGGGAGAAGGTAACATTTCTGGATGTGGAGGGATTCTCATGTCAAGCAAGGAGAAGGGAAAACAGGCCCAACATGTTAGGATCACCCTTTAGGGTCCATGATTACGCACTTTCTCTGTGCATCCACCTCCCCCATCTCTCTTTTTTCTCCTCTCTCAGGGAATATTTTTAGTCTACGACATTAGCAGTGAGCGCTCCTACCAGCACATCATGAAGTGGGTCAGTGATGTGGACGAGGTAGGAGATACCTGCTTCACTGACAGGGGTGGGGAAAGGGCAAACCCTCAGAGTGGGTTCTGGGAAACCTTGCCTTCCACAGCACTGGATAAAGTCCTCTGGATGAGTAAATCACAAAGAAGCTGAAGCAGCCATTCCCTCATGCTCTGTACATATAGCCTCGATGGCTATGGCTTCCCTGAAAATTAGTTTGTTCCCAGCCTTCCCTGTGAACTTCATTCCTGAATCCTCAGGGACAGATGCAATTGTGAGACTGGGCTTTTGGTTCTGGCTCAGTACATACTGGTAGAACTTCAGCAAGCCATGTGAACTCTCTGGTCCCCAGTTCCTCATTTATTGAATGAGAGTTGGATCAAGTCCAGGGTCCTTTGCAGCTACAATACCACTAGTTCAAACCAACAAGAGACCAATATTAGATAGTTTGTCTTCTACCCTAAGTTGTCCTCCTGACATTCCTGGGACAGCTATGGTAGTGCCAAACTCTTTACGTACTGTGTTTTTTCCTATATGTACATACTTAGGATAAACTTGTAAGTTACACACAGTAAAAGATTAATAATAGTAATGAAACAGAATGATTACACTATAATAAAATTTACTTTAAAATCTATGAGTGGTTTGTTTCTAGAATCTTTCACTTAATATTTTAAGACCCTAGTTGACCAGATAACTGAAATGGTTAGAAACAAAACCATAGATAAAGGAGACCCCTGTTCTCCAGTCAGTCCACTCTGTCTTAAGGTTAGTTGTGATGTAGAAACCAGTGGGACTGTAAGGGGAGATGAGAAAGAGAAGGGACCAGTGCTCTCACTGGCCTTTCTGCCTATCCTTTGTTCCTAGTATGCACCAGAAGGGGTGCAGAAGATTCTTATAGGAAACAAGGCTGATGAAGAGCAGAAACGGCAGGTGGGAAGAGAGCAAGGGCAGCAGGTAAGAAGGAGTTCACCTCTGGGTCTTTGGGCAGCACTCTCAGAACAGATCCTGAGAACAGGGACCCAGAAATGTACCCCCTTATCTTCATGTCCTAAGAGTGAGGATCCAGGAGTGTGCTCCCCATCTTCCATTCCCAAGAGCAGAATCCTAGGAGTGAACTCTTCATTTTCAGGTTCTCTTGCAAGTCCATGGCACCCTGTAGCACTGGGGGAAATGACATTGTTAAGAGTTTGTGCTCTCGGGGGCTGGGAATATGGCCTAGTGGCAAGAGCGCTTGCCTCGTATACATGAAGCCCTGGGTTCGATTCCCCAGTACCACACATATAGAAAACGGCCAGAAGTGGCGCTGTGGCTCAAGTGGCAGAGTACTAGCCTTGAGCAAAAGGAAGCCAGGGACAGTGCTCAGGCCCTGAGTTTAAGGCCCAGGACTGGCCACAAAAAAAAAAAAAAGAGTTTGTGCTCTCTCTGTCTTTCAGGACAGTGATCAAGGGTCAGTCTATACTGCCTCTTAGGCAGCAACTCTTACAAGTCCATATCCCCCAAATAGGATCAGCTTCTATTTAAAGCATCATCCTTGTGTCAGTGATGAGGAAGGACTTTGAGCTGCTAATATCTTCTCTAACAGCATCCAGGCTACCAAGAGAACCATGGGGCAGAGAGGATAGGAGACAATGCTAAATGACTGTCCAAATATCCAGGGACCTTGGCCTCAAGGTGTGGCTAAACTGGTTGAGCACTTGCCTACCAAATATATAGGGACCATCCTCTTAAGAGAACAGAAACAAAAAGATTGATATTCTGATGTAAGAGTTATCCACCCACTTTGAGGGCTTCAAGAGTTACTCTCTCCCTCTCCAGTCAATAGCATTCCATTAGCCCTTAAAATAAAATTGATTTTTTTTTTGCCAAAGAAAATAAAAACACAGCATTGAGAAATGTGAAAGCAGAGGCTAGCCTAAAAGTACCAGTAACAGTATTTATCTAGTACTGCATATGCAGCACTGTACTGAGTGCTCCTAGGTGCATGACTCCATTTAATCAATCCATAGCCCTGGCTGACACTGTCATTCCGGTTAGCAGAAGGTGAGCCTGGAGCTTAGAGAGAGAGCAGTAACTTGTCCAGGCCTGTGCATCTGTGAGGTGCCACTACTGGTGCTGCAGTAGTGCTGAGTCTGTTGGACTCCAATGCCTTTGTTCCTCATTTGTATTTATTTTTTATATTAAAGGAGAATTCATATAGACACAGACAAACACATATTTCACTGAAGTGTGATGTAACAGTACACCGAAATAAAAAAGAATATGTTCAAAGCTATTAGAGATAGCCAGGTACTGGTAGTTCATGCCTGTAATCCTACCAACTCAGGAGGCCAAATCTAATGACTATAGTAAAAACCAGCCAGAGCAGGAAAGTCCAAAGGCTTTGGTCTCTAGTTAGCCACCAAAAAGCCAGAAGTGGAGCTATATAGCTCAAGTGGTAGCATGTCAGCCTTAAGTGAAAAAGCTAAAGGGCAGTTCTCAGGTTCTGTTCAAGTGCCAGTACCAGAACAAGGAAAATGACAGCTATTAGAGAGAAAAGAAAGATGGCTGCCTCTGTTGATATACCCACTGCACTACATTTTGGGTTCTGTGTATCCTGTGTACAGGATGACTGAGGAAGCAGATGTGTGTGTGTGTGTATATATATATATCACATCTTTCCCCATCCTCTGCCAGCCTGTGTCTTGGAAGGGACTCTCAGTTTCTTCTGAGAAGTGATCTACCCAGAGTATTGTCTCAACACAGCTTAGTTTGTGAGCAGAAGTAAGTACCCAATGGCCCTTCCCTTCCCTTGCTGACTCCTTCAGAGATCTCCTTCTCTTGCAGCTGGCTAAGGAGTACGGCATGGACTTCTATGAAACAAGTGCCTGCACCAACCTCAACATTAAAGAGGTGAGAGCATTGGGCCAGCTGTCTGTCTCTGGTAGAGCCCAGCAGAGCAGGAAGGTGAGAGGAGGAAGTGGCACACAGGAGCCAAGATAAGCTAGAAGCTGGCCCTGGGGGCACAACAGGGTTGCGGGGGCAGCAGATGGGCACTGGACTAACCTATGCCCCTTGGCTTCCCAGTCTTTCACACGTCTGACGGAGCTGGTGCTGCAGGCTCACAGGAAGGAGCTGGAGGGTCTCCGGACGCGTGCCAGCAATGAGTTGGCATTGGCAGAGCTGGAAGAGGAAGAGGGCAAACCTGAGGGCCCAGCGAACTCTTCAAAAACTTGCTGGTGCTGAGGGTCCTGTGTGGGGTACCCCCACCAACTCCCTTCCCTCAAGAGGTCAGGGACAGCAGGAGAGCCTGGGCTCTGCCCACTGCTGTCCTCTCATTTGGTGACCCTAGCTGCTACTCTCCCCGCCTGGCCCTGAGAGCAGCTCTGCTGTGGTGTCTGAGCAGCCTCTGTCCCCAGCCCCTTGACTCTGGAGCAGTATCCTTCAGCCTGTTTCCCCAGCCACAGGTCTGCTGTCACCTCACAATGTGCTACAAGCACCGACTCGCCACCCCAAGCTCCCTGGACAATGGCTGAGGCTGGAGTCAAGGCCACCCAAAGGCCCCTCTCTCCGAGCAGCTTATCTCCTCTCTGCTTTCTCTCTTCGTCCCACTCTCTCTGACCCCTTCCCTCCAGTGTGTTTTGTAGGGAAACACTTCCTTCCCTTTTGCCTAGATGTCCTGCTGTGGCTGCTATTGCAGCTTCTTCCTTCCTAATCCTGGTTGGAGGAAATGGACCCAGGCTCACAGAGATGTTCCATCCTCTGCTCCAGAGAGGATGTCCCACCCTGTTTCATGGTAGCCCAAAGGCTAAGGGTGCTTCTCTCTCCTCCCCTCCCTACTGCCCCTTCTTGTGCCAGAGGCCTGCCTCCCCATGACCTGGGAAAGTGGATCACCGAGGTAGAAAGGAAACATCACTTGGTGGGTTTCTTACCTCTATATTTCTCCCACCTGAGCTTTGTCATTGCTTTGCTGCCCACCTGCCTCTGGTGAACTGGACTCAGAGGCAGGTTCTTCAGAAAAGAAAAGAAATGAGGGCGGCAGGCATCCAAAGTCACCTCCATTTTCTACCTCCCATGCAGCGAGTGTACAACCCCTCCACAGGGGCTCCTGAATTTGAGGTATGGACCAAGGCCTGGGGGTACCATGGGAGCAAGGAGTGCATTGGGGCTGGTTATGCCTCCGGAAGAAGGTGTGCTCAGAAGTGAAGGGCTAGCTCCTAGATGACAGGGTAAGAGCCAGTGCATGTGGGCCATGGGTAACTTTTTTTTTTTTTTTAATGTTGAGGGGATGTAGTCATAGCAGGGCCTCCTGGGCTCCTCTTTCCTTTCCTCTGGGATATCCCTGGACTCCTGGTAGAGGTAAGAAGTGACAAGCATGTCACTGTTACACTGAGCCCAGCCTTTAGCAGTCAAGGTTCCTCTGGGTTCCAGAGTTTGTGGAAGGGCAAAGACCTCATGGGAAGAGAAAAAGGAGGCCATGAGTAGGAAGGCTTGGTGCTGTTTGCTTCCACCTTCAAGACAAATGCTCCTCTTGTCTTCTTGCCCCTGAGTAGGCTCAAGGGCTTGCCAACTGCACTGTGGCTACTAGGGGAGGGAACAGGATGCCCTCTTCCAGAAGTTTCTTTAACCCTCAGCAGCCCAAGAATAGCCTGAAAGAAGTCCTATCAAGAAAGATCAAGTTGGGCTGGGAATATGGCCTAGTGGCAAGAGTGCTTGCCTCCTACACATGAAGCTCTTGGTTCGATTCCCCAGCACCACATATATGGAAAACGGCCAGAAGGGGCGCTGTGGCTCAGGTGGCAGAGTGCTAGCCTTGAGCGGGAAGAAGCCAGGGATGGTGCTCAGGCCCTGAGTCCAAGGCCCAGGACTGGCCAAAAAAAAAAAGAAGAAAGAAAGAAAGATCAAGTTAGCTGGGCACTAATGGCTCAAGCCTGTAATCCTACTTACTCAGGAGGCTGTGATCTGAGGATCACAGTTCAAAGCTAGCCTAGTCAGGAATGTACATGAGATTTATCTCCAATTAGCTACCAAACACCTGGACATGGCGCTGTGGCTAAAGTGGTAGAGCACTAGCCTTGAGCAAAAAATCTCAGGGACAGTGCCAATGCCCTGAGTTCAAGCCCTAGTACCAGCACAAAAATAAATAAATAAATATATGAAGAATCAAATCAATCACAGCTTAGGTAAGAGGATAGTTCTAGGCTGGTGGTAAAGCAAAAGAACTGGGTACCAACATTCACTTACCCAGGATTCAATCCCAGAGCACACGCATGCATGTGTGAAGAAAGGGCGTGTGTGAAGAAAAGCCCCACTTCCTTATTTCACACAAAAAGATAAAGAGTAAAATCATTTCCTCTTCATAGGGCAGCAGAAGAGACTTGCTGTGGATTTAGGAATGTGAGACAGGTTAGCATGGTAGACGAAAGAGCAGGAATAGGAATACAGCATTGACTAGTAAGACATGTCGAGAGCTAAGTTAGGATCGAGTTGTGTCTGGCTGGAACTGCTTCCCTGAGGGCCAACTCTACAGTGCCAAGACATTAGAAGCATCACCTTGGGAGTGATCACCTAGAAGGCTGGAGGAGCAGAGTCTCAGGCTGCCCTTAGTCAGGACCTGTGCAAGAACTTACATTACACACTGGTCTCAATCGGTGGGCCAGCGCTGTTGCTCCCCGAAAGGCTCAGGCAGAACACCACCACTGTTTTTCTCTCCTAGCCCCTCAGGAAAGAGGATTCTATTTTTACTGTACCCTTTGGGTTTTAGAAGGGAAAACATGGGTTTAGGATACTGTGGACTGATAGGCCCTCTCCATGAGAGCCATAGCTGGGAACAGCAGGAGGCAATAGCAGGAGGGTTGAGATTTTAGGGTACAGATATGGTTGCCAGGTACCAGTCATCCTTTTACTGCTATCCTCCTGTCTGGGAGGTGGCCTGGGCTGTGTCAATAGACCTAGACTGTTGAGCAGGCTCTCTGGGCCTGTCTTCTGTCACCGCTTCTGTCCCTGTGTCTTTAGATTCAGTCCCTCCCCAGCACACCACCTGCTCCTGAGCCCCATCACCTCCCTGTGACAGGAGAACTTTGTGTACTATGTCTCGGGTCCATTATATGAATTGTGAGCAGGGTTCATTTATTTTAAACACAGATGTTTACAAAATAAAGAATATTTCAAACCAAACGTGTGTCTACCTATATGAATCCCCAAGGAGGTCTCATTGGGACCCTAGTTATGAATGGGATGAGTATGGGTAGAAGAGGCCCCAGAATCCTCAAACAGTGGAGGTGGTGTACTTGGGTCTTCTGTTTCCAGCACAAGTCCTCACTGCCCCAGATCAGGCTTATGTCTCAGAAATAAAATTAACAGCCACCAAGTGCCGGTGGCTCATATCTATAATCCTAGCTACTCAAGAAGTTGAGATCTGCAGATCATGGTTCAAAGCCAGTCCAAGTAGGAAAGCCCATGACACGTCTATCTCCAGTTAACTACCAGAAAGCCTAAAGTGTGGCTCAAGTGGTAGCATGCTAGCCTTGAGTGAAGAAAAAGCTAAGGGACAGCACCCAGATGAGTTCAAACCCCAGTTTGGGCATGCGCGCACACACACACACCAGTCACTGGAAGGGGAGAGTAAGTTGAATACCTTAAGTCTGTGGGGTCTTGAAAGCCAGTAGATTCTCACTTGTTCTGGATGGATCAGGAAAGCTTGTCCTGAAGGCCTAAGGAGGGACTGAATAATCTTTCAGATTTTTGATTGGATATCTGGGAAACAGAGGTCAAATAGAATCCTCTCGAACATTCTAAATATTTAATACTGATGTGGAGTTGATGGACAAAATGTTTAGGGGGAAAGGAAGGAAGCAAGCAAGGAAGGAAGGAGTAAAGTAGGGCAGGTCAACAACAATAGTCTTAATTTCTTAACCATACTTTATATAGCGTTGTGATGCTTTATTCCTCTGATCTAACAATGAAGGAAGGTAATTATCTTTTTTGTTTTCTTAAGGTGAATACTTTATCCATGTTTAACAGGTAAGAGCACTTGTGGCCAAAAGACCACAAGTGTCTGGCATAAACTCATCTAGTTTAAATGACTAGGAACCTCTGCATTAAATCCAGAGAAAAGACAAAGCTTTGGCATCTCAATATAGAAAAATCTCTATAAGCAATTCTCGTTGGCATTCAGAATCGAGAACCACCCAACTAGGCTTTTTTTCCCAACCATCTATGAAGGTAGTAGTACTGCTTCCAGAACAACCATGCTTCTGCTGAAAGCCAGGAGAAACACATTTATTTGTTAGTGCCTACTCAAAGTTAAAAGGTTCTGAGAGTGAAGCTGGAGACAAAAGATTTTTCTAGGAGTGCCTCATCAATTTTATTCAATTGTGAGAAAGCCTAGAGAGACCCTGAGGGTTCTATGTTTTCCTGACAAAATGGAAGAGTGTGCACCCTGCCCCTCACTCTGGACTCCCTTTGTCTGCTCAAAGAGGGCTTGAAAAAGCAGTGAATAAGAGATGTCTCTGGAAGCACAGGCAGCTGGGCAAAGCTCTAGTCAGGCGTATAAAAATCTGGCTAGTTAATGTTAAGTTTCAGCCACTGTCAGTGTGCCAAGTCCCTCTGACTCAGTGATTTAGTAAGGACACTTACTGGCTGTATCCAGGGACTCCACCCAGGCCAGCAGAGGACACACTTAACTGCACTTCCTGCAACCCCTTCCATGCCTGTTTAGACAATGGAAATTTGCTTTTAGGGAAAGGCTGGCTGAGATGTACAGTTCCCACGGATAAGACAGCCACAGACAAGCTATGAGATGGAAAAGCTGGGCACTCCCTGGTGAGTAGTTCCTCCATCTCTCAACAAATCAGATTCTCAAGACCAGCTGCTCCCCATCCTTGCTTATTCTCTATTCTTGGAAACCATTCCCAATGGATGCGTACCTATAAGAACATTTTGCAGGAAGCATTTGCCTTCTTGTTTTTTTTTTTTTTTTGTCAGTCCTGGGGCGTGAACTCAGGGCCTGAGCACTGTCCCTGGCTTCTTTTTGCTCAAGGCTAGCACTCTACCACTTGAGCCACAGCGCCACTTCTGGCATTTTCTATGTATGTGGTGCTGAGGAATCAAACCCAGGGCTTCATGTGTATGAGGCGAGCACTCTACCACTAGGCCATATTCCCAGCCTAGCATTTCCTTTCTTAAAAAATAATTTTATTTTTATTATCCTTAAGTAGTTGTACAAAGGAGGTGCCTTATAACAAAGCAGTTTATGAATATAATGCAGCGTGATCAGTGTCAGCCCATCAACATACTCACTCCTCTTTGACCCACTCTTTTCCTTTTCTTAATTTTTTGGTATTCACAATGAATTTTTTTACTGCATTCTTCCCCCCCCCCCCCCATACCATTCATCAACTAAGGGGAAAGCCATTAGCTCCACCCTTTCTTCCTGGAGGTACCCATTTCCTGGTGTTTTGTTGTGCTTTGACCTAGTCTTTCTAAAGGTCTATACTGTGTGAGCTCTCCATAGCCTATTATACTTTAATTCATTTGTAACCACTTGCAGTGGTTTACATCCAGTGTATTTACTTAGATTTATAGACACATTCTAACTACCATAAATGAGGGAAACCATGCAACCTTTGCATCTCTAGGTCCGGCTTACCTCACTTAATATAATTTTTTCCAAGTCTTTCCAATTTCTTATGAATGGTATATTATCATTCTAATAGATGAGTAAAAATCCATTATATATATGTGTGTATATATATATATATATGTTACATTTTCTTGATCTAATCCATAGAGGGACATCTGGGCTGAATATATTTTGGCTATGGTGAATAGTGCTGCAATGGACATGGTTATGCTGGTGGCTTTACTGTAACCTTGATGTGTTCTACTAGATAAATGTCCAGGAGTGGGATTGCTGGGTCATAAAGTAGTTCTATGTGCATTTGCCTTCTTACTAAAAATTTACCCTAAAATCCAAAGCTAGAGAAAACGTACTAGTTTTACCAAAGGAGAAATCAAGGCATTTTTTTGTAAGTTGTTTAGTTGACAGGTGCTTAGAAGAGTGGAGTGGCATTAGGGGCTTCTCAGTTTCTGTGGGCTCCCATGACAGCCCTTAGGTCATCTTGAGATGTCTTGGAATTCACCGGACAGCTGGAGTTAAAGACATCATGGTAGCTGTACCAGTAGAACCACAGCAGCTTTGCTTCCCTTCACCCTTCCCTCTCTGAGGGGATGGCCAGCACAAGCACACTCTGTGAAGTCTTGAGGACTAAACCTCTGATGAAAAGGAGATGGGCACAGTTCATCTACCCTGAATTTACCTACCTGTTCTCTGGCCTCCTTACAGTGACACCTCCAGCAATGTCCTCATCCTCATGACCAGGGAAATGGAGGTGGAGGGTATAATAGGAGATGGTACAATGAAGAAGCAAAAATGGAAAAAAGAACATCAATCAGTGGAGGGAAAAAAAAACAACTTTCCAAGACAAACACAATTTCATCACTTTTGCCTGGCACAAGCTGAGAATGGAGAACCATTGTATTCCTTCCTACCTTCCTTCCTTCATTTTTTCCCCTCTTTCCTTCTCTCCCTCCATTTCCTCTTTTCTTCCTTTTCTTCTTCCTCTTCCTCGTCCTTCTTCCCCCTCTCTCACCTCAGCACAAAAGTCATTATTTCTAGAAGGTGACATACTCTCTTCCTAAGAGGTCCTTTGATTTTGTGCTTGTGGAAAGCTATAGCTAGAGAAAAATGTAAAAAATAATGTGTCTGTTTCAGTAGTCATCTGACTTAGGTGAACATAAATGCCATTTCTCTTCCTCTCTGACACACCCTTACCCATCACTGCACAGTTCAGAGATTGACATTGAATAAATGCATTGTTAATGTCTGTGTCGAGTGAAAGCAACCTGCTAGGGCAAACAGAAGTCAATCTCGCAGGCCTCCCTCCCTTTTTTCCTCCTCATCTGACCTTTGGAGCTCTGGTTTCCTGCAAGGAGTAAATTATTCACATCTGCTCACAGATATCAAATTGGCCCTTTCCAGGTTGCCAGCAGGGTGGGGCAGGAGGTGGCTTTGTTTGGCTGATGAGGAGGAGGAGCAACCTCCTTGTTCAAACAACGTGTACAGGTGGTTGCATGTTTTTGCTAAGTCATCCAGGGAAGACAAAAGCCCTTTGTGAGATCTTCGGTTATTCCTGGCTCCTCCTTCCTCCCCACCCCTTTGATAGACCCTTAAGTGGGTTCCAACAACTGGGCAGGGCTCACTCTGCCTTTCACCATGGCTTACATCGCCAAGTCCTTCTATGATCTTAGTGCCATCAGCCTGGATGGGGAGAAGGTAGATTTCAACACGTTCCGAGGCAGGGCAGTGCTGATCGAGAATGTGGCATCGCTCTGAGGCACAACCACCCGGGACTTCACCCAGCTCAATGAGCTGCAATGCCGCTTTCCCAGGCGCCTCGTGGTTCTCGGTTTCCCCTGCAACCAATTTGGACATCAGGTGAGGGGTCCTTTGGCTGGGAGTAGCTTTTGCAGTGCAAGGAAAGAGGCTGAATAACTGTGTTGGCGTGTCTGGAATTGAGGGGCATGCTTCCTCATCCTGGATGTTTGGGTGCAAGTGCAATATCAGAGGGAAGTAGAAGCTTAAGGTGAAACATGGAGGATGTGTGTTCTCATGGATTCATGGCCTTTCCACTGTATTACATGAGGGCCTCTACCAGGTCTATCTTTTTTCTCTATTGTATTTTTGGAGCCAGGGTACCAAATGCATGCATTTGTTGAATGAATGAGTGAAGGAATTAAGTCAAAAGTCAAACTGTGATTGGACTGACTCAGGAGACCTTTGTTCCTGCTACATTTGGTACTGCTCTGGTACCTCTGGGCTCTTGAAAGCAGCACTGAATATTTGTTAAGTTTCTGCATTTGTAAACTAGAGATAATGCCACTTAACTCACAGGATTGTTGTGAGGTTCTGTTGTGCCAAGTCGCGAGACGACCACCAAGAAGGCCACCGAGACTCAGACATTCCAAAATGCAAAAGCAAGGCAAGGCTTTATTCAAGCGAGCTGCAACTCGGGCCTCGTCCTACCCACCGACACAGCAGAGGTTAGGAGGAAGCCTCGAGCTGCGATTACACAGGGCTTATAAAGGCAAAAACAAAGTTACAGCAATCAGGTGTTCAAGCAAGCAAGATTAGGACACAGGTACAAATCTGATTGGCTCAGGGCTCGAGGCATTCTAGGGGTGGTCAGAGTTAAGCATTCCCAGTGGTTAGAGTTCTTGACCGGCTGGGCCCTAATAAGCTTGCCCTGGGTTTGCTCACAGGGCCTACTTATCTCAGGTTCACGTGGTAAAGTGGGGTTCCCATGGTAAAGTGGGGCCTGGCTTCAAAGTCTGGCACTTCAGTTCATGAGGTAAGATATGGAAAAATAATTAGAAAAACAGAAACTGACACAAATTCAAGCAATTTATTATTTAGATCAGAGTTACATTTGTTTAGATTGTCAAGTGAAAAGGAATGGGAAAAAAGCAAAGACCTCTGGGAATCACATGTACATGTCCCTCACTGAGTCAAGTTACTACATACAGATCTTTAACCCTACACCTTTACCTTTTAGTGATTCTACTATTTATTCATTGAATTGTCCGAGCAAGCAGGATGTCACCAAGTGAACCCTCTAATAATCCTCTTAGTTCAACTCACAGTGGCATAAAGGGAAGGGAAAATTATCCAATATGTAAGCAGGAAGGATGAAAGTCTCGCTGTGACAAACTGAAGCCAAAACCATTATTACTCTGCTGCTCATCATTCCCTTCTTAATTCTCCTTCCAGCCTTTGCTAGGGCAGAGGCAGAAAAGAAAGGCATAACTTCTTAAGGGACGTCCTGCAGGCCCTAGAGGTGCCTCTAGCCTATTACTCTGGGCTGCCTAGTGCTGGAGGGCGTCCATAACCTATCAGGAGCCAGCCGGCTATTTGCATCAAGAGATAAGTCTAATAGAGATCAGATGGGGCTCATGAATGTCACCATGGCCTAGAACTGACTGTACTAATGACTCTTTTAGTAGGTCAAAGGAAGAAACTATCCAGGGGAGATCTGACTCTTAGCCTGGGGAGGAGGGAGAAAATAGACTGTCTCTGGCATTTGGGGGTTGTCAAGTATAGATACTGTGACTGGGCAGAGGGTAGGGATGGTAGTGAGGAGGGGGTGACAAGTAACCGATTCTGAGCACAGCTTTTGTGGCTGAGAGGTTGGGTGTCTTGATAGCAAAATAAAAGCAGTAATACAACTTTTAGTCCTCAAGCACTTACTCCTTCAACCCCTATTCTAGATCAGAAAACCCAATTTTTCATCCTATTTATTTCTGTTGGCCACTAAGTAGTGCCATTTAGACTCCATTAATTGTTGTTACTTACCTACTTTGTCTTTCCCTTGTATGAGTTCCTCCTTTATCAGTGTCCTCCTATTAGCATTTTAGTTTTAGGATAAGGTAGATGAAAGCCAGACACTGTAATCCTATTCTCCTGGGCTTCACTTTCACCCTTTATTTGAAGAGAGAGAGGAAGGGAGCGGAAGAGAGAATATGAGAGGTGAAGGGGGAGAGAGAGAGAGAGAGAGGGAGAGAGAGAGAGCGCGCGCACGCATGGGTACATAGATGGTTGTAGGTAAGTAAGGTAGGTTAGAATGGCCTGTGCCTCATCTCCTTTCCTTCTTCTGCCCCCAAATCCAGGTTCCCAGGAATTTCAAATAAATACTTTATGAACCACTCAGGGTCAGTTATGTTCAGAAGCAAGTTCATATGTTTGTTCAGTTACGTATAAGAGCAGCAAAACTAGCGCAACTATATGAACTTCAGAAATGGCCTAGCACACTATCAAACAATAGCAGGGAGAGGGAAAGAGACAGATAAAATGGAGGATAAACATACACATTACATAGATAGAAAAGAATGATACTGGCATGGGAATTTTGGAGAAAAGGTTTCCAGTAGTGGGCCCTTGGCTTCCTCTTCCTGTTTCCATGTTCCTTGTCTTTTTTTCTCCCCTAGGAGAACTGTCTGAATGAGGAGATCCTGAACAGTCTCAAGTATGTCCGCCCTGGAGGTGGATTCCAGCCCACCTTCACTCTTGTCCAAAAGTGTGAGGTCAATGGGCAGAATGAGCATCCTGTCTTCGCCTACCTGAAGGACAAGCTCCCCTACCCTTATGATGACCCATTTTCTCTCATGACCGATCCTAAGCTCATCATGTGGAGTCCCGTGCGCCGCTCAGATGTGGCCTGGAACTTTGAGAAGTTCCTTATAGGGCCGGAGGGGGAGCCCTTCCGCCGCTACAGCCGTACCTTCCAAACCATCAACATCGAGCCTGACATCAAGCGCCTCCTCAAAGTTGCCATATAGATGTGAGCTGCTCAGCATGCTGATCTCCCACTCCTTCCACACCCTAAGCACTCTTCCTTAGGACTCAGCGTGCCCTCAGGGGGCACTGCTAGACCTAAGCTTTCTCTGTACACCACTCTTCATTGAAGAGCCTTGCCTTTCCCATCTGCCTCTTTCCTTTTATTCTCTCAACATTCCCAGTATTTTAACTTGGGGCTCTAAGACTAGGTAGGCCTTGGGGCCCTGGGCCTTCACAGAATGATGGCATCTTCCTAAATCCTAATGGACGATGTCTGAAAAGCGTGAAGGGCCTAGAGCTAGCCTGCTAGCTAATGAGTCTAATAAAGGGCAGGTGTGGAAATGGCCAGGCTCTTTGTGTCTTCTTGTCAGCTGGGTGGTACACATTGCAGTGGGACAGGGTGGGTAGTGGCACACTAGCTCCTCTTTAGTGGAAGGAAGCTGATCAAGGGAATACTCTAATGGCTATCTGGAAAGCAGACTCTGGTCAAGGTCTGTTGTGGCAAGAAGAGTTGTAGCAAATGTGAATTTTATTTTATGGCTCCTCTCTAGAACTGGGAGGAAACAGGAAGAGAACTAAAAGCCTCTTTGGCTGGGAACACTAGGGGGTTGTTGGATGATTACAACCAGGAAACTATCCTAACACAGTGAGTATTTGCCCAGCTAGGTATTATCTGTACTTTGAGAAATCCCTGAAATTCCCTTTGGTCAACTACTGACAGCAAGGGCACACAGAGTACAGTTTCTGGAAACACAAAACTTTATTCTTTTCCAAGTTACCTGATGGGATAGTATGGTTTTGATCTTTTGCTAGACTGAGTTTCCTTTCAAAAGTCACATTCTTCCCCTTCTTCTCAAGCTCTAAGTCTGACAAATTTAGGCTGAAAACAAACAGAAGCATGAATGACTGGGTCATATCTTCCTCCAGAATTTATGACCTGCCAGAGTTAGAACTGTTGTATGGAATGGCTTTGTTAGGACAGTGTCTCTCCTCCACTAGCACATTCCCAAGTTATCTCACCACCAAGGCTGGGTTCTATCATGTTCTCATGTGCTGAGGCACTACCTCATCCTGAAACCTTCTTACTACACTTTTTCCTTTGGCCACTAGGTGGAATATTTTACTTCTCACTGAAAGCCTGAAGGGGTAGTTTTGCAAACTAAATACTGTTCGAAGAATCCCATGCTGACCCAGAAATGTTTTCCCTTTAATCTGCTTTTCCAAGTCCTTATATCATCTGCGAAGCCAATGTGGAACAGAGACTAAGGTTCCTCACTGTCTGACCTTCAACTAAAAGTCTGTCATTGGTGGTGCTTTACTGCAAAAGGGTAAGCTGAGCATTATAATGGGAATCCCCTGGCATCCTTCTGTAGCACTTTCTGCTAAATTAAGGCTGCCCTCAACCTGACACAAGCCTTTCAGATTCTTTCTCTTAAAGCTATTGGGGTGGTTTTGAGGGAGCATCATCACACACTGATTTCTGAGCAGTTAACTACGGAGACAAATTACTTCTCTGATAAAATGAGAGGTTCACACTGGAAATCATACTATGATTTGTTCATCACTTTGATGGTGCTAGAGCCCGTTGTTACATTCGGCAAAAGCCAGCTATCCTGGATGTTAGCATTATGTCACTGGCAATTGAAGGCTTGATATGCCAGTGCAGTGTCTTGGGTCTTTCCTATGAGACTCAAGTTGAATGAATAATTTAGGGATTCCCAAAGGAATGGGCAGTTCAGTATAAGTGATTTGCAAGGAGTCAGAAGGAACTACCAAGCCAAAAGAAGGCTCCTCAGGGAGATGCTGTTTGATTCAGACAGGACCTGACCAGTTTGGCTCAGAGGGAACAGGTGGGAAGGATGGCAGAAGTCTGTTTTACAAGGACCCTGAGCTTTAAACCTTTCACTGTGGTGTTATTAAAATGAAGAGAAAGTATTCTTTTCCTTTATTTTTCATCTGTCTCCCTTTCCACCCTCAGCAGCAGCAAATTATGGTCACCAACACAAAAGGCAAAGCTTTTTCATGGATAAACAAATTCTTTTAATCAAATTTCCCTGGGGCACTGAGAAGTAGAGAGAAGTCTCATTAACACACTTCCAGAAGTGCTGAGATAATGCTGCTCAATTTAGAGGGATGACATAATCATTCTCTGAGAGTTCTCATACAAAATACAATTTGGAAGAAGTATCTTTAGGGGGACCAATATATACAGACTGAAATTGATTATATTAATGACTATGTCCCTATTGCAGTATTTTCTTAAAGAAACACTGAGCCAAACTCTAAAACTTCCTTAAAATCACCATCACAGCCACCAACAAACTACCAGTTATCAAATAGTTTCTATATTCATTAACAGCACTAAGTACTTTTTTTATTAACTAAATTTTATTGACAAGGTGTTGTGCAAAGGGGGTACAGTTACATAAGGTAGTGAGTACATTTCTTGTCATATCTGTTACACCTTCATTTTTCTTTCCCCTCTCTAGTTCAAGTAGGCATATATACAATATCCAGTGTACCAAAATCATATACAGTAACCATGTAGGGTACACCAAAGGAAATTCACCTAGAACATTAAACCTAACAGCAACAATAGAATTCTCCTGTGTCCTTCTCTTGGAGTTTTTTTTTTTTTTGCTCATCCTCATCTTATATAATCATGTGTACATAGCTGTTGAGCTATTGTGACCCACCGATAGATCTATCCTAGACCTTTTTATGTTTATTTAGTAGTTGTTTGGTTTTAGATACATAATGTAAAGTCACTGAGCCAAACGTGGAAATACCACTTGAAAAGAAGTTTGTTACTTTGCAGACCTGGTCTCTACTGTCCCCCCTCCCCCAACAGTCATATATCAAAGAGACCAGCACTAAGTACTTTCTATACATTTGGTTATTTATTCCTCATTTGGACCTGATGAGTTTTTAATCACTATTTAAAGAGAATTTAGGTGGGCAGGACACTTGCCAGGGACAAAAGAGTAGAAATGAAAGCTAAGCCTGGTCATCCTAAGTCCCAAAGCATCTGCTTTTAACCACAAGACCACAGTGCTGCTCACATTTTCTTTCATAAAGCCATTGACGGGTCCAGGTAATTACTATTACCATTATTATTTGCCCACTCAGGACCGCACACTCCATTTGCATGTTCACAGCTAGCACTCAACCATGGCTCCAGTCCAGTCCTGAGAGTCTCAGGGACTTTCCTGCCTGGGCTGGCTTCAAACCAGGATAATCAGATCTCAACCTCCTGAATAGCATAACCAGTATTACAAGCATGAACTATGAATGCCCAATTGGGTCCAAGTTATCTGAGTTACTTACATTAAGACAGCAAGGAAACAACTGAAGTAGCTCCAATACATAAGAATGCATATTTGCATCCAGGTATAAATGAAAATCTGTTTATATGTATATGTTTTACATATATGTATGTGCATTTATGTAGACACAATCCTATACAAACATTTCTTTGTAGATATGTATATAGGCAATTGGGGCTAATCATCCTAGAAGACAGTACTATCTTTATAAACTCTGGTTACATGAGACAGAAGGGAGTCATAGATGAAGTGTAGTAAAAAAGTGGAAGAGAAAGAATGTGAATGTTTGGTGGAAGCCAGGGATGGAGTGAAGATGTTTCCTCATCCTTTCCCTTTCCTTTCTTGTTGGGGACTCAGTTTTGGCCTTGGTGGGGAAGGGTGACAAGAGCTCCCGAGATGCTGCCCTTCCCCCAGCCCTGGGACAGTGTTGGGGCTAGCCACTCCCACCTTCCGGCCTCAACAGGAAGAGAAGACCCTGCCCCTGGGGGAGGCAGACACGTGTGTGCCACCATGATGGGGGTTGTCCAGCCCACAAAGGAAGTTTCATGACATCACCTGATGGACATGGTCTTTAGCCTATGAGTGGCCCTTTGGCCAGTCCCCCTTCTTTCCCGCCATTACCGCTATATAACCCCCCCCCCCCCAATTAAATCCTTTGAGACCCATTCAAACATCCAAACGTCTCCCCGACATCTTTGTCCTTCGGCTCCTGACACATTATCGGGGGCCGAGGAAGGGATTTTGGCATCCCACTTCAGCTTAGAGCAGTCCGGTAAGGGCACGCCTTACTCCTTCTGCTGGTATGAGGGGTAGGGCGGAGTTTGTTTCATAATTTGAGGTTCAGGCATTTCTCTGGGAGATGGGGGGAAGGGGTCCTCAGAGGCCCCGACACTTTCTGACCTAAAATTCTGAATCGCAAGCATTAGGAAAATAGCAACTAGCTACTCATAATACACAAACGGAACAAAAAAGGCCATTGAGAAAGCCCTGCAGAGAGCACTGCATACCTCAAATTGCTTTCCTTTACAATTAAAACTCCATGGAGTGTTTATTATAGCCCTATCACAACAGCCAAGTTAGGAAATCATCCTAGAAGCCCACCAAGGGATGCATGAAGAGAATGTAGCATATAAATACATTTTCTTTAGTCACAAGAACAAAACTTCCATTTGTAGAAAAGTGGGTAGAAGTGGAGATCACCATGTTAAATGAAATAAGCCAGACTCATGTTTTCTTTCTAATGCAAACTCTGGATTAGAAAAGAAGAAATTAAAAAGCTAGATGCTGGAGCTCACAACTATAATCCTAGCAGTATACTAAGGAAGTTGAGATCTGAAGATCAAAGTCAAGGCAGATAAATCCAAGACTCTATCTTCAATTAACCAGCAAAAAGCCAGAAATGTAGGCAGGGCTCAAGTGGTAGAGTCAGTTATGAGCAGTCAAGTGCATGCATGAGGCCCAGAGTTTAAACCCCAGTTACCGGCACAAACAAAAAAAACATGAAAATAAAAGGGAGATTGTTTGGGAAGAAGTTAGAAGGAGGAGGGACAAGAGAGTAATATGTGTGGGTATATGAGTAAACATGACCAAATTACATTAGGTGTGCAGATATAATGAAAGCATTAAAAATGTGCAACCTTTCAAAAAACCCAATAATGTCATTTTATATGATACTTTCTACTTTCAACTATTCTCTTGAAGAAACTGAGATACAGACAGGATAACTATGGCAAAGCTAATTCTACATACACCATGTGTTCATGATTTATTTTCTACCTAGTTAGGTACAATGTTGTATCTCACAATACAGACTTGTACTACCATCAACAAACTGACATTTTAGTACTGAACACTTCAAGTTCAGTTAAATAACTACAATTGTCCACAAAACAAAAGAATGAAACCAGCAGTATTTCTGATACACTGAAATATAGAACAGTGAACATATATGTCTTAGTAACAATCTATATAAAACAGAAAATATTTGGTTGTGCCAAGCTGGGTTATATGTCAATTAATTAGTACTGAGGGATGCCAAGACCTAGCTAAAACAATACAACAACAAATGCAGGCTGAGTTTTTCATTTAAGACATCTACTATACAGACACCAGATCTGTACATCATAAAGTGAACAGAGAAAGAATGAGGAATCAGACCACATTTCCAATGACAACTACAAGTGATTTCTTTTCCATCAAGAAGCTTAAAGCTTTTTGCCTAATTACCTTTTATTTAAACAGGAAAATAAGGATTCAGTGGGACTAGATTTAAGAGGTTTTTATTCTATTAGAACACAGCATTCTAGAAGATACAGGAACACAGCACAGAACAATGGTATGAAAACGAAATATGTGGATAAGATCTTCTGTCTTAACTTTTTGTAATCTATCCAAAACAAATAGATGATATGTTCTGCAACAGAATAGGAATCAGCAGGGACATATAAGATCATATTCATGAGCTTCCAGCTTGCTAAGCTAGAACCACTAGCAAACTTCAAGAATGGACAATGCAAAAGCTATAATAGGCTTACTGCTGCTATTTAAAGTAATGAATTTTCTCTGCTTTTTGAATTCATTTCACCAAACCATCTCCTCAGCAGGTCAGATATAGATTTACAGCCAAAAGAAAAACATTTTCCAGGAATAAAACAACTAATTCTGATACAGCAGCTGACTTAACTTTTTTGAGTTAAACTTTTCTGAGTAATACATATTTTATTTGACATGAGATTCCTTGGAGTGCTGTCACTGATATTCTCAGCCTCTTCCTAACCTTGCCAAGCCCTTAGCAGGTCATCAAAATTAGAATTAGAATTTTCCTCAACTAAGAAATGTATGTTTTTCTTATGATTATACTAAGATTATGGTTCTTTGGGAGGAAGACTACAGAGGAGAAGTGCCACTTTCTTCAAGGGTACATGTTGTCAACATGCCTTATTGTTGATGTTAAGCAACCTTGATATAACCTGGCTGTTGAACAAATTTCCCACTATAAAGTTACTTTTTCTCCCTGCTTCCCATATTCTACTCTTTGGGGGAGAGAAGGAAGTCATTATGTGCACAATTCATACTTAATGAGTAGAAGTATCTATAGAAATTATTAACCCGGGGCTGGGAATGTCGCTTAATGGTAGAGTGCTTGCCTAGCATGCATTCCATTTCTCAGTACTACATAAACAAAAAAAGCTGGAAGTGGAGCTGTGGCTCAAGTGGTAGTCTTGAGCAAAAGAAACTCAGGGACAGTGCCCAGGCCCTGATTTCAAGCCAGAGGACTGGCAAAAAAAAAAAAGAAAAGAAAAGAAAAGAAATTATTTACTCACGAGAGACCTGTTTTTACCTCTTCATCTCATTCATTCAATCACATATTAATCAGAATGGACTCATATTTATTATATAGTTTGGATCATAATCCAGTAGCACTTCATTTATTTTTGCTCAGCTGTGGTCTCTGGGAGCTCCTCTAGTTGCTCCTTTGTCTGACATACTCCTGGTCATATTTTTATGTGTGTGTGGCATAGATTCTCTGGGCTCATCTTGCATATTTCCTGCCCTATACCAAACATTTTCCGAAGGAGTTCGGGTTCCTTCTATGGAAAATCAAGATCTGAGCCCGAGGTATACTTTCAGGCTAAATAATTGTTAACTAGAAACTTCAACAAAACAGCATGGCTCTAGAACAGTACAAATCCTCATTACTTTTTTGTTCAAAGAATTGCTGTTTAAGCAGTAAAAACAAAACAAAAAAGCATGCAAAAAAGTTTCATTGTTACATAAAACATCAGTATTGCTGTATTTTAAACTAACCAGCATGGTTACAACAAAACTAGGAATCTTAGAATAACAGAGTCATTTGTCGAGGGTCATCAGGGAGAATACTTATAGTATCTTCAGCTTTGCCACATAACAGACACAGCATGGTGTATTCCTAGAAGACAAAGTATATAATTACCTCAAGGCATACAGAAAAGCATGCTTTATAACTTCATTGGCTAAGGCTTTTCTACAAACTGCCATAGATATTCTCTATGTACATTAGATCAATTTATTCAACAATTATCAGCAATATTTTAGGCATATTCTGCATATCCCCAGAGCCTTTTCTTTATATAAACTGAATACACAATGTTGCTTTATTTACTACATATAAGAATGTCATCTTAGAAGTGCAGTTATTTCTTGGACTTAAAAACCTACATATTTAGCTTAGTGCTTCTATTTAAAGCAATTTAAGTGTGGGAACCTAAGGATAAATTTCTATTTACAGAACTGTACTTTCCTTATAGGATATTAAACTCTTTTGAAGGGAAGGAAGAAAAATATGCAATAGGAAAGAAAGAAAAAATAATAAAATTTACAATCTGAAAAGGCTATTTTTAATTTAGTATAGAAAAGTAATTGTGTTAAATTCACTAACACATCATGCCTCATATTTAAACAGCCAATTGCTTGAAATATCATCTATTTAAAGAGTTTGTGTCTTGGGCTAAAAAATGTCCATAATGGAGACAGAGGGATTTTATTTTAGGCAAAAATCCTTAGGGCAAAGTCTTGTCACTTTCCCGAATATTTAATACAACCATACACTATACACTATGTAAACATATTTTAAACTTTAAAAAAAAGTTCAGTCTTCTTTAGGAAAATAAATGTGTTAAATCTATTAGTATTTCTTTTTTTTTTTTATTGCCAGTCCTGGGGCTTGGACTCAGGGCCTGAGCACTGTCCCTGGCTTCTTTTTGCTCAAGGCTAGCACTCTGCCACTTGAGCCACAGGGCCACTTCTGGCCTTTTCTATATATGTGATGCTGAGGAATTGAACCCAGGGCAAACACTCTTGCCACTAGGCCATATTCCCAGCCCAAATCTATTAGTATTTCTGTACCTGATATTGAGATTTCTAGTTGTCTGGAAACTAATCAATCAAGACAGAGTCTCGGGTCTGGGCAAACACTAGAAAGGGTTACGAAGGTAGACAGAGAAAATGGTGCTATGTCTTAGAAACAGACAACTTTGTTCCCTTTCTCACTGGCAAGTTCAAGGAGGGCAACCCAGCTGTGGTAGTAGAAAGATTATTATTTTTTTAGCTTATTAATTTTTTTAGCTTATTTATTTATTTATTTTTATATTATTTTATGTCACTCCTGGGGCTTGAACCCTGGGCCTGAACACTGTCTCTGAGCTCTTTTTGGTCAAGGCCAGTACTCTGCCACTTGAGCTACAGCTCCACTTCCAGTTTTTCTGGCATTTTGGAGATGAGTCACATAGACTTTCCTGCCTGGGCTGGTGTCAAGCCATAATCCTGAGATCTCAGTCTCCTGAGTAGCTAGGATCACAGGCGTGAGCCACCAGCACTTGGCTGAAAGGCTGATTCCTAAAAACTATATTTTAATTAATTTGATTATGTTGGGTATCAAACCCAGGGCCTTCTGCGTGCTACATTGGAAGTCTACCACTGAGCTACATACCCAGGCCCCACACATTTAATTTTTCAGTCTACCATACACATACAGTAGGTATACATGGAGGCTAGAACTTACAGAACAAATATGAGTCTCATGCATTAAAAATAAGAATCCAGCCTCTCTGATGTCTTTTTACTGCTCTCAAATACCTCTACTGTTTTAAACCAGCAGATATTACTAGTGGGATAACAATCTCTCACTGGAAATGTAGAAATAAGTAATAGTCAAAAAGAGAAAATGTAAGCTCAGAGTCAGTATATCATGCCTGTAATCCTAGCTACTTAGGAGGTGAGAGCTGAGGATCATGGTTTGAAGACAGCCCAGGCAGGAAACTCTGTGAGACTCCAATCTCCAATTAACCCTAGTCCCTCCAAAAAAAAAAAAAAAAAAATCAAAACAAAAACCTGGAAATGGAACTGTAGCTGAAGTGGTAGAGTGCTAGCTTTGAATGCCCAGGCCCTAGTCAAGTTCCATGAATGGCACATACACACACACACAAAGGAAAAAAAAATGTGTGACATTAGCAGACAGTTCTGTTTTCAACCACTTTAGCCTCTGTCAAATTTATATTAAGTGTCCATGTGCTTTGTGAGGTGCACCAGTAATCATGAAAGAAGGCAAGGACAAAATCTGACCTTACCTAATTCACAATCTAACTTACAGGGAAACCCAAACAAAGAAATGAACCCCACACATGATATAATCTGGCAAGATTTTTTAATTGGTGAGACTGATTATACCTTTAAACTTATAGATCATCTGAACACAAAATTTATTACAAGTCAATGTTTGGAATTCAAAAGCAGTTTTCCACAGTAGCAGTATTATATACACAACAGTTAGGTTCCCAGGAAAATCCACATATCTTTTAAGTTCATATTGTACAAGTGCTATGGAATCTAACCATATATAGCATTCCTATATGAGAAAGTATGTTTAGAATTCTAACTTGGAATGTCAGGAACACAGTGCCCCAGGCAGCATGGTGGCATTAGCATACCTTTCCCTCAAAATGACCAAGTGGGAGGAATACTACCTCCCAGTCATTCACAGGGAACATCTAAGGCCCCACATGACCATGATCAAGAGGGAGAGATTTGGAGTGAGTGTGCAATAGGTAAGAACTCAGAGTAAGAACAGATTCTTTGTTTATTCCAGTGGTCTCTTGGTCCTTTCCTTGTTACTCCCTATTAACTATGACCCCACATCCTTTTCCCTGGCCCAGTGGAGGGGAAAACAATCTTATAGTTCCTTTCTTATTTCCTAAGGTAAACACATCCATGTGAGTTTTTTCTTTTGTTTTATTTTTTGGTTATTGTTGTTTTGGGCTTGAACTCGGGGCCTGAGTGCTGTCCTTGAGCTTCTTCAGCTCTATCACTTTGAGCCACAGGGCCACTCCCACTTTTCTGGAGTCTAAGTGGAGAGAAGAGTCTCAAGGACTTTCCTGCCCAGTTGGCTTTGAACCCAAATCCTCCGATCTTAGCCTCCTAAGTAGCTAGGATTATAGGTGTGAGCCACTGGTGCCTGGCTTCTAATATATTTTCTATCTAAACTTTATACTTCTGTCTGTGTTCACCTTCCCCTCTAGTCATGCCCTTAGGAAATCTTACTTTGTTCAATAATGGTATTATGGTTGTCTTTAAAAACAGAATTCTTATCTTTTAGAGATGAAATATTTACAGAGCTTTGTTTGTGCTTTACTTAAAAATGATCCCAGGTGGGCTGGGAATATGGCCTAGTGGCAAGAGTGCTTGCCTCCTACACATGAAGCTCTTGGTTCGATTCCCCAGCACCACATATATGTAAAACGGCCAAAAGGGGCGCTGTGGCTCAAGTGGCAGAGTGCTAGCCTTGAGCGGGAAGAAGCCAGGGACAGTGCTCAGGCCCTGAGTCCAAGGCCCAGGACTGGCCAAAAAAAAAAAAAAAAATGATCCCAGGTGCTTTGAGAATGATGAAGTATAATAAAGTAACATGACACTGACGAGTGTAGACTAATAGACTATCCTGCCTACTTTCAGTTACATTTACATTTTCCCTAAGACATTTTGAATAAAGACAACAATGGTGTTATGGAAGCATACCTTAAACCTGAACTACTGGTAAAAAAAAAAAAAAAGAAAAGAAAAGAAAAACAACTACAAAAGCAATACTTGCAAAACTGTTTGGTGTAAGTGAACTGAACACCTCAGGGGGGGAAAGGGTAAGGGGGAGGGGGGAGGGGGGTATGAGGGACAAGGTAACAAACAGTACAAGAAATGTATCCAATGCCTAATGTATGAAACTGTAACCTCTCTGTACATCAGTTTGATAATAAAAACTTGAAAAAAACAAAAACTTGCACTACTACTCGGATAAGGTAAGAGCCAAAGAGCAATGGAATCAGGACAATAAGTAACAGTAGATACACATGAAAAGTTCCTGGGATCATTAGGCTAGTCACTTGATGTAGGGCCTGACACAGGTATAAAAAAAATTCAGGAGAGGGAGAAAGTAGTACAAGCTGGACAACTAAGAGCAAGAAGGAAAACTGAAGTTTTTGTAAAAAGAGCGAAGATTTCATTGGCTTCAAGGTAGATAAGGGAACAATTCAAATCAAGGAGAAAGCACAAATTAGGACACTACTGTGGAAAAGGTGAGGTGAGCAAATCACATTTGGAGCAAGAGAGAAGCAGATGCTCCTGAAGGCTGGTTATGGTTAGCAGGGCTACAGGATAGTGTCTTTAAGGAAGATTAAGCCCGTAGTAGTTAGTGTTCATCTGGGGCTGCTAGTGTGATTTAGATCCTTGATGTGGTAATAAGTAAACTTGTGTTAGCTGGAGCTAGAAAAAAGCAAAAGAAATAAAGGATGAGAGGAAAGCAGGTAGGGCAAGAGTTAAAGAAGATCTAGAAGATACCTACTAAAGACTGAGTTTGTGTGCTTACTACATGAGAGAATATAGAAGGTTCCAAATCAGAGACTTCTTCCAGATCCAGGAAATCACAGCACAAGAGAAAAGGAAATGAGAGAAAAAGAAACAGTTCGAACAAATTAAAAGTATGGACTCCAAGGGAAGCAACAGTTAACAAAATCAGATCTAGAAGAGATATTAAGAGATTGAAAAGAAAGGGCAAAACAGCTAGGATTTGGTTACATTTTTGGTTAGAGTAGCCTTAGTCAAATGAAAGTGAAAACCAGTTTGCGGGGAGCTGAGATAAGGAAAATAGGTAAAAGACCTATAGAAGCTGGCTGTGGTGACGTATGCTTGTGTTCCAAGCACTGTGGAGGCTGAGACTATACTGTAAAACTCTTATTTTTCATACGGGGATGGGAGGAGAAAGGCAAAGAGAAGAAAGAGATGAGAGCCCCCCCTGGCTTTTTGCTTATTTTTCAGATAGTATCTCATTTTGTACCCTCTCACTCCCCAAGTAGATGGGACTATACGCTATTTAAAGAAAATTAAATGCAGACATTTTTACTTATGTCTCTTATGACAACAGGTTTGCAGAGATACACCCATATTTAAAGTTTCTCTTTCAATCTGTATGGAGAGAAAATAAGGATGGTTTTCTTTACTAATAGTTGCTAGTACTTCCTTTACAAAAACTTTTACGTAGATTTTCAATGATACTTTTATTATCTACATCCCCTTCCCATAACATACTCACACTTATACATTTACCTGAAATTCATCCATGATACTGAATGTATACTCATGCCTGGCTATGACATGATGACAATTGTTACACAGATCTGCCAAAACAAAGAGAAACTTATGTAATTAAGTCTTGGAAAGTTTCTTAAAACAGCACCATTTCTATTCCTGCATAATACTTAAGAAGAATCCTGTGTGATAGTTAACATAGCAGAAATCCATTATAATTTTGACCTTAATAAGAAATGCACAATCTGTCACATAGCAATTGTTATATAATTAGAATCTGAACTCAAAGGCTTAAGTGTTCATGCATTAGTTCCAAATGAAAGCTCTCTTAGGTAATCAACTGACAGATACTTGAATGTGTTTTTTAAGTAACCTGGACCTAACTACTTAAAAGCTTGTATTCTCAGAATGAGAGTAGATTGCTATTATAACCAATCATAAAAAAAATGCTGGATATTGGGGTATAATTTTCTTTTTTTCAGTGCTAGAGATCAAACCCAAAGCCTCAAGCATGCTAGGTAAATGCTCTACCACTGAGCTACATTCCCAGCCTTTCAAAGTAAATTTAATGGTAACAAAAGATCTAGGAAAAACAACAACATAAAAAAAAAACCCTATGATTTATTGTGTGCCAGGTGCTCTTTTAAATTTTTACCTATTTAGTCTCTTAATGTTCTTAAAAACCCAGTGAGATAAACATTATCATTATCATATTTTCAGAAATAAGGAAACAAAGACATACTAGTAAGTTAGTAGCACAACTAGGAGGTAGATGGTGTTGGAGCCAGAATTCAACTCCAAGTAGTCAAACTCCAAAGCCCTGCTATCAACTATCATGCACTCCTGCCTAGGTGAAGTGAATACACACACTTTACAAGAAAATGATTCTAGTCAGGTACTCCAGTGGCTCATGCCTATAATCCTAGCTACTCCAGAGGCAGAGTAGGAGTATTTCAGTTTAAGACTAGCCTGAGAAGAAAGTGTGACGTTCTATCTAAAATACAACCAGTAAAAACAAGGCAGAGGGGATGTATGGTTTAAGTAGGAAAGCACCAGTCTAACAAGCATAAGGCCCTGAGTTCAAATCTGCAAAAAGGAAAAGATACAACATTTGTCAACTGAGTATATTCCACAGGCGTGGTGTCTTTTATACCCTAGTTTCAAAATACATTTATTCTTCAAATATACTTGGGATATATCCAAGAACTAGGAGACAAGAAATGTAAATGTGAACAGTTTCATTTAGATATGGCCAAGTATTCTTTAACACTTCAATAGCCATTGGAGGCCACCACTGACTTATTCTACAGGAAGAAGGAAAATACTCATGGATGACTCTATTTTGCTTAAGGTGGTATGAAGGATTTACAAAGTTCTCTAAAAAAGAATTTGGTGCCTGAACAACAAACCTCACTTAACCGCAAAAGTAATCCTTATTACTCATAAAGCTGAGATCTGAGGATCGCTGTTGGAAGTCAGTAAAGGCAAGAAAGTCTTTGAGACTCTTATCTCCAATTAACCACCAAAGAGCCAGAAGTAAAACTATGGCTCAAATGGTAGAGCACTAGTCCTGAGTAAAAAAGCTCAGGGATAACACCTAGGCCCTGAGTTCAAGCCCAGGACCAGCACACACACACACACACACACACACACAGTCTTTTATGTAGAATATCTGGAAATAGTAAATGGCCCTGAGTTCAAGCCCAGGACCAGCACACGCACGCACGCGCGCACACACACACACACACACACACACACACACACACACACACACACACACAGTCTTTTATGTAGAATATCTGGAAATAGTAAATGAATAAGGTATGAACAATATTTTCTTCTTAAAAACTAACCAGTAATTGTGTTGCAATATAGTATTGAAAGAGGCCACAGAAAACATGCATATACACAATATGTCAACTTTGGAAGGCTAGTCAAGTGCTAACAGATTTGCATTTAAAAAAACTCAACTTAGGGGGCTGGGGATATGGCCTAGTGGCAAGAGTGCTTGCCTTTGTATACATGAGGCCCTGGGTTCGATTCCCCAGCACCACATATACAGAAAATGGCCAGAAGTAGTGCTGTGGCTCAAGTGGCAGAGTGCTAGCCTTGAGCAAAAGGAAGCCAGGGACAGTGCTCAGGCCCTGAGTTCAAGGCCCAGGACTGGCCAAAAAAAAAAAAAAAAAAACCTCCACTTACGATCATAGGTAATTATTTCTTCTCCATCCTCCTCTTTCAGGGATTTGTTAGTAATCAGCATAAAATCCCGCTTACTGCATATTGCACATCCTGTAAAGTTCAGTAGAAAAGATCCATTCTCCAGACAAGTGTTACCCTAAAATGTTAAAAATAGGAATTTAATTTTCTTTTATTTTGAAATCTTTAGTAAAAAATGATAGACTTAAGGATCTCTAAAGGAGAAAACCAAAGTTTTTTTTCAAAAAGGGAATTTACAGTCAGGATCATGCCTGTAATCCTAGCTACTCAGGAGGCTAAGATCTGAGGGTCACTGTTTGAAGCCAGCCAGGACAAGAAAGTCCATGAGACTCTTATCTCCAATTAACCACCAGGAAACTGGAAATGTGCTGTGGTCAAAGTGGCAGAGTGCTCGCCTTGAGTGAAAAAGGTCAAGGACAGTGCCCAGGCCCTAAGTTCAAGCCCCATGACTGGCCCCAAAAAAGGGGGGGAGGGATTTACTTGCTTGAAAGCTATACCAAGTAATTTTTTAAATTAGTAGCTTCCATAAAGAAATGTGATTCAAGATAAATAAAACTAAAGTACAGGGTAAGTCTGTAAATCTGAGGAATATAATTGTGTTTAAAGGACAGAACTAAATATGAGTAGATATTAGAAATAATAATAGAACCTTAGTAATACCTAAAAAGGAAAAATTAGGAAACAGATAATACCCAATAATATTAAATGAAGCATATCATAATATCTGGAATCTTCCCAAGATAGTAAACCTTGTGTTTCAAGGGGGAAAAAAGCTTAACATGTTAAGTAGTCTTAGAAAAGGTGATTCAGATAAATCCTAGTTGAAGATCTGTAAGAAATACAAACAGGTGTGTAAGCACCTACCCATATAGAAATGTTTTGGTAATATAAATCCAACTAAAATTTAATTTCACCTAGTAAGTAAATGACCTCTGGTAGCTTAGTTTTAAATAAGGTACATAAAAATGTGATTTTTAATTTAACCACCATCATTCACAGTAATTTTCAATGTGATTAATCCAAATCAATGATTTACTTTTATATTATTGTTGCATAACTACTGTGTTTCAAGCTAAAACAAAATACAGAAAACAGAAGATTCATTCTAGGTTGACTTGAAAATGTTTTATTACAATTTTGGCCTGGTATTTTAGAAAACACAATATAGCTCTAGTTCTAAGGGGTTTACCAAATGATTTCTGACTGAAAAAGTTGCTTTCATTTATAACTGAACAACAACAAAAACCTGGGTTCAAAACATCAGTCAGAGTCATTTCTAACTAGATTCACATTTGAGTTAAAGTTCTCAGTGTAACATTACAAAGTAGGCCAGACTTCAGTACTGTATATTTCTAGTCTGTGAAAAACATCCACTATAAAGATGTAGACATGTTATATAACAAAGATAAATAATTAAATATTACTTATTGTGCATGTAGAGCTTCCCAACAAGCTACTTTTTCTGTTAATTTTATGAATTGACAAACCATATTTCCTGCCACTTTTATTGATTTATTTACTGTCAAAGTAATATACAGAGGGGTTACAGTTTCATAATAAGGCAGTGAGTATATTACTTATCAAACTTGTTACTTCCTATCTCATTTTTTTTCCCACCTTACCCCCTCCCAAATTCCCTCCTCCACTCAGGTTGTACAGTTGGTTTACACCATATTTTCTTGTAAGAAATGCTGTTGCATTGGCTCACTTTTTACCCTTTGCCTCTCCATTTTGATGATCCCCTTCTCTTCCCTTCCCTAGTTCTGATAAACCTATATACAATATCCACAGGGCTTTTTTTTTTTTTTTTTTTTTGAGGGTCCCAGGGCTTGCACTAGGTGCCTGGGCTCTGTCCCTGAGCCTCTCCGCGCTCAAGGCTAGCACTCTACCACTTGAGCCACAGTGCCACATCAGGCTTTTTCTGTTTATGTGGTACTGAGGAATCGAACCCAGGGCTTTATGTATGCTAGGCAAGCACTCTACCACAAAGACACATTCCCAGCCCTCATGCTGCCACATTTTCTTACCCTGTACTTTGCCAAGCTCTGTGGCTTGTGCAAAAGTGGCAGGCGTGTGTGTGTGTGTGTGTGTGTGTGTGTGTGTGTGTGTGTGTCTTGGTACTGGGGCTTGAAATCAGAGCTTTGTGCTTTTGTTCAGATTTACTGCTCCCAGTTGATACCCTACCACTTACGCCATGTCTCCAAGCCTAGCTTTTTTGCTATTCTGTGGATTTTTCTGCCTGTGGTTTCAACTTTAATCCTGTAATCTCAGCCTCCTGAGTAGCTAGGCTTATAGGTGTTAGCCAATGGTGCCTGGCTTGGCTTCTACTTTTACTGTTTTTAAAAATACGTAAGATTTCAAAGAATCTCAGTTAATTGAGGGAAAAATTCCCAATCAAATCTGGAAATTAATCATGAGATTCCACATATTATCTATGGAACAACAGGACGGGAGCTCAGTTCCCTTTAAGAGGATCGCATCCCATCTTTGAACATCTGTTCAAAAGTTCCTTATTTGGACTCAAAGTCCACAAACTCATAATATCCACCCACTAGTTATTTCTAAATAAGCCCTTCAAAATGCAAAAGTAATAATAGTTCTTCCTTCTAACAGAACAGATAAAAGCAAGCAAAATGCTTTAGAAAGGCATTTCCCTGGTTTTCCAATCACCTCAAATACTTTTCTTCATTTAAATTTTCATTTCCTAGTGAATTTCTGGATGGTGAGGATTGAGACAGCATGTCACTATAGTTCAGTCCTGCTGCAAACTCATTATGTAGCCCAGGCTGGATAGTTAATTTATTCTTTGTCATATAGTCTTTCATTCCCTACATTCTTTTCTTCAGATAAGACTTTTTTTTAAATTTTGAACCCTTTATTTGGCTAATTTGACTATCTGAATTTCATACCACAAGAGCAGTTGTTACATTTTCAATCTCAAATGATGCCTGATATAAACAATTTGACCATTTTCCCCTCCAATTTCTGTAATGATACTTGAAACTTCCACTTACCTACACTGAAAACTCTAGACCATCTACAGCTTTTCCTTTCTTCTCTCTTACATTAAATCAATCAAGTCATCCCTTCTTTGAAATCAGGCCTTCATTGCCACATGCCTGTATCACTGTCATGCTATGGGACATTCCTTCACAATCCCTCTGTCCCATCATCCTAACTTCTGGCCAAGACTCATTTTTCCTAACAACAGATTTCAGTGTCATTTTTCTATTCCTAATTTTTGGATGACTGCCTATAGCTTATAGAACATAAAGTCTAGATTTCTCAATGTGACTTCTATTCTTTTAACTCACTCCAATTACAAGTTCAACCTTGTTTAATATCCTCTAAGAACTTTTCTTCTGTCATGCAATGTGCCATGGCCATTATGTCATACAAATGTTTCTAAAACCACCAGCCAAGTCAAGAAAGCCTTCCTCTCATTTGACCACTCTTGATGGAATCCAATCCTTTAGTAGTAATCAGTATCATGACTTACAACAACTGCTTGCTTTTCTTTAGTTTTATCACTATTCTTCTAAGATGTTCCTTTCTGTGGATGTATATGATAGTTAACTTTTCCAGTATTAATACTCTTTAAGTAGCAGTTAGCCGTGAATGACGGGGATATGCAAAGAACACCTACAATGGAAATTCTTTAAGGCTTCCAGTTTTGTTTGTTGCTTTTTGTTGGTTGTGGGACTTGAACTCAGAGCCTGGGCGCTGTCCCTGAGCTCTTTTGCTCAAGGCTAGCACTCTACCACTTTGAGCCACAGCTACACTCCTGGCGTTTGAGTAGTTAATTGGAGATTAGAGTTTATTGGGGACTTTTCTGCCCAGGCAGGCTTCAAACCTAGGTCCTCAGATCTCAGCCTCCTGAGTAGCATGAGCCATCATTGTGCCTGGTGCGGGGCCTCCAGTTCTTAAGGGAAAAAATGTTCCCTAGAGATACAAATAGTAATCACAGAAGAGATCATAGGGCTCTAAAAGAAAACACTGCTATAACTAAAACTTCCTGACTCATAGTTAATCTTAAGTCCTATAGGCTGTATCTAGAGATTGAAATTTCTCATGGACAGTCAGTAAATACTCCAAAGTACCCCAAAATCTAATGCTAATACTACCCTTATTCTCAAGGCAACCTTCTTTCAGTTTACTGAAAATGTATTTTTTAACAGATACAAAACTGTTTTTGCTGAAAAGAACTGCATTCTTACTTGAACCTACAAATTAGCTGAAAAAACAGAAGAAAAACCTGGCATCTCTACCTCAGTTTTTTACATTGGTCTTGATGTAAGCCATTCTTTCTACAGTCACTTTGCAATTACCCTAGATTCCAGCAAAGACAGGACTGATCAATAATATCTGTATAACAAGGACTGAAATGACACTTAAGGCACAGCAGAGCCTTACAAGACAGATCACTTACAAATGAAGACAATTACCCATAATGATGAGGCTTCACCCTGGAGCAAGGGGAATCATCTCATCCCCTCAAGTGACCAGTGGGAAGTTCTCTGGAACTTGGGAGAGGCAGAACTGAGATAATCGTCAACTAGTTCACCTGCAACTGGGACTCTTAATGCATACTTTTGCCCTCTGCCTCTAATTCTTCCTCTACCCATTTCCTCTGTACCCAAAACATGGCTGAAGAGGTAATGAATTGTCTTCTTCCTGTGGCCTGCCCTTCCCACATAGTAAATATCCTATCTCTGTCCTTCATCATGTTTCTACTGGATGTATAGGGGTGAGTGGCCAATGTGAAACATTCCTATAAACTTTCCTATCACTTTCACTATGTTTTTCTTTCCTTGTTGGATTTAAGGACAGAGGTAGACAGTTGTGCTCTCTGGTGACACTTTCAAATGATGTCCTTATGAATATTCTCCTCTAACCCCTATCCCAGGTCTTTCATTTGCTAGGTAAATGCTCTACCACTTGCTCTATGTTCATAGCCCTTCTCAGTTGTATTATCTTTTTGAGATAGGGTCTCACTAACTTTGCCTAGACTGGCCTCAAACTCACTATCCTTCTGCCTCAACATCCCAAGTAGCTTATGGACATGCTTACATACCCCTCCAGGAGCAGATTTTTTTTTTTTTTTTGCCAGTCCTGGGGCTTGGACTCAGGGCCTGAGCACTGTCCCTGGCTTCTTCCCGCTTAGCACTCTGCCACTTGAGCCACAGCGCCGCTTCTGGCCGTTTTCTGTATATGTGGTGCTGGGGAATCGAACCTAGGGCCTCCTGTATCCGAGGCAGGCACTCTTGCCACTAGGCCATATCCCCAGCCCTCCAGGAGCAGATTTTTATCATAATGAGAATTGCTTGTTCTTCTTTTCCCCAGCCTCTAACTTACTTTCCCTCTTTTCTACCTTAATCAGATATCCTTCAAGTCCCAACCCAATCCCAGCTTTCTCCGGAGGAAAAACATGGTAGTTCTACTTCCCTATCACTCTGCCTTTTCTCTAAACTTAAATAGCATTTATAATCAGTCCTATTTTTCATTTCTGTTAACCACATACTCTCCTTGTTAAGTTACATAATCTATACACACAAGTTAGGTGTACAATGAATGAAGGAGAAAAGACAAGCCTGGAAACCTACTAGGCCTTAGAAGTATAGATTAAAAAAAAAAAGTAATGACCTGGAAATCTGAATCCTGGTTAATCTAGAATATGAACTTGGGCAAGTGATTTTTCCCTCTCTGGATATTAGTTTCATCATCTTCAAAAAACGAGGTCAGAACAGACGACCTCAGATGTAGTTCTAGCTCTAAAATTGAGTAAGAGAATCTAGCGTAAACAAATAGGGTTGGAGGATGACTCTGAGGGTCGGGGAGAATAAGATTACTGTCCACCTGGGTGGTGGTAATATCACAGTGGTGAGCTTTCTCCACGGCTGTCCCCACTAGCTCAAGAGAACTTGAGTGACGGCTGACGTCAGTCGCGAGGGCGGGGACTCGGGGGCCCGAGCGCCCCAGGCGGTCCCGCCGGCCGTCCCCGGTGACCCGTGTCTGAATACAGCTACCGGGTCATCGGAAGGGGCCGTGCGGCTCTGGGAAGGCCGGCGGTGGTGTGAGGAGTCTCAAGGGCCGGCTATGGCCCTAGAACGAGAGTTCTAGGTGCCCACTTGCTCACCCGGTTGGGATATTCCTTCTCCACACAGTCCCCACACATGGCGACGCCGTTTACCGGGAACCGTCCTCCAGAGCTTCCGGGTAGGCGAAATCTCGAGAGAGCCGAGACTTTGCTTTACCGCATGCGCACTTGGATACTTGGCACCAGGAATAGTTTTGAATGTCTCCGCCTCTAGCAACTGTTGCTAGGGGTGGGCGCACCGTGATCTCCTGAGCATCAAGTGATGGGCAAGGTCTTACCGCAGGAGAAAGAGGGAAAAGGTCCCAGGACTAGCAGATGTGTGGGAACGGAGAGAGGCGGGGAGGGTCGGGCAGGGGAGGTGGGGGGTTGGGGAGGGAGAGCAGGGGATGAGACCTGGGCTAAATGCAGTATTAAATAGATGTCTTCCTGAGCGTACACTGACAGGCCGATCACAATACACTGGAAAGGATGTTGTTGTTTCTCCATGCCTCAACTTACTCTGTATGGAAACTGAAACGAAAATACTTCAAGTAACTTGCTGTGCCATTTCTTAAAGGAGGAAGAGTGATAAGAAATAAAAACTGGGCGGATGGATAAACAGCTCAATAGATAGGAGAGGCACTTGGATCTCTGCAAAGAATCTCCTGGAAAGAACATGTAAAAATGTTACTATTAAATGACCATCTGAAATCCTCTGGAGTATATACAGAAGGGAAATGTGTTTCTGTCTTTCGTCGTGTCACACAAGTACCGCAGTGGTGACGTAAATAGGACAGGTCAAATTATCCTTGCCTTATTTCCTGATCCTTTGGATCTCAAAAATGCTTATGATGGCACCATGGCTCTTTCCTTCTGTATTAAAAGCATCTTATTATTCACAATGACATAATTAACCTGAATACGGCTCCAGAGTCTATTTTTAAAAAGATTAGTAATCATTTTTGTAACAAGCTGGTTTAATTGGGTTTTCTAATACGGAAATATATCTCCAGTGGAGCACTGGCATAACCTTTTATATCTTAACATCTGGTAATGACTGAAAATCACAAGTGTGCTAAGAAACAATGCTCAAAACTAACGTCACCAGGTTTACTTTATTCTTAGAAGAATTGTAACATCTCTATTTGCATGACATTTTCAACCTTTCCAAGTATCTACTTCAGGTTCTAATTTTTTTGCAATGACAAACTTTATAAGATTGGCAAAGAAGTATGTCTCCTCTCTTAAGACAAAGAAATAAGAGAAAGGAAATGGTTAAAAGTTTGTCTATGGTGACAGAGCCATTTTGTAATCAGTCAGGACAACTGTGCAAGGCAACTTCTTTCTAACCCAACAGACTAGGCACACAGTTATAATGCATTTTAATTGTGGACGTTTGAACTGAGATGTGCTGTATGGAAAACAATATGGAAGAAGAATGAAAGCTCTCAATAGTTTATACAATTATGTGTTGAAATAATATTAATACATTAGGTTAAATAAAATGTATTATTACAATTTTCACCTTTTAAAAATGTGGTTACTAGAAGATATAACATTACACATGTACCTTTGTGCTGGGCAGGGCTTTTCTATACAATTCCCTCTCTCAATCCACCTTTAAGTTCTTTGTTTTTACAATCTAAGGACAACTTCTAATTTTACTAAATTTTATATCTCTTGTAGCTTTCTACCTATATCTATAATATCTACCAATACCTATCAATCTATCTATCTATCTATCTATATCATGATATATATGGAGGGGGGGAGGGAGGGAGGGAGAGCATGGAGTTTAGATTCAGGGCTCCATTCTTACTAGGCAGAAACTTTACTACTTGAGACCACAGCCGTTTTTTTCTTAGTAGTTTTTCAGATAGAGTCTTGTGCTTTTTGCCAACCTGGTACATCAAGTTTTCTACCTATGTCTCCTGTGTAGCATACAGATGTGTGCACTACCATGCCTGCCTTGTTTGTTGAGATAGGTTTTAACTTTTTTCCTGAGCTGGCCTCTAACAACTCCAAATAGTTGGTATTATAGGCATTTACCACCACAGCCAGATTTGATATTTATTGTGTTTGATGTGTGCAAGAAACTGTAAGGTGACGGGAACATGAGAAGACATTATACTTACTCTCCAGATTCTTGCAAAACTGCATGAGACATGAAATGAGCACACATACACATAATTAATCACTGGAAAATTGCCTGTACAAGCCCAAAATGTGGAGACTACTCCCAAGAGAGGCATTGAGAAAAAGGAATTTCTAGCTTTGAAGTTGGGGATTTTTTTTTTTTTTTTGGTTTTGGGTTTTTGTTTGTTTGTTTTTTCCTAGTCTTGGGGCTTGAATTCAGGGCCTGGGCACTGTTCCTGAGCTTCTTTGTGCTCAAGGGTAGCACTCTACCATTTGAGCCACAGCGCCACTTCTGGCTTTTACTGAGTAATTTATTGGAGATAAGAGTCTTACAGACTTTCATCCCTAGGCTGGATTTGAACCACAATTCTCAAATCTCAGTCTCCTGAGTAGATAGAATTATAGGTGTGAGCCACTGGCACCCAACTAGAATATATAGTTTTGAAACAGATTCTATAGGAATTTCAGGTGTTTGGATTTCATTCTACAGGTGTTAAGAGCCATAAAAAAACTGAGCAGTAGTGCAGTGCCAGAGTTGATGCTGAGGACTAATTATTTCAGCAGTATTTAATTGGAACTAGGAGAAATTGGAGATGTAAGAAAGAGACTAACCAGAACCACAAGGGGGAGATATACAGCTTTCTGCCTCATTACTAGTATAGAACATACATGAGGAAAATAAAATTCGATTAAAAAAAATAGCACTACAGTTACAGATCTCAAAAAGCATGTCCTTTGGCATAAATGTTTTCATGTTCAGATACAATCTAAATATTAACAAGTGTCTTTTTAACTCCCCAATATCTTGTTATTAAAGTGAGCAAGTGAAATAAATCACCTTATTCATGGGCACAGAAGATAAGATCAAAGAGATATTTATTCAAGGCTCTCCATTCAAATCTAGTCATATTTAGAAAGAGACAGCAAATGAGACTTGGAAGTTTAAGAGACAAGACTAGAAATTCAAGTGTAAATATACAAATGGGAATAAATATAAATGTATCAGAATGATAGAAGGAGAAAAACAGAGGCTACAAATGACATTAGCACCTAGATAAGGCTATTTTCTCATAAGTAAAAAAGTTTCCAAGAACTATTGTAAGGTTATCTTTTAATAGAATTTTCTCTGAGACGCTACCCTACACATGTAAATCTTTTTAAAAATCTGATGACAGTGATATATATAGTAAAATGTCAGCATGTTGCAGTTTATGTTCCTCTTTTTTTTTTTTTTTTTTTTGCCAGTCCTGGGGCTTGAACTCAGGGCCTGGGCACTGTCCCTGAGCTTCTTTTGCTCGAGGCTAGCACTCTACTTCTTGAGCCATAGCGCCACTTCCAGCTTTTTTTGCTTGTGTGGTAGTAAGGAATCAAACCCAGGGCTTCATGCCTGCTAGGCAAGCACTCTACCACTAAGCCACATTCCTAGCCCAACATATTGCAGTTATGTATACAATATTCTTTGACAATGGATTTAAGAAAAAAATGTTAAAATGATCGTGTTTGCTGACTCAATTGTTAAGCCATATCCCTGGTACAAGATTAAAATTTTCATCTCAATGAAACCCCTTTGTATAATTATGCTTATTTAAAAAATATTAAAGTTTTTTCTTAAAGAGTGCAATTCAAGGCTGGGTGCAGTAGCTCATGTCTATAATTTTGTCTACTTAGGAGGCGGAGATTGGGAGGATTACAGAATTGAGGTTTGAGACCAACCTTCGGCAAATTTTCTTAAGACTCCATCTCAATCAAAACTGGATATAGTAACACATACCTATCATTCACTCCAGCTACATGGGAAGCATAAATAGGAGGATTGAGGACTCATCTTTTACAAGGCATACATATGACTGCTTGTTAAAAAAAAATAACTAAAAACTGTGTGTTTGTTGGGGGGGGGGTAAGGAAGGTATTTGGGGACTGCATTAATTACCTTAAGAGTGTGTTTTTAAGTGCAGCAGCAGGACCCATCAGCTGCATTGGACATTGATGAAAGTGAACCAAGCAACTAGTGAGCAGAGATGGGAGGGAGGGAATGAGAGAGAAGGAGGGAACAGCTGATACTAAGCAAAAGGAAAGAAATGTACTTATCTCCTGGTATCTATAAAGGTAACTGCTGTATATCACCTCTAAAACAACAATTTAAAAAGAGTATGATTTTAGACATGAAAAAAAAATAACTAAAGCAAAATAGGATATGGCTTAAGTGGTGAAATACCCACCTGGCAAGCCCAGCCCTGAGTTCAAATTCCAGTACCACCTCTTACTCCAAAGAGTTCAATTTGAATCTTTTATTCTTAATGGGAAAAAACAACATACATTACTTTATAAACCTCCATTTTTAAGCAAGGAACTACTATTTTTTTCTTGCAAAGATATTCCAGCTTGTTGAATACCAGGAAAATAGTATACATGATTCTCATGGGTACCTGCTTCAGTCTGCAGACTATATTCTAAAGAAGCGACCTGGAAAGCATGAAGTCATGTTGCTTTGATCTTTATAACAATAAAATCCTAAATAAAAAATGAATGGGACTTAAGTAATACTGTGTATTCCCACAGGGAAAAGGCAAGAGGACTTTGTTTTTTGTTTTTTTGCCAGTCCTGGAGCTTGGACTCAGGGCCTGAGCACTGTCCCTGGCTTCTTTTTCTGCTCAAGGCTAGCACTCTGCCACTTGAGCCACAGTGCCACTTCTGGCCACTTTCTGTATATGTGGTGCTGGGGAATTGAACCCAGGGCCTCATGTATACAAAGGCAAGCACTCTTCCCACTAGGCCATATCCTCAGCCCCGGCAAGAGAACTTTGAAATCAACTAGCAGCAATATGTACATACCTACATACATATTTAAACAAGTCACACTAAGTGGTAGAATATTGTCTGTCCACCTGAGACACATGAGTCTGGAACCCACACAAATTGCAGCTAGCAACTTTTTTCTTGAGGGTGAAAGCTAGACAAACTAGCTATGGCAAGGCACTTATAGGCCAGTGTCAGATGTGGAAATACTCTGCATTCATTTTCTTCCCAGAGCTAGGAGGAAGCTCAAAAAGGGAAAGATGAAGTCAACAAGGTATCTCGCGGTATGGATAGGGGGCACCACAGTAAAGCCTGCTCAGACCTCAAACTTGAGCAAGTCAGAATCCCAGCCATAGGACCTGATAGGATGATCTTCACAAGTCTTGGGTCACTCCATGACTGACACCTGATTGTCATCGTATGACCAGACACTAAAGGGAAGCTAATCCAGCAGCACTCAACTGCCTCTATCTGCTCTCCATATGGCTATGTCTCGTGTGTGTGTGTGTGTGTGTGTGTGTGTGTGTGTGTGCATGCCACTCTTGCTTGAACTCAGGGCCTGGGTACTGTCCAGAAGCTAATCCAGCAGCACTCAACTGCCTCTATCTGCTCTCCATATGGCTATGTCTCGTGTGTGTGTGTGTGTGTGTGTGTGTGTGTGTGTGTGCATGCCACTCTTGCTTGAACTCAGGGCCTGGGTACTGTCCTTGAGCTTTTTTGCTCAAGGTTAATAATATTCTACTGCTTGAGCCACATCTCCATTTCTTGCTTCTTGGTGGTTAATTGGACATAGAAGTCTCATGGACTTTCCTTCCCATGCTGCCTCCAAACTGCAGTCCTCAGATCTCAGCCTTCTGAGGAGCTAGTATTACAGATATGAACCACCAGTGCCTGGCTATACTTGTATCTTTGAACTAGTTGTTGCTAGAAGATGATCAGGGAAACTGGACACTGCTGTGCAGTAGAGCATTATGGAAGAGGTCACAGAAATTCTCAATGACCTCCTGAAGCTCATCTGATGCATTCTCAAGTGCAGCAACCAGCATAATTATCACCATATTGTACACCACAAAGAAAGATATGTGGGGTGGATCTGTGATACACAGAGCCACCATGTCCTCACTGATATACCTGAGAAGCAGATGGTTTTCAACCTGAAGCTGCATTTCCATGTGCACAGCTGTTGCAGTCTAAGTACTGAAAGAAGCTCTTGTGGGGACATTGTGCTGTGTTCTTCCCACAGCCACATGTATATCAGCAGCCAGTATTTTAGGAAGCTGCCGAATGGATCCCTAAGGAAGATCGTCCATGCCTGTCTGACTTTCTGGTGGCACTGGAGAGGAAACCCCCTTCACCTAAAGTAAGTCATCCTCAAAGTCCAAGTGGCATAATGTGGCCAGTGCTCCACAAGTCAGTGAAAGGGCTTTCAGGGGTCACCTGGAAGGCATAGATGGCCTGGCACTCCAGCAACAGGATGAACAGGATGAACAGGATGTTTTTGCAGAAGAACAGCCCTTGGTTGTGACAGGACCCTTTATCACACCTCAAAGTGTATCGCATGAACATCCAGTGTGAAGGTTAATGATGCAGAGGAAATAGTCCTCTAGAGGGAACAGTGGGTTGGGGAGGGGGGCACTGGCTCACTATTTGCCTCATAGAACGGAAGATGAGGCCCATCCTGGAGGCAAGCAGTGGAACTCAGGATGACATGCAGACAGTTGTCTATGAAGAGGCTATGCTGTGGGTTCAGATGCTTCTGTTGCCTGATACATTGATCATGTGTAGCAGGACAAAAACACAAAGAGCCACGCTCAGAGGCTGAGTGTGGCCCCTTGTCATTGCCTTTGGACATACATCTCCCCCTTCATATTCCTGCAGTAGGTCCTCTGCTACCTGACAACTCAATACTCAGAGACTTCAAGAGATGCCTAGTCAGAAGAAAAGGCATTGAAGTAGCATCCATCAAGTGAGAACAGACACAAAAACCTGAAAGGTTTTTTTTCGTTGTTGTTGTTTTTCATGCTGACAACTGTGAAGTTAGGGAAGGTATTGTGGTGGTGCACCTGGATCTAATGCCAGTGGGTACCTACCTTTCTTGAACTGATCTTCTGGCCCTCAAGGCAGAGAAGGACATTCTGGTTTTGGATTCCTCCTGGTTTAATAGTGGCAACATGCTGGTTTATTATCACATCTGTTTCAAGTGATGTTCAAGGGGTCAGGGCCAATGGACACCACCACCAGCTTGCTCAGTGTGCACCCCCGCACCATACCTCACCCTTCCATGTCTTGAGATATTGGCAGATGTAGATTCCAGCTTCTGCCAGCCAAGAGATACATCTCCTTTCTTTTCTTTTTCTTTTTTCTTTTTTTTTTTGCCAGTCCTGGGGCTTAAACTTAGGGCCTGAGCACTGTCCCTGGCTGTCGGGGTCCTTGGCCCCAGTGCTCTCCTGGCCAGCGGGAGAGGCGCGGGGCGCACCCCAACAGGGTGAGCCAAGAGAAGGTAAAGAGTCTCCAACCGCCCGCACCCAGCCCCCCCTTTACCAGAGGACAATCAGACGACTTGGGAGAAAGTTTCACGCAGTCTCAGGTTTATTCAGGGAGGAATCACATTTTTAAAGGCCAGAGAGCGGCAGGAAGGGGAGGGGTGTAGCACACCTGGCTAGGGGCTATGATTGGTGGCCTGAGCTGTCTGTCAGCGGGTGGAGGGCCAAGGGACCTCCCTAAGGGCGGCCTAAATCTATGTCACAGCCCACAGGACTGCCTCCAGGTTCACCACCAGCGGCCATCTTGGCTACACGTGGCCCCAAGGCTGGGAGGTGGGGCCAGTTAGAGCCGCTTTTCCTGTTTGGGACCCTGAAGGCAGGCAGGGATATCAGCCAAGCGGCCCCAGGGCTGGGAAAACAGGCGGGCCAGCTGATTGCTTCTTAAGGCTGCAAGGGGTGCCTCACACTGGCTTCTTTTTGCTCAAGGCTAGCACTCTGCCACTTGAGCCACAGCGCCACTTCCGGTCTTTTCTGTATATGTGGTGCTGGGGAATTGAACCCAGGGCTTCATGTATACAAGGCAAGCACTCTTGCCACTAGGCCATATTCCCAGCCGATACATCTCCTTTCTATAACCTTTAAAAAAAAATGATGCCCAAAGCTGAGACGAGAAAGATGCACTGCACATTCTGTCTGTCCTTCCTCCCATGGTTTAATAGGGCTAAAGGAGTGCCTAGAGACTTCATGGTAACATCATCAGACTAGTTTCACAGATGGAAGGAAGGAGGCTCAGCTGTTCTTCAAACATATGTGTCATTCTTTCTACCAACTCAAGGAAAGTATGCAAGAAAAGTCTGTGATTGTCTTTACCTAGTGTCACCTGCTTGGCATGAATGAATTAGCAACTGGGGGTTAACACAGTAAATACAGGTAAGCCTGGCTGAGGACAGGTAGAACAGAGTCCCTAAAAGTTCAGATGTTTTGTTTTACTTTTGTTTAGCTCAATTGCCAAAGTTGAACTTTCTCCTCTCTTCAAGACTCTTAGAAACACTTGGACTGCTTCCTGTATTCAGATTATAAGCTCTAGTCTTTCAAACACATCCATTTTAAAAAGCTTATACACCATTTTCCTTTGATTCCATTTTTGTCAGGCCTCTCCACCTTCTTTTCAAATACAAATGATCATTTCCATATAAAAAATTCATGACAGATGTCAAAACTCTCTGATGTAGTAGAGCTCAAGGAAATTCTCTCAAATTGTTTCATGGATTGGACTGGATTTAATTATCAACTTGAAACTGGGTTTTAGATGTGGTTTTATCTTACTTGGTTTTCTCCCTCCCCTTTCTCCTTCGCCACCTCCAATTAGTGCCCCAAGTATGCATAGCACTCAGAGTAGATTTCTGTTCTCTTGCACTTGTATAGCTCATAAGTAAAAGATTTTGGGGTTTTTAGAGAAATTGGAGAATGAAGATGGGGAAACTAGGGGAGATTCCTGGAGAAGAGCCACTAGATAGGAGATTCTTTCTAAAGTAACTCAGATACAAAATTCACAGGAATCAAGAAACCCCAATAGTATGGAAAAGAGTCATTTTGAAATCAAACAGGGAAAGGGAGAATAGAAATTTCCAAGAATACTTGAGAAATTATATGGCAATACAGAAAAAGATTTAGATTCCAGTGTTAACCTGTGGCCTTAAGTTTGAAGTAGTAAAAGGGAGTCTAATAAATTAGAGAATTGGTTATAAAAAAGAGAATTGGTAATGAACAAAACCCAGTGCGTGTAGGAATCTGGCTGAACTGGATGATATGGAACTCTAAACCTCAATGATTGTGTTCAGGTGGTTGGTGAGTATTTGGAAAGACTGAGCGTGCGAGTTGAGATGATACGGATACAAGAATATATTAGGGAGGGAAGCCACAGGAGATGGAGAGACAACAAATGGCCAGGCTCCCCCAGAAGGTGGAACTGGAAAGTTAATTAGACACCAAAAGGCGGGGAGCCTTCTTTTTAAAGGGTTGCATTGGGCTAATAGCTAATCATAGCTTCCTAACCTTGTTTCTGGTTCCTTGTACTTGTTTCTTTTTACAAAATCATTGACAATGGGGCTGGGAATATGGCCTAATGGCAAGAGTGCTTGCCTTGTATATATGAAGCCCTGAGTTCAATTCCTCAGCACCACATATATAGAAAATGGCCAGAAGTGGCATTGTGGCTCATGTGGTAGAGTGCTAGCCTTAAGCAAAAAGAAAGCCAGGGACAGTGCTCAGACCCTGAGTCCAAGGCTCAGGACTGGCAAAAACTAAAATTAAAACTAAAATAAATAAATAAAATAAAAAAATCTTTGAGAACTAACAAGGAAGTATATGGCAAAGTTTTAGCAAACTGAAGCATGTGGTAGAACGGAATCATGAATGTAACAGTTATTGTAAATCTCATTTTGTCACTACTTTAAAATCCCCATGATTCCTATTCCTCAGAATAAAGATAATATTTCTTATGAAAGCATTCCAAGCCAATTGAAATCAGGCACCAGTCTTGGGCCAATCTACCTACTGCCTCAGGTCCTTATTACAGGTCTTTGCTTTTAAAGGGTTTTAAATTATCAGAAGTAAAACAAAAATTTTAGAAGGAGTTTTTTTTTTTAGTCTAAAAATGAGGGAGGAGGTAAGTTGGACAAGAAATGTACTCACTGCCTTACATAGGAAACTGTAACCCCTCTGTACTTCACTTTGACGATAAAGAAAAAATTCCATAAAAATATCTTCCATAAACCATCTAAAACTTATTGCTAAATCTTTCCTTCATGTTGTATCCACCAGAAGGAAGATTGTGCCTAAGGTACGGGGAATAATGTGCCCTAATATTATGTGATTCAACACCTCACTGCTCTCTAGGAAATGATTTGTAAATTTAGAGTTCTATTTCACACCTCATTCCTGGAAGTCTAGCAGAATCTTTCCAGCTTCAGTTGTTTCTTTACACTACTTTCTATTTCTGTTGTAAACCATTGGATCCATGACGGTGTTATGGTTTGAGGGTCACATGATGGAAGCTTGGTTCCCAATGTAGTCATTTTGAAAGATGGTAGGATTTTTAACAGGTGGGTTCTACTGGAACTGATATGGTCACTGGGGGCATCACTTTTAGAAGAGATTAATGTAGTTCCCATAGGATCCTGAAAGTAGGTTGTTATAAAAAGGAACCTTGTCCCTGCATCTTTCTTGCTTCCTGTCACACAATGTGATTTCTTCTTTGAAAAGAATTTAGCATACATTAATTGCACAAAGGGATTTCCTTGTGATATTTTCATACATGGATACAATATATTTTGTCAAACCTCTTCTATTACTCTTTATCTCCCTGTCTCTTCCTCTAGCTTACACCCCCAAAATGGTTCCATCTGCCAAGTGGTACTATAGACAGTTTGCCCTCACCAAAGCTGAACAGGTATTACAGTCATATTCTTGGATCTCTAAATTGTGAACCAAATAAATCTCTTCCATATAAAGTACTCAGCTTCAAGCGTTTTATTATAGTAACACAACTAAGAAAAACTGTTGGGCTGGGAATATGGCTTAGTGGTCGGGTGCGTGTCTTACATGCATGAAGCCCTTGAGCACCACATAAACAGAACAAGCCAGAAGTGCCTCTGTGGCTCAAGTGGTAGAGTGCTAGCCTTGAGCAAAAAGAAGCCAGGGGCAGTTCTCTGGCCCTGAGTCCAAGCCCCAGGATTGGCAAAAAAAAAAAAAAAAAAAAAAAAGGAAAGAAAGAAAAACTGTTAGGGGGTATGAGGGACAAGGTAACAAACAGTACAAGAAATGTATCCAATGCCTAACATATGAAACTGTAACCTCTCTGTACATCAGTTTGATAATAAAAATTTGAAAAAAAAGAAAAAAAAAGAAAAACTGTTGACTTTAGTTAAAGAAGAGTAGATGACTTACCTACCAATGTGGTTCTTTAGTCTTCCCATACCCATGAATTAATACTTGAGATGTGTATACCAGACAGCCTTTAATTTCAAACTAAAAATGGCATTCAAATATAGCTAAATCTAGAAGAAAGAATATGATCACATAAAATCTCAGGGATTCAAGTTATAATGAACATTGGGGGTACCTGTTCCATGGCTGCCTTCAAGAGACTCACATTCTAGGGTAAGGCAGGATCAGTTCCACAATCTAGTGTCGTGACAGCTCTTTGAGATGTTCCTAGGGCCCCCACACATGGCAGGTATTCTACCCTGGGAAGGAAGATAACACAGGCTTTGCAAATGTTTTTCAGAAAAGTTGATGCATCAGCAGACTCTTTAAAATTGAATAGGTCTTAGAGGTTTTTTTTCTTTTCTGATTGGAAGAACAGGTGCAAAAATACAGAGGCAGCATGGAGCAACAGGTTTGAAAGGAGTAATTGAAGATCTAAGTGATGTCAAGTCATCTCATGATAAGAATAAAGTGTTGATGCTTCAATTAGGGGAGGCTTACTTCATAATTATACCTAGACTAGTCCTGGTAGAAGTTTTTACACAGTCAATTAAAAAATTAATCAGAATTATTTTTCCTCCCTTTGGTGCCAATACTGGGGCTTGGGGGCTGGGGATCTGGCTCAGCGGAAGAGCACCCCCCTGGCAAGCGCGAGGCCTCGGGTTCAGTCCCCAGCTCCGGAAAAAAAATACAAAAACTACAAAAGACCAATACTGGGTCTTAAACGCTCAGCCTGGGCACTATCAAGGCTGGCACTCTACCATTTGAGCCACATCTCTAACTTCTGGCTTTTTGGTGGTTAGTTGGAAATGAGTTTAATAGACTTCCTTGCCCAGGCTGCTATCAAACTGTGATCTTCGAATCTTTTTTTTTTTTTTTTTTTTTTGGCCAGTCCTGGGCCTTGGACTCAAGGCCTGATTGAGCACTGTCCCTGGCTTCTTTTTGCTCAAAGCTAGTACTCTGCCACTTGAGCCACAGCGCCACTTCTGGCCATTTTCTATATATGTGGTGCTGGGGAATCGAACCCAGGGCTTCATGTATACGAGGCAAGCACTCTTGCCACTAGGCCATATTCCCAGCCCCTGATCTTCGAATCTTAACCTCCTAAATAGCAAAAATTATAGGCATGAGCCACTGGTGCCTGGCAAAACTTTCTTGGGTTTCCTCTTACCAAGATTATACTTTCTACCAAAGTGTCTGTGTAGTGATATTCGTATGCGAACACACACATATTAGCTGTGAAACATTGAGCAAGGCAGTTAGCTTCTCTGTGCCTTCTTCACTGAATTGCTGTAAGAGAGGAGAGAATCCATCCAATACAGGATCTATGTGTTGAGTATTTCGTAAGAAGTTAATTTGATGATAAAGATGAGTTTAGACAACCTAAGGGAGATAAGGAGTATGTCGATGATTAGTCAAAGGATGGTAACTAATTCTTGCTTCAGAGAATCCCAGAGCTCTCTAGAAGAACTCTTAAGATGTTATCTAACAAATTATATTAAATGAGGTAAGCCATGCTCAAAAAGACAAATGGCACATATTTTTTTCTCAGATGTGGAGGCTAGATCTAAAATATAACTGAACATGATAACCTATACAGGATTCTAGGCATTCACACACAAGCAGTGAGACTAAAGTAGACTACCCTTAGGGGAGGAACCCAAAGGTGTAACTCCTCTGAACATTTAAAGTACTATTTATTGAAACAAATTCCAGGAAATGGAAACGTGTTTTATTGTTATCATTGTTGGTGGTAGCAGTGTTGTTGTTTTACTTTTGAGGCTTTTTAGTTTGTTTTTTTTTATGGACCAGTCCTGGGCCTTGGACTCAGGGCCTGAGCACTGTCCCTGGCTTCTTTTTGCTCAAGGCTAGCACTCTGCCACCTGAGCCACAGCGCCCCTTCTGGCAGTTTTCCATATATGTGGTGCTGGGGAATTGAACCTAGAGCTTCATGTGTAGGAGGCAAGCACTCTTGCCACTAGGCCATATTCCCAGCCCGGCTTTTTAGTTTTTGAGGGGGACAAAGCAGGGGTATGCAATATGTGGAAAATGACCAATGTAACCTGTGGACAGGGATGGGAGGGGGAACCTGAGGGAAAACAAAGGAAGGGGGGACATTATCCACAAAACAAATGTACTCGTTACCTGACTTTTGAAATGGTAACCCCTCTGTACAACACCTTAATAACAATAACATTATATTTTTTAGATGCTATCTAATGTACTCCTCAACACCAAGACAAACCCTACGAAAGTCCCCAAATGTGTCAACCATTGAAAACCACTCCTTCAGTGCCTAAATTACAAGTATTTATGTCTGATAACCATAATTCAGATGGTGATGATTGAATGTTAAAGGGAACCCAATTACTCTGGACATAAACTTATCAGATATTGGCTGCATTCAAGTTAAAAACAACCAAAGGGAGAGTTTGAGAACTCTAAGGGATCATATATTAAATGAGGCCAAAGTCTACATAGAAAAAGGTCTTAAAAGGAAGAAGAGTGTCTTTGGGAGGTAAAGGGCTTATCTTTTCTAAGGAACTCTTTATTAAACTCTGGCAAACAGAGAATATCTAGAGGTGTGTCTGAAAGGCTGGTGATGTTGTAAAGGGCTATTAAATAAATCTTAGGCCAAATGTTTAAAGATGAAATCACCCTGGAACAAATTTTAGAATGGCTAAATGCCCAATGTTCATCCATCTATTATCATGTGTAAAAGCAGAGGAATACTGCTTTTACATCCCTACTAATAGGAGAGTTTAGTAAGGCCTAAATCTCTGGTAGATTAAACAAGATTATTTTCCTTTAAGGAGTATTTTTGTATTTTTAATTCAATTTTGCCAGTCCTGAGGCTCAATTTCAGGGCCTAGGCACTGTCCCTGAGCTTCTTTTGCTCAAGGCTAGCAATCTACCTCATGAGCCACAGTGCCACTTTTTCTGAGTAGTTTATTGGAGGAAGAGTCTTACCCAGCCAAGTGCTGCTCTCAGCAGGCTGAGATCTGAGGATCCCCGTTCAAAGCCAGCCAGGAAAGGAAAGTCTGTGAGATTCTTAACTCCAATTATCCACCAGAAGACCAAAAGTGGCACTATGGCTCAAAGTGGTAGAGTGCTAGCCTTGAGCAAAAAAGCTCAGGGACAGTGCCCACGCCTTGAGTTCAAGACCCACAAATCACACACACACACACACACAAAAAGAGAAACCCTCTCACTGGCTTTTCCACCCTGGCTGGCATTGAACCTCTATGCTAAGATCTCAGCCTCCTGAGTAGCTAGAATTATAGGCATGAGCCACCAGCACCTAGCTAGGAGTTAATGTTGTTGTTTTCCTTTTAACACTCCTATTTGATTTGACCTGATGCTCTTTTGAAGCATTGTTCTGGTATTTAAGTATTTAAGCATTTGCTTACCAAAGATGCTTTCATCCTAATTAGCCCTCTTCACATTTCTTTCAGTTTCCAGTTTGTGTACTAGTTTATTTTCAGAGTCTAAGCTATTCTGACTGCTGTCTTTTTCTGTTCTCAGATCATCTTCTCTTTTGCTTACTGGTAGTTTAGAAGGGATAATGCTGAACTGGGGCATATGCTAATTAAGCAAAATAAGTCAAGCAAATCAAAACTTCTCAATACTTAGTTTCATGTTAGTTAGCTACAGCAGCATTTTCTTAGATGTGGCTTCATTTTGATGGGGTTTCCAAAGTCCCCTGGTAGGAGCTGTCATCTTTCTTCTATATGACAGAAAGAGGATATAGTCCAGAGGAGACCAAGGGTGTTGGTAAGTAAGAAGGCAACAAAGCAGAACCACGCACTTGTGGCTACAACCCCATCCTCACCACAATCCATTTCTAGAGACAGAGAGACACTGGATAGGCACTAGGGAAACAGAGGAAGAGTATAGAGCTTATACTCAGATGATTTTCTGTCTTGAGGAAATAGTACATGTACATGTAAATATATACATATATGCATACATACACATATATAAACAAAACCTATCAGATAACACATATGGGTGTCACATGAATACTATACAAGTAGGCTGATCACATGGCCAACTTCATCTTGGAAAGTCTGAGTTCATGCCAAGTTTCTGACATAAGCTAACTATGATCCTTTTAATATTCTAGTATCATGCTTTGGGTGATTTATTATAAGGATATCATACATAAAGGCCTGTAAGGAGAGTGATTTTCAATGGCTAGAGAAGTTGGAGGAGTTCGTGGAGCTGGTGGAATTTGATTTGTGCCTTGAGGGAAGAATTAGGACATAAGCAAGAAAAGAGAAGTTATATAAAAACGATTAGGTACATTTAAATCACTAGTTCATGGCTACCTGTTAAATCCTTTATCACTCCTTTTACTATATGTGTTTTTCTCATCCCTTGCTCCAGTAAGCTTCTAGCTTGGAATTCATAGGAAGAAAGATATTGTGAGCAATTTGAAAACTAGGAATTTATTCTAAGCAAATAAAGCTCAATACAGAACATAAATTCCTTATCATATCCTTTAGAAGAAATCCTTTCTTAATCCTAGCTATTTCTTGGCCTTTCACTACCAAATTTCTCCAAAGGTCAGGTCTCATTAATTATTTCCACCGATGTTGGGGACAGCTGTGCCTTTAAGAGGGGACGGTCCACTTAGCCCGTCTCCCCCACCTTCCGCCTTCAACCGGACGAAAAGCAAAGCAGCCCCCGCCTCTCGGCTAGGCCACGTGTGTAATGGCGGGGACCCCAGAAACCCGGTCCTTGGGGGGCTGTGGTCTCTGCCCATAGAGGAAGTTCCGTAACATCAACTGATGGACAGTCCATCAAGCCAATCATTAAGATCCAGTAGCCTCTCTCCTGCACCTGCCTTTGGGGGTATAAATTGTTGGCCCCTCCCTTGAATAAATTAGAACACCCAGGAGGCTTCTCTGGGACACCCACACGCCCATGTCTTCCTTGGGATGGGAAGGGGGCAGGGGTCCTGCGACCACACACGAACTGAGGCTACCTGGGGTTTCCGCTCCCGTGATTAATCCTTACTGGCCAGGGGACATGAGGGAGCCAGAGAGGACCACATGGAAGAGGCAGACAAGCCCAGGACACCCACACACACACACGTGGATGGGGGGTAGAGCGAAGCCCGGCACACCTACTCATCCCTTAACCCTTATAACACAGAGCCTTCCATAGGCAATTACAACAAAGACCCTACCAGCATTCTTGCATTCTTGCTTGGCTTTTTCACTCAAGGTTGGTACTCTACCACATGATCCATAGTTTCACTTCAGGCTTTTTGTTGGTTAGCTGGAAATAAAGAGTCTCACAGACTTTTCTGTCCCAGCTGGCTTCAAATATCAGTCTTTAGATTTTCACCGCTGGAATAGCTAGGATTACAAGTATGAGCCAGAAGTGCCTAGTGAATCTATAGTTTTTAAACAAGGATAGAACCATATGGAAGATGGTACATCTCTGTATCAATGTCCATTTTTCTCTGGGCTAAGGATCTGAAGTTTTCATAAGATATTCATGGAATCTGTTACTCAGAAAGGACAAAGGGCCAATTCTTTGGACTCAGTACATTTACAGAAAGATTTTTACTTGGAAAGGCATTTTTAAAAAGTCATGACCCCTCTTTCTCAGGCCAATATTTTTCTGGCTAATCCTAGTTATGAGTTTGCTTTAAGAAGAATAAAATCTCTCCTCATAGGGCCAATCTCAGACACTGGGCTCAAATTAGCCAGAGCAACTTTAGAAAAGGGAAGAAGCTAGCAAACTTTTGATTATTATTAATAATCTGCTTTTTGGATACTTTTCTGCAAACGTGTTTTTTTCTCTTTTTCTCTGATTATTAATAATTTTTCTGTCTCTTTTTCTTTTCTGTCTTATTCCCTCTGGAATTCCTTCCTCCTTAGTGACTTAATTTTCTTAATGTTCTAATCAGTGCAACTTCTACTCCAGTAGATTTCCTGGGCTTTCACATCAGTGCTTTTCCATATGATAAACTCCATTAACAAGTCTCTGAACATTCAAGAAAAAGGAAACAGTGTTTTAATGCAGTGGGCTCTACCTCATTTGCCCCTATCTTCTGGCCCAACTCTCTTGGCTCTTCTGAAGCTTCCTCAGCAGATAATTAAATCAACAGAGAATGAGGGCTGAGTGGTGGCATCATCATCTGGTAGATACTGTCAATATCATTACTATAAATAAAAATGTACTTTTGCCAGCCGTCAGTGGCTCATGCCTGTAATCCTCGCTACCCAGGATGCTGAGATCTGAAAATCACCATTGAAGCCTCCCAGGCAAAAAAACTCCCTGTGAGACTCTTATCCTCAATTATCCACTGAAAAACAAAGTGTAGCTGTGGCTCAAAGTGATAGAGTGCTAACCTTGAACAAAAGAGCTCAGAGACAGTGCTTAGGCCCTGAGTTCAAGCCATGACCAACTAAAAAGAGGGAAAAAAATTATGTTCATATAAAAGGAAAACAGTAACCCTTATCAATGTTTTTTAAAATACTATTTTCTGGCCAAGCATTGTGGCTTACATCTGTAATCCTTATTCAGGAGGCAGAGTTTGGGAGGATCAAGTTTTCAGGCTAACCCTAGGCAGAAAAACCTCAAGAGATCTCATCTGAACCAAAAAAAGCCAGGCATGACATGTGCCTATCATCCTAGCTAGAGTGGGAATCAAATAAATTGGCCTTTCTTTCTTTTTTTTTTTTTTCTTTTCCACCAGTCCTGGGGCTTGGACTCAGGGCCTGAGCACTGTCCCTGGCTTCTTTTTGCTCAAGGCTAGCACTCTGCCACTTGAGCCACAACGCCACTTCTGGCCATTTCTATATATGTGGTGCTGGGGAATCAAACCCTGGCCTTCATGTATATGAGGCAAGCACTCTTGCCACTAGGCCATATTCCCAGACCATAAGTTGGCCTTTTTAACCCAAGTTGACTTGGGTAAAAACTTAGACCTTATCTCAAAGAAAAAAAAGGACTGGAATTGTTTTTTTTTTTTTATCTACAGAGTGTTTACATAGAAAGCTTGAAGCATGAGTTTGAACCCCAGTACTGCCCTCCAAAATCCCAGTAGTGATGAGAAGTTGTAATGATATAGTCATCCTTTTGCTTTAAATCTGCAAAGCCTAACCAGACATGATTAGGTGTATACTATAATCTAGGTTATGGAATAAAAAAGTTAAGTGACTCACAATAGATAATTTGATCTGACATTCTAAACAAGGGTCTCAACTCTGAGTGCACATTGGAACCAAATGGAGAGCTTTTAAAATTTTTGATGTTAGAGTCTCATGCTCAGAGTCTGAGTTAATTGGTATGGGGTGCAGTATAGGCAGCAGAGACTATTAAAAACAATATAGCTGCAGACCAGGCTGAAGACCAGTATAGTAAACAATGAAGTAATCAGCAGGACTAAACGCAGTCATCCTCAATCAATGAGCAGTGTCATAATATAGTCAGAAGACAGTAGAGGGCAGAGTTGACTTAAATTTATATAGTGATAAATTGTCTCCGGAAATTGCAAGCAGTTAATAATACATGTAATCTTAACCTGGTGGTTGTCTTTGCCACAAAGCTTTCATTTACTGCAAAAGCCAAATTACTTTTGCATACTGGAACTTACTGGGGAGCCCCTTAGTGGTTGTTTAATAGAGTCATTACACATTGTCCAAGCCAGTACATGCAGGTGTGTGTGTGTGTGTGTTGTGTGTGTGTGTGTGTGTGTGTGTGTGTGTATGTGTGTGTGTGGTGTCCAGTCCTGGGGCTTAAATTTAGGGCCTCTGTGTTGTCCCTGAAGATTTTTTGTTTTGTTTCGTTTTCCAAGTCTAGAGCTCTACCACTTGATGAACAGTTCCACCTTCAGCTTTTTGGTAGTTAGATGGAGATAAGAGTCTCATGGACTTTCCTGCCCAGACAGATTTCAAGCCATGATCTTCAGATCTCAGCCTCCTGAGTAGTTTGGTTCAAACCAGCACACTCTTGAAAGTACAAGGAAATACGATTAATGATTATGCCAAGATGGCAAGCATAAGCCAAGATTGTCTTGGGTGAGCAGGGATCTATGGTTACCTTGGAGTCATCATGTCTTCTGAGGAAGAGAATATCTAGAATCTCTGACAGGGGTTTATCAATCAAAGCAAGCAGTACTATGTATCTGTGCTGATAAAGTCCTCAATATTATTTTTGTATATTACCATTTATCATTATTCAATATGATGCCAGGCATGTTGGGCAATAGAAAAGAAATTTAAATCAAGTTTTTAAGTGTCAAGCATTTTACCAGCTAGCTGAGAAGACTGATATAGGATGTTACTCTGGTAAATAAAATGCAAGCACCTCCTTAAGAATAATTTCAGGGAGTGGAGTGTGACACATAGAATAAGTGATAAATTGAGAAAAAAATTACTCTAAATTTTACATAGGTTCTCCTTGACTTAATAGTAACTTGTTTTGTTCTCTAAGCTGGCACTCTACCACTTAAGCCACAGCTCCACTTCTGTTTTTTTAGTGGTTAATTGGAGATAAAGAGTCTCATCGACTTCTCTGCCCCAGCTAGCTTCATACTGTGTAATCCTTAGGTCTCGGCCTCCTGAGTAGCTAGGATTTCAGGGGTGAGTCATAGGTGCCCAACTTAATATTATTTTATTAGAGTTTCCTAATCTGGACTTTCACCTCCAGCATTTCAGGTAACTTCCTGAATCTTAGAAATTCTCTTTGTGAGCATAGCTTCTCTCCTAGATACCTGCTCTAGAACCTACATAATTAACCATTATAGCCACTGACACCCCAAAGGGAATAAAGGAATTTGAATATGGCAGGAATGATGTAATTGGTTAAAAGCAAGCACTACAGAATGAAATATTAAAGGTGGTCACAGAAAAACCCCTCCTCACAAGTAGACATTTCAAAGGCCTACGCACAGGCAGCCACACCCCACATTTTGAACAACTACAGTATTGACTGTATTTGGTGGGGTTTCTTTTGAAAGTTTTAGCAAGGATTTATTTTGGTATAACAGGTTAAAGTATAGAGACATAGAAAAAGAGAAGCATTTCCTGCTCCCCATGCAGGAAATAGGAGTTAGAGGATGCTGACTATATTTAATTTATAACCTGCCACAAGGTGGTTGGTGTTGGTCTGTCTCCACTAGTTTTTAATTTGGTCAAAACTGTTCATTTCCTTTTTGTGTTTAGGGAACTTAGTTATCCTTCTTTGCTGACTTCTCATAGTATTGATCTCTATTGGTTTTAATCAACCCTTCAACAATTTGTTCTGTATTTTTTCTAAGCTTGTTTGGGTGATAAGTGTAATTATCAGGATTGATGAGGCACCTTGGGAAAAAATCAAGTAATGTATGCATGTTAGTGAAGAAAGCAAAGTTTTAAACATTAGTCTTATCATAAAATAGGATTATTTCCTCTCAGTTTGGATTTCAGAGCCAGTGGGATGGCTTGATCACTCTTTATATTGTGCAAAGATTGGTATGAGGGCGTGAGAATGCCTTAGGCCAGCATGTGTCTCTGACGTTGCTGAAGGCATCACCAGTTGTGTGCAACAAGAAGGGTCCTTCACCTTCATGGCACATTGATTTTATCTGCTGAAATTTTTGTTCTTTGTAGGACTGAGGCTTGAACTGCAGGGCCTTATGCTGCTAGGTAAGCCACACTTCAGCCCTTTTAGTTTTAGCTTGTTTTTCTGGTTAAGTCTCTCACTAACTTTCCTGGGGACAGACCTTAAGCTAAGATCTACCTACCTCAGATTCTTGAGAGCTTCTTTGGAGGTTCTAGCAGGGGAGCGCAGCTACTCATATACCCTTGACCGAAGACCGGTCCTCCTCTATCGGGGATGGTCGTCCTCTTCGACTGAGCGCGCAGCTTCGGGAGGGACACACATGGAGCGGTGAGGGAGGAAGGGGACACCTGCCTAGCCAGCCAGATCAGCCTAATCAACCCTGGCGATCAATGGGGTGACTGATGTCGCAGCCAGATCGCCCACACATCCCCTCAGATTCTTTAGTGGCTGGTATTACAGACATATACTACCAGGCTGGCTTAAAAACAAACAAACAAAAAACTTAGTCTATTCTACAAAGGAGTTTCCTTGTGATTTTTCATACATGAATAAAATATACTTTAGTTAAATCTACCTCTTCTATTACTCTTCTATATCCTCCTCCTTGTGCCTGGGTTGATTTTGAGATAGGGCTGGCCTCAAAAAGCAATCCTCCTATTTCTATTTATCTCATTATCTAAATAATTAATGAAAATATCAGCCATCGTTTTTTTCCTCAAATTCCCTGCTATTTTGTCCTTGTCCTAGCTCTTCTTTCTATCAAAATGTGTTGGCAAGAAAGGATCTAATATTTTCTATTTACATTTTGCTATATTTTTCTAAAATTAAAAATCTTTGTTGTTTATTATGAAATTATTCTATGCTTATAAAACATCTTCATGTCATAGAAAAATAGAGATGGGAATGATAATTACTCTAAATCTATCATCTAGAAATAACTCAAGAGGTTTAGGAATATATTTTTTGTTACGTTTTACTTGTTAGTCATATAGAAATTATTTAGAGCTATAAAAAATTCAATGATATATTATGACATTTTCCCCTATCAATAATAATAAAATCACATCCTCATTTTGATCACTATTTATGTGTATGTATGTATATACATACCATGGTTGGTGCTAAAGGGAAATCTCATAGACCAATTAAATTTAGTGGAGTTCATTTGGGTAAAACAAAACAAAAACGATGAACACATTAGGCAGCTTCCAGTACCACTGAAGGTTCTAAGAGCTCCAGCAAGTGCTGTTAGACAGTATTTCTAAAGAAATGGAAGTGAGGCATAGAAAACAACTGATTAGCTAAAGCTTAGTCAATTAACTAATCTCTTGGCTATAGTTTAATTAGTTCATTGGTTACAGGGTCTCCTAAAACCAGCCAAAAATCACTTGGGATGTTAGGCCCTGTGCAAGTATCTAGTCCAAATCTTCCCACAACATCATTTAACCAATTTTGATTCTAATTTGTTTTTAATTTGAATTTGGTAAACATTGAATTTCAATCTTTTGCTATATTAACATTATTATGAAGAACGTTTCATATGGTCTTGCTTCTTTTTCCTTTTTGATAGTACTGGGGTTTGAACTCAGAGCCTTCTGCTTGCTAGGCAAGTGCTTTCTCATTCAAGCCATGCCCCCTAGTTCTAAAATGCTCTTAGTATAAATGTAAAATATCCACAACTAGAGCTGAAAGAGTCCTTAAGGACTAGCTAGTTCAGTTATCATTTTGCATATGAGAAGCTAAGCTATGGAGAGGTGATAGGAAGAAGAGTATAGGCGTTTTGGTTTCTTTTTCTGCTGGCCTTTCCAGCCTACTTACTACTATCTCTTTTGGTTTATTCTGGCCACTAAAATGCTACTACATAGCACTAACTTTTCTTTCGTCTTCTGTTACTGGGGTTAGAACTCAGGGATTAACACTTGCTAGGCGGGCTCTCTACCCCTTGATCCATGCTTCCAGTCCCTTTTGCTGTTATTTTTGAGATGGAGTCTCATTATTTGTCCAGACACTTGTCTGAACCTCCTCAGTAGTTAGAATGACAGGCATGAGCCACTAGGACCCAACTTCTTTCTTACTACAATAATACAAGATTGTACCCTAAAAAGTAGTTCCTCCTGGGGGGTGAGGCTCAAGGAGTAGGGGGATCTACCTAATGAGCTAAAAGCCAAACCCCACTATCCAAAAAGCATACAAAACACTGGCTGGAGGAGGGGCTCAAGTGGAAGAGCACAGCCAGTATGAACTCATGTTCAAACTCCAGTACGACCAAAACAAACAAATACTTTCCATGGTCATTTGTACTTGAAGGTCATTTCCCTGGAATGATATGAAGCAGATACCTTCTTGTTCATTTCTGGCAATATTTGGGTGGCAATGAAGGGTAGTTGTTGAGAAATAGGATTAGGAATGGGTTAGGGTTAGTGACATAAACTCACGTTCACTCATAGCTTTAAATCCCTTTTGAGAGAGGGGTCTCTAGCTTTCACTTGGTTCTGATTCTTCTCTGGAAGAAGGTCCAGGACTGGCTGCTTAGAGTATTTGCATGGTGAGGATGAGGATGATATAGAAAAGCTGTATATGTTCAGCACAATTAGGGCTAAGTTCTTCAATTAACCATAGATTTAAAGTATTAGACTACAATACATTGAATATCATAGAGATCTGTTGAGTTAAAAATCATGGGATGGGGCTGAGGATATGGCCTAGTGGCAAGAGTGCTTGCCTTGTATACATGAGGCCTTGGGTTCAATTCCCCAGAATCACATATACAGAAAATGGCCAGAAGTGGCGCTGTGGCTCACGTGGCAGAGTGCTAGCCTTGAGCAAGAAGAAGCCAGGGACAGTGCTCAGGCCCTGAGTCCAAGCCCCAGGACTGGAAAAAAAAAAAAAAATCATGGGATGCTGCTCCTGAATAAACAACTCTAATGAGCAAGAGACTTGAAGGTCTATGTGATTTTTGGAGAATTCCTTAAATATTGAATCTCTGAATTTCTTGGTTTCTGTATCTAGCAAGAAAATCAATGATAGCAATTTGCTTCATGAAATCAAATAAAACTCCTTGTAAGGTATTAAGAAAAAGAAGGTGATAATCTCTTAAAAATTTGCTATGCACCAAAGAAGACAAGGAAAAATAATTTTTTTAAAAAATAGAAACCAGTTGTATTCTGTACATATTCTTTAAAGTATATCATGTTTAAGTTGAACCACAGTTTTTTTTAAAGATTTTAAAACATTGAAAAAATACTCAAGTAACTGCTGAACAGCTGTAGAGACATTCCACAGAATAGAAAATAAATTTGCAGAGGTAATGGAGCCTTTTATTACCATTGCTTTCCAAACTTCATTGAAAATTTCCCAAAGGTTTTGGTTAACATGAAAAAAAGTAGTTGTGAACCTAAAAACTGTTTACTAACAAATAAAAGCAATTAACAGGTCCATTTATGCTGGCAACAATTTTCACGTACAAAATTGTTTAATTAGTTGAATTGTCGAAATGCTGTTTGTTCCTTATTAACAAATTCAATTTTTTTGTGTGTATATGGGTCCTGGTCCTTGAACTCAGAGCTTTTTGCTTAGGCTAACATTTTACTACTTTAGTTAAAGCTCTGTGTGTGTGTGTGTGTGTGTGTGTGTGTGTGTGTGTGTGTGATTAATTGAATGTAAGCATCTCACAGCCTTTCCTGCTCAGGCTGGCTGAAAAACCTCCATCCTCAGATCTCAGCCTCCTTTTAGTAATTAAGATTATACCCATGAACCACTAGTGCTTGGCTAACAAATTCAACTTTTAAACCATATTTTCTTCTCTTGATTTCAGTTCCTGGCTTGATAAGTATGAACAAAGGAAGAGGATAAAGGCTTTGGGATTAGGTACTCTTGATTGTGTACATATTGTACATTACGTACATCCTGTCTGTGGAGTACTTAAGAGTGGGTGTTAGAAGTGGGGATAGCTCAGAGGTAGAAGGCTTACCTAACACATTCAAGGCCACTGAGTTTTTTTGCACTGCAAAGAAAATAGTAAATGAATAATTAAACAAAGTATCAGCATCAAAGCAACATTAACTGAAACTCCTGATAATGTGTTTTGACCTACCTTCTTGTTTTGTTTTGTTTTGTTGTGCCAGTACTGAGAACTTGGGCCTTGTATTGTTGCTTGGCTTTTTTTGCTCTAGGCTGGTGCTATATCTTTTGAGCAACACCTCTACTTCCAACTTGTTGCTGGTTAATTGGAGGTAAGAGCTGATCCACTTGTCTGCCCAGGGTTGGCTTCCATCCACCTCAGATCTCAGCCTCCTGAGTAGCTAGGATTGCAGGCATGAGCTACAAGTACCTGGCTCCTTTTTGTGTTCTTAGTCCTGTGTGCTCCAGATTGAGGCATGTTTGGAGTATGGGCAATTGAACAGGGTCACTACTCAAGGGTGAAATCTACAGATGGTACTGAGAGGATAGAGCAAACATCTGAATTGTTAGTGTTTGCTCTGCTTTGTTATGACTGAGACCTTGGAAGATGGGAGGTACTTATTTCAGAGGTAACATGGTGGTATCTGTGAGCACAGCTTTTGCCTACAAATTAAGTATAAGTGTGCTGAGACGGCTGAGGCAACTGAGGATTTGGTGAAATGCAAGTTCACATATTATCAGTTATGTCTCACAGAATATGAGCTTTGTTAGGTAACCTTATGCTAATGTAAGTAGGAAAGTGAATTTCTGAAAGAAAAAAAAAGAACCTCATGAATTTGTATATTTAAGCCAAATAGAAATGACTTGAATTACTCCTTTGGTTTATTTTTAAGATTTCAACCTCTTTTAGTTTCCATGATTTGTTTATTTTTTCACTGACTCATTCACTCACTAGGGTTTTATTGAGTTCATCTTATATATCAAGTACCATGCAAATTGCTGGAAAATTGAAAACTATATCCTGAAAGAAATGGGGAACAAATGGATGACAGGCAGTAGCCAAGTGATAGGATCAGATTTCCTTTTTTGGAAAGCAGACTTTGGTCGCTGTATAGAATGGAAGGAGAGTGAGACTGGAAAATGCAAGAGCCCTTAAGAGACTACAGAAAATGGTCTGAAGCTTCTCAAGGAAAAAAATCTGACCCTCAACCCTCAGCCCCTCTATTATAAATGGTGGACATTTCCAACTGGCATTTCTTCTTTGTCGTTCAAAGTCGTGAAAGATGTGATACCCTATCTATTTCCTCACATGGAATGGAAGTTTCAGCAACGTATCATAAAAATCCATCTTAGCAAAGGGTGAAAAAAGAAACTGTTTGTGGAACCCCAGGCAATATTCTGATATTTCCTATGAATTATAACATTTTTTCTTACTATGTATTATAGTGCTGGGAATTGAACCCAGAGCTTTGGGCATGCTAGTGTCATAACTTCTAGATTTTTTATTCCTGTTTCTTAGTTTGGTGTTTATGTTTTTAGGTAGTTTCAAATATATGTTCTCATTTACAATGCAAGCTGATTTATTTATTTCAAACAAATAGTTATGATTCAGTAGGAATAGGTAGGTATTTTTGTTTGTTTTAGGATTAGTTTAATTCAAGGTACAACATGTTAGTCTAGTATATTATAAGTTTTGGTTAATTGTTTTAATTTATGTTTATTGTTTTAGATTTTATAAATTATAATAATAAACTTTGTAAAACTGTGAACTATATTTACAGACCTTCATATGCCTCTAAATTCAGTACAATCTTATAATCTGAAATTTGTATCTGTCTTCAACTCTGAGAAATCATATTCTACTTTTTCCTTGTCACTGGCTCCATTTAATCTCTTTTCATTCCTATTGTAACCTCTGTTAGACAAATAGTAGCATTAGAGAACACACCTCCATAGCTCTTAACCATTTCCACAAGTTTTCCATCTTTCCTTGCCTTTTGCCTTGCATTTTTGGGAATATGCTTTTGGCTTCTGCTTCCACTAATCCACTCTGCCACTTGTTCTGCTAATCAGCTAATGAATTTTCAACATTAGATACTACTTCAAAAAATGTACCTAAGACTTCCCACTGATTAGTTGCCATGGATCAAATATCCTCTTAAGTCTTGATGAATGAAATTGAATTCACTTAAAATTTATTTCTGTTTCCTTTATTAACTTAGTCTCCTCTGCTATTATTTCTTTCTTCTAGTTGAATTTGGTGTTTCTTTTTGATGGTATCAGTCTCCTGAGCTTCATAAAATGTATGGTGATTTTGATGACCCTGTAATCTTTTTTTAGAGAATGGGTTCTGCTCATCTGGATTATCACAGCCAGTGTTCAGGGACTGGGAATGAGAGACACCAAAGGGTCTCTCTCATTTCTGAGGGCCAGTAGATACCTAACTCTGCTCTGCCAATCAGGTACTAGGATTCCAGTTTCTTTCTTTCCTTCTTTCCTTTCTTTCTTTCTCTCCTTCCTTCCTTCCTTTCTTTCTTTCTTTTACTGGTCAGTCATGGGGCTTGAACTCAGTGCCTGGGCACTATCTTTGAGCTTTTCTTCTCAAGGTTAGTGCTCTACCACTTTGAGCTAGAGCTCCACTTCAGTTTTCTAGTGGTTAATTAGAGATAAGAGTCTCATGGACTTTCCTGCCTGGGCAGCTTTCTGAGTAGCTAGGATTACAGGTATAAGCCACCAGTGCCCAACCTCCCAACTACCTTCTTTATCCTATAGTCAAAAACCTGATATTTAACCTATCAAGGGAGAGGAGGCTCCTCAATGAATTTAATTATTCTGTCGCAGGCACTCCTCTCTTTGTATCCTCCTGCCTAGAAATTCCTTATCTATTCCTTCTTCTGAACCAGTTTTTGTTTTATTTTCTGAATTTTGAATCATATTTCACATCTTTTCTCTATTTCAGGATTTCTTAAACCTTCTTGGATCATTGTTGACCCTTTTTAAAATTGTCTCATGCTTTTGGATTTGTATTTTCTTTACAACATGCCTTTTAAACTAAAATTTAGGTATGAAATTTGCAATGAAACTTGGAAGAGAAGTTAAATGTTCATGCTACATCTATCATCTCCATCTAGCCTTTCTGTATTTTCTTGATCTACTTATTATCAGCTAATATAAACTCATTGTTAGAATTTCAGAGAATGGTCAGGTGTGGGATTCTGCATGCAGAAATCTAAGGCAGAAGGATCAATAAATAGCACAGGCCAGGTTAGGATATAGTCAGGCCTTGTCTCAAAAAATAATAAATAGGGCAGGGAATATGACCTAGTGTAACGTGCTTGCCCGGCATACATGAAGCCCTGGGTTCAATTCCTCAGCACCACATATATAGAAAAGGCCAGCGGGGCTGGGGATATGGCCTAGTGGCAAGAGTGCTTGCCTCATATACATGAGGCCCTGGGTTTAATTCCCCAGCACCACATATACAGAAAACGGCCAGAAGTGGTGCTGTGGCTCAAGTGGCAGAGTGCTAGCCTTGAGCAAAAAGAAGCCAGGGACAGTGCTCAGGCCCTGAGTCCAAGCCCCAGGACTGGCAAAAAAAAAAAAAGAAAAAAAAAGAAAGAAAGAAAAGGCCAGAAGTAGTGCTGTGGCTCAAGTGGTAGAGTGGTAGCCTTAAGCAAAAAGAAGCCAGGGACAGTGCTCAGGCCCTGAGTTCAAGCCCCAGGACTGGCTAAATAAATAAATAAACAATGAAGCCTACCTACCTAACTCATAGAATATGGAAATAAAATAATGAAAATTTCCTATTACATTATATACCTTTAGTGTCCTGTTTTATATATTCTTGGCCTCACCCTCTGATTTCACCTGGACCTGGGTAGACTGTTCTATGAGATCTCCATACCTCAGCATCTCAAGTGTATATCCCTTTCTGGCCCTTGAATTCTTCCAAAGCTGCAGATTGTCTAGGGAACTTGTCAGGGAACGTAGAAGTGTGTAGTATCAACTTGAGCAGGAACATGGCATTGATAGTCCCTTGATGAACAAAGATGCAGGCCAATCTTCCACCTCCTAGTGAATTCTAAGAAGCACCTGTAATCTTGAGGAGGCCCCTGAAGGCTTGACCCCTTGTTGCCCACAACAACTACCTGGATAGTGAACCTTTCCATCAGCTTTTCCTGCTTCCCTCTTCCAATTGCTCATTCCTGCTCTTTGAGATTTGCCCTTCCCCTACATGGCCTATTCTCTCTATTTCTAAATGCCCTCTCTTCCTTTCTCCCTAAGTTCTGATTTATCATTTCACTGTAACTCTATTAGCTGTAAAGCATTTGGGGATGCTGTCAGGATAACAGGATCTGTAGCAAATGAGGTTGTATTGAATTATTTAGCTTTCAGCTAAAGTGGAGATAACTAAAGCAGCTGAGCTGGTTTGTAAAATCTTGGGGGTAATCTGTCTGCTGCTTTGGAGCTTTTATATTAATTTTTTCTTGTGGTTGAAATTATACATTTTAAGGCTCCAAAGAAAAATATGTGTGACTCTTCAGTTTAGTGCCACAAACCTATTGCTAAGAAATTATCTGTTTCCTGTAGCATATAATTATGTAGCTGCAGAGCTGCAATTCTATGGAATCATGAATTTATTTAATAAGTTTATTCACACATGTTTTAAAAAATATAAATACATAATTTCTCTCTTTTTTTTCTTTCAAAATTATAGATCAAGGATTATTACTTGAGATACACAAGAGTTTCAACTTTTGAAGTTGGCCTGCTTTTTTATTAAGTTGTTCTTACCAGAATTTGATTCTTAAAGAATTTACTGTTTTTCATCCAAAAAAGACCTGTTTCTAATACTTCAGCTACAAACAAATTCTTTTGGGGGAGTGGGGGAGGGCAGGATGCTGGGGATTGGATTTGAAGCTTGATACAAGCTCTACAGCTGAGCTACACCCCCAACCCATGCAAATGGATTCTTAAATGTCATCAGCAACAAAGGCTGAGGGAATCACTGCTAATCTAATGGAGGACCATGACTATTCTTGTATCATCTTTCTTATATTACTAGTGTCTCTTGGGAAATGAAGAGGTAATAAGGGCTCGGACAAGAGGTATGGGAGGGGGTGTTCTGGGGCTTTGTAATACCTGGGGAGTTTGCCCCACTCAGCACTTTGCAGTGTCCAAACTGCCACTGTCAAGAAGTGTGAGAGTAGCAAGCAGTGAAATGTCTTTTGCATATAATTCAATGTATAAACTAAAGTTGAACATCTGGCAATTAAACACCCCTTTCCTGATGAACCCTGGAAAACAGCATAATTATACTCCCAAGCAAATAACTCAAGAGTAAAGCTATTCCCTTGTTAGGAATATACCAGGAAACAACAAAATTAAAACTTACTTCTGCTTCTATGCTCTTTTAATCCCTATTGCCAACTTTCCTAATATCTGAGATTGTCTGAGTTGTTGGCTGGTGAGGTTTTCATTGTGTTTGTTTGTGTGAAGTTACTTATTTTTTTCTTTCATTTATTCCCCCTTTGGTTTCTCCCTGTTGTCAATGTTTTTGATTTTGGTATCCTGTGTCTTGTATATATGTTTATCTGATTTGGGGAAGGGAAGGGGAGTTACAAAATGGTGAGACAAAGGACAAAGGGTAAACCAATGTAACAGCAATACTCACAAGACTCTATGTTGGAAATGAAAAATTTTTTTGTCGGTTATAGGGCTTGAACTCAGAGCCTGAGTGCTGTCCCTGAGCCTCTCTGTGCTCAAGGCTAGCCCTCTACCACTTGAGCAACAGCACCACTTCGAGGAAATGAACTTTATAACTTGGGGGGAGAGGGAAAGTGGGAGAAAGCAAGGGAGGGAGTAACACTATTACACAAGAAATGTACTTATCACCTTACTTATGTAACTGTAACCCCTCTGTGCATCACCTTTACAATAAAATTAAATTAAAATTAAAAAAAGAAATCATCCTGGGCACAGCAGGTGTAAAAAAGAGATGAAAGCTACCACCAGGCGTATCGGAAACGTTACGGAGCCACGACCTTGTATGTAACAATGTCAAGAAAACTGACTGCCTTGTAAGCTCTCTGTGTCTCTCTCCTGATCTGACTCAGATGTTTTGTCGTTCCTCCTTGGCACGGTTGGTTCTAGTGTTTCCTCTGGCCTACTGTGCCCTAAGGCTTGCAGTGGGGGGAAGCCCCTAACTCCACCCTCACCCTCGCTCACCCAGAGACCCTGGATGACCAAGATGTGCAGGTGGACGGGTGTGGCCGTAGCCTGTTGATTATGATCCCTGCAGGGTGCGAGCCCGTGGGACTGCAGGCTGTATGCTGGCGGCATGGCCCGGTTCAGCCTGGTTTGCAGACAGCAACCTACGACACCAAACTGGCAGGCTGGGGGCGGGGGCCGCGGGCCCAGTGCCCACCCCCTGCGCTCCCAGCGTCTGCTCTCACCACCAGCCGGGAGATGCCCGCCCGGGAGCGCGCTTTCTAACACACCAACCCCCGGGAACAATCTGTCCCTGCCAACCAATCAATCGCAACAGGGGCTCACTTGCCCCGAGCCCAGCCGCAGAGCCCACCCTACCGCCTAAGCGTGTCTTTTAAATGCATTTTGAAAAACCGGATGGTGTGCAGTGAGGACGCAGGGCGGGAAAGGCTGGAGGGCTTCTTTCCACCGCCAGGCTCGCACTCGGGGCGCACGAAATTAGGCCTGAGCCGTGGAGTCGAGCCCCCTTCCCGCCGCAGGGGGCTCGAGGTGGCGCGGAATCCGGGGAAGGGAGAGACGATGGGGACGCCTGGGGTTCGGGCGGCCAGCCGGGTAGCAGAGGCTCGCCCCGGGAGCCGGCCAAGGCCCGGCAGGTGCCCCCGGGCACCGAAGCTGATTGGCAGGTGCGGGAGTGGGTGGGGAAGGCGGGGGCTGGGCCTGGCGCTGCGGGAGGCTGCGGCCCCGCCTCCCCGCCCCCGCCGCGGGACTATCTGGTCCCGGCAGCAGCGATGTCCCCCGGCAGGAATGTCCCTCCTCAGATAATGTTATTTATATCTCTGGGCGGGTCCGTGGCTCGGCAGCACCAGGCGCCCGGCGGCCGCTGTGCCAGGAGCCCCGCGCTGCCCTCCTCCCCCTGCGCCGCCGCCCCGGGGCTCGGGGTGGCCGCCGCTTCAGCCCCCGCGCAGGTGAGTCCGGACAGGGCCAGGCGGGTGCGGGTGCGGGTGCGCCAGGCGCCAGCGAGCGCTGGGGAGCGCTGGGCCCAGGGGGCCGGGCACGCGCGGGGGGTCCTGGGGCCCGGGTGGGGGCCTCGCCCCAGGTGCCGGGCGTGGAGCCAGAGGGGTGCAGGGCCTGGGAGGCCCGAGTGGCTGCCGAAACCATCGGGCTGGGGCGCGGGAACTCGCGTGAGCTTCCAAGGCTCTTGTGGCGCCGGGCGCTAGCTTTGGAGAGCCGGCTCCTGAAGAGTCAGTCCGGGGGCGCTGGGAGCGCGGGGATGAAGTGCGTGTTCTTGGCCGCCTCCTCCAGGACCCTCTCCCGGGAGTCACGGGGGTCCTGCCTCTAGCAGGTCCCAGCTCCGCGCTGGCTCCTCTGTCTTGGTTACCCGGCGTCTCAGCCCTGGGGCGACTCAGATCCTCTTCTGGAACTTGGCTGCGCGCTGCCCCGGTCGCCCAGCGCCCGGGCGGGGACGACAGGGCTGGGCAGCCACAGGGGCCGAGCCTCCAGGCGCGGAGTAGACGTGCAGAGTGACCCGGAGTGGATAACAAACATCCCGGTGCCCTCTCGTACTTAGAGGACTCCTATCCTTCCTCTCCCAGAGTTCCTCCCCTCCTCCAAGCGTCTACAGTCCACTACTCCCACTTGCCCGCCAGTTCTTCCACTTTGAACAACTCGGCCCCCCAGAAACAGCAGAAAGTGGGAGAAATAGGAGCTTCAACACAATCCTCAACTCCCACCAATTCATCTAGGTCTTCGAATGGGGGGCGGGGGAGGGAAGGAGCTACCAGGCTCAGGCTCGAGTACTGTTTCCTTTGACCCCAAGCCTCAGGTAGGGCCTTGATTTATAGCCTATTAATATCCAAAACACTGTTTTCAGTGCCAGGAGATGCCAGGATAATAACACCCTTCACTCACTGAAAGAAAACAGAAAGAAGCCACTTTTTTTTGTGTGTGTGTAAAATTTTAGGTGCATCTGATTGGGGGTGGGGTGGGAGAATGGTAGTGACAGCCTTTGTCTGAGAACTTCTGTGGGGAGAGACGAGGCTGTCACCTCAAAGTAGGTAGCAGCCATGCAAAACTCATGCCCGTGGCTGTCACTCTGTGTACTTCAGTATCTAAGGAAGGTGATTTAGTTAACTCTGTAATGAGAGGAGTCTGCAGATCAGAAATTGTAGGCACCTCCAAACAGTTCATGAGTGTATTTCATGAGTGTCACAGATAGTTCAAAATTTAATGACAGGTAACCCTCTTCAACTCCCCCTTCCCCTCCCCAATCATTGCTACTATTGTGATGCAGGGCAGGTTATTTTCTGTTCCAGCATCCCACTGTGTGCTTTGCTATGAACTCTGGTTTGCAGAAAGCCTTGGAAAACTCCTACATGTGCAAACCATTTGTTAATGTGTGGGGAATGTTCACCACCCAGCACAGCTGTGAAATTGCCCACCAGGCTTGTGGATTTGCTAACACAAACAGAAGTAGACTTACCTTGAAAACCCAAGCAGCCTTTAAACAAACTGACTGCAAAGGTGGGTCATTTATACAGAATTTTGAAAGCACAGTTGCAAGACAGATATACCCTGTATGATGAAGACATGACCCCTTGGCTATTTCTGAGCTTTATCAGTGACCCAGTAACAGTGGTTGGGGATGAGCCAGTCCTGTTTAAGGCATGGAGTCCACTTGTCTAATTGAAATCACCCCAAAACTCCCAGGCATCTAAGCCGGGCCTTGTAACACAAGTATATCAGGTTTTCCTGGGTTCCTTGCCCAGCAGGGAGCTGGGATGCCACCCTTTTCTTTGGTCATTGCTTCTTCCAGATGTCCTGAAGGTGTTCTGTATCACAGTAGCTCAGGGGTAAAGGAATGGCAAGAGGCAGGCACCTATTTGGGATCACATTTGGCAAAATAAAAGTGACTATTTCAGGCAAAGTAGGTGTGAAAGAATTTTGACCTGAAGGTTTGGTAAATAAAATTGAGAATACTTTCACTTATTCTTTTACAAACTCGCTAGTGGCTAGCTTAGTGCCTGGCTGGTAGTGGATCTGAAGTTAATCTTTGTTGAATGAATGAGTGTTTGTAGTTTTCTTTATATTATCCTTTTTAATGATGACATTAATTTTGCTTAAGGTAGTCATATTAATAGTATTTTAAAAGTGAGGAGATAGGTTCAGGGAACTAAATCTGTAATATTACATAGCTGATGAGAGACTGGGCCAGGATTCAAACTCAGCTGTTTGATTCTACTGTCTTAGTAAGGATAGACACTCAGCAGGGAATATAGAAGTATACTTTGGAAAGATTCGGTTGTAATATTCTTTTACTTTCACAATCTTTGTATCACAGAAGCTGAAAAGTATTGTCAAGGACAGTATTGGGCATTTATTTGCCGAGAGGTTTTTTTAGCCTTGCCCATTATTTTCAGGTCATTGTTTCAAGGACAGAATTGTAATTTTGGCAGTGGTTAAAGCATGGATTTTTTTAAAAAAAGAGATTTTCCTTTCAGTCCTGGAAGTGGCCAGGAGGGCTCGATGATGCAAAGGGACAGTGTGACAAGACAGAGGATGACTATAAAAAATTCATAGGGCAAATACGACTGGAGTTAGAAGAGGCTCTAGAGGTCACCGAATCCAGCCTTCTGTTTATGTAGTTGCTTGCTTAAAGGTGAGACCTAGCTACAGACCATCTCATCATTTATGTGTTTTCCATACTTCTTATCATTCTAGCTCATTTCTTTGTTGTCTCTCTTTTAAGACCAACGTGATTGATTTACTGAAGTTCTGTCTAATCAAACCATTGGAACTGTTTCTTTTTCTTTTGGGGGAGATTATAAGAGGACATACTTTAATAACTAATAAATCTATAAAGAGGAAAAGAAATGGAAAATATATTGAAGGTAAACAGGAGTGAGGACATTTGTGATCATTAAATGTTAAACTGTCCTATAAGCTCCCCATTGCTTCTTAGGTGTACAAATGTATACCTTATTATACAACAGGCACACTACTATCTAGAGACAGTACGACGTTGATTTATTTTATGCTGGTACTGAACTCAGAGTCTTGGTGCTGTCCCTGAGATTTTTTTGTTTGTTTGTTTGTTTTTGTTTCCCCTAGGCTAGCACTCTACCATTTGAGTCACAACTCTACTTCCAGCTTTTTGGTGGTTAGAGATAAGAGTCTCTCAGACTGCCCTGCTCCAGCTGGCTTTGACCCATGACCCTCAGCTCTCAGACTTCTGAGTAACTAGGATTACAGATATGAGCCACTGGTGCTTGGCTTGAAACAGTACAAATTTTAAGACAATTATGTGGCATTTCTGGAGAAAGTGGGGAAGTACTTTAGAGAACTATTGGGAGTGTCAGATTCCTTTATTATATATATATATATATCCATCTATCTACATGTCTACCTATTTGTCTGTCTTTTTAATCTGTACTGGCCCTTGAACTCAAGGTTTCATGCTCTCACTTTTGTTGTTGTTCAAGGCTGGTACTGTACCACTTGGGCCACAGCTCTGCCTATGGTTTTCTGCTGGTTTAATTGATGTTAAGCGTCTCATGGACTTTTCTACCCAGGTTGGCTTTGAACCTCAATCTTCAGATCTCAGCCTCGTAAGTAGCCAGGATTACAGGCATGAGCCATGGTGCTTGACTCAGCTTGTTTTAATTTAAACCCAGTCACAAATAGCTTTTGAAGTGTGTTGTTTCAAAATCAAACACATAATTTTACCCTCTTCCCAAGTCATTTTGGAAACATGGCCAGTAAGATGTCTCAAGTGATAACAAATATATCTCCTTGTTATCCAAAATGCTTTTTTATAATCTCGGATCTGCAGATTTATCAGTTGAGTTGGGAGAATCAGGAATGAAAATAACTGTGTTGGGTAGGCTAATGAGAAATCTGGTTTTGTAATGAGGCTTGTCGGGAAAATCTATGGATACTGGACTCTGAAACCATGTAGCTACTATAAACAAAAAATATAGGATCGAGGATATTTGCAAAGAGATGTTTCATCTTCATCTTCATCTTGTATTGACTCAGTTGGTCTTTGGCTGTTCCTCTGTTTTAGAGAAGAAATCTGGGAGGAAGAATATATGCAGTGGTCTGTTTGTGTGCCATAGCACTTACTGAGGTTATCACAGAGATGCATCTTCTGCTGACTCCAGAAGGTATAGGTCTCCGGGTTTTAGAGGTGGAGGTAGAGATGCAGGGAGAATGTAGGAGGCAGTCAGGAGAATTCACTGTCAAATCTGGCTCCACTCACTGAATAGTCAACTCCCTTTGGTAAATATTTGGAAAATGTCATAGATGTTTCCTTTTGTTGCTGTGCTTATTTCTTAATTCACAGCCAAGCAACCCAAGTTTATCCATGTTCAGCCAGCCTTAGCTGAACATCAAACTACCAGGGTGGGGGAGGGGGTGGAGGTGGATTAAATCAACAGCCTTGCAGCTCACAGAGTTTAAAGGCAACCCTAGCCAGAAAATGCTTCCTGAACACATGACATTTCGAGACCACCTCTCATTTACCTGTTCCTTCTTCTGGCCGCAGGAAGTATTACAAAGCCATCTTCTTCCTGCTTCAGCAGGAAGGCCTTCTAGGCTTTGCCATACTGCTTCATTTTCTTTATATCTCTTCAGAGACCTAGCTGAGGGTATAATTAAAGGGCAATTAAAACTCAGACATACATCATGTTAGCAGTGGAGGCAAAAGCCAGCTTCCTTTACTTTCATTTGAATGCTATAAATTTAGCAAGTAAAAAGGTGCAGGTTAGAAAAAAAGACTTTGCATTGAACTGGGCTCAGATTATCCAGGATATTTATGAAAAGACTAACAGAGCACCTTGACAAAGAACAATAATTACTTCAAATTATAGTCAATTCAAAAATTTCTATCATTATGAAAAGAGCAGAAGCTTGGATAATCCTTAAAATGAACAAGTTGAGAATCATTTCTGTTTGTACCAGATTCACAGATGGGTGTGTCTCATCTGAGAATTCATAGCATTTCAAATAGAACCAAGCACACTTAAGAAGATAACTTATGAGGGCTGGAACGAGGTCTGGAGCTTCACTGTGTCCTCTTACTTCATCCCTACCTGTTTTCTGAGACCCTTAGGAGTGTTTCCTCAGGAGTACAAAAGTTAAAAAAAAATAAAAAAGGCCTTTCATAATGCTGGCTTTAAGCCATGAGTCAAAGTCACAGAGAATAAGAACTGGAAAGGCCTGAGAAAGCAACTGAGATATATTCAAAAGAGCAAACATCAGGTATGGGCTACTATGTACCTTCTACTGGTATATGCTGAGGAAAATAGGTCAGGTGAAGACCTGATTTGGTGGGAAGGTGGACTTACAATTAACTAGTGGATAGCTTACTTGATAGAAAAAGTGTCCCAGGAGAAGAACACAGAAAGAAGGTATAATTCAGGTTAGAGAGTCACGGAAGCCTTTAGAAGTATCTTCCCTCATGGAATAATGAAAGATACAATGATAATGATAGGTGATATATAATCCATTCAGTGTTCAGGATGTCTTTGTATATCAACTCAATGTATCTTACAACGACCAAATGAAGAGATCTCATTATTCCTGCTTTATAATTGATGAACCTGGATAAGGAATGTATGGTGGTCCTTCTAACAGACTTTCCCCCATTTCCTAGTTTCATAGCTAGGTCTTTTTCCAGGTCTTCTCCACCATGGGGCAATCGAATATTCTGGACCTTCAGCTTGAGGCATACAGCATAACTTCCCATGGAAGTTCTTAGGCTATGCAAAGGGGGAAGGGGCACATTGTCTCAGAATTTACTCTTTAACATGGCCACAGAACCTGAAGAATGGCCTTGCAAAGTATGTATTCATGCTGCTGCAAAGCATGAATTAATTGCTTTCTAGCAGCATGCTGTAGATAAATGATGGGTTTATATGCCTGCCAATTGATATTTTGGCTTTTTTAATCCCTTATCCCGTTTACTGAGCATCATTCTTCTAATGACTTACTTTGGACTTCAAAAATCTTTTGCTGGGTGATCTCAAGTGCCTTGATTTGTACTTAGTTAAATCTCTAACAAACATTTATTGGGCTCTCATTTATTTACTAGACATATTCTGGCTCTAGATGATATAGCAGGAGGCATGGCAAAAAAAAAAGTTTGACAACATGGAGGAAATATTCTAGTTTAGAAAGACAGGTCTTAAATATCAACACAAGCTACAGATGGGTATGGATTATAATTCCAGCATCATAAAGGGAATAAGATGTGGTTCTGGGATGGTTGGAAAAGGATTCTAATGAGGCTTTTTTTATATCCCAACTCAGACACAAATGAAGTGATAAAAGAGGTCTTGGGACATCCAGGAGAAGTGATTCATGTTTGAATTTTAGTCTGAATAAGATAGTAAACCAATGGAAGCTCAGGTTTGTGTTTAAAGAGAATCTCTCAAGAACCCTGAGTACTGATTTGGGTGAACAAGAGTAAAAGCCAGGAGGCCAGGAAAAGCTATTGAAATGGTCAGGGAGATGGGGAAACTGATATGCTAGACTCTGGGTATGCTGATAGGATTTGGATATAGAGGGTAAAAGAAAAAGAGAAAGGATGACTCAATTGGTTTTGTCCGAACAAGTAGAATAATAAAAACAGTAATTTACTGAGATAGTGATGTATTTTATCAAATGTACTCTGGTCTATTATTTTTTAGTTCTGTTTTCTTTGAGCAGTTGATTTGAAATAGACTCAGGCAGCAGAGTTTTCATTTAAATACACAAAAAAAGAGATATTTTGTGGTGGATAATTCATGGTATCTGCTTGCTAGAAGGGAAGCCTTAAATGTGCTGTGTACTTTGTACTGTTTCTTTTAGATCGTTCTCACATTTCCACTACATGATAGAGATTAAGATGGAGCAGAAACTAGATTGAAGTGTATTTCACATTATGATTGAGAGTTTAGTGAATGTGATGGTCAATCACAAATGTTTTTTGATGCCTCCTGATATTCATATTAAAGAAAATATTTAAAATTTATAAGATGAATTCATGTTTATGGTTATGTTTACCCACATTTCAAGAGAGTATATAATGAAAAGTAAGAGCCATCTGCCTGCCTCTAGTCCTACCTCTAAGAAGCTACCACGGACAACAGCTTCCTGTCTGTCCTTTAGGAAAAGTCTCATGGTAAACATTGGTCTGGCATATTTTAAAGTCATATTTTTAGCCCAGCAACAGCATATATTTGGCTTCAATTTTCAGTATGACTTAGGAAGTCTTATGATTTAGTAGCCCTCAGGTAAGTGGCCTAGAGTCCTGCTTTCTATTAATGATAGATGTTCTGCTAAATAGAGATACTGTCAATGATAGAGGTATGGGTATATGCTAATTTAAAGGGCATGGCAACCATGCAGTTTTCTTTCTAAGTATATATATATATATATATATATATATATATATATATCATACAATTCACCATCTTAACTATTTTTAAGTTCAGTTGCACAATTATATTCACATTACTCTATAGCCATAACCATCAAGCATTTCCAGGCCCTTTTTCATTCTTCCAAACTCAAACACTGTATCCATGAAGTGCAACCTCTTAGTCCCTCTTCTCCCCATTGACAAAGGGCTTCTTCAACTTGAGCTCCTTCCACTTCTTGCCCATTGTGAATAATGCTGCTATGAATATGAACAAGGGTGTGCCAAAGAGGCTTCAAGATCTTGCTTTTACTTCTTTTGTATAAGTATCTAGGAGTAAAATTATTGGATCATTATATATTCTATTCATAATTATTTTATTTATTTATTTATTTGGTGATCCTGAGGCCTGAACTCAGGGCCTAAATGTTAACCCTGAGGTTTTTTGCTTAAGATTGGCCATCTACATTTGAGCCACAGCTCTACTCCTGGCTTTTTGGTGGTTAATTGAAGATAAGAATGTCATGGTCTCCCATGCCTGGCACGTTTTCAAACTGTGGTCCTCACATCTCAGCCTCCTAAGTAGCTAGGATTATACAGGCGTGAGCCACTGGCACCTGGCTTCTATTCTTAATTTTTTGAGGTGCCCATCCATCACTTTTTTTAAATGATCATTTTATGATTTTTATTATACTTGCCTCATTTTGACCTTTTAAAATGTTTATTATTAAGGTGATGTACAGAGTGTTTTCTTATTATTAATTAAATTTTATTGACAAGGTGTTGTGCAAAGGGGGTACAGTTACATAATAAGGTAGTGAGTACATTTCTTGTCATATACGTTACACCCTCATTTTCCTTTCCCTTCCCTAGATCAGCTAGGCATATGTACAATATCCTGTGTACCAAAATCATATACAGTAACATAGGGTATGCCAAAGGAAATTCATCTAGAACATTAAATGTAACATCAATGATAGAATCCTCCTGTGTCCTTCTTTTGGAGTTGCTTTTGCTTATCCTCATCTTATATAATCATGTGTACACAGCTGTTAAACTATTGTGATCCACTGATAGGTCTATTCTAGACCTTTTTATGTTTGTTTAATAGTTGTTTGGTTTAGATACATAATGTAAAGTCGCTGACCCAAACGTGTGGAAATACCATTTGAAAAGTAGCTTGTTATTTTGCAGACATGGTCTCTACTATCCAACCTGCCACCTCCCCCAACAGTCAGATATCAAGGAGACCATGCCCCTTTGTTCTCTGAGTTCTAGGCTTGTCTCACTCAACATTATTTGTTCAAGTTCTGACCGTTTCCCTGTGAATACTAGTATTTTATCTTTTCTAATCGCTATGTAGTATTCCATTGTGTACAGGTATCACATATTTTGGATCCATTCATCTGTAGTGGGGCATCTGGGTTGTTTCCATATTTTGGCTATTGTGAATTGTGCAGCGATAAACATGGATGTGCAGATGTCTTTATGGTATCCTGAGACCTGTTGTTCAGGACAGATGCCTAGGAGTGGTATGGCTGGGTCATAGGGTATGTCTATATTGAGCTTTTTGAGGAACCTCCATACTGTTCTCCAAAGCAGTTGTACTAATTTGCACTCCCACCAACAGTGGAGAAGGGTTCCTCTTTCCCCACATCCTCTCCAGCATTTGTTGTTGGCTGAGTTCAGAGTATAGGCTATTCTAACTGGAGTGAGTGGCATCTCAGGGTTGTTTTTATTTGCATTTCCTTTACTGCCAGGGATGTTGAACATTTCCTCCTATGTTTCTTTGCCATTTTTATTTCTTCTCCTGTGAATTCTCTCTTTAGCTCCTTTGCCCATTTAATAATTGGTTTACTGGGTTTGGAGGGGGTTAGTTTTTGAGTTCTCTGTACCCATCCATCACTTTTAATATTTCTCTTTGTTGTTTAATATCTCCAAAGAGAAGGACAAAAATGTTTTAACAGTCTCACTTTTGGGGCCACACTGAACTTGAGAAGCATTTATTTTAGAACATCGTCTTTGGGGCATAGTTTGTCATCAACGCTTTTGGATGTGTCCATAGATTAGTTTGCCTATTTTTAGATCATTCATAGACTTTTAGAGGACATCGCTTTGTAGAGCATGTAGCCCAAACACAGGTAGGGAAGGTGTAAATATTATATGATGATATATTTCAGGCAAAAAGTCTCCTTGAGCAGGATGATGAGAATCTGGATTGCTTTCAGCTCCTTTTCTTTTGCTGTATGCCCTTGGACAAAGAACTTCTTTTCCAGATATTATGTGTGTGTCTATGATGGTGTTTAAATATTATTGTCCTCATGTTTTTCCCTTACAGATTTCCCTGAAAGCCTAAGTGTTGTCTCATCTTCTTTGACTTGCCTGTACCAGTTCTTCCCTCTCCAGTTCTTTGAGTATTACTGGATGTTTCTGCCTTTGTGCTTTGGTTTTTTGCTTGTTTGTTTTTTATCAGTTATGGGGCTTGAACCCGGGGTCTGGGCCCTGTCGTTGAGCTTTTTGCTCAAGGCTAGACCTCTACCACCTTGAGCTATAGCACCAGTTCTGGCTTTTTGGTGGTTAATTGGTGATAAGAGTCTCGTGGACTTTCCTGCCCAGGCTGGCTTTGAACCTCGATCCTCAGATCTCATGTTCCTGAATAGCTAGGATTACAGGCGTGAGCCACCAGCTCCTATCTTTGTATTTTTAAGGTAGCTTTCTTATTCCTTGGAAAAGTGGTAGATCATTTGTCTTATAATTGTCAACTTCGTTCTATACCATTTGAACAAGCTTCTTGTGATGGAGAACTAGATGTTATTCTTCTTCCTTTTATTTAAAAAATATTGCTGGGCACCGGTGGCTCACACCTGTAATCCTAGCTACTCAGGAGGCTGAGATCTAAGGAAGATGGTTTGAAGCTAGCCCAGGCAGGAAAGTCTATGAGATTCCTATCTCCAGTTAACCACCTGAAAACCAGAAGTGGCGCTGTGGCTCAAAGTGGTAGAGATCTAGCCTTGAGCAAAAAGTTCAGAGACAGCACGTAGACCCTGACTTCAAGCCCCTGAACTGACAAAAGATAAAAAATAAAACAATTCTGTCCTTCAGAGCCAGACTTGACACACAGAGGTGAATATTAAAAAATTCATGGATCAAGCAAAAAATAATGTTTGAAGTTATGTATATCTGAGTATATTTTAACTTGGAAATGAAGCTGTATCGTAATAATGAGTTTACAATAACGAATATTTTTGAGAACTTGGTACACTAAGTGGTATGCTAAAAGCTTACCTATAAGTTTATTATATTATTTTATTTTATTACCAGTCCTGGGGCTTGGACTCAGGGCCTGAGCACTGTCTCTGGCTTCCTTCTTGCTCTAAGCTAGCATTCTACGTCTTGCGCCACAATGCCACTTCCAGCTTTTTCTGTTTATGTGGTGTTGAGGAATCGAACCCAGGGTTTCATGCATGCAAGGGGAGCACTCTACCACTAAGCCATATTTCCAGCCCACCTATAAGTTTATAAAGTCATATTATTACCCTAATTTGACATATGAAAAAAAATGCAGCCTCAGAGAAATCCTCTCAGCCTACTATCTTCCTTGTAAGGTTAAAAGTTTGACTTGAGGGCTGGGGATATAGCCTAGTGGCAAGAGTGCCTGCCTCGGATACACGAGGCCCTAGGTTCGATTCCCCAGCACCACATATACAGAAAACGGCCAGAAGCGGCGCTGTGGCTCAAGTGGCAGAGTGCTAGCCTTGAGCGGGAAGAAGCCAGGGACAGTGCTCAGGCCCTGAGTCCAAGGCCCAGGACTGGCCAAAAAAAAAAAAGTTTGACTTGAACCCACAGAGTTTTGTTCTAGAGTGCTTGCTCTGAACCACTGTGCCTACCTAAATCTGAGTAGAGGCTAATATTACATGGCTTTGGATTCTAAGAGTTTCTTTCCTCTTAAATCCTGCATTTTAATAGTCTGAAATTAGAAAGGTGATTAATTCTGTACCTTTTTATGTTTCTTTATATTTATAACGATTTCACCTAATAAGCTTGAACTACCTCATTTACTTTTAATAAATAATTAATGTCCTGAATCCTACTTTCAACATAGTTCTTTGACATCTGAGGATGGAGATGCTAATTAGTACTGCACAATACAGCCACTGTCATAAGGCAGCTGTACTAAAACTGCGTTAGCAAAGGTCTGACTTATTGTGAAATGCAATGGCCTCCTTCCAGATCCCATGTTTCCTCAGTTCACCATAACATATGACTACTCTTTCTTTGAAACTAGGCCCTGCCTTGGCCTCTGTGACCCAAGTTCTCCAGTTTCTTTTCCTGTCTTGTTTATCACTGCTTCTTACTTCTCCCTGCCTCCTTTCTGCCAGCCTGTAATTGTTGGGGTTGCCAGTGGATTGTAAATCCCCCACCCCAGCTTCCCTCCTCAGTCCAGGATCTGCCATCTTTGTCATTTTGGTTATATCAAAATGCCTCACAATCACTGTGTTGCAGTGAGATGTCTTAGCTTCAGCTCCAATCCTGCTCTTCTGCCTTTTTCCCATAGCTCACTCCACATTGTCACCATCCCCCCAAGGAAGAACTTCAGCAGCCTTTGTTTTTGTGTTTCTTCTCTTTAAGTTTCTGCATCCATGTGACTGTCAACACCTGTTCATTTTCTTCTAAAATTTTCAAGTTCTCAAATCTCTTTCTTGCAAGTTCAACTCTCATTATTCTTTTTTTGCCAGTCCTGGGGCTTGAGCGCAGGGCCTGGGTACTGTCCCTGAGCTTCTTTGTGCTCAAGGCTAGAGCTCTGCCACTTGAGACACAGCACCACTTCCACCCTTTTCTGAGTAGTGTATTGGAGATAAGAGCCTCAGGGACTTTGCTGCCTGGGCTGGCTTCAAATTGCAAACTGCAATCCTCAGATCTCAGCCTCCTGAGTAGCTAGGATTACAGGTGTGAGCCACTGGCTCCTGGCTCATTGTTCTTATGTTTGAAGAATGGTCTTTAGGTCTTCAGTCTTTATCTTTTTAATCTATCCACACCCTTCGGAATTATTTTTTAAAATTTAAGTTAGATCAAGTCATTTTCTTTTTATGCTTTAAACTCTCTATTGGTCTCCTAGTGTCCCCCAAAGAAAGGGACCTCGACAATCTGTTGTGGCCACCTTTCTAGTTTCATCCTCTCACCTTTTACCTCACTTTGGGTGCTTGTGACTTGCTCAGCCTCAGACTTGTTTTCATGCCTCACTAACAGCTTCTGCTGTTGTCTCTGTTTGTAATGTCTCTTTGCCTTTTTCCAGTCAGGAACTCCTACACATTGTATATCTGAAGGCCGTCCTCAACCTTTCCCCCAGAAGTAAGTCCTCTGTGAAGTTTTCCTGTGAAACCTCTTTTCCACTCTCTTCCCTGGGGAATTATACCGTGTGGTGCCTCTTACTTCTTACACTGGCTGGTCCTGTATAGTTCCTGTGCTCTTATGGGTTGAGTTCCTTCAAGCAGGGGCAGAATCTGGCATCTCCAGGCTAGTGTGAGACTCTAGAAGTGCTGGTTGAATTACACTATTAACATGATTTGAGTGACTCACAGGCAATTCTGAAGAAGGGTTAATGAGTGACACTCACTATATAGCTGTAGGTAAGGAGTAAAGAAGAATACTCTAGATCTGAGTGTGGGCTTTTCTCACCTCTGTATCTTCCAACTGCCTTCTGTTCACTGGAGGGAAAAGTAATGACTAATTAAAATTTTTTTATTAGTATCTATTAGTTTGACAAGAGGATTTGCCAATGTGTGCATATAGTAACAACTGGTTTTGATTATATCATCAGAATATGTCTATTGCCAGACAATTTTAGTTATTCTTCCAGTATCCAGTCCCTCCTACTTCATTTTTCAGTGAATGCTTGTGGCTGACCCTCAGAATACAGCTATGTAAGATTCTTTGATGGTGTTTCAGACCCATATATACACAAGATTTGTTTTAGGGGGGTAAAGGGTTAAGAAAAACATTTCAGAAAAAATGATCGACATTCCAGTACAGTTGTTTTGATTTTCTGGGCACATTTAACCTGTTTGGTTGTTTGTTTGTCATTAAGGCATATTGAAGTTGGTAGTGCCTTGTGAAAATATTACAATACATACTGCTTGTTGGTCTGCTCTCATTTCTGCCTCTCATTTCAGACAAAAAATAATCTGGGTAAGTCCACTAGTGTGGCTAGCCTCACTTGAATTCTGCTTGCTCAGACCTTTGAGTGTGTTTTGTTTCTTTCAACAAAACTCTCTGTCATGGACACACTCCCACTGCAACCCAACTGCTCTCTTCTCTTTCCCTGTTCTGTGCCTAGGAGCTGGTATTCAGTTGCCAAAGGCAATAAGTGAAGCTTAGAGGCCTTTATAACTGTGTGGGGGCTCCAAGATCAATTGATAAGTGAAAGGCCCTTGAAGGCCTTGGAAAGAAAAGTAGAGGACAGAATTAAGCATTGCGAGTGAGACCTGAGTCGGAGGCAGATAGGCAAAGGAAAGGCCCTCAGTCAAGACAACTGAATGGGATCCCAGTGAATTCCAAGGAGGCATAGTGAAGCTGCTGATAAGCTGACTGCGATCACCAAAGTTGACACAAAAGTGACAGTGAAAGTGAATGGATAGTAGCTTCTAGAAGCTCTAGGATGTCATGAACATTAGTGATCCATCATCCTGTCTCAAGAATTACCATATGCCTTAGCAGGGGTCACCAGTAGGCCGACTGCCAGTTAGTGGCCAGAATGCATGCTTTTCTGGGTGAACAATCCTTTTCTTGTTCAGAGAAGGTTTACTTTATGGAGTTTCAGCCAGATGTCTGTTTTTCTTCTTTGAACTCTAGGCTACTACTTGTAGAGTCCAGTCCTGGCCTTTTGCTACAAGGTAGATGTGTGCATTCTGAATGTGCTTTCTGTAACTGTTGGAGTATCTTGATGCCCACATGTTTGGCTTAAAGTATCAAGCAGAGGGTCCTGCACTGTATGAAGTTCTGGGGAGAATGAATGAATTCACAGATGTGGTGGTGGCAGGGGTGGGGGCCATGATAGAACCAAAGTTTAGGGCTCTGGGAAAGGAAGTCAGCATCCTCCAAAAGACAGGCACACATAATCTGGGAGGACAAGCTGTGTGAAGTCACTTTGTATAGGAGACTGGTCCATTCCAGCTGGGCTTTCATCACCAGTGTTGCTGGATGAGCTCCGGAGATGTGTAGTAGACACTTTAACACAGTACTGCATCCTCAGTGTAGCAATTCCACTGGCAGCCTCTGTTCGGTTGTTCTCACTGCTTTTGACCCAGAAAGCACACAGAAAATGACTGCAGCGAAGCTCTCATCTTCAAGGTGAAGCTCTCAGTCTAGTGGGGGAGGAATTTGGGGTTGATCCCAAGGGCTGAATACTTCCTGGCTGTGCTGGGAGCAGGCTTTGTTTATGCCGTGACCCAGAGGAAGTGGCTTTACATCTCTGTTTCCACGAGCGAAATGCCTTATGCTTGTTTTGTATAAGCCTTGTGCCTCCTCTGCAGAAGAGGCAAGAAATTACTTGGGAGCTAAAACTCCTGGCAGTCATAATTCTTTGCCAACAGCAGAATCTAGTGAGCAGTGCATTTGGTTGGCAAGCAGTCATTATAGTCTACACGTGGTTTCTCTGTCTCTGAAAACAGTGGAGAACTTTCTCGTTGGATTATGAAGGGGGTCAAAATGAAATTGTGTTAGCCTTTTATACTTTTCAAAATTGAGGCTTAAGGTATCAGAACTCCTCAAGGAGAGATGTTCTATGGATAAAATGTACTCAAAGTATCTTGCAGACACCTAATAATCTGCAGAGCATCTGGTTTTACTCCTTTATTTGCCAATAGGGAAACCCGCTGAAGTTACAAAGTACATTAGTTGTCAAACTCCAAGTGGAACACAGGTGTCCTGATCCATGGCCTAGCCCTTCCTCTGTCACTGGTTCTCATCTGTTTCCTCCTTCTTCTATCATTTTTTTAAAAGCAGTTTTTAGATATTATAATATGAACATATATCCATGGTTCAAAGAAGTCAAACAGGGCAGAACAATATAAATGGTATTTGTGGACTCTTTACTAAAAGTGACCACTATTAACCATCTCTTGTGTATCTCTCCAGAGATTTGCTAGGTATATACATAGAGCTATAGAGATGTATCTGTATAGATATATGTCTGGGTGTGAATATATATGGAGATACACTGTGGTTGTTTGTGTTTCATGCCATAGTGCATCTTGCCCTCTTTGCCTCATGATGAAATGCTTTGGACCTGTTTCTGTATCAGGACAGAGACTGACCTCTTTCACTACTTGAAGCTGCATAGTATCTTATGCACATTCTATTTCTTCATGATGACTTTCAGACTTATAAGCAACACCACAGAATTTGAGTCCTGAATTCATGATACTGAAGTAAAAATCTCGTATTTTGTGAATATCCAGAAAGGATACTTCTGACAAGGTCATGAGGCCCAAATGGTTAGAGAAATCTGAGAGTCTGCTTCTATTTGCTGTTTCTACTTATTTCTGAGTCCTTGACTTGTGCCTGGGGCCATGCTTGGGGCACTCTCTCTGTCTCTGTCTCTGTCTCTGTGTCTCTCTCTGCCTCTCTGTGTCTGTGTCTGTCTCTGTCTCTATCTCTCTCTGTACTGGGGTTTGAACCCAGGGCCTAACACTTGCTAGGCAGATGCACTACTACTTGAGGAAATTGTTATTTCCCATTTTGCTGGTGAGGAGGCTGAGGCTAGTCAAATTCATGTCAATTGAGTGCTATACTCAAAACTTGAAAGAAAAAAAGAAGCAGCGTTTTGAATATAGTTCCGTAGATTTCAACTTCAGTTAGTGTAGAGCAAACTAGGAGTTCACTTGGGCACACAGTATTGACATGGGGATCAAGCAGTAGTGAAATGGAAATGGATATGGAAATGATGCAGGGAAGGACAAGAAGCAGCTTTTCTTTAGGACACAATATTGTACACTGGGATATATGAGACAGACAGAGGTTACTGACTGAGGCACATTTTCTGCTCTTGAAAGTTTTGTGGTTTCATGAGGGGGACAGACACAAACAAGACTGAGTGTTTCACAAGGCAGAGTGCTCCAGGGTCTCCAAGAAGCCAAGATTGGTTTGGACTGGGGATCTGAGGAAACCAGCCTTCACCAAGAAACAGCCAACTAAACTGGCCCCCAAAATGAGTGCAAGTTTTCCCTTGGCTGAGCAGGGGAACTTAGATCTGGTGTGTCAAATGAGCTTAGGGGAAGTATGAGTCTGGACTGACTTTGATAGAGGATGAATGGGAAGATGGGCCAAAGGGTAGGTTGAAGCAGTCTTTGACATGGTGTTTGAACATAAAAAGAGCATGTAGTTTAGATTGCATATCCCGAGGGTTTCATTAGACTTTTAAATAAGAGATATGAAATGTCATTGGTAGCATGTATGAGGACTACCTACAGAAATGAAAGGAATGTCTCAGGAGGCCTAAACTGGAGGGGTAGGAATGGAACAGAGGTGTTGCATGGACACAAGACCTTTGGTGAAGTCAGTGTCTGGCTTTTCTGTGAGAGGTAAAACCACTGTCAAGGACCAAAGGTATTGAGGTTCACCAGTGTCTCATCTTAAATATGTTTTGCCATCAAAAATACTTGGAAAGATTTTCAAATTATCCTTAACTTTATAATTTTCATTTGGTACACTGAAGACAGTTTTATTTTCCCCAAATCATATTAAATCAAATCAAATCAGTTGTGTGTGGGGGTTGGGTTCCATTTTAACATGTACATTTATATATATAGTACATCTTGATTATAATCACTCCCCCCTTCTTCTTCCTCTTTCCCCAAAATCTTAAAAGCAGCTTTACAGGTCCATGGAAAACTTATAGGTAGATGTGGCTATTGGCAGCAAGGTAAGGGAGAAGAAAGCTGTTGAATGTGGCTAGAATTTTCTAGCTAAGATATCAGAGAGGTTGGCGTTTATAACTTCCAGATCTAAGTTTTAAAGCAGCAGCAGCTCTGGGAGTGGGAAGAAGTACAAAGAAAGGATTCAGCATTGGCCACATTACATTGGAAGGCTCAGCAGTATGTTTCTATGGAGCTGCTTGCTACAGGGAATCTACAGCCAGGAGAGGTTGACACTGGGGGTGTCAACTTAACAGCCCTCAGTTAGCAGAGAAAAGAGACAGGATCATGTGAGAAAGAGTAGAATAAAGGCCTTAACTTTGGGTAATGCCTACATTTAGCATGGCTGGGGTGGAGGCAGAGACCTAGTAAATATAAGTACAATATATAATAACATTATTGAGGCTGAGGAACTGGAAGAATCCAAAGTCATAGAAATCCAATTCCAGAAAATGATGATTCATATTATCTCATGCAAGCAAGGGGTCACCTTGGATGGGAATGAGAGGAGGTCATTGTCCTTAAAAGAGGCTCAAACGATCCTCCAGATGCAGAGTTAGTGGAGGATTGGAACTCGATTAACAGGAATTGCAGAATGAAGCCATGGTGAATTTTGGCCGCTTTTCTGAGAACTTGATGGAAAAAGAATAGTTTGAGACAAGGCAAGGGAAGTTAGAGTGATGAGCCTGTGGGAAGGGAGCAGAGATGGAGAAAGGATTGGTGGATGATGAAAGCATCTAGTTGGCTGTAAACATCACTGGGTGGGGAACCAATCTTGGTAGACAAACCAGCTTTGGCTTTTTGGAGATCCTAGATCATTCGGCAGCCCCATGATGGTATTGCCTAGTGCTATGTTATGTTATGCTCAGAATATTCATCTTTCCTTCTTGCAAGGCCACAGAAGTTAATCTATGCCCTGCTGTAAATGAACAGTGTGATTTTTCTTTTTTTTTTTGGCCAGTCCTGGGCTTTGGACTCAGGGTCTGAGCACTGTCCCTGGCTTCCTTTTGCTCAAGGCTAGCACTCTGCCACTTGAGCCACAGTGCCACTTCTGGCCGTTTTCTATATATGTGGTGCTGGGGAATTGAACCCAGGGCTTCATGTATATGAGGCAAGCGCTCTTGCCACTAGGCCATATCCCCAGCCCTGAACAGTGTGATTTGTAAGAACACCAGTTGGTTGCATAGTGATGTTCTAGACTTATACGAGGCTATGTCTTGACTCTTTGTTCTGTGTGTGTGTATGTGTGCACACACACACACACACTCACACACACACACACACACACACACCAGTAGCAGTACTGGAGCTTCAACTCAGAGCCTGGTGCTTTTGCTTGGCTCAAGGCTATCTGGCACTCTATCACTTATGCCAAACCTCCACTTTTGGCTTTGCCGATTAACTGGAGATAAGAGTCTCCCTGAGTTTTCTCCCTGGAATGGCTTTGAACCATGATCCACTGATGCTAGCCTCTTGAGGAGCCCTTGGTTATTTGTTCTTGAGGGCAGAGACTTTGTGTTCATAGTTTGTGTTCTTTATGGCTAGAGGATGTGTTTATTAACAGATCATTGGATTCATTGTTCCTGTCATACATTCTGGGGAAGACTCCCTTCTTTTTCTTTGATAGAATTCCATTGTGGGACAGATGACACATACAAAAAAATTCAAGTAAACATAAACGTTTGGAAGCATAGCTATAGAGTAGATGGTTTTTGTGGCCACAGATTTGACCTTATATCGGTGCCGCTCCCCCCACTTTCCCAGCGTCCTGCCTTCTAAGGTTTATTTCTCCTGAAAATGTGGACAAATAAGTTTTTACCAGGGACACGGAGAGATTCTTCCTGTGGTTCTCTTCTCAGTGCTGAATTCTGGGGCACCTGGGTGTTCTGCAGAAGTGGAATGAATATGTGATGATCCTGTAGGGGAGACAAAGGCGTTCATTCAATGAGTTGGTGAAAGATGAGTCTCCTCGTTGATGGTGATAACGGAGGATCTTGTTTCCTGAAAGCTCTCTGGGTGTGAATGTACTTTCTTTGCTTGCTTCGTATCACTGGGGGATTTTCTTCTTGACTAATGAACAGGAGGGCTCTTTGCCTACAAGTCCACCTCCTGCCATCCCCAATTCCATTCTGGAGATGAGCAGAAGTTCTAGAATTGGGCCATATTTGATGTAATTCTCTTAACTTCTACATGTTTATTTTGTTTGTGGGAAATATCTGATTTCTTTAAGGCTTAGGCAGTTTTTACCTTTGAGATGAGGTAAGAGGAAACTTTTTTTTTTTGATTATCATCTTTTCAGGAAAACTTAGCTTTTTTTTTTTTTTTTGCCAGTCCTGGGGCTTGGACTCAGGGCCTGAGCACTGTCCCTGGCTTCCTTTTGCTCAAGGCTAGCACTCTGCCACTTGAGCCACAGCACCACTTCTGGCCATTTTCTGTATATGTGGTGCTGGGGAATTGAACCCAGGGCCTCATGTATACGAGGCAAGCACTCTTGCCACTAGGCCATATCCCCAGCCTGAAAACTTAGCTTTAAAAAAAAAGCAGCAACTAGGGTTTGAACTCAGAGCCTTGAACTTGGTGGGTAGATGGGCAGGTTGCTGCCATCTACCACTTGAGCCATGCCCTCCAGGCCTTTTTCTGCCTTAGTGTCTTTTTTTTCAGGTAAGGTCTTGTGTTTTTGCTCGATTGGTTTTGAGCTGAAATCCTCCAGTCTATGCTTTGTAGCATGGCTGAGATAACAAGCATGAACACCATGCCTAGCTTATTTGTAGAATTGGGGGTCTCACTTTTGTCTGGCCTGGCCATGAGCTACATTCTTCTCAGTCTTCACCTTGCATGTCAGTGGTATTACAGGCATAAGCCACCTTTTAGTGGTTTTTGTTTTGTTTTGTTTTTGTTGCTATTCTTAGTGTTTGAACTCAGGGCCTGGATGCTGTCCCTGACCTTTTTTACTCAAAGCTAGCACTCTACCATTTGAGCCACAGCTCCACTTCTGGCTTTTTTGGTACTTAATTGAAGATAGAGAGTCTCACAGACTTTCCTTACCAGGGTAGCTTTGAACACAATTTTCACATCTAAGCCTCCTTAAATGGCTTGGATTACAGGCATGAGCACTAGCACTCAGCCCCAGCTCCTGCTTTTTGATTATAAATGTAATGCAAAGTTTTGTTAATATAAAATATAACAGGAATAAACCATAGAAAATGAAAGTTCCCATCATCTTCCTTTCTTATTCCTAGATAATCGCTGACTATAGTTGATTATATTCTTCTAAGTTTTAACACATATGTTAATGAAATCTGATTGCAATTTATTTTTACAGAAAACATTTTAGTCTCACATACTTTTTACCACATTGTTTTACTAATCAATACATAAAAGTCATCTTTCTTCCTATACAGAGCTATAGATTTGAACTTTTTCCATTGTATGGAAGAACTATACATAACTTAACCAATGTTTAAGTGATATCTGATTAGAATTTTGTTATTTTGTCTTGTTTTAAATTTCTAGGCATAATGTTCTGTTATAGATATGGAAGCTAATAAAATGAGGCCAAGAAGCTGATCTCTGTGAATCCTTTTGATAAATAAAAGACTCTTCCTGTAGCCTAGGGCAGTCTTCCCCTCCCCACCCCCACCCCAAGCAACACCTGGCTAGGGCCAGGCACAAACCTTTATTAGGAAGTATACATAAACAAAATGACATTACCATTTTGATTTGCTTTTCCTCTTCCCTCCTTCCTTCTCTCCCTTCCTCCCTCATTTTCTTCCTTAACTTCCTCCCAGCCCCTCCTTTCTCTCACAACTTGGTGGCCCATTGCATCTTCTTCAACCTTCCAGTCACCTGTGGGTGTCTGGATTCTGCTCCTCTTTCATCCCCCTTGGTGGGGCCTCCCACTGCCCATGACTTTGATCTCATTTCTATCCCTGCTATGTTTCCATTTTCTCAAGATGGTGCCCTTATTAGTGTCTGCTGGCTTCCCCTGCAGGCTTCTCAATAAACTATATCATTAAACTTATTGCCTCCCCTTGTCACTTGCCCTACCTCCCGTTTAAAGGATTTTAAATAAAAATTGAATGCAACACAGCTGCCCTGCCGCCTCCTCACCCGATGTCACCTAGTACTTCTCCTTGCCCTCTGCTTTCTGTACAGTGAGTAGTAAATTTCCATTCCTCTGGAGGTGACTTCATTTCTAGTAGAAACTCCTGCTGTGTGGTGTGGCAGAGAGTACATGCTTTGGCTACCGTCTTAGCTGGCTTTGAATCCAGATTCCAGTACTCACTAGCTGAGTGGCCTCAGCAGGTAACTTAATCTTTTGGAGTTTCATTTTCCCCCCTCCGTAAAATGGGGAATAATGATACCCACCTTGCTGATAAGATTGTGCTATGGTGTGGATAAAAATGTGTGCCAGATACTTGGCACATGGTGAGTGAGTGAGAACGCTAGCTACCATTGGCATTGCACTTGGTTTCTCTTTAGCCAGTTTGTCAGTGTTTATCTTAAAAGGGACCAAAGAATCGATGCATCTAAAGGTCCTGTTAGAAATGGGTCCTGTAATGATGTTAAAATTTGAATATAAATATTTTGACAAGTAATGGTTCTATTTCTGCAAACAGTAAAATAGTTAATAAGATAAACAATGACATATCTAAATTTAGAAGTCCTTTGTGCTAGAAATAATTTGTATGTCCTAGAGAATAGTTCCTGTTCTCTTCAGTGTTTCCCAGAGTCTGGGTTGGGTTCTTTCAATTATGTTTGGAGATGTTCTTTGTGGTTTAATTATAGACACAAATACAGACCACAGGGCTTCTAAGCAAAAACCTTCCCATCTTACTTGAGGGTTTGCTCTAGGTTAATATGGTACTGGTTTGCTGGTGCCCTATCAAATCTGTGAATCTTGGTTGTTTGTGGAAGGCATGATGCATTTGGGGGGTTCATATTGAGGGTCTTGAGTTACTTGCTTGGAGATCCAGGCTTTTTTTTTTTTTTGCCAGTCCTGGGACTTGAATTCAGGGCCTGAGCACTGTCCCTGGCTTCTTTTTGCTTAAGGGTAGCACTCTACCACTTGAGCCATAATGCCACTTCTGGCTTGTTCTATATATGTGGTGCTGAGGAATGGAACCCAGGGCTTCATGTATGCGAGGCAAGCACTCTACCACTAGACCCTATTTCTAGCCCCAATCCAGGCTTTCTTAACTGGTTTCTTGTGCTAATCTCTTAATGGATGTCCCTGGGCCATATGAAGAAATGAGAAGGAAATTCAAGCATAGAACTCCCATTTTCTTTAAGTACCACAGGAAAACCAAGAACTATTATGTTCCTTGTACCCAAAGACAGTGAATGTACTCAAAGTCTCTTAGCCTATCAATAATATCTGTAGATGGCATTTGCTCTTTTGATCCAAACAGTAGCTCTCCCACAGTTGAGGCTGAGTTGTCCTTTTTCTGATGTCAGTTCTTGAGGACTTCTGCCCTTTATCAGAGACCTTCTTTCCATGAGAGTCTCCAACCCCTGTTGGGACAGGCATTCCACAAACCCTGGGAACCATTCCCTTGCCTTGCATGAAAGACATGCTCTGTATGGAGAGCATTAGCAAACAGAAAGCCTGCGATTTGCAAACTTTGCTCCCGCTAATGTTTTTTAGGCAGGTTAGGTAGTAAGAGCCTTTCCTTTTCAAATGGAAGAAGGCTCTGTGAAGAAGAGAAATGACTTACCCAGAAGATCCCAAAGTTATTAGCAAGTCTGAATTTTCCTTTCAAAACCTTGAAATTCTTGCTTCCTTGCTGAACTTGGCTAAATGGGGGTTATCATGCTGATGGCTAAAGGCAGGTGCCTTGAAAGTTGAATGTCTGATGTAAGGAAAAGGACTTGTGGTGGGCTCCTCCCGCCCTGCAGCCGGATGTTCCCTCTCAGGTGGCAGGCAGCTGTGAAGAGCCCTAGTGAGGGAGGGTCAGGAAGGGAGGGCTCTTGGCTGGACCCTGTAACTTGAGTGTGACAGGAAACTCATTCCCAGGAGGTGAACTGCCTGGTGAAACAACAGCAATCCTGTCTGCTGAAGTGAGGGGCTTGGAGAGTCAGCCGTCTAGGCTTTATCAGGTTCTCCTGCTTAAGCTTTCGGGAGCTACAGACCCCTGGATTAACACTTCATTTTATTTTGAAACCTCCTCCTTTTTTTTCCTGACCACTTTCCCTCCTGTTTCTTCCTTCCTGAACCAGGTAAGGAGGCTCTAAGGCCAGCTGGGCTGTGTGTGTCCTTGCCATCTGCCAAGCCTCCCTCCTCAGGCCAGGCCTGGGTTTCAGCCAGTGCTCCCACAGCTCTGTCCTGTGTCCTCGTCCCTGAGCCTCTCAGGGCACTGAGCAGGTGTCTTACCAGGGGGCCTGGAGCCTCAATGCCAGTCTATGCTCCAGCCTCACAAGAGGCACTGGGAGGCCCTGGCAGGTCCCTAGGAGGCCACGAAGAAGGGCATATCTGCTCACTTCCTTTGCTGGCACTCTCAGGCACACGCTGAATTCCTTACTTCCCTTTTTTGGGTCATATATTTGGTTTTCATGATCCCAATTGGCTGCTATTTCTCCCTTGAGAACTACTGATGATTAGATGGGAAATCCAAATCTGGAAATCAGTTAGAAGACCTCACACTTCTTTCTCCAGTTACTTGTGATGTATTACAACACAGGTACAATGACCTTTGGTATCCTATGATAGAAATATCATAGGATGTGGCATAAAAAATCTCAGTGAGAGCTGTTGATCAATAAGGAGAAAGAAAAATAAGCTCTGTTAGGGAGGGAGCTGTGCTAACAGATAGTGGAGTAATAATTTGTATGTATGAAAATAGAAAGTGAGGCTGGTTGAGGTTGTGTTGGTTAAAGGGTACAGAGGGTACAGGAGAATGGTGACGGGGAAAGATTGATTGGAATACATTGTATACACATGTGGCAATGTCACAATGAAACCCTTTTGTACAACTAATGTATGCTAATAAAAGTATTTTCTTTTGTGGTACTAGGGTTTGAACTTGTATTTCCTAGGCTGTTAGAACATTGAACTATATCCTCATCCCTGTGATTAAAAAATACTTTATTTAATAAAATCTGTCCTTATTCATCTCCAAAACTATGAGAAATAACTATTTACAATACAATTTTCATATTTCACAAGGAAGAGTATTTAGAATGAATTCTCCTCTTGTGATAGGCCAGATCTGTATGCTGTACTTTCTATTGATCTATCTCATGGTAACTGCCATAGTACTTGATAGACCATTAGATTGCTTTATTCTTCTCATAGATACCTTGTTGACCACCTTCTGTCTACCTCTCTTTCTTTGTACTTTGACTTATAAATCTTTCCTCAAGACTTCTTATACTGATTGAGAAACCTGTTTAGTGGAACATCAGGATGTCCCTTTTCCTTCCCAGAGTCAACTAGTTCCAGTTATCTCTGCTGCCATTTGGCCACAGAGTGATTGCAAAAGGAACTTACTTTCTGGCAGACTTACTGTAAATTATGGACAAGGGCCCCAAAGATGATCTCAATTAGGCACCACTTCCAGAATAGGTGATCACAGAGTCAGGCCCATCTGAGAGGCAGCCATAGACCTTCTCAGCCATCCTGTCTGTGCATAGAGGCCCCATTTATAGGAGAGTTTTAAGGGTTACACTACTATTTTGTTCACCAAGAAAGAACACCACATTTCTCAGTTTTCCTCTTAATGAAGGGCAAGGCCTTGAGCTAGAGCAGGGTTAAGCCTCCCAGCATGCTGGAGGATCTGCTGGGAAGTAATTTGAGGAGATATCCTCTCACTCATGTGGCTTTCTGGGCCCTGCTAGTTAATTCTACAAGACCAGCTGAAGTGAAACTGATATAGGAAACCCAGACTTAGATCCTCTGTTGAGGAGAGAGCCATCTTCAATCAAGGGTCTAGCAGTCTATTGAATATTTGGGCCTGGCGATCACATTCTACTTAGTGCCACCTTGTGTGAGATCCTAGGCTGGTTTAAGAAATAACTCCCAAAGTCTTCAGGTACATAGAATCTGAATTGTCAGTCTTTCTCTCTCTCTTGCTGTTTTTCTCTAGCTTATAGGCAAGGCCAGGTTTCTGTCATTGGATAAAACTGTTCTTTGAGCAGGGAGTCAGTGGCTCACATCTGTAATCCCAGCTACTAAGAAGCTGAGATCTGAGGATCGTGGTTACAAGCCAGTCTGGGCAGGAAAGTCCATGAGACTCTCTGGTCTCCAACTAACTACAAAAAGCCAGACGTGGAGTTGTGGCACCGATGGTGCTCTACCAGCCTTTAGTGAAAAAAGCTCAGGGACAGTGCCCAGGCCCTGAGTTTAGGCCCCAGTACCACCAACCCTGTCTACCCACCTCAAATTGCCATGTCTGCTTCCATCAAATGTTTTGCAGGAATGGGCTACACTTATTTTACTCACATTTATTCCACTCCTTGCTGCACCTGAGCTCCTGTCCCATAACTCTACTGAAACTACTACACTGGTTTCCAGTTGGTTTGTTTTCTCCCTGCTTCTGGGAATTTCTCTCTTGAGACTGACTGAGGCGATCATCTCCTAATTTTCCTTGTACTTTGGTGACTTCCTTGACATATCCCAAGAAAGATGTTTCAACCCCCCCTTCTGGGTACCTTGTGTCCTCTTTTAGGGTGATTTGCCTACTTTTGGTGGTCTTGCTGCTATGTCTTTGCTGTGGATAACTAAATATCTCTGGCCTCTAGCCATTACTCTATGCTGAAGGACTTTGGGTACCCATCTTCTAGCTGAGCATTTCCAACTCAGACATCTACCACTATGTTCAAAACTCCCACTGCATACCTATCTTCCAGGCTAGATGGGGCCTCTTTGTTAACATTTGTCAAGTACCTCTACTTCTCTACAGCACTCTACAATTTTTAAATTATTTACAATAATTCCATGGATGAGCACATAGGGCTCAGCGAACTTCTCCTGTAAAGGGCTAGGCAGCATGTATTTTCAACTTCATGGGCTTCATAAAGTTTCTGTCATGCATTCTTGTTTATTTTACAATCCTTTAAAAATCTAGAATCTACTCTAAACCCAGGGGACATATTAAAACAGGCTAGGGACTATAGATTGGTGACCCTGGTCTAGAATCATCATCCAATTATAGCTTCAAGCTCTCTACCACATGTGAAGTGACTGGTCCACAGACCCCAGGTGATGTTACCGTTGGCCTTTAGACACTAGAGCTGATGTATGGCATGAGATGGGTTCTACACAGGGGTCTGCAGACTGCAGCACCATGGATCAAAACTGGCACTCAGGAGCTTCTCATGACAGCTTCAAGTGAACCCCTCCCTCAGGTCTCTGCCCAATGTCCATCAGCTGAATTTTGGTTCATGAAGACAGAAAATGCCCTAACTTCATTCTGAGAGTGGCTTTCTCTAGAAACAGCCTTCTCCTCAGATACTGTGATGGGAATCCCTAATGTTGGAAATGGCCTGAAATGAGAAAGATTCCATTCTGCAAAGTAAAAATATGAGGTTCTGTTTTTAAAGAGTAGAGGCAAGGGCTGGGAATATGGCCTAGTGGCAAGAGTGCTTGCCTCATACACATGAAGCCCTGGGATCAATTCCCCAGCACCACATATATAGAAAACGGCCAGAAGTGGCACTGTGGCTCAAGTGGCAGAGTGCTAGCCTTGAGCAAAAAGAAGCCAGGGACAGTGCTCAGTCCATGAGTCCATGAGTCCATAGCCCAGGACTGGCAAAAAAAAAAAAGAAAGAAAGAAAGAAAGAAAGAAAGAAAGAAAGAAAGAAAGAAAGAAAGAAAGAAAGAAAGAAAGAAAGAAAGAAAGAAAGAAAAAGAAAAAAAAGAAGAAGAAGCTCAGGGGCAGTGCCCAGGCCCTGAGTTCGGGACTCAACGACTGGCTAACAAAAAAAAAAAGAGTGGAGGCAAATTGTCCTTTTTCTGGACTGAGATAGGTCTAGGTCTCAGCGTTCAAGTCTTCATAAAAAGGAAATCAGAATTTCTGATTAAATTCTTGTAATTGTTCTTATTTTTTCCAAAGAAACTAGCATTATCCAAAATATAGCTGCAACATTCATTTATTACCTATAGAGTCATTTTTTTTTTTACCTCAATATTATCTCAGCCTCCTGAGTAGCTAGGAATACAGGCACGAGCCACCAGTTCCCAGCTAGTACTGAGCATTGAACTAAGGGTTTGCTAAGCAGGTACTCTATCACTTGAGCCACACCTCCAGCCCTTTTAGGCTTTAGTTATTTTGGGATAGATTTTGTGGGTCTCCCCCTGCCCCCCAGGTCCAGCCTCAGACCTCAGTCCTCCTACCTGTGCCTTCCTCATAGCTATTATGCCTAACTCATCTTTTGTCCAATCCCCCACTCAGGCAGTGAGGACACTTGGACTTGTGCTGTTTTCTTATTTTCTTTTTCTTTAATTTTATTGTCAAGGTGATGTGCAGAGGGGTAACATGTTTTCTTATTTTCATATCCATGCTTTCCTCTTTGAAGCTATTACTTGCTATGTGTTTGGGAATTCAGATTTTTTTTTAGATTTAGAAACATTGTACAGTATTTAGGTCATCTCATAATCAAACACAACATTTTTTTTGCGGCAAAACAACTATTTGCACTAAATAAGAAAATTATAATTTAGCCTAACCTTAGTTTAGGGTAATCTTTTGCCACCTAATAAGTTATAAAAATGTTTTTTGAGTTCTTGAAATTTTGAAATTGTTGCACATTGGAGATCGTGATCTATGTGATATCTGTTTGGAAGTTCTGTGTCTGTATAGGATATATCTCCTTTAGTGCCTAGCATGGGACATGCTGATCATTGAAAGACAATGGCTTTTTATTAACACAAATGAGATGTATTAAACAACTAGCCCTATTTACTTCCCCATTTCTGTGTCTTAAAGTTGTATTTCTGAAAATGGTGGAACTCCTCTATGAGTTATAACTAAACCAAAAGCTACATTGAAGGATCATAGGGTGGGAAGTCATAGAAGTAGCTTGACTTATTTGTGGGTGGGTGCGTAAGTGATGGAGTATTGAACTTGTGGCAGTGTCCCACAGTTTTCTAACCCTCTAACTGTAATACATGTAATATACATGCTGATGAAACTCGAGTATCTGTAAAAGTTTGTTGTATCCTAGTCTCACCTACTTATTTAAACCAGGAGCTGACAATGACCAGGCAACATAATGGCAGTATTAAGAGAAGAATGGGTGAGGTCATTGCTTATAACATCTGGCCAGCTGTCTGCACAGGCTGAAGACTCTTGAGGGAGCTCCTGTTGGAGAGAAATGAGGGAAGCTAGAGGTACTTTAAAAAAAATGTAGAGAAAACTAATGTGATAAAGAAAATAGAAACAATAATATAAAAGTAAACGGATTTGGATCATGATACTAGAAAGCAAAATTGATTTCTACCTTTATTGAAGGTACAATAACGAAAATGGTCATTGGGTTTTTTTTTTTAAGTAGATTCAAACAGCAGTGAAGGAATGAAAAGCAAAACCTAAACTTATAAATGTGAGGCCTGGGCTGGGAATATGGCCTAGTGGCAAGAGTGCTTGCCTTGTATACATGAAGCCCTGGGTTCGATTCCCCAGCACCACATATATAGAAAATGGCCAGAAGTGGCGCTGTAGCTCAAGTGGTACAGTGCTAGCCTTGAGCAAAAAGAAGCCAGTGACAGTGCTCAGGCCCTGAGCCCCAAGCCATAGGACTGGCAAAAAAATAAAAAATAAAAATAAAAAATAAATGTGAGGCCTGCAAAGACATTGTGAACTCCTCTATTCTCAGAAGACACTCAAGAGCAACCTGGGATGGTTGACCAGTGTAAGTATGAGGATACAGTTGAGGGGGAGGAAAGCACTTCAAAGGTGAAAGAAAGATCTATAGTCACCCGGCTCAGAAGGTGTGGGGTGACTCCCTTGCCTCAACCAGGAGAGAGAGTACTGTGGGGGCTGTGAGCCTTGAGGAAACAAGGCATGCTTCTTTTCAGGAGCTGGTGTGTATTGGCAGATACCACAGCACCCACAGCACAGGGAGGGATGCTCTGTTAGGCATGAACTCTGCAGTGAGTTTCAAGTGGTTTATTTAGAAGCTGGCCGGAAAAGGAAGGAAATATAACAGGTCAGCACTTCCCCAGCTGGTTTGCTGTTGCCTGGTGAAATGCTGCTATCTAACAACTCTTACATTTTGCTTGTTGCTTCGGAAGCTTAGGAGTTTGGTGGTTCCTACCAAGCCCTAGGTTTCCACATCAGAGTTGAAATTCTAATGCCAGCCAGTGTGGCTTGAGAGGAGCTGCAGCTAACCTGGGACAGTGCCTGTAGGATAGATGAATGGACATTTTCTTCTCTTCCACCCACCCCAACTCTCAGTGGACACAGGTTGAAAAATTGCTGCCAGATGCCTACATTAGGGTTTGTAGCCTGAGACTTTATGTGGCACATAAAGAAGGCTGTTTACAGATGTGTTCTGCCCATTCTTCCTTATATGTGTGGAATATATGTGGCCAGGATTTGGACTTGGGTGTTGTTTTGTTTGTTTTTGCCAGTCCTGGGGCTTGAACTCAGGGCCTGAGCACTGTCCTTGGCTGCTGCTTCTTCTTCTTTTTGCTCAAGGCTAACACTCTACTACTTGAGCCACAGCGCCACTTCTGGCTTTTTCTATATGTGTAGTGCTGAGGAATCGAACTCAGGGCTTCTAGTAAACAAGGCAAACAACTCTACCACTAGGCCATGTTCCCAGCCCGACTTGGGACAAGCTCGACTTAGAGACAAACTAGTAGCCTTATTGGGTTCTCATCATAGGCCTGTTGGATCACTATTTCCTACTTAAATTCCATTTAAATTTTCTGGACCTTTCAGGATGAAATTTCCAAACAAGAATTGGCTAATCTTGAGCCAGCTAGGCTTATGAAAACATAAACAAGGGGGCTTTTGTGAAACACAAGGGTGGCAGTGCTACAGGTGGGTGTCTGGCTCCTAAGGGACCAATGAAGCTAGGCAAATCACCTTTGACGTTGACATCTATGCAGCTGATACATTGCTCTTCCTCTGAGTGTGTATAGGGACCTCCTCTTGTTCCCTTTCACCCTGTCAGCAGAACTCCAGGGAAGACTGGGATCTGGTTGACGACATCTTTCTGCTGTCAGCATCCAAGAATGTGAGAGGTCATTAGGAACAACATTCCCTTTGATATATGTTGGCTCAACTTTGGCCACGAATGTATATGGTTCATAGAGTACCTGAATATTCTTAATTATTTCATTGTCTCTGACATTGTCTTTGTGTACGGACATTGTGAATTCCTTGAAGGTAGGAGATACCGTCTTTGCCCAGTATTTGGCCCTAAGCCCTTCAGGTGCTCAATAAATATTAATTGAATTAATCAGCTGCCACAACACAGGTGCACATATTTATCTGCTTTGTGCTTTTCATTCAGCTACAAATACTGACAACCTGGGTATTCAGCTTTCCTTTCCAGAGCCTGTATCCCACCTTTCTTTGGCCTGCATAAGCTTCTGTGAGGCTGTGCTTAATCTATTAAACATACTTTGCCAATAGAAGGTTCTGTTAGCCTTGCAGTGCAGCCAGCCATCACATTCTTCAGTTTTGGGGATCTTTCCAAATTCCTCTGCCCCCTCCTACCTTTAATGTCTTCTAACCCTTACAAAAGGTTTACAAAGAATGAGGTCTACTCTACGTTCCACTTTTGGGCCAGGGTGTTTAATTACTGTGTAGTCTTTGTTCTGTGGTTGAGATCAGGCTTCTCTTGTGTAGGGAGAAGGGAATTCCAGTCATCCTGATGCATTATAATCAAGTTACTTACCACAAGTCAGGAGTAACAGTTCTCTGCTTTCATTCTGATCACAGGTGATACAGGGACAGAGCATCTAGTGTTTCCTGAGGTGCTTTAGGCTGTAGTTGCAGATGTGCTTTATGGTGGTGGTTTTCAATCTTTTAAAGACCAGGAAGCTATTACAAGTTCTATCTAAACTCCTTTGTCTACCTATTTGTTACATAAAATGGAATATGGACTTTAAAAAAGAAATCAATATTGGCTCCAAAATGCCTGACCATGAAATGCACTTAGTGAATAACCTGCAGTCATTAAAAAGCAAACTGATAAACTTTTAAAAGAGTAAAAAGCAGTTTGACGGCAAAAATGAATAGATGAGCCTGTAACAGAGAGCGTATGATTTCACAATGTCAGGGACATACATGGAAATGTTGGATTCCAAAAAACTAAGAAAGATCATTTCTTGTTGTCAGAAATGGCTGCAGCTTGGCAAGTCTGTAAGCTGGCAATCCTGCTGGCTCTTAATGTGAGTGTCACAAAAGGACCATAGGACAACTGGCCTTTTCATCTGTAGAATTTTCCATTGTGGTAAAGGTTTACACAGTGCAGCCCAACACACTGCTCAGGTATTTGTGGAATAAACTAATCATCATCTGTAGTCTAGCAGTCTTGTTCTCATTTTCTAGGTGATGATTATGAGGTCCTTTATGAAAATGTTAAGACCACAGCTTGTGAGAAGGGCCACAGATTGCAAAGACACAGAGCCAGTGGGTGTCAGTCATATTCATGAGCATTGCATATGGGTTTGTAATATATGCACCAATAGGCGTACATAGAATCATCTGTCTTTTGGCGGGTTCAACAGCTGCTCTGTTCAAAGGCACAGACTTGTTCAGTGGATATTTTCTGATAAGGGTGTCTACATCAGTGGGTGTAGCAAACTGCACAGGGCACAAAGAGATAAGCAAGAAGAGCGGGCCAGCTCTGCTATGCCTAGATAATGGAGTGGGGGCTCAGGAGAGGTTTACTATCTATCTGTGGGTAGGGATTAATTTGGACGTTTCATTTCCCAATGTTCTCCTTGTGTCCATCTCTGTCTTCTTAACAAGAAAAGTTTACATGGAGTCTAAGAGCAAACAGTTCAAGGACATGGGACTCTAGGTCTTATTTCTAAATGGTTTTAAATGGTGTCACAAAATACTCAGGCCTTTTAGGAATAGCAGCTTCCTTTCCATTTCTAAAGTAGCATTCTGTGGTCACAAAAGGAATATGAGTCACATGTCTTCCCAAATACTGACATCATGGGAATGAGATTTGGGTGTCATTTAGAAAGATTTACTTTTGGGGGGCGGGGTGGGGAATGGGAACAGGAAGGAGAATGGTAAATCTAACTTTTACATTAAGAGGTATTTATGGGAAGTTCTAGCATCTTTTTAAAAGTTTTTTATTATTATATAAAGCTAATATACAGAGGGGTTACAGTTACATAAGTCTGATGATGAGCACATTTCTTTTAGGACAATGTCTCCCCTTTCCCAGCTCTCTCCCAGAGTTCTAGCATCTTTTTCACAATTTCTTTTCTTCCTTTAAGGAAAAAAAGAAACCCACTTAGTCTGTTAGGTGAAAATGTGGATCACTGGATTGGTAGAAAAGTTGTAATTGATCATTAAAACCAATTCATCCCAAAGTTGTGCAGTCTGTGACATGGTATCTGGCAGGAGCAAGTCACACTTTGCCCTTCACTCCCCCTGGCCCCATGACCTCAGACAAACTCCTCCTATAAGCTTCAGTTCCTCCATGTATAAAACAGAGCAAGTGAGAACCAGTCATAGCAATGTGATGATAACAAAAGATGAGTAGATTGGGATTTTAGTGCTTCACATGTACTATACATGATTGTTATTACTGTTTTCAGTGAGGATGGTCTACAAATTCCTGTTATTGGGGATACAAATGACTCTTGTATGTTGAAAGTTGGTCCTTTCACATGTAGGTAGATAATTCATAACAGAAGCATTTATTCAATGGTAGTCAAGGGTAACTATAAGAATAGGGCTAGAGATGTAGCTAGCTCAAGTGGTAGAGCAGCCTACCTAACAAGTGCTGTGCCCTGAGTTCAAACTCTAGTACTGCTAAAAAAAAAAAAAAAGTATAAAACTAAAGACAGAGTGGGTTTTCCAACTCATCATTTTTACACCATGACTCCTGCTAAGGCACTGTTGCAGAGTAAGGCTAGCACATGGTATTCATCATAGAGGTTCTCTGCCCAGCCGGTGGCACAATTTTGAGGATGGCTTGATTCCACTGTTGGTGGATCTTACCTGTAACCTTCTTTGTTGGGATTTCCTAAAGGCCTGGCCTATATCACTTTGATAATTAAAATCAATTAATAAAACATATTAATAAAACCACATGAGGTTGGAAGAAAGGAAATATACCAAATTAACAATGGTTCCATGGGCTAAAATGTAGCTCTTTTCTGGGATGGGAGTGGTGGCAAGCTGTCTATAGAGGCCACTCATGAGAATGGACAAATTTTGAAGGAACATGGCATAGTTTGAGTCAAAGCCCATGAACTAATGCTAAGAAAAAGAGACTGATGATGATTTTTCTGAGCCTTCCAACCAGCCATGGGGGAGAAGGGCAGGGTGCCAAGGTGAGCCAGGCTATATTTCCCTCTGTGCAAAACCCTCTCTTCTTTCAAACTCCACTTCCTCATGTAGACTGGAAAACCAGTGAACTTTTTCCAACAAAGGCAGTCACAGAGGAAGCCTGAATTGTGTGTGTGTGTATGTGTGTGCACATGCGTGTGTGCACTGGTATCGGGGATTGAATTCAGAGCTTCATGGTCTCACTTGGCTTTTTTGCTTAAAGCGGATGCTCTACCATTTGACCCACACCTCCAGTTCTGGCTTTTTGCTAGGCAATTGGAGATAAGAGTCTCTTGGAGATTTCCACCTGGGTTGGCTTCAAATCTCAACCTCCTGAATATCTAGGATTACAGGCATGAGCCACCAGCATTGGACTTCTGAACTAACTGTTGAGAGAAAGTTACACCTGTGTTTTTCCTCAAGCATTAGAACCTAAATCTTGTGATGAAAACTGAGGGCTGTGATGGAGCTGTGACCAAGTAGAAACAAGAAAGCCAGGAAGTCACTGCTTTGTTTACTGTGAAGAATTGTGGCAGATATTCAAACATTGATTTTTTTGTCTCCAATGGATTAAAAACATCTTCTTACCTTGAAGGGGAAAGGGAGCAGCAACGTGATGATCTTCAGTGACAAAACCCACATGACCTCTCTGAATCCTTCCCTTAAGCCTCTCTTCTAGGGATGTGTCTCAGACTTTGTGGTAGGGGATGGATACCAACTTGTGTCTGCTCCTGGCACCATAAAAACCTTGAGAAGTATAAAAATATAAAATGCTTGGCTAATCATAAATCTGGCCTGGGTAGGTGTCACACTGGATATCATCCTTCTGATGATTAAAGGAAAACAATCTTAACTTTTTAATATCCTCTCTTAAAATGTTATTGTTATTATAAAGGTCATATACAGAGGGATTACAATTATATAACTCAGATAATGAGTGCATTTCTTTTTTGAACAATGTCACCCCTTCTCTCATTCTTTTCCAGTCATGTCCTTTCTTTTAAGTTCTGTGAGCAGAGGGGAGAATAGCTACTATTTTATCACTGGAGAAACTGAGGTACAAAGAAGAGCTACTTAGTTCTTCTGAGACTTACAGCAGTGTTAACAGCCTGTGCGTGCATGTATTCAGGGCCTGTACTGTGTGCTGGGCATTCTGTCAAAACTTGAAATACATTATCTCATTTGATCCAAACAGCAGTGCTGAGATGATGACTATTATTAACTCCACTTTATAGATGAAGAAAAAGAGGTTTAAATAAGTAGCCTTACTGCTGCATAGCTAGTAAGTGGCCAAGTCCAGTGTTATCCCCAGGCAGTGGAACTCCACACATGCCTAACCACTGTCAAACACTGCCTGGCTCCCTTCCCCAGATCAAAGTCACTTGGCACTAAGTTTCCTCTACTCCTTCTGGAAACTAGCTCAAGTGCTTACTGAATGGGACAGTATTACTACCATGCTTTAGAGAATATGGATGAATGGTGGGCACTTTGGAGTTGCTTGCAGACTATTTTTGCAATGATCACTCACTTCTCCACGCCTTTCAAATGACCTGCCCTGGCTCATGTGTCCTCCACTGTGGCTGCACACACATGCTTCCCCAGAAACAGCCCTTGCTGGCCCCAGCTCTATGCAAGTTATTTGGAATCAGGCCACTTTGAGAGAGAAGAATGTAGTCTTATTTACTCTGAAAGCAGCACAGCCTGATTACAGGTGAGATGCTGACAAGCTGTCCAGTTGGGAACTTCTGAGTAGTCTAATTACAGTGCTCAGAATTAGGGGTTCCAGCTGCTTCTAGGTGATAACATTTACCGCTCTCTTGAACAGATACCAGAAGTGTGTTATCAAACCACAGCACATTGGGGGAGCCTCTACTAGAAACCCTCATGCCCTGGAGTTTCCTTTCTGACATAAGTGAATATGGACTCAGTATAAAAAGACCCTAAATCCAGGTGCTGGTAGCTCATGCTGCTAATCCTAACTATGCAGGAAGCTGGGATCTGAAGATCTCTGTTCAAATCCTCCCCATGCAGGAAAGTCTGTGAGACTCTTATCTCCAATTAGCCACCAAAAATCAAGAAGTGAAGCTGTGGCTCAAGTGGTAAAGCACCAGCCTTGAGTGAAAAAACTAAGGAACAGTTCCTAGGCCCTGACTTTTAGCCCCACTACTGGCACACACACACACACACACACACACACACACACACACACACACACCAGGAACAGCAGTAAAGATACTCCTGTCCTGACTGCCTCATATCTGGCCTGGGAATGTTAACCCTGTCATGGGTAAAGGTGCTGGCGAAGAAATGTGCATCTTGGTGCAGGCTAGAGAACTGATGTGTTCGTGTTCTGAAATCTCAGGATGTGGATTAGCTGTGACCCTAAAGGGCCTCTTGGGTCTCCCAGTAAAGATCATCTTTCTTTCCTGTTGCCTTTCTTGATGCTCTCATTGCCTGGTGTTGAGCTGGATATGGAAGAATTTATCTCAGATGTTTTTAAAACTGTTTATAACCTCCCTGTGCCTTTGATGTCCACATTCCTTCCTGCAGAGGGCTTGGGTCAAGCTGGGCTGACCAGGCAGTGACCATAGTGGTTAAGGGCAGAGGCTTTGAGCCAGACTGCCCGAGTTTGAAGACTGACTGGCATCTGCAGGCTGACTGACTGAGGCAAGTTGCTTGAACCCTCTCAGCCTCAATTTCCTGGCTTATCACCTGGGAATAATTACAGTGGTTTTCTTTTGGGACTGTTCTGAGGAGTCCACGTGATGATGTTTGCAAAGTTTAGTGCCTGGTGCTATCTTACATGAATTTTGTGTTAGCCGTAGGTAAGCAAGATTGCAGCAACACAGAGAGGCCATGGACTATACCTCTCTGGCTTTGTGGTGTCTTCCCTAGAGAAGGGCTGCTCTGTTGCTGCTCTTTCTTCTAGGTAGCAGTATTTGGCACGTAGACAGATGGCAGTATGTATGTCCCAGGCAAAGAGCTCTGTGCGCCGTGGCCTGGCCAGACGAGACCTATGAATACATCTCCTTCAGGTCATGAGGAATACCTTGCAATACCTAGAGGTTCCTTTTGAGAACTGGTCCCTCCACAAAGCAAGTGTAGCTTTCTGAATTTGCATTGCAAGTTCTGTAGTTGCATCTTAAATGATTTCAGAGCTTTGTTTATGGCCCTGCATTCTAGGCAGTTAATTATCCTTGTGACTTTCAAAGCTTTTTAAAAACTTTTTTTGTATTTATATGAAATGCTGAGAAACCTTTAATCATGAATTGAAACAGATGCCCCAAATCTTCACTGTACTTTCTGTCACAGAGGAAAAGACTCAAGTAAGCACTTAGTTGTATGGGGGCATCCTCAATGGCCAGAAAGGTGAGGAGCAGCTGACTCTTATGGACAGATGCTAAGGGCTACTAGCAGTGTTTGACTTTTTTTTATTTTAAAATGTTGTTTTATTATTTGTATCTTCTTGTTTTGTGTATAGAGGAGGAAGGGATCTAAGGTCATGGTCTAAGGTCTTGGTGTAAGACTCAGGTTCTCCTTGAACTGTCTTTTTTTTTTTTTTTTAATGCCAGTTCTGGGGCTTGAACTCAGAGCCCAGGCACTGCTCTCTTAGTGTTTTTACTTAAGGCTGGCACTGTATCACTTGAGCCACAACTCCTCTTCTGGATTTTTGGCAGTTGACTGGAAACAGGAATCTCACAAACTTTCTTGCCAAAGCTGACTTTGAATGTTGAGCCTCAGATCTCAGCTTCCTGCATAGGATTATAGATGTGAGCCACTAGTGTCTGGCTAGTCTTTGTCTTATGAGAAAGAAGAGTTTTGTTTCCTGATGGATATAAGATAGAATAGAGTTCAAGCCAAGCTTGCTGAGGACCGATTTCAAGCACTCAAATCTTGGACAAGGAGCTGGATATCCAACTCTTGATTCGTTCAGCTGCAACTGAGATTAATAGTACCTTTCTGATACACATTATTTGTATCAAACAATGAAAATTACCACTGCTAGTTATCATTTGTCCCTTCTATGAAGACTTCTCCAGTTTCTCCAGTTTCTCTGCCTCTGAAATCCTATAGTACATCACTTACATCTTTTTTTTTTTTGGTATTTCCATAATTTTGTCTTATTGTACCATGATGTATACTATGTCTCAGGAAACCTGAGGGCAGAATTAATTTCAATATTATAATCGTATCCTCCATTACAGTACCTTACTCAAGCAAATATTCTTACTCTCATTACTTAAAAATAAATTTTAATAAGTATTCTAAGTTACTATTGTCAGTCAGAGCAGTTATATATAATGGACTTGTCAGTAGATGGTATTCATGAATTCTTTTGTCTTTTTACTTAGGTCTATTTATAATGCTAGTTTCGTTATTTTCTTTTTAGGGTTCTTGGGGTGTAATTAATGTATAGTGAAATTCACTCTTTTTAACATACATTTCTACAGGTTTTGATAAATGTTTATAGTTGTATACCCACCACCACAACTACATCCCAGAATTCCCTCCTGCTTGAAGGTTATCAGCCTGTTTTTCTATCCTAATCCCTGGCAGTCACTGCTTTGTCTTCTGTCCCTATAGTTTTTTGCCTTTGCAGAATATCATATAAATTGAAGTACACAGTATCCAGCCTTCTGAATGTAGCTGTTTTTTTCTTAGCTGTTGATGAACATTTAGGTTGTTTCTCATTTGGGGCCTATATAAATAAAGCCATTATAAATATTTGCAGAAAAGTTTTTGTGTGAACATAAGTTTTCCCTTTTCTTGGATAAATACTTAGGAGTGGGTTTTCTGAGTCATATGGTAAATGCATTTAATTTGATAAGGAACTACCAAACAGTTTTATAAAAATGGATGTACTATTTTGTATTCCCACAATGTGTGGGAATTTCAGTGTCTTCACATCCTGATCAATACATATTATTATCTATTTTTAATCTATTTTTAAATTTTTTGTTCCAGTCTTGGGGCTTGAGAGATTGAATGCTGTTCCTGAGCTTTTTTGCTCAAGGCTAGTGCTCTACCACTTGAGCCACAGCTCTACTCCTGGTGTTTTTTTTCTTTTTGGTGATTAATTGAAGATAAGAGTCAGACTCTTGGAATGGGAATATGGCCTAGTGGCAAAAGTACTTGCCTCGTATACATGAAGCCCTGGGTTCAATTCCTCAGCAGCACACACACACACACACACACACACACACACACATATTTTTTAAGCCAGAAGTGGTGCTGTGGCTTAAGTGGCAGAGTGCTAGCCTTGAGCATAAAAAGAAGCCAGGGACAGTGCTCAGGCCCTGAGTCCAAGCCCCAGGACTGGCAAAAAAAAAAAAAAAAAAAAAAAAGGAGTTAGACTCTTCTGCTGAAGCCTTGAACCATGATCCTCAGATCTTAGCTTCCTGAGTAGCTAGGCATGAGCCATCAGCACTTGGCCTTTTTGTCAGTTTTTAAAAGCCATAGGCCTGTGATAGCATCTCATTGTAGGTTTAATTTGTATTTCCTTATAATGAAATGAAATTGAGCCTTTTTTTGTGTTCTTGGTTTCCAATTTTGTCTTTTTTTGTTGAAGTTTCTGTACAAATCTTATGGGCTTTTGTTGTTGTTGTTGTTGTTTGGTCGTGGGACTTGAACTCTGAGCCTGGGCACTGTCCCTGAGCTCTTGAGCTCAAGACTAGCACTCTACCACTTGAGCCACAGTACCACTGCCAGTTTTCACTTCTGGTTTTCTGGTGATTAATTGGAGATAAGAGTCTCGTGGATTTTCCTGCCTGGATTGGCTTTGAACCACAATCCTCAGATCTCAGCCCCCCGAGTAGCTAGGATTACAGGCATGAGCCCCTGGTACCCAGAAATCTTATGGTTATTTTTTTTTACTGTGGTTTTGTTGTTGTAATTTTCTAATATGTTATTTTTCAGTAATACAAAAGCTTTAAAGGGCTTCCCACATGCTCTTATCGCTTGAGCCATGCCTCCAAGCCTCTTTGCTTTGGTTATTTTTACATAGGGTCTTGTTTTTTCCTGAGCCATTCTGGGCTGTAATTCTCCTATTTATCCTTCCCACAATCACTGGGTGACAGGTGTGTCACCATACCCATTGTTTAAAGTTAAGATGTCTATTTCTAAAGCTATTGGAATTTTTTTGTCCAGGCTTGCTTGGCATGACCAGGATGACAAATGCACACATTTGTTGGGATGGGGTCTGGTGAAAATTTGGCTTAGAACCACAGTACTTCCAATCTCCACTGCCTCAGTCCTTGAGATCACAGAAAGGAGCCATTGGCACATGGTTTGTTTTCCTATTAATGAGTATTGGGAGCTGTTTGTGTGTTCTAATTACAAGTTCTTTATGAGACACATGTATTGCAATCCTCTCCTTCCAGTCTACTTACTTACATTTTTATTCTGTTAGCAATGTCTTTTAAATAGCCAGTGTTTTCAATTTTGCTAATCAAATTTACCAGTTTTTTTTCTTATAATAACTTGTTTTTAATGGGTGTTATATCTAAATTATTTTCCTTAACACAATAACACTAAAATTTTTTCTGTTTTTTTGCCTACAAATTATACAGTTACAAGTTGGAGCTAATTTTTGTATATGGGGGCAAAGGTTCATATGTTCTTTTGCATATGGAAGTCCAGTTGCTCAGCAGCATTAGTTAAGAAGACTCAACAATATTGGGTGTTCAAATTCTTTCACTATGAAGTTGCTTTTATACCTGTGTCAAAAATTAATTGCAGGGCTGGGAATATGGCCTACTGGGAAAGTGCTCGCCTCGTATACTTGAAGCCCTGGGTTCGATTCCTCAGCACCACATATATAGAAAAGGCCAGAAGTGATGCTGTGGCTCAAGTGGTAGAGTGCTAGCCTTAACCAAAAAGAAGCCAGGGACAGTGCTCACGCCCTGAGTTCAAGCCCCAGGACTGGAAAAAAAAAATTAATTGAGCTGGGCACCAGTGGCTCATGCCTATAATCCTAGCTAATCAGAAGGCTAAGATCTAAGGATCATAGTTAGAAGCCAGCCAGGGCAGGAAAGACTGTGAGATTCTTATCTCCAATTAACTACCAAAAAAGTCACAAGTGGAGCTATGGCTCAAATGGTAGAACACAAGCCTTGAACAAAAAAGCAAAGAGAGAGTACCAGGTCCTGAGTTCAAACCCTAATACACACACACACACACACACACACACACACACACACAACCACCATCCATTGATCTGTTAATTACTGGATATTTTTCAAAAAATTTAACCATGGGGCTGGGAATATGGCCTAGTGGCAAGAGTGCTTGCCTCCTACACATGAAGCTCTTGGTTCAATTCCCCAGCGCCACATATATGGAAAACGGCCAGAAGGGGCGCTGTGGCTCAGGTGGCAGAGTGCTAGCCTTGAGCGGGAAGAAGCCAGGGATGGTGCTCAGGCCCTGATTCCAAGGCCCAGGACTGGCCAAAAAAAAAAAAAAAAAAAATTTAACCATGACTTTAAGACTTTTGTCAATCATAGTTTGGATATTTCTCGGAAGCACTCACAATCAAATTCAATGTAAAGGACGCTAGCAAGTACTTACTTTTCAAACAATTTGTTTTTCAATATTAAGCAATCAACTGAACATACATGCTGATCTGTTTCTTTTCAATTGATATGCATGACTATCCTTTTGCCATATCTTGATACTTGAAGCTTTATGCTAAGTTTTGAAATCAAGTTATGTAAGTCCTCCTATTCTGTTGTTCTTCTCAAAATGTTGTTTTTACTTCTATTGTTTAACCTTTCTGTAAAAATTTTTAAAAACCAGCTTGGTTATTTCTACCAAAAAGTCCTACCAGCATTTTGTCCATGCATTAAATTTTGATCAGTTTTTGGAGAAATGACATCTTCACAATACTGGATCTTCCAGTCTTTAGGCATGCTGTCTCTTCCTATGTATTTAAGTCTTCAGTTTATTTCTTCAGTGCATTGTAGTTTTCACTCTAAGATTAGGCACCTATTTTTATATGTATATAGCTACAATGTTTTAATGAGTTTCGGGACATTGTGTTCAATAAACACTTGTTGGATTCAGAGTTAAACAATGCCAATCTACTTTTGAGTTCTATTTTTGGCTCTGTTATCAAGCATAAGATACTAAAATAGGATTAGAAAATTCATCACATCTCTTGGTTATGGATAGGTTAGCAATCAGCCTCACAGGTCAGAGTATAAGGTCTAAGAAGTTGAGCTTCATTCTGACACCTTCCCTGCCACATTCCTTAACCTTGGACAGCTCCTTCCTCCTGACCAGGTTCTGACTCAAGCACAAGTTGTACTGAGAAATCTATACCCTCCAGGAGCAGAAAGGTCAGAACTGGTGTTCTCTGTAGCTGCCTTAGACACTTGCCTCCCTTGCATGATTTAAAGGTCCTGGATAGCATGTCTGGCCATTTCATCCATTGGCCTGATTTGGCTCTGAACCTGCCTCTTTCACACCCTCGTTGGAGTAATTTGAGTGAGGCACTATATCCGTAAGGCTTTATTTGGATACATTGCATGGGGAAAGGTATGTACTTACATCTATTTTATCTAGTTAACCTGTACTCATATTGAGCACCTACCAGGTGCTAGGTATTTTGGAACCTCCAAGGTGAAAAATATCTCCTTCCTTTTGAGGAGTTTACAATGATGAGCAAGTAGGATGTCAAGTCAATTTTGATGGACATTAGGTTGGCCAGTAGGTTTGAGGAAGGAATACTGCTTGGATTATTGCACTCAGTGGAGGAAATTGACATTAGTAGGCTAGGAGGGTAGATAGATGAGGATGGAGTGAGAGGAAAAGAGTCACTGGAGAAACTGGGGAACTAACAATAAACTCACCATTTATATTTTTTATCCTTTTGTCATGAGAGTATATTGATCAAATTTACAAATTTGATACCAACTAATACTGTATGATATTTGTCCATAACAATACTTTGGACTAAATGGTATTATCCATCCTATATATCTTTATTCTCTAAGGCCATATAATAAGTAGAGCTGTGTTAAATGGTAGGTACTCTAACTGTACTAATGAAGAATTGCAAAATGAAAATTTGTATTTCTTGTTTGCATCATGGACAAATAGTTTGGGATGAATCAAGGGAGAAGCTTTGATGCAGCAGTGGTACTTGCTAGACACTATGACGAAGACAAACTATACAACTTGTAGATGGGGATGGGAAGGAAAAACTGAGAGTGCAGGAAGCAGTGACATTGTCTAAAAAAGAGATGTACTTATTATCTGACTTATATAAAGGTAACTCCTCTGCTTCCCACAGTCATTCAGGAAATCAGGCTTGTTCTCGTAGCCTCATCCTCTAGGTTCTAGGATCTTTCAGGGGAAAGAAAATGATGGTGAAGATATTGAAATGGGGCATGTCATTAAGTGAGGCTCACCAACAACAAGGACTGAAAAAAATGTCCCTAAGCTGTGCTTGTAGAAAGAGTAGAACTCAGATCCTGGAAGCCCCAAGCAGTCTCTGTAGTACAGGGAAACTGGGGCAAAGTATTTGAGGGACTTACAGAGGGACATCCAGCTAAGTACAAGATAGGATTTCAACAAGATAGAATTTCAAGAGAAATAATAGCAGCAGCAGCCACAACAATAATGGTATCTAATGGTTTGTGAGAGTGGATATTCAGAAAATGGGACAGTATACATTAAAGTCTTAATAAAGTCCAGATTCCCTTCCAAGTCCTAGGCTTTGCACCACAGCCTTATAAGCAGTCAAGTATCTTTTCTGCCTCATGGCTGCCTGCACCAGCTGCTGGTGGTCTTCATTAGTGCAGCTCAGAACTGGGGCTCTGAGGAAGAGTGGCTAAGTGATGCTGTCCTGAGAGACTCCACAGCAGGAAGCAATTCTACCAGGTGGAAAGTGACTGCACTTGCCTTGCCTTGCTGGCTCTTGCAGGCACCTTCCCAAATGTCCCCAGAGGACAGCCCCATCGCACCAGGCTTGGTGCTCTGGCCAGGGATGGGAAAATCCCCTGGCTAATTCCCATGATTTCAAGAGTCCTTGTGGTCCAAAGCAACTTTTAAAAGATGAATTTAATTCAATTATTATAAAAACTCCAACATGAATGAATACCCAAACTGGCACGCATAACTTATGTATTATTTAAAGGTTAGGTTTTTTAAAATAACTCCTTTTGTCAGTGTGGCAGAGATGTTGGGATAGAAATCCTTTTGTGACTGGCATTTCTGTGACACAGGAAGGAGACTTGAAAGACTTCTTTGCAAAGTGGAAAGGGCCTCCCTGTTGTAGGGTTTGGGATGTGTCTGTCATTCTCATCAGTCTTGGGAGTGAGTCAGAACTGTTCTACAAAGAGACTGATAGGAGCTTGGGCCCTGAAGCCACTGCCCAGCCCAGCCCAACCCTTCTGCCACACCAACCAGCAACAGTAGAAGAGGCAACAGGAACAACAGTGACAACACCCGAACATTGGTGATGAGTCCCCAGCACTGTAGTCACATACCTTGCTTCCAGTCTCTTTGCCATCTTGACCTCCAGATTGGCCTCCGAATAGTGGCCCATGGCAGAGATCAATCTTATCCTCTTACGGAGCAGTGATCTGAATTTCCCACTTTTCATCCATTTATTCAACAAGTGCTCTTTAGGCCCATTTCAAGTGACTAGCTTTATGCTGGTTCAGCCCATGCTGTCCCTCCAAGTGCTCATCTCTCCACATCTCAACTGTATCTGACATTCTCCAGCTTGTTCTCAGCAACTGTCTTGACTGTTCTCCCTACAAGGCAGTGGAAGCAGGAGAGGGCCCATGGGGTTGGGGAGGAGAGAAAAGATAAACCTCTTTCAGATTCTGAGGGAATGGCCTATATTGTGTTTCTTTTCTTTTCTTTGTTCTCTAATGAGAACTCAGGGCATTACACTTGTAGGTGCTGTACTACCGTGCCTCCCAACTCTTTTTGCTTTACTTTCTTTTAAATAAGAATTTTTTTTGCCCAGCCTGGCCTGCACCATCCCCCTCCTATTTATGCTTGCTCTGTACATGGGACGACAGGTGCACGCCACTCTGCCCATCTTTTTATTGGGTGAGATGAGATCCTGTGAGCTTTTTGCCCAAGCTGTCCTCCCTGATCACCACCTCTCAATTAGGTGGAATTACAGATGGAAGCCACCATGCCTGGCCATATTTCTTCCTTTTTTATTTTACTATTAGTGTCCTAGACAGATAGCACACAAGAGCTCTCAGCTGAGGAGGAAACAGCAAGTTTGAAGAACTGAAAGGCTTGTATAAGTTACAGATAGTGAGGGATAGCATATGAGTTTAGAAAAGGAGACAGAAGCCAGACCATGCCAGATAACAGGCTGTGGTAAGAGGTTAACTTGTATTTTAGGTTCCCTTTTTGCCTAGGACACAGAACTATACAGTTGACCCCCTTTATCCACGGGTAATCTATTGTCTTACTAGCCCACGATTACTTTAGTCTGAAAATACTTAATGGTAAATTTCAGAAATACTTCTTAAGTTACACAGAATTCTGAGCAACATAATGAAATCTTGCACCTTCTATCTTAGCTGGATATGAATTGGGGTATGTCCAACATAAGCACACTATGTATGCTACCCTCCTGTCTGTCACGTAGTAACGCTCTGTTATCAGATTATCTCTCATGATATTGCAGTTCAAGCGTTCAAATAACTATTTTGCTCAAAGACATCAAAGCACAAGAGTAGCACTGCAGGCAATTTTTTCACTATATTGTTATGTTTGTTTTACTCTATTATTAGTTTGTTGATCAATTAATGTGCCTAATTCATAAATTAAACTTTATTGTAGATGTGTATGCATAGTGGAACACAACTATATACAAAGTTCAAGGTTTTTAAAGCTTCAAGCACCCCCCTGGGAGTTTGGAGATGTACCCCTCATGAATAAGGGTAGATTATAATAAATTTGTAAATTTTCAAGTATATACAGAAGGTGAGAGGGTAGTGTCATGAACCGTCATATGTAGCTCACCCCAAGTCAGCTATTGAGGGTTTCTTGTTTGTTTCATCAGGTTCCTAGTTTGCTGAGGATTAAAGTAAATCCCAGACATAATGTCATGTGCATCGTTACATTCTTCAGCACCACTAAAAATACAGTATGTTCACTTTTTGCACAACTCTAATGCCATTATCTTACCAAACACAGTTATAATTCCTGATTATCATCTAGAATTGAGTATATTATTTAGACATCTCTGACTGTCTCAAACAAGGTAAACATTGTATTTGGCTAGTATATCCCCTGTCTCTTTTAATCTACAGCAGTCTTTCTTTGCCTCGTTATTTTTTCCCTTGTTTTTAATGGCACTGACTTATTAAAGAAACAGAGTCAGGGCACAAACAGCTCTGCTTCTTCTGTCTCTGCTTCTTCTTTGTGCTGGTACTGGGGTTTGAACTTGGGCCTGGGTGCTGTCCCTTAGCCTTTTCACTCAAGGTTGGTACTCTACCACTTGAGCCACAGTTCCACTTCTGTCTCTTTGTTTCTTGTTTCTTGAGTTTCCATAATTCCTAAAAATGGGAAGTTAGCTATAAATTCCTATAAATGGGAAGTTAGCTATTTTTGGCAAGAACACCACAAATCCTAATCTCCTTCACATTGCAGCATATCAAGAGGCACACAATGTCTAGTTGTCCAATTCTGGTGATACTAATAGTCATCAATTGAATTCAAATGTTGAGAACTTGATCCCTCTGTTGTAAAATTTCTCCACCAACCTGCGCTCTAATGGTTTTAATTTCTTCTCTTTCCTGAATCAATTACTTCACTAGAAGTAGTTGGTAGTTATTTTAAATTATTTCAGTCTCTTCTTGACCATTTCCAATGCTGAGACTTCATTATCTCTTATAGTTTTCATCAGGGAGGAGAGAAAATGTGATGAGTCTGGGGGAAAGTCCTTATGAAAGAAGAATTGGCCATTTAGCTTTTTCATTCAACTGCTATAAAATATTACTTATTATAGAATAAGAAATAAATGGATTGGGAAGAGAAGAGGTAGAAATGGACAGGAATAGCTTTCCATAAATGTAGTTATTTAATCCCAATAAGGGAATAATGTGAAAATTATTTGCACGTTGTTTTATATGCTTGGGAACAGAATTGTTTGAAATTTTATTTTTTTCATGATTTTGGAATATTTGCAAGTACCTAATGAGTTATATCAGGAAAAGGACCCAAGCCTAAACATGAAATTGATTTAGGTTTCACATGCACCTTATTTGCATACCTTGGAGATAATTTTACATAATACTTTAAATGAATCTGTGTTTTGACTGTGACCCGTTACATGAGGTCAAGTGTGGAATTTTCCACTGTGGAAAAGTTTCCACTTGTGGCAAAACTCATGTGTTTTGAGTTCCCACCCAAAACATTTTGCTTTTGTAGCATTTTAGATTTGCATTTTCCAGATTAGGGATGCTCAATCTGTATACAAAAGTATCATCTTTCATCTCCCTTTTAATTGTCCTCAGTGGACATTTGCCTCCGAACAGGATGTGAGGTGCTGATAGCTGCTGTTGTTGAAACAGCGGGTTGATGAGCCCATCCCCACATCAGATCAGAGCAGCACCTGTCCCTAACCAAATCCCGGGAAGAACTGGCTGAGCCAAGCTTTCACCCCACCCTGGTTCCAGCAGCTGCAGCACCATTGGAGCCAGTTCTTAAAAGAAGATATATTTTTCAGGATGAGGATGAGCAAGTTGTAACTTGTGGGCCTGAAGCCCCTGCCTACTGGTAAACTTGTCATTGAAGAGTCTGGAAAAAAGCCTCACCCATAAGAAAACAACCCCCTGCATATCCTCTGATCATAACGGCATTGCATAATCACAGACACCTTAAAATTGGTGAAATACATAAATACACAGTGCATATACACTCATCAATGAGTCCATCATAGGAAACTTTCTCTAAAGAATAAGTCAAGAATCTCAGGGCTCTACGGACCCTAAACCACACCCTGTAGCTGACTGGGTTGAGATGGAAACTACATTGTGTTGGAAAGAAGAGTGTGTTCTGGGCAGGCGAAACAGGTTGGCCAGGTACTGCCTGTGGTTTCCAGAAGAGTGGCCTAGAAAACCCAAGTGGCATGCTAACCTGGGCTTCACTGCCACCTTGTGATGCTGAAATTCTCCTGTTCTGCTATTCTGGGAGCATGTGCTCCGTCTCAGCCATATTGAGACTGAACTGTAATTTCTAGGTAGTTATGTCCAGTAGGTGGACAGAAGTGCCAGACTAGCTTGGAGGTAGCGAGGAAGTTAGGGTTACAGGGAGCTTTAGAATAAGTTCCCTACAATGGACTCATTGGTTCTCATTCTGTTTTTTTTTTTTTTTTTTTTTGGCCAGTCCTGGGCCTTGGACTCAGGGCCTGAGCACTGTCCCTGGCTTCTTCCCACTCAAGGCTAGCACTCTGCCACTTGAGCCACAGCGCCGCTTCTGGCCGTTTTCTGCATATGTGGTGCTGGGGAATCGAACCTAGGGCCTCGTGTATCCGAGGCAGGCACTCTTGCCACTAGGCTATATCCCCAGCCCCTCTCATTCTGTTTTGATGAGTGTATGTGCATGTGTGTATTTATGTGTTTCACCAGTCTTTAAGGTGTCTGTGACTATGCAATGCAATTATGATTAGAGGATGTGCAGAGGTATGTTCTCTCATGGGTGATGCATTGGCAGAAAAGTTAAACATGGGAACATCAAAATTTAATCTCCTGGCTCAGTCTGCTGTTGGTTTTTTTTTTTTTTTTTTTTTTTTTTTTTTTTTTTTTTTTTGCCAGTCCTGGGCCTTGGACTCAGGGCCTGAGCACTGTCCCTGGCTTCTTCCCACTCAAGGCTAGCACTCTGCCACTTGAGCCACAGCGCCGCTTCTGGCCGTTTTCTGTATATGTGGTGCTGGGGAATCGAACCTAGGGCCTCGTGTATCCGAGGCAGGCACTCTTGCCACTAGGCTATATCCCCAGCCCCTCAGTCTGCTGTTATACCAGATTTGAGGTAGCATGGGAAGGAAGGGCAAACTGTACAACTAGACAGAAAACAAGCACACAATAGATCTAGATTCTGTTTACAGAAGTCACTGCACAATCTCCTATACCAGCCTGCACCCCAGCCTCACTAAGGGAGAGTGTCTTTGCCTTCCATGGCCCCCATTTCCCATCCCTGTACTTGGTTACATCCCTGTACTTGGATCTGTACTTGGTTAGTTCTCACCTTTGACAGATACAGGGAAGAAGGGTAGGTGGTCACTCTATTGGTCACTCTATTGGACGAATGATACAGACAGACAGACAGAGAGAGAGAGAGAGAGAGAGAGAGTGCATCTCTTCTGCTTGGGGCTTTAGGGAGGCTGATATGAGACCCAACTAAGCCCAAGAGGGAGAGCACTGACACTTGCTTGGCTTTTCACCACCCCAGTAGAGCCTGGAATTCCGAGGCCCAACACTACATGTAGAGGCAGATGGGTTCCTGGTTACAGCCTGGTTCGTCAGTGATATTGTGAAATCCATTCACTAAATAGATGTTCCTTCAGTGAGTGAGTGAGTGCTCTGTGCTCTGGTGGTCAGATGAGCTTTTTGGTATTGCAGTGCTCCTTTCTAGGGACCTGGGTTTCTCAGGATATGACATGGGAGCAGAGAGTAGCAACTCATAGGTGGAGACCTATGTCCAGCATCTGGACAGGCAGGTGGGTTGTTCTTAGTATGGAATCCTGTAGACCTCTATTATTATAAGGGATCTGGTGGCTTAGGAGGACTTCATGGGGGCTTGTGGGTGGATTGGAGACATGAATGGACTCTTTTTCCCTGGGTTTGCTGACAGGGGCGAGAGGTCTAATTATAGTCATGGACTTGCAGTCCTCTGTGATTCATGGAGGGCCTCTTTAGAGGCACAGATGACTTATATCTCTGGAAATGTGACCAGATGTCTCTGTCTCTGTCTCTGTCTCTCTCTCTCTCTCTCTCTCTCTCTCTCTCTCTCTCTCTCTCTCTCTCTCAAGTTCCCCTCAGGTATCAACTTGAACCTCATTTCCATGGGGCTCCTCATTTGATCAGCCCCGCCCCCATATCCCTGCGATGAACCCTGAACTCATGCTATTCTTTTCAGTCACAGTGATGCCTTTGTAGTCAGGGCTTTGCAGAGCCATTGTGACAGTAATGGAAATAGGCATGGGTGACCCTGAGAGAACACTGGGTTGAATTGGGTTTCAGGTATGTCTTAGGAGTTTGCTCTCTGGCATAACCATCTGGAAAACAGCTTTCCTATCTTCTTGTTTCTTTCTGGCTCCCTCTCATACTCTGAGTCTCCAAGACCTTCCTGGCCTGAGCATGCTGACCCATCACACGTGTGTGTGTGTGTGTGTGTGTGTGTGTGTGTGTGTGTGTGTGTGTGTTTCATGTTTCTGGGAGAGTTGCTCCCTGGCTGCCACCTTCTGCAAACAGCAGTCTCAGGAAGGGTGGCATTTTTAAGCAGGATGAATTGTTGTGGAGCCACCATTGCTCTCCTACATCCAGGGCCATCAATCTTGCCTTGAACGCTGGTTCTGCTGGTCTGCCTGCTCAGGCTCATCTTTCTGGGGCAGACTTATTTACGGAGCCATGGCTAAGTAATCTCACTCCCCAGCCCTGCAGCCTGGGCCTCTCTTGGCCACTCTTAAAAATAGCCCAGGATGAAGAGAGGTCTGGTTACCTCCTGTGCTCAGGGGCTGATCTCACCTCGCCTGCCTGTGTCTGGCAGCTCAGCCTTTCTCAGGGACTGCTGGACAGGCTCATGGCCCTGCAGGAGGTGGTCAACCTGACTCCCTCTGTGGCTCAGACCTCCCCTTAAGAGAGGCTGGGAAGGCATGGGGACTGGAGACTCCTTCCCAGCTATCTTCACCCAGCAAATGGAGTGGGAAATCTCGGCCTTGGAGGAAGCATGTCTATTTCTGGAGGAGGACAAGGGTGATCTTGGGCACAGGCGTGGTGGAAAATGCTGTGTTCAAGGTGGTGATTGGTTTTTGTCCTTTATACTTTCCCTAACCCTGAGTGGCAAACACCCTTTGCCCAAAGGGGATACCCTCTGTCCCATGGCCATGTTTCTTTCCCTAAAGTCCATTTGGTCAAGACTGATAGGCAGGCTACAGTTGGGTCTTTGGGGTAAGCCTCAGCAATGATTTCCTTGATGACCTTGGGAAGGCCTCATCCTGTGTTCCGCCCGGGTTTTCTCCTTTGTGCACTTAGAGTGGATAGCTCTGGCTCCTGCCTTACTTCAAGGGGATGTGGTGGGATTGATTCATCAATCAAAGTGTGAAAAGTATGAAGTGATAGAATCTAAAAAACAAGAGTTGCAGTACTGCAGTTACATTTGTACTTCTGAGTGTGCATGCCTGCCTGAAAGTGTGTCTGTATGTTGGGTGTGAGCATGTGAGTAAACATTGGTATGTGTGAAAGAGATAATATGATGTGTGTGGTTCACTAGTTGTTGACACTTGTCATTTACCTGTCACTTTCTCTGCAGCCCTCAGCCCCTTTGTGCTGTCTTGAATGTGAAGGCTCTGAACCACTTGTTATCTGTCACAGACTTGGTTATGGGGTCTTGTAAGTTTCCAGGGAGATGCCTTTGTGATAGGTACAGGAAGGAAAGCTGGTCATTTCCCCATGCAGGGCAGGCAGGGCCAAGAGGGCCCATCCAGCCTCCTGTCACACTTTTCTCCCTGGGCCCTCCTCCACCCTTCGGTTATGCTTCAGCTTCCCCGGACCTGCTGGGTTCTTCCAGCCTTCAGAAAGAACACACTACTCTTTATGCTCTCTTTGGATTCTTTCATTTTCTTTAGCATATGTTAATTGTACAAAGGGGTTTCATGATGATATTTACACACAAACATGTAATGTGCATTGATCAATTTATCCCCTCTGTTCCTATTTCTTGTCCCTCCTCTCTTACAACAATTATTCTATTTTCACATGTGTGTGAAGTACTTCATCATATTCACCCTCTCCCCTCACGCTGGTACCCGCCCCCAAACATTCTCTATTTTACCCTTCTGTCATTTATTTATTTTTAATGTGTAGATTCCACCTATGAAAGAGAACATGAGATAGTTATCTTTCTCTTTGTTTGAATTCTTGACCCCTTTCATTCTATCCCTTTATGGGGACCTCCAAGCTTCCTTAGAAAGGATTTAGCAATCACCTTGAACTTCCCTCCCCTCCCCAGCACCTAGTCCTCACCGTACTCCATTCTCTCCCAGTTGGGGCACATAAAGTACCCTTACTATAATTGCTCATTTAATTGTCTGTTGCCCCTCCAGAGTATAAGTTCCTAAGAACTTGTCTTACTACTAATTGTCCACACAGTGCCTGCTACTTCACTGAGGCTTGGTATACCTTTGAGGTAATTGTGAGTGAGTGAGTGAATGAATGAGTAGAGGGAAGGTGAGTTTAATGCCCGTTCTCATTGCATAGACACCTGACACATGGCTCCTCTGTCAGCAAGATGCCTTCAGCAACTACCTTAGCGCCTCCTGCTGATGGCCATGATGGTACAGTAGCCTCCTTTGGGCTGCTTGGTCTGGCTGGCATTCAGTAGGAGACCTTGTCCCAGCACCTGCTTGCACTTCACAGAGGGCAACAAATAAAAGCTTGACTTTCTAAATATTGGCTGTGAAGTCTCTCCTCAGTGAGGAGAGATACCCCCCTCCCCTCCAGCACGGGCAGCTGCCCAGGAATGGTGGCATTCATGGCAGCTTGCTGCTTACAGCACTGTCTCCCTGGTCATTCCTGTTTGAGTCACACTCAGCCGACTTCCAGGTTCTCCCTTCTCCCAACCTGTCTCTGTCTCCCCCACCAGGCAGGCTCCTGGCCTCAGTCCATGGGCGGGGGGGGGGGGGGGGTGGGCTCGTCCTGGCTCATCCCCCACCAGCCTCTGGCTCTCAGTCAGGATTGCTGCCTTTCTTGCTGCTGCTGCTCCCCGGGTGGCAACAGTGGGTTTGGGAAAAAGCAGGCTCACTGCGTCTGATGTCTCCACCTGCTGGCCATCCTGACCCTTGCGGTTTGCAGCTCTCTGTCTCCATCCCCGCCACGGCTGCCGTTCCTGTGGCTGCTGCTGCAATATTTTATAACACACAGCCCAGAGACCCTGGGAAGGAAGCATGTCCCCGCAGACGACACTACATGCTACTTCCATTAAGATCTGCTCCTGCCGGATGCTCCGAGTAAGTTTCCCCCGAGGAAAGTGCGAGGGGTAGAGAGCTAACCCTCTGACTGTGTTGCTGTCCCCTAGGGGCTCTTCCATGAAGACTGAGGCCGGCATAGCTGCTGAGAAGAGCCTGCTGACATGACATCGGCCACAGAGTTTGAAAACGTGGGCAACCAGCCACCGTACAGCCGGATCAATGCCCGCTGGGATGCCCCGGACGATGAGCTGGATAATGACAACAGCTCAGCCAGGCTCTTTGAGAGGTCTCGGATCAAGGCCTTGGCAGGTACTGCTTGGGGCCATTGGGGGTTAGAGGAATTGGGCTCATAATCCCCTTGTCTATGTTGTCCTCCTAACTACAGATGAGCTGTGTGTGTGTGTGTGTGTGTGTGTGTGTGTGTGTGTGTGTGTGTGTGTTGGATGAGCCCCAGCAGTGATGGAGACATGTCTGCACAGCTCAGAAAGGCTCTCCACCACCTCAGGAGCCCAGCTCCAGCAGCCTAGCAGCCTTGCCCCTGAGTATCCTCTACTTTCTTCAAAGAGACCCTGTGAGGCCGGAGGTGTTGGAGTTGGTGGCAGATGAGTTCTACCCTCTGCCTCCATCCAGAGGAACCTGTGGCCAAAGTCAGAAGTATGAGAAAGTCAGGCACAGGTGCCAGAGGCCTTTATAATTTCTTGCCTGGGCTTAGAGACAAGAATTACCATTGTCTCCTCTATGGTACCAAAAGAAAAGAAGAAATTGAGAACAAATATCAGCCTCCTTAGACTGCCTCAGGAAGCATTCTCTGGATGGAACCCCTCATCCTTAAGCTAGAATTAGATTTGTACTAAGCAGGTTAATAACAGTTCTCTCTCTCTCTGTCTGTCTCTCGTGTGTGTGTGTGTGTGTGTGTGTGTGTGTGTGTGTGTGTTGAGAGGGAAAGAAAAGAAAAGTGAAAGAGAGTATCTTATGTCTCTAGCAGAAATGGCTTTTCCTCCCCCTGCTGACTAAGATCTGATTTCCAGATTTTCCCCCTACAGATCCTGTGGCTATTATCTCCCTAGAATTTGACTCAGGGGAACTATATTCTGATGCTAAGTCCTTGGCCAATCAAGGAAGTTTGGACCACATGAGGGGTGAGGGAGAGGCTCCCTCATCTTACTGTACATCAGTATCTTCGATTGGACTTGAACACCATCACTAATTGCTCCCATCTGTGCTTTGTAAGAAAAGCAAAACCTTTTCTATAAGTTCTTTCTGGGATGAGTCCCCTAGGGTCTCTTAAGGACTTGTATGAAGTTGATGGTGATTCTCTTCCTCTGTCCTTCCTTCCACTCCATCTCCATTCCTAGATACTGTGCTCCCTGGTTGACCTTAAGGCATGAGCAGGGCCCTGAACCTTTCTGGAACCTCAGTGACTTATCACCTCAAAAGTATCTGGGCTTCCCATTTCATACAGCCTGTCATCTCCCTTGTCATGACAGGACATCTGCTTTGGTCTTGGCCATCACCCTTTGTGTCCTATAGAAATTCCCTCTCTTTTTCCTTCATTTCCTCCTCTCCTTCCCAGATTTCTTGAAATCCTCCCTTTGTTTTCCTTGAAATGTAATAGCAGTGGCCCCTTGCTTTTGTAATTTTAACCTCTTTAAATGGCCAAACTAAAGTGAAACCCTTGTTCTTGTCAGCCATGTTTTATCTCCTATTTATCTCAGCACTAGAGTGGTTCGGGCTGGGTGGCTCTGGTGATACAGGGGAAGGGATGGCACCATGTTGCATAATATTTGCCCAGGGATGGAAGAAGGAGGGAGACTGCCCTGTGTGCCAATTCTTTGATTTATTTCACAGATGCTCTAAATTTTTAGGACACTAAGGTAAACTCTACTTAAACAAATATTTATTGTATTCCTGCTAGGTTTAAAGCCAACCTCCACTCCCCACCTTGCAATCAGACAAGAAAGAAGAGGGGAGTGGGGAATCACAGAGATGAATTTAGTATAACATCTGTCTCTAAGGAGAATATAATCTATTAGGAGTAAAAATGAACTCTGCCCACAATTAATTAGTATGAGGAGAATTAGAGAAGAACTATGGGGCAGACACATAAATTAACAATGAGAAAGCAAAGGAGATACATGAAGAATCAGAATATTTCATAGAGGAGTCAGCTGTTGCACTGGGGATTGAAGGGTGTGTGATTCAGCCAGGCAGAAGGGCTAGAGCTTCTCCAGGTGACCTCTGGGTATGGCGGCCAGGCTAGATGAGCTGCATGGAGAGAAAACCTGTACCTAATGCTTGACAATGTTTGGTTAACAAGTAAACATGGAAGCTTTGGGTCCTTTCAGTGTGTTTATCAACAACATAAGCAGTTATGCGGTCTTTCTCTTCCTGGGAGGTTCGGCGTCACTTTCACTAAAAGGTAAACTTTGCAAAAGTCCACCCTGATGGACCCATTCTGCTGGGTGGACAATGCAGAGAAAGACACAGCTCTCCCTAGGTTTAACTTCCTGGCATTGCTTTTTTTTTCAATACTGTGTCTCAGGCCACCTTAGCAGTATGGGCAGGAGCCAGCATTTCCAGAGGGGCCTTAGGAAGAGGAAGCTACCTTGATCCCATCATGTCAGCATGCTCTTCCACCTCTCTCCACTCACAAGAATCCCAGAAAGCATTCACCCCTATGCTTCCTTTTCTCCCTCCTAGGCTTGAACTCCAGGCCTAGACAATGTCCCTGGGCTTTTTTGCTCAAGGCTCTGCCACTTAAGCCATAGCTCCATTCTGACCTCTTGGTGGTGAAGAGGAGCTAAGAGTCTCACAAACTGTCCTGCTAGCTTCAAACCTTGATCCTTAGATCTCAGTTTCCTGGGTATCTAGGATTACAGGCGTGAGCCGCCAGCACCCTGCTACCTCTTTATTTGTTTCTGATTTGCTGGCGGCAATCTGCTTTGTAGGAATATGTGCAAGGTTGGGGAGATTGGGCTGGAATTTTCTTTCTGTTATTGGAGGTCTAGGATGGAGAGGGAAATGTCATAAGACCCAGATATAAATCCTCATTCTACCTCTCATGTTACTGCAGTGGAAGATCACTGGCTCAATTTCCTATTTTATAAAATGGAATAACAGTGCCCCCCTGCCCTTTCTTTCTCTCTTCCCTTTTTCTTTTCTTTCTTTCTCTCTCTCTTTCTTCTGTCCTTTCTCTCTCTCCTTTTCTTTCTCTCTCTCTTTCTCATTCTCTTCTTTCTTTCTTCCTTTCTCTCATTCAGGTCCTAAGTTTATGTTCAGAATGACCTGGACTGCAAATCCTTTATCTCTGCCTCCCATGTAGCTGAGATTACAGGCACAAACTCTTATGCCCAGCTTGTTGGCCTGGGTTGTTGATTGAGATGGAGTTTGGCTAACTTTTTGTTCAGGGGTGTCTAGGAAGGCCTAGCTTAGAAGAAAAAGTCAGGAACCAGGGAAATTAGGCTAAGGCTTGTGCTTAGAGCTCTTGGCTCCTTTTCCTTTCCCTGAGGCCTTATCTTAATGAGGATGAAGCACCATGTTTTGCAGCTCTGTCCTTGGCATTAAGGCCATCCCAAGAAACCAGAAGATGGCAAGCCTCATCATCATGCCATGCCTCCTAGCATGGCAGCCACTCTAGATTCTTCTCTGCCTAATGACCTGTAGTTCAAAGACTAACCATTTAGCCAGACTTTATCTTTTCTACTTCATAAATTAACATTTTCTCATCCCTAAAAGAAATACTCTTATTTTGCCTTTCCTACAAGTCTCAGCTTTTCCTCCTTGGGCCTAAATAAACAAGCCATATGGTAACTCTGCTCTCATATATAAAAACCTGACCTTTCTCTAGAATGAATGGGTTTCCATTTGAAGTGCAGAATCTGCCTGACTAAAGTGAAGGACTTTCTAGGGAAGGAAACTTACAGAAAAAGAGGGATTTGACCTTGACAATGCTAAAGGGAGGTTGGGAGCCCAGTGGGAATATTTTCCCTTGATCCTTGAGCATGTTTTGTCTCCCTAAGGTCAGTCTCTGGCTGGTAGCACTTCCCAGGCTAAGGAGCAGGTAGCTTAAGGTTCATCCTCAACAGGGTCTTTGATGGCAACTGTCTGTTTTCTTTCCTTTTGGAAACTGCTTTAAGGGATTAGGGAAAAAAGGAGTAGCAGAATGGCCCTAATTCCTGTCCTTCCAAAATCTTCCATCCCTCATGTGTCAGTAGGAAATCCCCAGGGTCTCCTAGCGCCACCCTCACTGTCTAACTCTGTTTCCTCTCCTTCCTCTTTTTGTAACATGAGCCACTAGTAAAGATGTGGCCATCTGGATGAGAAATGAAGCACTACTATCTACAGGGAATTACAAGCCAGGATGCTGCCTTCTGTCCTGACTATTCATCCCAGGAGGCCCCACTCTGTACCTGCTTATGTCCCACACCCCAGAGACAGGAGTGAGGGACAGTCAGGACAGATGTGACCCAGCTAGGAGAGGAGGAAGTGGGGAATGCAACAGAAGGCTCCTCTCCAAAGAGGAACTCTGTTTTTCAGTCTCCTCCCTTTTCTGTCTTCATACACCCTTCCTCCTTCCTTCCTGCTCCCCCTGCCTTATGCACGCGTATGCACTCACACAGCTTGGCCTCCCAGCATCCCATGGGCTGCCCACTGGGTGATTTATGGCTCCTCGGTGCACAGAAGCATCTCAAAGATTGCAATGCAGAGAACAGTCCAGAGCCTCCTGAGAGGGGCCTGTGAAGGAGACGGGCTGACGTGTTCTGTCTCAGTCTTTCTCCTATTCATTGTCCAGTCTAGCAGTTGCTAAGGGAGAAACTAAACAGAGAGAGCCCCTCCTTTAAAAAAAAAAAGTGCTTGACATTGTGCAGCCTGTTCCATTTTACATTTAAGTTGGGATCAAGTGATGTTTGAAACTGGAGGCAAGCTTCCTTTCTGCATTCTTTCTTTGGAGCCTTCTTTCTGGGAGTAAGATGAGGACAACGAATGTGGCATCACAGCAGGGGCACTGCAGGCCGCTGCCCTGTGCTCTGGGGTACATAGGGGCTGCCACTTAGAACCCTGACCACCTTCCTGACGCACTGGACCAGGCCCCAGGGTATAGTCTGTGACCAGCAGACATTCTTCCAGAGCCCCAGAATGGTGGCCCTCAGACCCTGCTGCTTCCTGTCCACCTTTCTTGACTGCCCAGGGGCTCCACAGAGAGAGAGACATGGGGTCCTCTGCCCTGGGTGAGCAAAGATCCTGAGAGGCTGGCACCCCTCTCCTCACCTATCCCAGGATGTTGTTGGTTCCTAGTGACCTAGGAAGGGCTTTGTGTCCAGAGCGTGAGAGATTTCCTCCAGGAGCAGAGTTTTACCACACGCCCAGGGGCCTGTCACTTCCTGGCAGCTTGCTGAATTGGTAGATTCAGCGGCAGGTGCTTGCTCTTCATCGTCTCAGAACTTCTCCAGCTATCTGGGAACACAGAGATGGCATTATTGATGAGAGATTTTCATTTCTTTTCTTCTCAGATTTCACCATATAAAGTTGAGTTTTATTTAGAGATTATATGTTAGGAAAAGACACTATTCAAGGAAATATGTACGATCATCAGCCATCTATTAACACACTGTCAATGGAAAAGAAAATTGAATCAGCAGCTTTCTCATGAAGGTCAATAGGTTGTCCCTAATCCTGCCACAGGCCATGCAACCTATCTCCCCTTACCTGTGCAGGTGAACTTCAAGAGAGGCCAGCACAACTCTTGCACCATGTGGTCCAGGACAGGGTTTCTCTATGCAGGACACCATACCTTCTCCTGTTGTCCCCTCTTCTCTCACAATGAAAGCTCTTCTTCCTCTTTGAGCCTCTTTGCAGAACCAGCTACTTCCTTCTAGGGATGGCTGCTATCTATCACTGTGAAGATACTTTATCAAATATTAATACATCAGGGTTAATAATAAGACTGCCTCCTCCCCATGCAGTGCACTCTGAGCAACCATGTTAATAGCCTCTTCCATCTTTGGGCCTCTCCTGTTGGGCCCTTTGCTTCATTCCCAAGGGCAAGCACTCATAGCAGACCTCCTGGGAGCAGCCAGTTTCTGCTCCTCCTCCTCAGCTCCCCCGGTCCTCTTGCATGCTGCTCCACTGATGAGGTGCCAAGGGTGTTGTTTTCTGAGCATCTGTTCCGTTTTGTTCATTTTCCCCTTTTTTTTGTCCTGTCACTAAGAGTGAAAGGGAGGCACATAGCAGCTTAGGGCTTGGGAACAGTTTGCCTCCAAACCCTTTGGCCTGGGTCACTGGAAACTGGATCAGCCAGGGACTCTCACCTTACAGTCAAGAGAGCAGCTCAAACGATCATCTTGCATGTCTGCATACACACACAGTTGTGTGATGACAAACTGTAAGAAATGCTGCGATGGTGTCCTGGAAACTGTACGAGTCTATAACATTAGCCATAGCTTGTACCTCATCCAAAGGAGAAATGGGAGTTTGCTTAACTCAGAGCATAAGTTCAGGGGTAGAGAGAGGAGAGGTCGGTGGAGGGCACCTCCCAGGACCCTGTCAGAGGAAACAGCAGGAAACTCAAAATGGGTGGCTGAGAGAATTCTTGGTAAATGAGAGACAGGATGAAGTTCAAAGGGAAGGAACATGTCAGGAGATTCCAGACAGGAACTGTGGTCTGCAGTGTAAGGCTGCAGGCCCAGAGCTGGCCCTGAACCCTAACCGCTAACTGCTGTTAGATGCAGGGCTTTTAGATCACTCTGATTTCCATGGGGAGAGCAGGTGTGGAGAGGCTGTGCCGAAGATGGGAAAGAGGTGATCACAGCTGGAGCCAGGTAGGTAGCCGCTGGTGGGAGGAAGTAGCCCACCTTGTAGTGTCATTCTTCTGCTCCCCTGCTGTGGTAGTCAGTGATTTTGGCTGGGTGGGCCACCTTTCTGCTCCTCAGGGCCTCTGTTTCCCCACCTGAACACCAGGGGCTTGGACTGGATGATACCCCATGGCCCTTCCAGCTCTGAGAACCCTCAGAAGCCACCTGGTGGAACAGTGCCGATGAGTGCTGATTTGTGCAGCACAAAGCAGCTTTGATGGCTGGCTTAGGGGAAAGAAATGGATTATCTTTTAGCAAATCAGTGGATTTCTTCAAGAAGCTTGCCTAGACTGAGGCTACATCTGGGATTGTCTGGACCTACACCACTTCCTGGCCCCAGTGAGTGCACTTTGTCTGCTAGCCACCATTGGCTTTGTGGAACATCTACTTACAACTGGCCTTCACACAGCTGCTTTGTGTCCCATATGCTTTATACGAATTGTCTCATGACCCTCCCCCCATGTGCCCTGTGAAATGTGTCCATTCCCTTGACAGTCAGGTAGGATGAGAAACTTGGGTTTGAGCACTGGTTGTTGTTTCTAGCATGCAGACCGTATTTATTTATTTATCCATTCATTCATTCATTTATAGGGACAGTGTTGGTATTTGAACACAGGGCCTAAGGCTTGCTAGGCTGATGTGATACCAGTGATCCATGCCTCCAGCTCCTTCCCTCCCATGGCCCCTTCCCTCCCCCTTGTCTTTCTCATCAACTAGTTTTACCCAAAGCTATAGGCTATGAGCTGGTTAAATGCAGATTTTCTCAAGAAGGCTACCTTTTTTATTTTTTATTGATTCCTTGGGGCTTATGAACTATGTAAGTCCTATTCTTCTTTCAACATCTGTTATCTCTTATAATTAAAACTAGTATATGTTCACAGCAGAATTTTAGAACACATAAATAAGCAAACCAAAATAATCACCCACATTTTACAACTCAATTTTATCTTTTATACATGTTAGATTGGTAACCTAATTTTTCCTTTAAACATATCATACCCTTTGGTTCTTTACAATATTCTTGATATCTTCTTTAGTACACTAATATATAATATGATTATCTGCGACTTAGGTTATTATTCTCTATTCTGTGTGTGTGTATGTGCGTGCATGCATGCATGTGTGTGCGTGTGCACCAGTCTAGGGTCTTGAACTCAGAGCCTGGGTGCTATTTCTGAGCTTTTTTACTCAAGGCTAGTGCTCTATCACTTGAGTCAGAGCTCCACCTTCAACTTTTTGGAAGTTTGTTGGAGATCAAAGTCTCACAGACTCTCCTATCTGAGCTGGCTTCCAACCTCAGTCTTTATATCTCAACCTTCTGAGTAGTTAGGATTACAAGCATAAGCCACCTGTGCCCATCTTTATTCTTTATTTATTATTCTTTCTTCTTCTTCATTATTATTATTATTATTAGTGCTGGTAATTGGGGCTTGAACTCAAATCCTGGGCATTGTCCCTTAGCTTTTTAACTATATATACACATATACATGGTAAGTAAAACTCAAAAGCTCTTTGGGGCAAAAAAGTTTTGCTCCTATCTCAGTTTTCTGATTGCTCAATTCTCCCCCAATTTCTACTATTTCCTGTGTATCTTTCCAGGAATGTTTTATGCATATCTAACCAAATAAATGATATGTGTTGGGTTTTCTAGGTTTTTTATTAATAACTGTGCATTGTTCTATACTTTTCTTACCAACTATCTTTCATTATACTAATGCATAAAAAACAAAAACAAAAAAAACTTCCTCACTCTTTTTGTCAATTGTGTAGCACTTCATTGTATGGACATATAATTTTAATTTAACCAGTCCTCTATTAGTAGATATTGAGGTTATTTACAACCCTTAATTATTTTTTAAAAATAGAGAAAATAAAATTATAAGTAGATAGTTCTGCAAATGTCTGTAGGATAAATTCCTAGAAATGGAATTACTGGGTCCAAAAGTATGTGTATTTGTAATTCTGATTGGTCTTGCCAACTTGCCTTTCATAGAGGTTGCCCCAATTACACCTTCTCCAGAAACATAAAGGCTTTTTTCTCCACATCTTTGCCAACACCATAATTTATCAGACTTTTAAAAAAATCTTTGCCCATCTGATAAGTGAAACACAGTACTTGAGTATACTTCCATTTTATTTTCTTGGGTTTTGTGTGTGTGTGTGTGTGTGTGTGTGTGTGTGTGTGTGTGTGTGTGTGTGTGTAATATTGTGATTGAACTCAAGGCTTCAAGAATGCTAGGCAAACACTCTATTCCCACTTGAGCCACACCCAAAACTCTTTGGGTTTTTTAAGTTTGTTTGTAAGATAGGATGTCTCACTTTTGCCCAGGCTGGCCTTGGACTTCAATCCTCCTACCTCCACCTTACAAGTAGCAGGGATTATAAGCATGCCTCACCACACTCTGCTTCATAATTTTGACATATAATGTGAAGTTTTTCAAACATATAAAAAACAGCAGAGGCAAAGGAAAATGAAAAGTCACCCAAATTTAATAATTACTAATACATTTCCTTGATAATTTGGGAAGTTGAAGCATTTCTAAATAAAGAGCATCATTTTATTTTTACCTCTAATTACTTCAGTACATATCTGAAGTACAAAAAACATTTCCTACCTAAACATAGTACCATAATAATTATAGCTAACAATTTTTTTAAATTCCCTAACATTGAATACCTACTTGATATTCAAATTTTCTCAATTGTCTAACAAGAGTCTTTTATGATTAGTTTGTTCAAACTAATTAAGGAATATGTATTAGATGTGTGTGTGTGTGTGTATACACATTGCACATGTACTCAAGAGAGTTTTAAATTTGTATTTCTAGTGTGAGTAGTTTGGACAACTTTTTATTTATTAAAGAAACTTGAAAATTCTTCGGTTAACTCTTGGTTCACATTTTAAAAATCTTTTCCCTTATTAATCTATAGGCTTTTGTGTTGGTTAGCTTTGCCATTGGAACAAATGCCTGAGGCAATTAACTTACAAAGAGAAAAAGTTGCTAGGCATGGTGGGTCACACCTGTAATCCCAGCTAAGGAGGTGGAGACTGGGAAGATAGAGGTTCTGGGCTAGCCCAGGAAAAAGTTAGTGCATGGTTGACATCCCAGCTACAGGGGAGGTATAAGTAGCTGAGTCATGATCTAGGATGGCCTGAGCAAAAAATGGGAGACCCTGATTTTTTTAAAATGTCTAGAGCAAAAAAGAGCTAGAGGCATGGCTCAAGTGGTAAAACCCCCTGCCTAACAAGCATGAATTCAAACCCTAGTACTACCACAGTGCCCAGACTTGTAGTTTATAAAGTTTCAGTGCATGATGGTTGATGCCAGTGCCTTGGTCCTGCAATAAGGCAGCACTTCGTGGTGAGGAGGAAGTAACAGAGCAGAGTATCTCCTCTTAGGGACACACACACACACACACACACACCCTGAAGCACTGGAGTGGCATGCACACACACACACACACACACACACACACCCTGGAGCACTGGAGTGGCATGCACACACACACACACACACCCTGGAGCACTGGAGTGGCATGCACACGCACACACACACACACACACACACACACACACACACACACACCCTGGAGCACACACACCCTGGAGCACTGGAGTGGCATGCCCCTGCAAGGGCATGTCCTCTGATGACCTGGAGCTCTCCTATCCTCCGATGACCTGGAGCCCTCCTATTAGGGGTCCAAGTGAGGGACCAAGTCCCTGATACATGGGCCTTAGGGGAGCATTCTATATCCAAATTGCAGCAGTATTCTTTACATAGGAAATGAACTAGTGTTCACGCCTCTGTGACGCGTTACAGACACTGGTCCTCCTCAGTCGGCCATGGTTTGCGGTGTTCTATTCCTCACACAGTTGGTTTTTTTAATGGTTAAACCTGCAATCGTATTTTAAGACTTTATTTAGAAAGCCCTTTTCTACATTAACATTATTTTGACAAGCCATTCTACCATGACTGTTTTTGATACTTTCATGATTTCATTTTGTGTATTTCAATTTTTGATCTAAATGAAATTTATCCTGAAGTATGAGTATAAATATAACTTTTGCTTAAGTAGCCATATAATTTTGCCAAAGCCTTTTACTGAATAATCTATCTTTTGCCCTTCATATTTGAAATATCTATTAATCGTGTATCAAATGCCTATATGTACTTAAGACTATTTCTGTGCCATTAATATGTCCATCTTTCAGATGGTAGTACTGTAAGATCTCTCCTGGGAGGGCTCCATGCAGATGCCCCCCCATCTGGTTAAGTCTCCAGTTACCTGGGTCTTCTGGTTACCCAGGTAACTGGGTGGAGACTTAACCAGGTGGGGGGCATCTGCATGGAGCCCTCCTGGGGGAGAACCTTACAAGTTCCATCTAGTTTTACTGTAGGCTCCTCATGTATACTCTTCTTTGAAGAAAAGCATTTGGGAAGTTTAGGTGCCTTTTACTCTTACTATTTGTAATTTTCATAGTTATTTTTATTTTTATAAGGTATTTTTGAATCATTTGTCTAGTTGCTCCCAATTTTATATTGGATAATTTAAATACATTTGAATACTGTTAAATCTGTATATTAATAATAATACTGAGAATTTTTTCTGGTTGGCATGGAGCTTGAACTCAGGGCTCAGGTGCTGTCCCTAAGCTCTTTTTGCTCATGGCTATCACTCTACCACTTTGAGCTACAGCACCACTTCCAGTTTTCTGGTGGTTAATTGGAGATGAATCTCATAGACTTTCCTGCCTGGGCTGGCTTTGAACTGCTGTCCTCAGACTTGAAGATCAGAATTGAGTATCTCAGATTACAGGCATGAGCTACCAGCACCCAGCTTAAAACCTATTTTCCACTTGTCTTCTTCTAAACTGCAGCTTCTCAGTAGCCCATGAACAAGCTTTATCATTTCATGCTTGTCTGCTTAGGCTCATTATGTCTCCCTGCCCCCCCCCTCTGCCTGTCCAAAGTGCTTTTCTTCACAAGGACCCCCTTGATGACTCAAATTAGAAATGTCCTTTCTCTTCTTGGACCCCACAATCAATGATTGTATATGCCACTTATCTGTGACAGCCATTGTGTTCCTAAAATGAACTGCCATTTATTTCCTGTGTGATGGCAAAAGTAGTCATGAGTAAGTTTATGTCCTGTTTCCTCAACTAGATCCCAAAGCATCGGGGTGAGTAAGTCTGCCTTATGCCCTCGTAGCCTCTAGCACAGGCCTTTGGACATGGTAATGGTAGTGGTGATTTTGTTTTTCGGCTTTCTGACTAAGGTCAGGAAAGGTATCTATTCTTGCTTGTACCAGTGGTCATGAGGATATCAACAATGGTTTACATAATGGCATGTTTTCTGGGTGCCAGCACTTCCCATGTATATATTCATCAGAACATGAGAATTTGAGGGGTGTGTGATGTCATGGTTATACTTGATCTCATACTAAACCTTCAAAAGGAGAGGTGTGGGAGAGAAATCAAATCCTCCTGACACCCAGACCATTCCAGGTCATATGATCAGGAAGGAAGATGAATTTTCTAGGGGCAGCCCTAACACATAGGAGAATGTGGGTGATCATGGCCTAAGAAGGGAAGGGAAAAGAAGAGCAAGAGAGAGGAATAAATGGGCCCTGGTTTGATTCAGCAGACAAGAGTTTGTCTATACTGACTCATTCTTTTCTTCATGGACTCTGGAAATAAGTCCTGGCTCCTGGCAGAGCCATACTGAGGCTTCCTTCCCACAGTGGGTCCCCTGGAGATGCCAGTAGGGGTGCCCAGCCTCTTTCCCTCCTGTCCATACTACCAGGTTCCCAGCCCAGCTGGCTCTGAGCCACCTGTCTCTCCTGCACTTGGAAGGCTTCTGAGGAGTGAGTGTCTGGGCTGTGCAGGAGTGAATGTGCTGAGCATGCTAGATATGGAGGAGCCAGAGCAAACAAGCTAATGGAAATTAATCCCCACCCTTGGGCCTTTTCTCTCCTTTTGATCATCATTAGCCTCTCAGAATTTTTCCCATGTCTCAACACTGCAAAAATGTTTCAGAGTGCAGGGATTCTGGGTACTTTCCCCCCATCCTATAGGGTAAGGCAGCCAGGAGGCCAACTGCTATGCTCTAAACGTGCAGCTCCAGCACTCTGGGGTCTAGTAGGTATCATTCATGTGTTGAAAACCAAAGAGGTCTAAGGGTGCTTTAGCAGACTTCAGTGCCAATATATATGCCAACCCAGCAGTCTAGAATTAAATGCTGTGGTCCATGCTTTATACACATCCTTACCCTTTGCCAGATGCAAATAAATAGGTCTTAGCATTTGTGTCATGGAATTTTTGGATTTTTTAATGCAGGGAAACTAGAAAGGAGAAAATGAATCTAGTTTTTGAGGACAGTCAGCTCCAAAGGGGCTAAAATTTCAGCCCCTTAGTCAAAGCTTCCACGTGTGGGTGGAAGAATGAGCAACTTAAAGAACAGATCTGGTTTCTAGAGGAAAACCTGGGGCTGTAGCTGGTTCTGTTGAATCCCAGCACATCTTAGAGAAATGTGCTTGCTTTCTGTCCAGCATGTTATCAGACCTTTAGCTATGTTGTGTTTGCCCTTGAAAGCAGGACAGTGTTTGAATTTGTGGCTGCCAAAAAGGTGGCGGTCACCCTGTCAAACTTTGCCCAGAATGAATGAAGAATGCCATTTAAATCTTACCTTTATTTAAGATTAGTATGCACTACAGTAGTACTTCTCTTTTTTTTAGTATGTGTCAGAAGGAGGAGGTACTAGGGCTTGAACTCAGGACCTGGGTGCTGTCCCTGAGCTTTTGTGCTCAAGGCTAGTGCTCTACCACTTGAGTGACAGTTTCTTTCCTGGCTTTTAGGTAGTTACTTGAGATAAAAGTCTCATGAACATTCCTATATGGGCTGGTTTTGAATCTCCATCCTCAGATTTCAGCCTCCTGAGTAGCTAGGATTATAGGTGTAAGCCACTAGCACCAGGTGTGTTTCTCCCAATATTCATACATGACTCAAAAATGGTCATATTTATAATAGAATCTATGTGCTCAAGGATTAGACCCATCTTTTTGTCCTTGGATTCTCTGCCTCCACCAAGTGCTAGGAACTGAGGCTTGTACAGCAAACATTTGCTGAATGAATGAACAGATGAATAAAGAAGCCGAGTGCCTAACACTAAAATAGCCACGAAGTCGGAAGGAATCTGATGCTGCCAGCCTCAGGAACTGCCAACATTATACCCTTGAGGCAGTACTGGCTGAGCTCCGCTTTTTGTTGTTGTTAAGTCAGATATTTAATAATTTAAAAAACCCAACCCTTCTATGGTTTGAGCTCAGCTGAGCGAGCGCACAGCTAACCTCTTCCAGCTGACATTCTATCCTGGCTGGGTCACTGTGTGTCTCCCTTTGCTGTGACTTCTCCCCAAATACTGGTTCTCCAGGCCCAGCCATACAGCCAGGTCAGCTCCTGTCTTGAGTGCCCAGAAGCTGACTGCCAGACACTTTGCAAAACCAAACACACCGAGTGTTCATGTTACCTTTGCTCCTGTTTTTTTTTTTTTTTTTTGCAATTATGGGGCTTGAATTCCGGGCCTGAGCTCTGGCCTGGAGCTCGTTTGCTCAAGCTAGCGCTCTACCACTTTGAGCTACAGCACCACTTCTGGTTTTCTGGTGGTTAATTAGAGATAAAAGTCTCATGGACTTTCCTGCCTGGGCTGGCTTTGAACTGCAATCCTCAGATCTCAGACTCCCAAGTAACTAGGATTATAGGTGTGAGCTACCAGCTTCTCCTGTTGTTTTTTATCTTTGCTTTGTGTCATTCTAGTCATCTGTCTTCTCTCTAGTCTTAACCTGGAGAGGCCACCAGCATTTATCTGTACAGAACCACCAAGTTTTTGCTTGAGCTGGTACATCATGGGATTTAACATGGGAGTGTCTTGTCACCTTTCCCAGGACTGAAGATCAAGAGCCCTTGCCTGCCATTCTGGGTGTGAGAGATAGCTATGGGTAGCTCCGAGTCTAAACCTTCATGCTCATAATTCCATGTGGGTCATAGTTCTGCATATCCTAACTTTCCTTACACCTCATTCTCCTCTACCTACAAGGAACTCTTTGAAGGCATGCAATTCGGTTTACTGTATGTACTATTAAACCTAGAATAGGCCTGCCATCTGTAGGAACTGAATAGATATTTGTCTAGTTGCCCACAATGCATCTGAGGAGCAAATACTTGGTGCCAGATTCCAGGCTCTGGAGATGGAAAAGTGAATCTGACAGACTTTCCTAGGCTCAGGGAGCCATAGTCTTTCAGGAAAGATAGATTTTCAACTAATACTTGGAAATGCGAAGGCAGAAGCCAGAGCACACATGGGGAGCCAACCCCAGGAAGAGTCAGGAAAAACTCTCCTGAAAATCTTAATGGACAGGAATTAGGCAAAGGGGACAGAGAAGAGTTGAGAGACTAAGAGAACATTCTAAGCAGGGGGAATTTTGGATGGATGGCTGGACTAGTGAGTGCACCTGGCATTGGAATCTGAATGTAGTGACATAATTGCATAGAATATCCTAACTGGCAGTGGGAATCATGGCTGAGTCAGGTAGTCTGGACTTGATATAGTGTGTAGAGAGTGTTGGTTGTGGTTAGTGATCTCTGGTGTGGCCCCAGGTTGCAAGGGTTCCACATGCTCCCAGAACACCTCAGCTTACTCTGCTAGGCATGGGTGACCCTGGGATTAAGATAAAAGGTTTGGTCCCCAGGGGACATAGCCCTGACCACCTCAGTGAGCTCAGCCCACTTAAGGCTCCTCTCCCTAACCCCACTTCCACCCCACCAGATGAGCGGGAAGTTGTTCAGAAGAAGACCTTCACAAAGTGGGTGAACTCCCACCTGGCTCGAGTGTCCTGCCGCATCAGCGATCTCTACAAGGACCTGCGGGATGGGCGGATGCTCATCAAGCTGCTGGAGGTGCTCTCCGGAGAAATGCTGGTAAAGTCCTGGTCTGTGCTGTGCTCCTCCCTGGGTTGGTGATTGGTGCCATCAGCCCCTCTTCATGGAAGGCATTTTGTGGCCTAATTCTTCAGGCCTGTCAGAGTTTCTCTCTGTTCCTTTGCAAAGTTCCAGTGCTTCCAAGTGACTGTGTGGTTGACTGGGTTCTCCCACCTCTTCCTAGAACTTCTTGCTCCTTCCCACTCCCATCCCTTCATGATCTTCCCAGAAGCCATTTTTGTCATTCTCACTGGGATCTGGAGCTGGCCTTCAATGGCTCCCCACACAGGCCAAGATATATGGATTAGTGGAGAAATTTGCATCCATTTTGGAAGGAGAATAGAGAAGACAGCTTGCGGGCTGGGAATATGGCCTAGTGGCAAGAGAACCTGCCTCGTATACATGAAGCCCTGGGTTCAATTCCCCAGTACCACATATATGGAAAACAGCCAGAAGTGGCGCTGTGGCTCAAGTGGCAGAGTGCTAGCCTTGAGCAAAAGGAAGCCAGGGACAGTGCTCAGGCCCTGAGTCCAAGGCCCAGGACTGGCCAAAAAAAAAAACAAAAAACAGAAGATAGCTTGCTATGTGCATTGCCACAATGCTAGTAGAGATCTATTAGAGGCCCTCTTTGTTGTACCTTCCTGACAGTATGGTTGCCTCTGAGAGGGAGGCTCACTTACTTCCTATGTGACCTGGGGCCTATCAAAGCAGGACCATCTTGGCCTCCATTTCCTCTATATGTAGAATGAAGTACTCTGAGATCTGCAGTTTGAATAAACAGCTACTTTGTTCTGTTGCCTTTTTTTAACTCCAGAATGAATTTCCACTTTTTACCTTGTATTGAAATGACACTTGAAGGTGTCCCTTGGGATCCTTCTGATGATACATTTAACATAAGTTATGATTCCTCCCCACCCCCATCCCTTAGGGTTCTGTCTGGGATCTTCCTCAGAGAGGAGGTTGGTAGGGGTTCTGAGTCCCTTATCAATCAAGCTAAAAGCTATTTCTTAGAACTGTACCTGGCACATAGAAAGTGCTCAGCTAAATGTCCACTGATGCGATCAGAGAGGGCACCCATGCCTGGTTACATAGCGCTGAGTGCAGAGACAAGAAGCCTCTGAACTTTGCCAAGAGGAAAGGGCTGGAAAGTGTCTGGAGCCACTGCAGGACTTGGAGTTTGGCCGGGAAGGTGGAGGGTGGGCCTGATGATAAGATTGGCCCAGGCTACAGGGACCTCTGGGGTGACTGTGCCCTCCCTCCATGTCCATGGGGGGCCACTGCTGTCCCTCAGCCAAGGCCCACCAAAGGGAAGATGCGTATCCACTGCCTGGAGAACGTGGACAAGGCGTTACAGTTCCTCAAGGAGCAGCGTGTACACCTGGAGAACATGGGTTCCCATGACATCGTGGATGGCAACCACCGCCTGGTCCTTGGCCTCATCTGGACCATCATCCTCCGCTTCCAGGTGGGTCCTGGGGGCAGGGGAAACTGAAGAGGAGTCTTGAAACTAACCAGGGACTGGGATCCTCACACAATGCTGGGTAGAAACCCATCCTACGGGACAATGATTGCTGACAGGAGAACCCATCTTCTATGTCATTCCAAAGTGCCGAAGCTTAGGTTAGCTTCCCAGTTATAATCTTCTGAGGGAGAAAATAATACAAGTTAATTAGTACCTACGTGGCAATCTCCTGAAAGACCTACTTTTTAATCTCCTCTCTCCTCCTGTGTAGCTTCTTGGTTCTTAAAATAATTTGGTTTCGAAACTGCAAAAACAAAAAGAAAAGGGCAGAAAATCTGCTTTTGTATGTGTGTCAGAACTAAGACTTGAACTCAGGGCCTGACACTCTTGCTTGGCTTTTCTGCTCAAGGCTGGCACTCTGCCACTTGAAACATACCTCCAGTTCCAACTTTTTGCTGACTAATTGGAAATAAAAGGGTCTCAACCATTTTGTCTGTATGGGCCAACTTTGAACTGGCATCCTCAGATCTCAGTCTTGAGTAGAAAAAAAATACCACATGACATTTATAAAAGCAATACCATGTAATATTCATGTTATCCTATTTGCTTGTGGGACATTATACCTTCAGAGGATGCATGAGGACATCTTGTCACTTCTCAGCATCTTGTTAGAATTGCCATCTCCTCTGATATGAGGAAGCTATCCCTGTGCCTCCTAGCTGCTGAAGAAGGGACAGGCTGATGGACACCCAGGACCTTGAAGTATGATGGTGCTACAGAGCTGGGTGCTACAAATGAGTGACCATGGGGGAGGGGAGAAGGCCTGAAGGGAGTCTCTCAGGAAGAGCAGGAAGGCATGGAGACTCATATAAAGCTATTCTCTCTCCCTCCCCCGCCCCCCTCCTTGCCATTCTCAGATTCAGGACATAGTTGTCCAAACTCAGGAAGGTCGCGAGACACGCTCAGCCAAGGATGCCCTTCTGTTGTGGTGCCAGATGAAGACCGCAGGGTGCGTATATCTGGGAAGCTTGCCGTGTCTGCATACACCAGCAGCCCCGAGCTTCCCATGAGGACTGTCATCCCCCAAAGCACGGGACATCACCATCCACAGCTATGTCAGGGTCAATATAATGGTTATAATTCTATTCTGGCCTTATTGTTTGAAGTCTGGAATACAGATTTCTACTCCAAAGTTGCCTCTGGCTAGACTGGATCTTGTCAGTATGTATATGGGCCACAGCTTAAAGGGGCATCTTTGTGTGACTTAGCTATGTCACCTGTGTTGAAACAGCTCAACAGGCAAGTCCATTTCTTTCCTGGCATCTTAGCCATTAATTCATATACTTGGGACCTCAAAAGGTGTTCTCTCTCTCTCTCTCTCTCTCTCTCTCTCTCTCTCTCTCTCTCTCTCTCTCTCTCTCTCTCTCTCTGTGTGTGTGTGTGTGTGTGTGTGTGTGTGTGTTTGTGTACCCATGTGCATGTGTGCTGGCTCTAGGGCTTGAACTTGGGCCTAGCTACTGGCCTTGAGTTTCTTTTGTTCAAGGCAGTATTCTACCACTTGTGCCACAGCTCCACTTCCAGCTTTTGGGGGAGGGGGTAGCTTATTGGAGATAAGAATCTCACAGACTTTCCTACACAGACTGGCATCAAACTATGAACCTCATATCTCAGCCTCCTTATCTCAGCTAAAATTACAGGCATGAGCCACCTGTGCCCAGCTTTCTTTTCTTTCTTTTTCTTTCTCTTACTTCTTCCCCTTCCTCTCTCCTTCTTTTGTGGTAGTAAACTCAAGACCTCATGTTGGATATGCTGGAAATCTACCACTTGAGCCATGCCTCCAGCCCTGCTTTATGCTGGCTAATTAGAGGTGGAGTCTAGCAAACTTTTTGCTCAGGGTGCCCTCAAACTGTGATCCTCCAGATCTCAGCCTCTTGAATAGCTAGGGTTATTCATTCAAAAGAATCTATTTCTTAGCTCTTTATGTTTGTCTTGGATACAGCTACCCCCATGTCAATGTCACCAACTTCACCTCCAGCTGGAAGGATGGCCTGGCCTTTAATGCCCTGATACATAAGCACCGGTAAGAGGGAGAGGAGGACCCTGCAAATTGATAGATATTTGGAAAACATGGGAATGGTACTGCTCCTGTCTCTTCCCTATTTACCCTTGACTTCCCCCACAGTGGCCCTGCCTTCTTTAAGCCCAGTCACACCTGCTGTCCGCTTCCTTCCAAGTTGATGCCCATATCTCCTCTCCTCTGCTCCTGTCTCTCCATTCTCTTGTCTGTCCATCTCCCTGCATTGCCTAGAATCCTTGCTGTGTGCTGGGCAGCTTGAGAGGTGGGACTGCCATGGCTACTCCCTTTTAACAGTCCAGCTTTGCTCCCAGGCCTGACCTGATTGACTTTGACAAGCTGAAGGATTCCAATGCCCGGCATAACTTAGAACACGCGTTTGACGTGGCTGAGCGCCAACTGGGCATCATCCCGCTCCTCGACCCAGAGGGTGAGTCATGCCCACCTCACTACTCCAAAAGGAGTCATTCCTGGAATTGTCCAGGAGGACAGGATTGTTCCTGGAGGCTTGTCCAGGTGCCTGGTGAACTGTGGGCACAGAGAGGGATGGGGCCAGGCCAGAGCTCTGTGATGAGCTTGTTGCTCAGTTCCTCACATCACTGGGTGTGGGTATCCTAGACTTTGAATCCTTCTTTCTCCTTCTGTAATTTGAGGTCCTAATATGGATGTCATCAGTCTAAAGTCATAGGCCTTCCACTCCTCCATTCTTGTCCCACTGGTTGTCACTTGGTGCCTGTGGTCGTAGGAATTGTTGCTAAACCCTGGGAACCTAAGCTTTCTGGCTTCTGATTTGGAGCTGAGGATGTACCTTTTCCCCTACAGATGTCTTCACTGAGAACCCTGATGAGAAATCCATCATCACCTATGTGGTAGCATTTTACCACTACTTCTCCAAGATGAAGGTGCTGGCAGTGGAGGGCAAGCGTGTGGGCAAGGTACCGTGCTCTTTTATTAGCACAGCATCATCTTCTTCCTACCTGCCAGTCCTAATCTTGACTGTGAGGCTCCCGGTCCATCCCAAGAGCTTCATGTCTGGACTCCCAGCTGCAGCGAGGGTGCAGAACACTTGTACCCCATTTCCTCTAAAGCTTCCTGGAAAGTCAGCCTTCAAGCTACCTCCAAAGGAGCAAGTCCATGTCTGCCCTGCAAGGATCTATAGCCTGTAGCCCTGAGCCTGCCCTCTACCTGGAGTCCTGCCTCACACAGGCATTCCCAGAGGAACCATTGCAGACCCTTATTTGGCTTGTCATGGCTTTACGTCTGGCAGGCTCCCACAATACACAAGGAATCCACCCCTTTGTATAGATCCCCATGTCTCATTCAATTATCTCTTGTAGGGTAGGAACAAGTCCTCATTCATCTTTGTTTTGGTTTGGTTTTTGCCAGTCCTGGGGCTTGAACTCAGGGCCCAAGCACTGTCCCTGGCTTCTTTTTCCTCGAGGCTAGCACTCTGCCACTTGAGCCACAGTGCCACTTCTGGCTTTTTCTATATATGTGGTGCTGAGAAATCGAACCCAGGGCTTCATGTATACGAGGTGAGCACTTTACCACTAGGCCATATTCCCAGCCCTCATTCATCTTTGAATATAACAGCCCTGTGATTAACAAAGACAGTGCCTGGCTGCCCCCCATGCCTCATCAACAGTTGAAAGGATGGCTGGATATGTGACTTAAGTGGTAGAACACCTGCCTAACAAGCATGAAGCCCTGAGTTCAAACCCCAGTATAACATTAAAGAAAAGAAAATTAAAAAGAAACCCTGCCCCTTCTAGGGCCTAGTATCCTGGTAGTGCTAACACCAGGATAATCTTTTTATGGAATTAGGGGAGCATCAGGCTACTCTAGACCCCAGCTGGGTCAGTGTAGGAGAAGGCTTCATCTGAGCATGGCGACACATGCCTATAAATGCTAGATATCAAAAGGCAGAGGCAGGAACATCAAAAGTTCCAGGAATATAGAGGAATAAATCCATATAGCAAGACCCAGTTGCCCTATCCCCAGAACAAGGAGGAGGAGGAAAGTTTCACCCACCTGCAGTACACCTCTTCTACTTGGGCACCAATCTGGGCCTGGAAGGATAAACCTAACCTAGAGCACTCCAGAGCTTGAGGGGTGGGAGCTGCCCTTCAGGGCACCCTGATTGTGGTCCTCAGTGGTGGCCTCATTGGTGGCATGATCCTTGTGACGAGAATGAGTAATAGGGTAATTGATTCCTTAGGTCATTGACCACGCCATTGAGACTGAGAAGATGATTGAAAAGTACAGTGGACTAGCCTCGGACCTGCTTACCTGGATTGAACAGACCATTAGCGTCCTGAACAGCCGCAAGTTTGCCAACTCGTTGACTGGTGTCCAGCAGCAGCTACAGGCCTTCAGCACTTACCGCACTGTGGAGAAGCCACCTAAGTAAGGGCCCTGGCACTCGAGATGGGGGTAGGGAGGGAAGTGGGGCTCATCAGGAACTGAGAAACCAACTTGCCCAGAGGCAGAGCCAGACTTGGTATCATGAAGTGTTTTCACAACTGTCATCTGCTTCATGCTTCTCCTGGCCACTCCCATGCCATCAGCTTATAGGAAACAGTCACCGATGTGAAAGCCTGACTCATAGCCAAAGGAAGCACTTTTCTAGACCCCCAAAGAAGGTAGGGGGATCTGAGTTATGAATATCTTTGGAGAGCTCCTGTTGAAGATTTCCTTTCCTGTTCTGTGAGCTATGGTTGTTTTCTGGTGATGACCTTGAAATTCTTAGCCCCTGAGCTCTCTGCGTGGGGCCTGCGATCTTTTTCTCTCCCATCTGTCACTGCTTGCCAGAGGAGCACTAGGCCTTCTCAAGCTCTCTGCAGACCCTCACATGTGTGCACACACAGCTATTCACACATGACCATGCATACACATGTGTACATGTGCACACACAATCACATGTAGTTATGCAGACATACACATCCATGCACATATTCATAATTATGTGCAAATGCAACACATGCACACCTGTTCACAAACACACACACAGACAACCATACACCTATGGGCATATACATAGTTTATTCATGCACACACAACCATGAAAGCATATGCATGAATGTATTCACAAACATGCATACACAAATAAGCATGTACACATGACATCAGGCTTCCCAGCTTGCCATTAGCTTGGTCCTGAACGAGGTTTCCAGTTCATCTGTGCATGCTTTGCTTTGTTCCTTCCCCATCCATCCCTCACACTTTCCAAGGCACTCAAATGGAGAAAGGTTAAGACACTGAGTCTAAGATGCACTATAAATCTGTATCTAGTTTCTGGCTTGACACTAACCCATTTTTAAAGTCTTAAATTCAATATAGAGAACATCCTCTGTGAGTCCACTAGGCACTGTACACAGCTAGCAGATAGACCTTCAGGGTCTCAGCCTTCTTCCGTACCTGTGAGCATTGAGATGAGACAAGCTGGGCTGGTGGAGACATTGCTCATCGCCAACCCCCAGCTATCACATCTAGTATGTAAAAGTGAGTGGAATATTGAGTGCATGAAGAAATATGAAGAGACCCAGTTTCCTGGAGCTTGCCTTTTCCACCCACAATCCTCTGAGAGCCCAGCCTTTCCGACCCCTTGGAAACATGTGACCTATAGGACTTGGGGGAGATTCAGTTTATTAGAACTGGAATGAAAATTGCTTTCAGTGCAATATGTTCTTTTGCGGATAATGCTTCTAAGCTTTTATCGACTCAATAAAAACTGTCTGAAAAGCTAGTCAGAAGCCTTCATCACTTACAGAAGAGGGAAGGATTTCTTTGTATTGATTGGTAAAACTCAATAGTTGCAACTCCTTACCAGAATATTCCAGTCAGCTATTGCCCTATAGAAACAAAGGATAAATACACTGTATTTTCTCTAATTTGAGTTGTAAAGATCCAAATTATTAGACCTTTTTTGGTTAAAAAAGGCAAGTATTTTAGCCAGTTAGTGGAGCTATCCCTTCTCTTCACTTTTTCTTTGTTGTCAAGGAAAACATGCTTTGTTCGTCAAGAGCCAGGATGTCAGGTTTTCCATGTTGACCTCTGCAAACCATCTGGCTGTGGAGATATCAACACTAACCTTCCTTCCTCTGCTTTCTCCACAGATTTCAGGAAAAGGGGAATCTGGAAGTTTTACTCTTTACTATCCAGTCCCGGATGAGAGCCAACAATCAAAAAGTGTACATTCCCCATGATGGGAAACTAGTATCTGACATCAATCGGGTACTGTAGCAGTTCTCCTTATGCATCACCAGTGGGTTGATGAAGTTTCTGATGTGGGCACAGGGAGTGGTTACTGGAGGAGGGCAACTCAAGCCAAGTTCTTTGGTGTTATAAATTATGTGTTGGCTACTTGGGGTTATCTGAATGTGATTCTGAGAGGTCAAACTCTGTTCACCATACTTCATTTTAGTTCTCTATTCAGATACCCTAAGTTATTCTTTGGAACTTGTCTTATAGCCTGTCCTCTATAGAACCTTGAATTTGCCTTTGGATCTGGAATACAAATTAATTATTACAGAAGGGAAATACCTTATGATGTTTCAGAGGCTTGGAGACTTCATACCACCTGGAAGCTTTAATAGAATGGAGATGGCCATTTATTCAATAAGAACTCATTGGGTGATCAGAAAGGGCAGGTATAGGGGAAGATGTACTGGGAGGTCATGACCTGGGCCCCTCCACTCTTCAGTTATCCCAGACATGAAGGCAAAGGCCCACCACCTCACCCAAGAACATTGGCCTAGATTCCTAAAATCACTGAATGTCAAGTAAAAGATGGGTGCGCACACGCGCGCGCACACACACACACGCACACCCCAAAGCCCACATGTTTCTTCTGTGCCCCAAGAATTCTCCTCTGCCCTGTGCAGGCCTGGGAGAGCCTGGAGGAAGCTGAGTACCAGCGGGAGTTAGCCCTGAGGAGCGAGCTCATTCGGCAGGAGAAACTGGAGCAGCTAGCACGGCGCTTTGACAGAAAGGCCGCCATGAGAGAGACATGGCTCAATGAAAACCAACGCCTTGTGACTCAGGTACTGGGGGACATGCTCTGGGTTGACAGGAGAGGGGAAGTGCTTTTGATCCCACAGCTCTCCACAGAACTCCCAACAGCAACTGGATAAGCCTGTCCTTATCCTTGGCCCAGCTCCCATGATTGACTGGATCTAGATTTGCCTCTAAAGACAAAATCTTGAGGATTCTCTCTCAACCTCTCTCTCTCTCTCTTTCCCTCTCTCTCTCTCTCCCTCCCTCTCTCTCTCTCTTTCACACACACACACACACACACACACACACACACACACACACACACACAGATGCTCATGTCATGATGGCCTTGTGCATGCTAGGCCACTGAGCACACATTAAGTTCTCAACACACATTAAGTCTCCCTTTTATTTATTTTTATTTTTTTATTATTTTTTTTTTTTTGGCCAGTCCTGGCCCTTGGACTCAGGGCCTAAGCACTGTCCCTGGCTTCTTCCCGCTCAAGGCTAGCACTCTGCCACTTGAGCCACAGCGCCGCTTCTGGCCGTTTTCTGTATATGTGGTGCTGGGGAATCGAACCTAGGGCCTTGTATATCCGAGGCAGGCACTCTTTCCACTAGGCTATATCCCCAGCCCCTAAGTCTCCCTTTTAGGAAAAATCTCCAAGTCTAGAACAGGCCTCTAGAGTTATCTTACCTGGACCATAGCATCCCTGAGAGAAGAGGTCACGGTTGACATTAAATGTGAGTTCTCTAGGAACAGGTTGATGTCACAGCACGCCTGTGTGTGTCAGTGTTCTCTCCGGCCTCCAGGCCTGGAACATATTTCGCTGGCTTAGGAATGGGCTCCAGGGCTGACTCTCCATCAAAGCATCTGCTCTCTCCCACTTAGAGTTTGGAATCAAATTAAATTCTGATCAGAAAGAGGCTAGCAAGTGCTCTGAGAGCACCAGAAAATGTGTGTGTGCCCCAGATAGCATGTGAGCAAACCATCTGTCTACAGCTGCGTGGCTTCTGAGCACCAGCAGCCCCTCCTGCCCAGAACTGGACAGCAGTGTGAGGAAGGACCAGAGGGCTGTCAGAGGACTCTGCCAGCAATAAACACATAATGTCACCTGCATGTATGGCATGGGATATAAAACAGGGGACTGCTTTTAAAGCCTTGTGTCATATTTGGGTTTTGGAACTTGGCTCTGAGAAGATTCGGCAGGCAGGAAACCGCAGGAGCAGCCCCTTCCTGGGAACACATTCTCCCTCCAGTAGCTGTGCTGAGCTGGGATGAGCATGGGGATGTCTGAGTGAGCTTCTGGGTTTTCTCCCATGGACAGGATAACTTCGGATATGACCTGGCAGCTGTGGAGGCCGCCAAGAAGAAGCATGAGGCCATTGAGACGGACACCGCTGCCTATGAGGAACGGGTAAAGGCCCTAGAGGACCTGGCCCAAGAGCTGGAAAAGGAGAATTACCATGACCAGAAACGCATCATGGCCCGGAAGGACAACATCCTGCGCCTGTGGAGCTACCTGCAGGAGCTGCTGCGGTCTCGGCGTCAGAGACTCGAGGCCACCCTGGCACTTCAGAAGCTCTTCCAAGATATGCTGCACAGCATCGACTGGATGGATGAGATCAAGGTGGGCCTTGGAGCCTTCACACACCCTTCCCTGCACTTCACATGAGCTTGAATAGATACCTCTTCTTCGAGTCACAATGGAGAAACTGAGGCAGTACAATGTCTGCCTGTTTGCCTCTTGATTCACTCTTCCCTCCCTTGGTAGATTGTACCCGCCTAGTAACATGATATCCCCTAATAGCCAAGAAATCTTAGGTTCATGGTTGCACAAGATCCAACCTAGAGGGTCCTGAAGACACAGTGTTGATCATGAGCCTGGATCATCAGACTCTCAGTAATTGCAATTTAACTCTGCTTAGAATCCACACCTCCCAGCATAGAACAACCACAGAAATCTGAATTCCCTCCTTCTCCTGCAGTGGGTCTCTACTGAGGATACACATGAGAATGACTGCAGGTCTTCTACAAGTGCATGTGTCCAGGCCAAAGCCTTGAAACAGAGGCAGTAGAAGAATGTGAGGCTTGAGCTTCCCTAGGATGCCCCATGGGTCTTTCCAGTGGGAAGTTCCATAGGCAATCCTGCTTTGTAGTTTCTTCCATCCTAAGCAGCAGCCTTATTTCAGCTGCATCTGAGAGATGGACACACCCTTTGAGAGGTCTTGGCTCATCACTTGTCCTTGTTCCCTTGACTTTGTCCTTTGCAGGCTCACCTCGTGTCTGCCGAGTTTGGGAAGCACTTGTTGGAGGTTGAGGACTTGCTGCAGAAGCACAAGTTGATGGAAGCCGACATTGCCATCCAGGGGGACAAAGTGAAGGCCATCACCACAGCCACCCTGCAGTTCGCTGAGGGGAAAGGTGAGGCCAAGCACATCTCCTCTGTGGCCGCTTCTTTAATACCAGCGTCCCTATCCTCTTTACAAACACCCCTAAATCTCCTAGGATCCCTCCAGCTCTAGCTTTCTGTGGCAATCACTAAGCCACCTTTAGAATTCTGCCTCTTTGATCAAGTGGTGGTGATGTCATAGCTTTCCAGTGAGCAGGCAGGGTGCTTTGGTGATCTATACTCAGAAAGGTGTTTTAGACACTAATAAAGCATCTGCCATTTTTCATTCTCTTTTCTAGCTCAAGCTGTGACTGAGACAGCACAGGTTCTAGTTTCTGTTCTTAAATAGACAACCTCAGTGCCTCCTTGCAATTTATATTTGAGCTTTTACAAGCTAAAAATCATGTGTGTTTCTACTGTGAACAGACTCATCTTTTTATTTATTTATTTATTTATTTATTTTTGTCCATTATGGGGCTTGGACTCAGGACCTGAGCACTGTCCCTGGCTTCTTTTGCTCAAGGCTAGCATTCTGCCACTTGAGCCACAATGCCACTTCTGGCCATTTTCTGAATGTGTGGTACTGGGGAGTTGAACCCAGGGCTTCACGTAGACGAGGCAAACACTCTTGCCACTAGGCCATATCCCCAACCCCCTTGAGCTCTTTTTACTCAAGGCTAGAACTCTACTACTTGAGCCACAGTGCCACTTCTGGCTCTTTCTGTATATGTGGTACCAAGAAATAGAACCTAAGGTGTCATGCATGCTAGGCAAGCACTCCATCACTAGGCCAAACTCCTGGCCAAGAGTCATCTTTTAACCTCTTGTATTGCTGAAGTTTAATGGGTATCAATCTGGCCTAGGAATTAGCATGCTGGCATGTGCCTGTAATCCCAGCTACTCAGAAGGCAAAATTAAGAGAATCACAGTGAGAGACCAGTCCTAGTAAAAGTACAAGACCCTATCTAAAACACTAACTATAAGCAAAACACCAGGGCATGGCTTAGGTGGCAGAGCACTTGCTTAGCAAGTAGAAAGAACAAATTTGGCCTAACATCAGAGTAATTGTGAACCTTTGCATCCAATCCCAAAGGCCCCATGAGATGGCACTTTTGAGACTCTATGAGATGAAATTGTCCATACATGAAGCCCGTCCTGTTTTGTTTCCTCCCCACCTCTTCCTCCAGGGTACCAGCCTTGCGACCCTCAAGTCATCCAGGACCGAGTCAGCCACCTGGAGCAGTGCTTCGGAGAGCTCAGTGATATGGCAGCTGGGCGGAAGGCTCAACTGGAGCAGTCCAAGCGGCTCTGGAAGTTCTTCTGGGAGATGGATGAAGCTGAGAGCTGGATCAAGGAAAAGGAGCAGATCTACTCCTCTCTCGACTATGGCAAGGACCTGACCAGCGTGCTCATCTTGCAGCGCAAGCACAAGGCCTTTGAGGATGAGCTCCGTGGGCTGGATGCCCACCTGGCGCAGATCTTCCAGGAGGCCGAGGGCATGGTTGCACGCAAGCAGTTTGGGCACCCTCAGATCCAGGCCCGCGTCAAGGAGGTGTCAGCCCAATGGGACCAGCTGAAGGAGTTGGCTGCCTTTCGCAAGAAGAACCTCCAGGATGCAGAGAACTTCTTCCAGTTCCAGGGTGATGCAGATGACCTGAAGGCCTGGCTGCAAGATGCACACCGGCTACTCTTGGGTGAAGATGTAGGGCAGGATGAAGGGGCCACGAGGGCCCTGGGGAAGAAGCACAAAGACTTCCTGGAGGAGCTGGAGGAGAGCCGTGGGGTGATGGAGCACTTGCAACAGCAAAGCCAGGACTTTCCCCAAGAATTCCGGGATTCTCCAGATGTGACCAGCAGGCTGCAGGCCCTTCAGGAGCTCTACCAGCGGGTGGTGGCACAGGCAGATTTGCGTGGGCAGAAGCTGCAGGACGCACTGGACCTGTACACAGTGTTTGGGGAATCTGATGCCTGCGAGCTGTGGATGAGTGAGAAGGAGAAGTGGCTGGACCAGATGGAAATCCCAGACACCCTGGAGGACCTGGAGGTTGTGCAGCACAGGTCAGAGTGGCTCAGCCTCTGCCCCTCAGCTTACTCCCTACCCCAGGCCTAGTTACCATTTGCTACCTGTAGAGCAGCAGGGATCTCCTTGAGAGGCTACAGAATGTCCATTGTTATAAAGTCTAGGTAGCTGGCATCTTGAGTTCTGTTCTGGCTCTGTGGCCTTCAGTACTTCATGCAAACACTGAAGCCTAGGGTTCCTCAAAGAGGATTTCCTAGGCCAGTTATTCAGTCACTTCACACAGTTACAGCACCCTATGCTTAAGTGAATTCTATCCACAACCCACGTAACACAGAGGGCAAGCAGGGCTTCTCTGGATGACAAGGCTGAGATGTGGGGAGCCCACCAGCTCTAGCTTTCTACACAGACACTAAGTCACAGAATTCCAGGGGCCACAGAAACCAGCATAGAAGCCACCTACCTGCAAGGCCATTCACTTCCAGTGTTCTCATTCCCACACCTTGCATGAAGAGGCATGCTCAGGCTGTACAGGATCTCAGCAAACTAAGCACAAAATCCAGGGATGGAGGAGGAGGAAAGGCCGCTCCTTGGAGCAGTGCCAGGATGGTCCTGCACTACTGCTGAAGGAACCTGAGCCCTTACCTGAGGGCAGCCTTCATAATCACACAACCCTTCTCCCCTCAGCAGCTCTCCCTTTCCTAGCCAAGAATGGAGCACCTGACTGGGGTGGGGGGTGGGCAGGGGGCATCCTTTCCATCAACTTACCCAGGGAGTGAGATCAGGGTGGAGAAAGAAGCAGCTGGGACAGTGAAGGAGTGTCAGGTAGCCTCCAGGATAATTCACACACATATATACACACACACATACACACATTCACACAAGCATACATGTGATAGTCCCTTTACAATCCTTCCCCTCAAACCTCTCTGTGGAGCCAGAAGCCTATCTAGTAAATTACCAGCTCTCTCCCTAACTAGTCCAGGAAATACTGAACTAAATAGTAAGAAAATAAAATGATCCAGCATATCTGCCTCCCTCCCCCTACTTCCAGACAGATGTGTTCAAAAGGTAGGAGAGTGCAAGAGCTGTACATTTGGAGATAACGGTCACTAGCATTGCAGCATGGGGGCCACTGGTAATAAGGTGTGGGACCACTGGTGTTGAGTAAGTACTGTCCTCTCATCACTCCTTGGTGGTCCATATCAGGTTCGACATCCTGGATCAGGAGATGAAGACGCTGATGGCCCAGATTGATGGTGTGAACCTGGCTGCCAACAACCTGGTTGAGAGTGGCCACCCACGCAGCGGGGAGGTGAAGCAGTACCAGGACCGCCTGAACAAGAGGTGGGGTATGGTAGGGCTTGGGCTGGGGAAATTTTCTCCCAGCAACTGACACACTCCTGCAAGGAGATGGGGCATGATCTAAACATCAAGCTACCCTCTACAAACCACCCTATTTGCACCCCCAGTGTTCCTTTGTTAGCTGATATCACTCCTAGGATTGAGCCCCTAGCAGCAAGGAGGAAATGCTGTGTGGTGAGCGGCAAGGTGAACAAGCAGGGAAAGAGGGATGTGTTGGGGAGGAGGAAATCCATACACATGGGATGAAGGGGACATTTTCAATGTTGTCTGTCCTTAGATCAGGCCATATGGTCCTCATGCATATTTCCCCAGACATTCCTAAACAGGAAAAATTGCTGTCTGAGAGCCCTTAAGTACAGTCCATAAAAGAATGCTCTTGCTTGTGCCAAAATGCAGCACCGATAATAAGGCTGGCTTGAACGAAGAGGAGAATTAGCAGGGAGCCTTGAGCAAGCTTCATGGTTGGAAGAAAAAAAAATAACAAGTCCTAAGGAGCTTTTAGAGAGAGAGGATCTGCTGTTAGTGCAGGGTGTAATTGCCCATTAGTTCCTGGAGGACCCTTAAGGACAGAGCAAATGCCTGCATTCCTGTTTTTATACTGGGCCCTGGCACATGCAAGTTCACATGTCCACCACCTACCCGTTACTCTGGCCTCTTCCCCACACTTGCTCTTGAGCTCTGCTCTTCCTGAGGCAGTCTGGGAGGTGGGCTTAGGGAAGACTCAGCTATAAAGAAGTGGCTCAGTACAGTAGAGACACTGCTGAGGGCTAGGAGAGCCCCATGGGATACTTCAGAGCCACTAGGTTGTGGCCAGTGTCTCAACATACAGGGTTGCTTTGTAATACCATACTTTAATATTTATACAGAGGAGGAGGAGCCTCTTCACTCTTAATTAGGCGTCAAGGAGATGTGTGTGTATATGAGAGAAAAAAAAACAGAGAGGAAAATTGATGTATAGTTGCTGATAAACCTGAGAACTCATTCAGCCTAGCAAACACAGGGACCTCTTCCCTCAGCATGAAGCCCAGCTCATCTGGGGCAACTTGCTTTGTATAGCTGTCTCCTTGGGATGTGTGTGTGTGTGTGTGTGTGCGCGCGTGTGTGTGTGTGCATTGCTGGTCATGGGGCTTGAACTCAGGGTCTGGCCTCTGTCCCTGAGCCTCTCTGTGCTCAAGGCTAACACTCTATCACGGGATTTGTGTATATTGACTGGTTCTTCTCCCTTAGAGAGATATCAAAACCTATCCTATTCATCCTCCATGTATAGCTTTAGAAGTGTGTGTGTGTGTGCACATGCATTCATGCACATACCAGTATTTAAGCATGAACTCAAAAATAAAAGCTTCACACTCCCGCTAAGCTTTTATGCTCAAGGCTGGAGCTTTACCACTTGAGCCACACCTCCACCTCTGCCCTTTTAAAGCAGGTGCCCTTACCGCTGAGCCATGCCTCTACCTCTGCCCTTTTGTTGGTTAGTTGGAGATAAGAATCGAGGATTTGTCTACCAAGGCTGGCTTCAAACCTCAGTCCTCAGATCTCAGCCTCCTGAGTAGCTAGGATTACAGGCATGAATCACCAGCACTGGGATAAATACTTTTTGAAACAACATTTATTCTATACCTCCATCCCAGTACTTTATTTCCCCGCCTTTGTTCTTCTCTGTCAGTGTGCTTTCTCTTCAAATACATATTCCAAATCCTGCCTGTCCTTGAGGGCAGTCGAGTTTGTTTCCTTTCTAGTTTCCCAGCTGAAAACAATCTTTCTTTCCCTCCTTTGAGCTTCACATCCTACCTTGTATTATAATTACAAATCACTTACCAACAGGAATACATTCTGAGAAATGCAACAGTAGGAAGTTTTGTCATGGGAACATCATACTGGCATAACCTACAGGCATGGCCTCCTATTTAGGCTATATGGTATGTGCATATGGTGTAGTTACTGCTCCTAGAGCCATGAAGAACAAAGCAACCCAAGATTAGGCAGGGGATGCCACTACCTCAGAGGTAGAAGGTATATAGTACACACAAGGCCCTGAGTTCAATCTTCAGCACACAGAGAGAGAGAGAGGCGGGGCGGGGGGGGGCAGCTCTGCAAGATTAAACCAATCATGAGGGTAAATGATGCCATCAAGAGACATGCTAACCATCAAATGTATGAAGTTACTGCCAGATAACACAACACACCGTTTGCCGGGCTAGGTTCACCTCCCCTGGCGCGGGGATGCCAGGCTTACTCTATTCTCTATGCTCCCTTTCTCACCCTCTCCCCTGGTCACCCGACCCGCAGGCAAGGCCAGGGTGGAGTGGAGGGCTAGTGAAGACCTCAGGTGCACGTGGCCGAACGAGATCGCTTTACCTCCCTCCTTACCCACGAAGGAAGCCAGGTGTACACGGAGTCTCGGAGACAGCTTCAAGAGCAAAATCTGATTTAATAAGGGAGTGGCTAGTAGCTAATATAGTAATGGTGACGAGAAAAGGGGTGATCGACCAAGAGCTGGCGATAGGCTGGCGAGCTTGTCTTAAGACCCCCTCATGAGCTAATGTCACTTGCATAGCACCACCCCATGGGCAAAGCCCGTGAAATGGGGAGCACATGGGGTAGCTGGTAAGAGGTTGGGGGGCTGGTCGCAAAGCCAGCCCTTCTGGTTCCGGACCCAGGGAGGTATGGCCTGCTTCTGCACTGCCCCAGGGCTGGGGGAAGGGCAGTGTCTCAGGATAGCTCTCCTTTGCCCTTCCCCCCTCAAGGCCAAAGCTGAACCCCAACAAGTTTTCACAGTAAACGTTTCTTGGGAGGGAGGGGGGTTGAACTCAGGAGTTTAGGCTCACCAGGCAGATACTCTACTGCTAAGCCACACCTCCAGACCTGCTTTGTTCTGGTTATTTTGAGGCAGGGTCTCACTTCCTGCCAGGGCATGCTTGTGGATCACCATCTACCTATATATTAGGCTCCCATCATTGCTGGCATGACAGGCTTGCACTGCCCTGCCCAGGTGTGGGGTGAGAAGGGGGGCTCATAAACTCTTCTACCTGTGATGGCCTTGAGCCATGATCCTCCCATGCTCAGCCTCTCAAGTACTACGATTACAGGTGTGTGCCACTGGTGACTGGCAATATATATGTGGGAGTACAGTAAACATGGCATAATAAATACACAAACCAATAGCATGATCAATTCTTATCAAGTATTATATGATATATATATATATATATATATAATTATATGCACTGCACTCTTACAAACTGACATACAATAAGCTTGTTTACATTGGTATCACCACAAACATTGATATAAACTGCTGTGCTATGACTTAAGGATGGCTGCAACATCTCTAGGTGATAGGAACTTTGTAGGTCCATGATAATCTTATGGGATCACTGTCGTTTATGTGATCCTTTATTGACTGAAATGTCCTTATGTGGTGAGGGATGGAAAAACAACCTTACTTTTCCAGTATGCATATGAAGAGCCACATATTGCCCACAATGTTTTGCACACCAAGCACACTTTGGTCTGAGGTTCCTTCTGTTGGTAATATTCATTTCCCAGACATCCATTTGGCTCACTACTTTACTGGTTCACATGTCAGCCCGTTAGAGTGGCCCTCACTGACCTCTTTCCTGAAAGAAGCACTTCCCTCAGTCTCACCAGCCTCCTAACCTCTATCCTGTTACCTTGCTTTATTTTTGTTTTTGCACTTATCACACTGTAATGGAGGACAGATGTATCTATTTGCCTCTGCTCACTTGAATGAAAATGAAGATTGCTTTGTTCTTTGCCATATCCCCAGTGCCCAAGTTAGGGTTGTGCACAAGGCACATGATAGTTGCATAACATGTGCTTAACGGGCACCAAACTGAATGTTTCTGCCCACTTGGCACATATGAGTCATTCAAATTCAACACAATCATGTTGAGTGTGTGATAGCCTTTCACAGTATACATTCCAGTTATCCAATATTTTTCTACAAGTCTTGGGCTCAGAGTCAGGCCTGGCCTCCTGAGGCTATCTGCTAACTAGAGTGTCTCTGCCAACTTCCCCTTGCTTGGACACGGAGCCATGTGGAAGTGGGAGTTGGAGGGCCATGTCCCTCCCCGCTGTGGTGGCTGCAGTGGCACCACAGAGGAAAGACTTGGGGAGAATCACCATGGGGCCTTTAGGCTAGGGGTCACAGCAGATTCATGTATACCTCACTGTCAGCTCACTGTGGTTTTAGATCAACAAGAAGAAAGCCTTTAGCTCTGACCCTGATTTCCCAGCCTCAGAGCAATATCTGTGTGCCAAGCACAGGATTCTCAGAGTACAAAGTCTTCACAGTCTGGGATTGTACACAGTGTACTCCACCCAGTCATCTCTCTGGTCCCTTCACCATCCCTAGGTGCTGCTGGGATACAAAGGCAATTGAGATCCTTGGAGACCCATCCTTAAATAGCTCCATCTAGTGGACACACTGGGGGTACAGCGACAGTGTCTTATATGTGGCAGTCTTAGATACATAGTTTTTTTTTTTTACATTATGTGTACATAATCTTATAGTCTAGTTATGTGAGGGTGTGACTTTTTTGTTTTATTTTTGTTTTTGAGATAAGGTATTGCTACATACCCCAGGCTAACTTCAAACTTGTGATCCTTTTGTCTCAACTTATTAAGTGCTGCGATTACAGTCATGTTCGCTTTGCCTACCTATGTGCTTATCTTCTCTAAATCATCTACTCCATTGGGAAAGATTTGGTTTTGTCTGTATTCTTCCAATATAATGTCTTATGCCCTTGTGGGTATTCAAGAGAGATGGGTTCAACCTGTGAATGAGCATTTGACTTGATGCTTATATATTATAATGGTGCAGAATGAGTAAACCTGGGCCTAAGGGAAAGTACCTGATGGTCTGGCCCTCAGAGAAGTTTATTGTGTCCTTCAGACCAACCCTAAGCCCCAGGACATCTGCTAGACCTTAATGTATTTCTGTCTGGTAGCAATGTTACACTTGAAGGCTTAGATTATAATTCACTTTATCATTCCAACTAGTATCTTCCTCCCTCTCTTCCTTCTCTTATTCTCTTCCTCTTTCTTCTCTCCTCTCTCGTTGACCAGACCTCCTTCTTTTTAGGCCTAATGTGAGGATTATTTTTTTCTAGCCATAAAACATCTTGAATGTAGCCCTAGGCATTTGTGAAATTCCTCTAGGGCATCTGGGGACTCTATACCCTGAAGTGTTCTTAAATTTAATAATAGATTTCTGATTGTTTCTGATGTTTCTGAAACCCTGGGGTAATTGTTTACAGATATTCCTTGATTCATAATGAAGTTATATCCCAATAAACCTATTCTAAGTTGATGCTATCATGAGTAGAAATTTCACTTTTGATCAGGCATGGATGCCTCAGTCTCTCTGCAACTTGACAGGCTGATGATTCTTGAGCCCAGAAATTGAAGCCCAGTGTGGGCTAAAATAAATAAATAAACCACACTTGACCTACTAAATGTCCTATCTTAACAACATAGCACACTATAGAGTGTTGGTGTTTACCTTTATGGTATATGCCTGACTTAAAGCTTCAGTCCACTGCCACTGTCCAGAAAAACTAGATAATATCCTACCTTAGATGCTAGTCCAGGAAAAGATCAAAATTCAAAGTGCAGTTTCTACTAATTTCATATTGCTTTTGCATCATTGGAAAGTTAAGCCATGCCCAGCATGGTAATGACCATCTGTAATACCAGCTGCTCAGGAGACAGAGAAAGGAGGATCATAGTCCAAAACCAGTACAGACAAAAGCATAAGGCCTTTTCTGAAAAACAAAAACATCTGGGGATGTGGCTTAAGTGCTAGATTCATTCATTACAGAGTAAACAGTGTCCTGAGTTCAAACCCCAGAAGTACCCCAAGTGCCTTATAAGTCCAAGACTATTCATATCTGCCTGAAATCCAGATGCATGCAGAGCCTTTTCTTCCTGTTCCCTTAAAAAGCAAGACTGGAGTCACAGCACTGCTTACCTTCTGCTGATTGGGAGAGCTGAGTGTCAGATGCATCTTGGATAAAATTGGACAGATGAATTTTACTAAGCAACAGTTTTATTGAATAGACCTTTTTCTTTTGTCTGTGGGAGAGACTTATGGGAATTGTGGGGCCAAAGGCCCTGTGAAAGTTTAGGAACAAGGTATCCATTTCCCCTTGGGGTGCTGAACCCCCCCCTGGCAGGTGGCAGGCATTCCAGAGTGTGGTGTCCGAGCGGAGAGAGGCTGTGGACTCAGCGCTTCGAGTGCACAACTACTGCGTTGACTGTGAGGAGACCAGCAAGTGGATTGTGGATAAGACAAGGGTTGTGGAGTCTACAAAGGACCTGGGGCAGGACCTGGCAGGTGTCATTGCCATCCAGCGGAAGCTGTCGGGGCTAGAGCGTGATGTGTTCGCCATCCGGGATCGAGTGGGTGCCCTGGAGCGTGAATCACAGCAGCTGATGGAATCTCACCCTGAGCAGAAGGAGGACATTGGCCGGCGGCAGGCAGATGTTGAGAAGCTGTGGAAGGGTCTGCAAGAAGCCCTGCAGGGCCAGGAGCTCTCCTTGGGTGAAGCCAGCAAGCTGCAGGCCTTCCTGAATGATCTCGATGACTTCCAGGCCTGGTTGTCCATGGCCCAGAAGGCTGTGGCCTCTGAAGACATGCCTGAGTCACTCCCAGAGGCCGAGCAGCTCCTGCAGCAACATGCAGCCATTAAGGATGAGATTGATGGGCACCAAGAGAGCTACCAGAAAGTCAAGGCCTCGGGAGAGAAGGTGATCGAAGGCCAGAAGGACCCAGAATACCAGCTTCTGGGGCAGCGGCTAGAGGGCCTGGATACTGGCTGGGATGCCCTACGCCGGATGTGGGAGAGCCGAGGCCACTCCCTTGCCCAGTGCCTTGGTTTCCAGGAGTTCCAGAAAGATGCTAAACAGGCTGAAGCTATCCTCAGCAATCAGGTAAGGAGAAGCAAACAGGGATGGGACACGGGCCTCTTGCAGCAGCAGCAATAGTGGAAAGTCTACAAATGAGCTGTCATTGATTGGAGGCAGTCCCCTGACTTCCTCACCCTGTGCCTTTTCTATTCCTGGGTGCCCAACTCTACCATGTCCTTGTGTTAGTAAGAAGTTTGAGAAGTTCATCTTGCCTTTGGTGACTTTAGACATGGTCTTCATGGACACCCGGCCAGGCCAGGGCACCATTCATGCTGTAGTCCCTACTAACAGCATGTGGTATTCCTGCTTGGCAAGTGCCCTTACCACCTACTTGGCTTGTGTTCATGCCTCATCTGGAAACTTGCTTCCACAGGAATACACTCTGGCTCACCTGGAGCCCCCAGACTCACTAGAAGCTGCAGAAGCTGGGATCCGGAAGTTTGAGGATTTCTTGGTGTCTATGGAGAACAACCGGGATAAGGTCTTGAGTCCTGTGGACTCTGGAAACAAGCTGGTAGATGAGGGAAATCTGTACTCAGACAAGATCAAGGAGAAGGTGCAGCTGATCGAAGACAGGTACTGGGGCCCCCTACCACATAGGGGTTGAGGTGCTGAGCCAAGGATTCCAGGTTCAGCACTATTATGACCAACTTTGCTTTCCCTTCTAGGCACAGGAAGAATAACGAGAAGGCCCAGGAGGCCACAGTTCTTCTAAAAGACAACCTAGAACTACAGAACTTCCTCCAGAACTGCAAGGAGGTGAGGCCAGGGGGCAGGCATGCCTCCCAGGAGATTCCTGTCCAGCAGCAGAATGCTTAGAAGGTTGGAGGCCTAAGAGACCCATTTTCACTCAAGATGGGAACACACTCATGAGTGAGGAACTTAGGGGTTCTCAGCAGCGTGGGTCATCCTCCAAATGTTCTCTCATTCTTTCTTTCCTCATTTATTTGTATTATCTTTAAATAGTTGTACAAAGGGGCTTCAATTCAACAGGTCAGTTTATGAGTACAATGCATCTTAATCAATGTCACCCCTTTTGTCATTCTCCCCATCTCTCCCGACCCCTCCAAATCGTTAGTCCTACAATTCTTTTTACCCAGTGTGCCCCACCCCCCAAATCTGAAAAGTCTGGTTGCCTGGTCTAGAACAGGGTTTGTCGAGGAATGTTCTGAGAACTTTATTTCGGACTGTCCTTGGCCTGGCCTGGCAGCTGGGATGTGTGGCCTCGGCACTCATCCACACGTGGCTCTGCACTTGGCGGAAAGCCTTGCAGTTATATTTGGGAACATCTTCATTTTGCTGTGTACCCTAGAAACTGTGGATCCAGTCTTGTGGATCCAGTCTTGGCCCTAGGTACAACATAGACACATTGGGACCTTAAGGAATGAGGGGAAGAAGCACTTTAAATGAGCTTCCTGGTTGGAAACTCTAGGCTCAGAAGGCCCCTGCTCATCTGGGGTGCATCATATAAAGAAAGTCTTTTTTTTTTTTTTTTTTTTTTTTTTTGAGTCATGGGGCTTGAACTCAGAGCCTGGGCACTGTCCTTGAGCTTTTTTTTTTTTTTTTTTTTTTGCCAGTCCTGGGGCCTTGGACTCAGGGCCTGAGCACTGTCCCTGGCTTCTTTTTGCTCAAGGCTAGCACTCTGCCACTTGAGCCACAGCGCCACTTCTGGCCATTTTTTATATATGTGGTGCTGGGGAATTGAACCCAGGGCTTCATGCATACGAGGCAAGCATTCTTGCCACTAGGCCATATTCCCAGCCCCTCTCTTTCTTTTTTTTTTTTTTTAACTCAATGCTAGCACTCTACCACTTGAGCCACAGCAACACTTCCTGCTTTTTCTGTGTATGTGATACCAAGGAATCGAAGCCCTGGTGCTAGGCAAGCACTTTACCACAAGGTCACACTCCTGGCCCCAAGGAAGATCTTTAGTCTGCCTTCTGTTGACAGAACTTTCCCTATGGAACCGGGCTTCTCCTGACTTCTTCCCAGCTCTTGTCTTTTCACTCCTTCCCTCTCAGTCCAAACAAGTTTGCTTTCGGCTGCCTCCATCTTGACATAACCCAGACTTAGTATGGTATCAGGGCATTTTGGATACATTGGATTTTCATTGATAGGAGCTGCCCTTTTCCTGTTCCTCAGATAACATTTTCTCTGTTCATGATTTCTCACCCTACTTCCCACGGATGGTTTTATTCATCCATCCAGTAAAATCCTGTTGACTTCCACTACAATATGTCAGGCCCTGTCCTAGATGCTAGAAATGTGGAGGAAAGGATAAGTTATCCCTGGCCTCACGCCACATGCACACCAGTGAGGAAGACATTACCGGTACCCATATTGCAGCTCTGAGTGACTGGGATTCCAGATCCAGAGCTGGAAATTCCTTCCTTCTGTGCACCCAGTTCCTCCCCCTTGTCCTTCTGCAGCCAGGGGTGGGAAGCAGGCCTTCCCCTACAAAGAGATAGGCTCAGAAAATATCACGCTCTCTCTTTCTACCCATAGCTCATGCTCTGGATCAATGACAAGCTGCTGACATCTTCAGATGCTTCCTATGACGAAGCACGCAACCTTCACAACAAATGGCTGAAGCACCAAGCATTCATGTCAGAGCTGGCTTCCCACCAAGGGTGGCTTGAGAACATCGATGCGGTAGGCAGAGCTAGTGGGTAGCGGGTGGCTCCCTGCTCAGCTACCTGGTGTTAATGGGGCTTCCCTCACACCATAGACATTGTCCTGAAACTTGCTGGATGGCATAGAACTTGGCAGTGAAGAAAAAGAAAACCTTCTCTAAACAGTGAACCTTCACTGCCCCCAATATGCACAATATTAAACCTGGTCAGAACTGGTACCACTTTTGGACCACTTGAGTCTGGCGACAGCCCAAGACACTAAAGACAACCCAATTAGGACTTCAGCATCCAATATTAGAACAGCAGCCATTTCTGTTTGCCTTCCATTATTGTTACCAAGGCTACCGTGTTATCTAGCCCAGGGCCAGGGAGGGGCAAAACAACAGGGAAGTGGTTATTCATAGCCTTCATAAATGGGCAGCTAGGAGAGCTCTCCTAGTGGGAATGCCCAGCAGCATAAGTCAAAAGGGGGCAGGTGTTTCCTCTTAAGAATCATGTCCCTTTGCCATCCCACCTGTGGCTGCCCGGGCTTCAGAAGTAGCCATGCTGGGTAGTGATTAAGGGCATGGCTTCTAGAGCCAGGCTGACTCCTTCACTTCCCTGAAATGTGGGTAATAATAATAACAGCACTACCCATGGCACTGTCAACCCTACACCTGTGAAGACAAAGAAAGCATTTAGGGTGGAATTGGGCAACCTGAGTCAGTTGATGAATAAATATTGGCTACTGTTACTCATCTACCTTCCTGGTCTCAAGGGTTTTTTTTGTGTTGGTTTTTTTTTTGTTTTTTTGGCCAGTCCTGGGCCTTGAACTCAGGGCCTGAGCACTGTCCCTGGCTTCTTTTTGCTCAAGGCTAGCACTCTGCCACTTGAGCTACAGCACCACTTCTGGCCGTTTTTTCTGTATATGTGGTGCTGGGGAATCGAACCCAGGGCCTCATGTATACAAGGCAAGCACTCTTGCCACTAGGCCATATCCCCAGCCCCCCTGGTCTCAAGTTTTCTCACACTGTACACACCCCAAAATGTGTATACAGGTGAGAACCAGGTAAGATAACCTCACTGAAGGTCAGCTCATCATTTCCGGAACTCACACCATGAAGGTTTCAAACTGCTAGTGCCCAGAGGGATCTGAAGCCTTTACCATTTTAGTACCAGCCGACCCCTGTCATAGTGCAGTCTGTCCCAGACACTGAGCTCCCAGCCCTGCCTTGCCCTCTTCTGCAAATAATGAGGTGGCCAGCGTCCATTTCGGTGGTGCCTCAGCCCAGGTCTGAGCCTGTCCTTTGCCTTACTGACTTCCCCTCAGGTAGCCCCTTGTCAGCCACCCAAAGCCAGGTGCTTGGGAGCCACTGGGGTCTAGAGGGTGGGCTCTCCTCTCTTTACAGGAAGGAAGGCAGCTGATGGAAGAGAAGCCCCAGTTTAAGGCCATAGTATCCCAGAGGCTGGAAGACTTACACCGGCTCTGGGACGAGCTCCAGGCCACCACAAAGGAGAAGACCCTGCAACTCTCAGCAGCCAGGAGCTCGGACCTGCGTTTGCAGACCCACGCTGACCTCAACAAATGGATTGGTGCCATGGAGGACCAGTTGCGATCAGATGACCTGGGCAAGGACCTGACCAGTGTCAACCGGATGTTGGCTAAGTTGAAGGCATGTGGGCGGGCAGGTCATAGACTTGGGGTGTTAGATCAGAGGGTATCTTGGGGAGCAAACCTGAAACCTTAAAGTGAGCACTCCCACCATTCCTCTTGGCTGTACTTGCTTTTCTGATGCCCAAAGGTCTCTAAAAGGAGGCATGAGACATATAGGAGGGAAGGATGACTACAGGCTTCTTGGAGGAGGCTGAGTTCTAACTGGGCCTTGAAGAGTGGGTGGGAGATGGATGGATGGAGGGGAAACGCCCAGCAGGCATCGAGGCTAGCTCTGATATCATCCCCTTGTGTCTTAGCGAGTGGAGGACCAAGTGAATGTGCGGAAGGAGGAACTGGAGACGCTGTTTGCCCAGGTGCCCTCCCTGGGAGAAGAGACTGGAGATGCAGACATGAGCATTGAGAAGAGGTTTCTGGACCTCCTGGAACCCCTAGGAAAGAGGAAGAAGCAGCTGGAATTATCCAAAGCCAAGCTGCAGATCAGCCGGGACTTAGAGGATGAGACGGTGCGTGTGCTGCAGCCTCTCCATCCCCTGAGGCTGAGCTGCCAGCTGCCAGGAGGACAGCTGGCCACTGTCCAGAGCAATCTTGGGAGCAGATGACTGGTCATCTCACCCCATTTACCCCACAGGGCTGCTGTGGGGATTGCATTAGTAGGAAAACACAGCTGGTGCTTTTTGAATGGCATCAGTCCCCTGTTGGAGTGGGTGATGGTTAGTGTGGAACTTCGGGGTCAGTCAGACTTGGGTTCAAGATTCAGCCATGTTGCTTTCCCACTGGTTTTGTTTTGTTTTGTTTTTGTCTGCTTGTTTTTTTCACAGAAGCAGGTTGTTTGGAAACTCTGTTCAAAAAATACCAAAATATCCCCATCTGTAAATATGGGAGTGGAACCCTGATGGGGTGTTGGGGGCACTGCCCGCAGTGCCCTGGCTGGCTCTTTGTGGGTGCTCAGCAATGGGTGGCTGTGATTGTCATCTCTCTCCCCTGCCTTCTAACCTCGCAGCTCTGGGTGGAGGAGCGGCTGCCACTGGCCCAGTCAGCAGACTATGGCACGAACCTACAAACCGTGCAACTGTTCATGAAGAAGAACCAAGTGAGTCCTGCCTCACCTCACCAGCTCACCTCCCTTACCTGCCACAGGGGTCCAGATCTGTAGAACAATGGCAGGTTATTGCTCCTATGAGTGGCTTTGGGGGGTCCCCAGACTGTATTTGAAGTCTTACTGCATGAGAGGGTGGCTCTGACCATTGCAGAGAGAATCAAGGGACATGGAAATTTGTGTCCATTTAGACTCCATCAGGATGGAGTGAGTGTTGGATCCTGGACACTCTTCCTGGGTACAATGTGCATGCATAGCCCTATACCCTGTGACCTCACTGAAAGGAAGCTGGCAACCCCTGGTTCCTCTCCCATAACCCTGCTTTGCTGCATCTGTGGCTGTTAGGCATGCACAGACCATGTTCTCAGGGTATGTAGGCCCTGTTTCTCTGGACCTGTTACAATACTTATGGTGCTCAAATTCTATAGAAATCTGCTGAACATGGATTCTGAAGCCTAGAAGCAAACATTCACCAGCAGTTAAGCTCTCTCTTAGGCAAGATTAGGAATTTATAATGAGCCTAGCTAGAATCCTGAACTCGAGCATATTTTGTGCATTAGGGGTTACAAAGTGAGCCCAAACTCTCCAGGAATCCAGTCGGATGGGGCTGCAAGGGCGTCATGCCTGCCCAAGAGCTGACCTAAGACCCCCTGTTGGACAGGGTCAGGCCTGTGGATCAGCAAGGAGAGCCTAGGTACTTAGATCTCAGAGAAGCATCACTCTAGCATTGCAACTACTTGGGGAAGGAAGATTGTGGTGCCCAGCACTCTTTTCCTCCAGAATAATAGCAATGAACCCATTTTTGCAGGACTGTCAGAGCCCAGAAACCATGCAGAGCCTGAGCTAGATTCAAAGGTTCCCTTGGACCCTTTGTGTCCAGTTGACATAACCTAGTTACAGAGGTTCCAGTGGCCACCTGCAGGAACCTAGGCTTAGAAGATAAGAATCAGGCTCAGTTAATGCCACAAACTTCTGTTGAAGAAGGAAGACCACTGGGAGACATTGTTCTGTAGGCCTCCATTTCCTCAATTATAAAATGAGCCAGTTGCCACCTTTTCAACACAAAAGGATTTAGCCATCTTTATAAGTATTAGTGCCCAATCATTCAAGCCCCCTACTGGGAAGTTTCTATTCCAGGGAAAGGGCATTGCAAATACGGATGGGGTTCCCCTAACCAGGAAGGAAAAGACAACCTCTTGGGAAAGTGTGGCTGGCTTAGCAAAGGCTATTTTAGGCTAGCCCTGTTAGAGCAAAAACCGCTTTTTTCATCTCTTCCCTGAAACCCTCTTATTGCAATGGTTTGAACTTCAATGTGCTTTTATCCAGAAGGGCTTATTAACCACAGTTGACCAGGCACCAACCTAGGAAACAGAATCTGAGGGCAGAGCCTGATCATTTGCATTTCTAACAAGATCTCCAGTCTCCAGTGAAGCCCCCAGTCTGAGAGCCACTGCTATCTTCTGAAATTAGAACAATACTAGAGTGCTGTAATGCACCCATTAAGAATAATGAAACTTGTTTGTTAATGGGTGCCTGGTGTGGTGACATATCCCTGTAATTCCAGCTCCTCAGGAGGTAAAAATAGGAGTATCACCGTTCAAGGCTTGTCTGAGCAAAAAGTGAGAGACCATCTAAACAAACAAACCAGGTGTGGTGGTGTGCAGAGGCCTGTGGTCCTAGCTACAGGTGGTTGTGGTGGGAAGACCTTAGGCCAATGCTAGCCCCAGGCAAAAAAATCTAAGACCTTATCTGAAAAATAACTAAATGCAAAAGGGACTAGGGGCATGGATCAAGTGGTAGAGCACTTAACTATCAAGTGGAAAGCTGTGAGTTGCAACTCTAGAATTGAAAAAAAAATCACCTGGGAAATTATAAACACAGAAATGCTCAGGTGCCACCTCAGTCAATTAATTGAACTATCTAGGAATGGAACCCTGGCCTATCCCTGTTTCCCTGGAGTATTGCCTGACCTGGTGCCTGCTAACCTCAAAAACGCATCTCATCACTATCACCCATCTTCGCTCTTCTCTTCCAGATCTTCTGGTCCTCTCTCTTGCCTTGGCACTTGTCCTTTCCTCATGCCAGAAACACTCACCCTCCACCTCTGTGTGACTGTCTTCCCAGTACCTAGAACAGAACCTGGTACACAGAACTTAATAAGTGTTTGTTGAATGAATTAAGGCAGAGAAGAAATTACAGATATGTGCTCTGCCCAAGGACCTTTTTAACATACCATATAGAGGTCATCTCAGGCAAAGTAAAGAGAAAAATGGATAGCATGGGCTGTGTGAATACAATTGTAGACAACGAAAAATAGTTACAATGAGCATTCCAAGGACAAAGTGTAGTAAGGCACTCTAGCGGATTGCTGTATCATAGAGCTGACAGTCACCATGTGAGCTGCCTGTGCCTCTGCTCTGCAAGAGGGAGGAAATGAGAAGGGCAGGGCTCAAGGGCCCTCTTGTAAGAAGCAGTCTATCTTCACCTCTGAAGCCCAGAAAGGACAGAGGGGTGTGTGTGTGTGTGTGTGTGTGTGTGTGTGTGTGTGTGTGTGTGTGTGTGTGTGTCCTTCTTGAAGAAAAAAGTGAACCCCATCACCAGAGTGGGAAGAAAAGGCCACTTTGGTGACCAAAGGCTAAAACAGCAAATAATATACAATTCACAGATACAAGGACTAGAAATAGGGACAACAGAACCAAATCCAAAAATCAACACAAGAGGCAACTGTCAGCTCTCTGTGTACAATACTTTTCCTGTCCTCCAGCACAATTACCTGAGTGAACAAGCTCTGTCAAGCTTGGTCAATGCATAGAAAGTAAAGGGAACCATCAAGACCCCACCCCAGACTTTAGAGTCAAATTGAGCCTCTGCCTCTCACTGCCAGCAAGTTCCTCCACTGCCAGTGTGCCCATTTCCAAGTGCCACCTGCACGTTAAAGAAGGATGCATGGAGAGTCCTTCGCCTCCTGGCTCAGGCAGTTTTTACTGCCTGCTGTGCTCTAGCTGGAGGCAGGGGGAGGGTATCAGACCTGCTCTCTAGGCAGCAAGGCCCTACCCCTGAGCCCTTCCTCTGGCCACAGACCCTACAGAACGAGATCCTGGGCCACGCGCCACGGGTGGAGGACGTGCTACAGCGAGGAAAGCAGTTGGTGGAGGCGGCAGAGATTGACTGCGAGGACATGGAAGAGCGCCTGGGGCACCTGCAGGGCTCCTGGGACACACTTCGGGAGGCAGCAGCTGGGCGGCTGCAGCGGCTGCGGGATGCCCACGAGGCACAGCAGTACTACCTGGATGCCGGCGAGGCCGAGGCCTGGATCAGCGAGCAGGAGCTCTATGTTTTCTCTGACGAACCCCCCAAGGTCTGCTGGGGGAGGCACTGCCAGCCGGGGTGCTGAGGCATTGAGGCAGAGCCGGGGCAGGCAGTGTGTGGCGGGTGACCCTTGGAAGTCTCATATGAGGAGGGAGTCAGGCAAGGCCGGGAGTCTGGGAAGTTCTTCCACGGTGCCTCCTTACAGTTCCCCCCTTCTTAAGAAGACACAGGCACAGAGCTCATGCCTGTAATCCTAGCTACTCAGGAGGCTGAGATCTGAGGATCACAATTAAAAGCCAGCCTGGGCAGAGAAGTCTGTGAGGCTCTTTCCTCCATCTAACCAGCAAAAAGCTGTAAGTCGAGATGTGCCTCAAGTGGTAGCATGCCAACCTTGAGTGAAAAGGCGAAGGGACCAGCACCCAGGCCCTGTGTTCAAGCCCCAGCGCGCACACACACACACACACACACACACACACACACACACTTACAGTGCACAGCCTGCAGCCAGGACCCCACTTACCATGTAGACATGCTTTAACCAAGGGCTCACCATACTTTGGACTTGGGTACTGCACTAGTGAACAGTGAACAGTGCAGTACAGTCAGGTGAGGGGGTCTCCCTAGGCTGGAATGACCTAGTTTTCATGGGGACAGAAGGTTGGAAATGGACCTGAAGGAGGGCAGATATCCACTACCAAACATGCCTCAGGGGAACGAAGAAGGGAGGGCAGGGCCTGGGCTATGAGATTTGGGAGCAGGAATGGGAAGGTACTGGCTCTCCTCCCCACCTCAGCACCTCCAAGAGCTTGTCTGTAACTCACTAAGGCTGGAGGGCGGGGGGGGGGGGGGGACGGTGGCGGAGTGGGGCAGATCAGGTGCTGGGCTCTGGTGCTAACCGTCCACTGCCTCCTAGGATGAAGAGGGCGCCATTGTGATGTTGAAGCGGCACTTGCGGCAGCAGCGCACGGTGGAGGAGTATGGGAGGAACATCAAGCACCTGGCTGGTCGGGCCCAAAGCCTGCTGTCTGCAGGCCACCCTGAGGGGTGCGTGTGCTTTCTGGGGTTTCTTGGCAGATCATGCCTTCAGGCCACAGGCCTCGCCAGCCAATATCCCTGGGGAGAGAATATGAAACTCCTTTACCCAAAATGTAGAGACTCCTGGATTGTTCCATTGGCCAAATTCATTTCACGCCTTGATTTTGTGTATGAGAAATTCCAAAGCAGACGTGCTGAGAGGCCTGGTTTGCATAAGGATCAGAGATTTAAAAAAAAAAAATACCCTCCTGGTGAACTGAGAACTCCAGTCTTTTGAAGAGATAGCAGATACTAAGTCACTGAGGGCAAGCTGCTTTTTAATGGCTTAGATCAGAAGATACTGCAGGACCTCCCAGTGTCTGCACAATCCATATGTAGAGATGAAGATAGAAAAGCTGTACATGCCATGTAGACTCCTGAGTTGCTTGGATTCTCATAAGTGGGAGCCCACTGTCGGACTCCTCAGGGCTCTTTCCTCAGCTGCCTTTAGGGCACCCATACTTAGGTCCTCAACAGCGACCCTCACATCTTCTAGGGCACTCAAGGCCTGAGCCCCTTGATTCATCACTCCCTAAATTGCTGAGCACGGCCACTGCACTAGAGTTGCCTGCAAATCAGAGCTCAGCCCCATCCGCCCCTGGGAAGGGCTAGTGGAGGCTGCACTTTCATCTGTGAACTTCCAAGAGGGAGGGACACTGCTGGAGGTGCCACCCCGGGACTCCTGCCATCCCTGAAGTGTCATTCCCTTCTCTTCCCAACTGTTCCCTTAAAAAAGCCACTGACACTTCTGAACTTCACTCCCCTTCCTGCCCCTAGCAGAGTCCTGGGGATGAGTAGGTCAGCTCTTCTTACACTGGCTGCTCGAATTCTTGGTCACCATCTTTGAGGGATGTCTTGGTTTGAATTCCAGGGAACAGATCATCAGACTTCAGGGCCAAGTGGACAAGCAGTACGCAGGCCTGAAGGACATGGCGGAAGAGCGGAGGCGGAAGCTGGAGAACATGTACCACCTGTTCCAGCTGAAGAGGGAGGCTGACGACCTTGAGCAGTGGATTACAGAAAAGGAGATGGTGGCCTCATCCCAAGAGATGGGACAAGACTTCGACCATGTCACTGTGAGTAGCCACAGGACTGCTTCTCTTGGTCTTCTGATGCCATAGGCATGGCTGACCATCCCTCTAGTCCTGGCAAAGCCCATGCTAGTTCCAGAGTAATGTGGGCTCTGACTTCTCTGGGGAAGGTGTATGAGCCTGCTGTGCATTGTCACAGGGCCCCCCAAGAATACCTGTGGCTTGGGGCATGCCTGTGGGCCCTTCTAACTGCATTTCTGTCTGCCTTCTGTCCAGATGCTCCGGGACAAGTTTCGGGACTTTGCCCGGGAGACTGGGGCCATTGGGCAGGAGCGAGTGGACAATGTGAATGCCATCATTGAGCGGCTCATCGATGCTGGCCACAGTGAGGCAGCCACCATTGCTGAGTGGAAGGATGGGCTGAATGACATGTGGGCGGACCTGCTGGAGCTCATTGACACGCGCATGCAGCTGCTGGCCGCCTCCTATGACCTCCACCGCTACTTCTACACTGGGACTGAGATCCTGGGCCTCATCGATGAGAAGCACCGTGAGCTGCCTGAGGACGTGGGGCTGGATGCCAGCACAGCTGAGTCCTTCCACCGAGTGCACACTGCCTTCGAGCGGGAGCTCCACCTGCTGGGCGTACAGGTGCTGTCTGCCTCTTTCTGCCCACAGCATCATGGCTACCTTTTGGGGGAGTCCCAGGGTAGCAGGGTTCCACCTAGATTCTATAAGGAAAACATCTAGAATGAACACCAGATTTCTCTTCCCTAAGGACTGGCAGCTCAGGGCAGGAAGCAGGGTTGTCAGATATTCTCTAGCTTTGGCAAGAGTTCTTTGAACTAACTCTTCACAAAAAGCATATATATATATATATATGTTATATATTATATGTATAACCACCTCATAGTCCAATTTCTTTGCTTGCACTTTTCTATTGTGGGGTACTTTTTTTTCCTTTTGTCAGTTGTGGGGCTTGAACTCTGGTCCTGGGCACTGTTCTTGAGCTCTTTAGCTCAAGGTTAGTGCTCTACCACTTGAGCCAAGTGCCACTTCCAGTTTTCTGGTGGTTAATTGGACATAAGAGTCTCAAGGACTTTCTTGCTGGCTTTGAACCACAATCCTGAGATCTCAGCCTCCTGTGTAGCTAGGATTACAAGCGTGAGCCAGCAGTGCCTGGCTTTATGGGGTACTTTTGGATCCCCAAAGCCATCTTTTTTTTTTTTTTTTGGCCAGTCCTGGGCCTTGGACTCAGGGCCTGAGCACTGTCCCTGGCTTCTTCCCGCTCAAGGCTAGCACTCTGCCACCTGAGCCACAACGCCCCTGCTGGCCGTTTTCCATATATGTGGTGCTGGGGAATCGAACCGAGAGCTTCATGTGTAGGAGGCAAGCGCTCTTGCCACTAGGCCATATTCCCAGCCCCCCAAAGCCATCTCTTTTAATGGAACAGAGAATTGCATTTTTAAATGCACAGAGGGTCAGTCAGTTGTAGAAATGAAGTAATCAGAAACCTACAGACATACAGTAAAGCCAGGGTTTGGGCCCTGAGCATAAACACCCACATGCCTACTTTGTCTAATAGGGGTCAGGAGTCATCAAGATTGGCTTAGAGTCCTTCCCTGATCACTCAGTTTCCCCGGGGCTCAGCATCAAAGGACAAAAGTGAGGGGCGCTAGCTGCCAGGGAGTTCCCCCGAGCTCCCAGTGGAGTACTGAACAGGCTGGACATGCAGTCCTGGACCAGCCAGGTGAGCTCAGGGACTCAACACTGAGTTAGGTTGCCTCCTGGTTTGCCTGGAAGGAGACCTATTAGGAATATGTCCTCCAGTTGAAGGTGGGACATGGTGCTGGGTGTTGTGTTTGAGGCTCCAGAGCCCTTGAGATGCACGTCACCATTGAGATCTCAGGAGATCTCAGGAGGCTTCCTGAGATATGACCTAATGTAGTCCCTTTGTAGAGGCAGCATGCAGGGTGAATGCAAAGAGGGACTGAAGAGCAAGGTCCCAAGCAGCTGTCCCCTTGGCCCCCTTAGCTTCCCAGTGCCTTAGTTTCCTCGTCTCAATAGCAAGAAAAATAGCACCTCTTCCAAAGATTTCTGGATAGAAGTAAGTTACTAGAACTGTCTAGAACAGCACCTACTCCACAGGCTTATTATTGTACTTCTGCAGGGGTCAAAGGGTATTTGCATCCCTCTCACTCCCAAGTCCCCACCGAAGCCCAGCAGATACCCAAGACAAGCAGCGATGCTTTGTCCTGCAGCAACGGCTGGGCAGAGGCTAGACAGAGACAGATGCTCCCAGACCAAGATGCCTCCATCCCTGGAACCATGTCTGGTTTTGTTTAACCACAGGTACAGCAGTTCCAGGATGTGGCCACCCGCCTGCAGACAGCATACGCTGGGGAGAAGGCAGACGCCATCCAGAGCAAGGAGCAGGAGGTGTCTGCTGCCTGGCAGGCTCTGCTCGATGCCTGTGCTGGGCGCCGAGCCCAACTCGTGGACACAGCAGACAAATTCCGCTTCTTCAGCATGGTCCGAGACCTCCTCTCCTGGATGGAGACTATCATCCGACAGATCGAGACCCAGGAGAGGCCCAGGTGAGAGGGGCACCCTCAAGGCAGTCGTTGCTGTTTTGGGTGAGGTGGACAGACCAGGGGTTCTTCTCAGAGGGACAGTGGGTTGTTGGCAATCCCCCAGGGGCACCAGAGACTCAAGCTGGGCCCAGATGGAGGCAGAGTAGCTCAGCTTCTACTGGGAGAACCAACCATTTCGATGGAAGTTGAGAAAGACATCTGTCATGCAGGCTCTCCAAAAGGGGCAGTGATGCTCCCACATCCAGAGCTGGGAAGGTCCAGGGCCGGTCACTTTTCCCCCATTGCTGAGAGATGGGCAGATGAAGGGCTCAAGGCACAGATCAGGCACCTGCATAAATACAGTAATCAGGAATCTAGAGACATACAGTAAAGCCAGGATATAGAAGCAGGGTCTAAAACTCAGGTCAGAGGCAAGGCCAGGCTCATGAGCCCAGCTGGGCTCTACCTCTCTACCAGTTTTGTCAATTTAGCAGCTGTTGGCGACTTGTCTCTGTCTCTCTCTGCCTCCATGGTGCCTGTCTTGATGACCATACTTTTGTCTGTCTGTCACATCTTTATTGAGATGTAAATCATATACTATAGTTCATCTATTTTTTTTTTTTTTTAATTTGCCAGTCCTGGTGCTTGGACTCAGAGCCTGAGCACTGTCCCTGGCTTCTTTTTGCTCAAGGTTAGCACTCTGCCACTTGAGCCACAGCGCCCCTTCTGGCCGTTTTCTGTATATACTGGTGCCGGGGAATTGAACCCAGGGCTTCATGTATATGAGGCAAGCACTCTTGCCATATCCCCAGTCCCAGTTCATCCATTTAAAGTTAACCATTCAGTGGTTTTCATACATTCCCAGTTCACGTGAACATCTCCCCAGACTAGAATATTTTATCATCTCCACAAGACAACCCACCCCATTAGCAGTAACTCCCAGTAACCCCTCTACCCCTAGAAGCTGATACTTTAATTTCTATCTAGATTTTCCTGTTCCAGACATTTCATAGGAATGGACTCACACAGTATATTGTCTTTTGTGATTGAATTCTTTCACTTTAGCCTGTTTTTAAGGTTCATCCATGTTGTAGTATAATTCAGTACTTCATTCTCTCTCTCTGTGTGTGTGTGTGTGTGTGTGTGTGTGTGTGTGTGTGTGTGTGTGTGTGTGTGTGTGTGTGTGTGTGTGTGTGTGTGTGTGTACTGCTCCAAGAACTTGAACTCTGAGCTTGGGCTGTGTCCCTGAGCTACTTTTGAGCCACAGCTCTGCTTGCAGTTTTTTATTGTTGTTGCCGGGGGGCAAGGGGGCGTAATTTTTACAGATAAGAGTCTCATGGACTTTCCTGCCCTGACTGGCTTTGAACTAAGATTCTCAGATCTCAGCCTCCTGAGTAGCTATGATTACAGGCGTGAGCCACTAGCATCTAGCTTTCTTCACTCTTTTTTTTTTTTAATGCTGCATAATATTCCCAGGCTTCTTTCGGGGTCCCTGAAACCCACCACTCCAGCCACTGGCCATTGAAAGTACTAGGGTGTCAATATTCCTGCTGGGGCTGGGTTGGAGGAGGATGTCCTTCCTGGCCAGAGGGAGGAGGGAGCAGGCCCAGACTCCCAGAGGCAGGTGAGAGAAAGCCTCCTCTGCTAGGGTGCTCCATAATTTCCTTCTCTCAGACTTCCTCTCTACCCCTGTCCTCGTACCCACTGCCCACAGAGATGTTTCCTCCGTGGAACTGCTCTTGAAGTATCACCAAGGCATCAAGGCAGAGATCAACACCCGGAGCAAGAACTTCAGCACCTGCCTAGAGCTCGGGGAATCCCTGCTGCAGAGACAACACCAGGCCTCAGAGGAGGTGAGCCCTTTCCGGTCCTGGTGCCCACTCTGGCTGGCCAGCAGCTTCCTAGGGCAGGAGGGTGCTTCTGAAGAGCTTGTCTTTTACTCATGGAGCAGCAGTGCTGTCTGCAGGCCAGGGAGCAAAGCCACTCTGAGTGCAATCCATGTTAAGGAGATACCCACTCACTAAAGGAACACAAGTTCCCTGCCTGCATGTGCACATGCTTTGGCATTGGTGACCCCATTTTTTAGCTGAGATGCATGTGGGTACCTCAAAGAGGTTAAGTCACTTGCCTAAAGCTAGCAAAGTCTCAGAACCAAGACTTGAAGACAAGATGCTGTGACCAAGACAAGAGGTCTTTGCAGGCTGCCTGGCTATGGATGGAGGGAAGGGTTACCAAAGCTTCTCTCCCTTCCTTCCCCACAGATCCAGGAGAAACTGAAGCAGTTGGTGTCTAGGAGGCAGGAAATGAATGACAAGTGGGAAGCCCGTTCTGATCGGCTTCACATGTGTGAGTACAGCTCAGGGTCCAGGAGACCTAGGGTGGGGTGGTGGGTAGAACCCACCTGGGTGAGATGGGGAAACCAAGACCCCTCGGTACCACTCAGTGGCAAAGCTCTGAGGCACAGGCCTAGAAAGTGACATGCCCCACCCCTGCTAGTCCTCCTCTATTTGCCCCCCCCCATCTGAGCGCAGCTGGTATTCCTGCCTTCCTGTGGCTGGGGAGTCAGAATGGCCTCTGATGCCTCCAAGATGTATAGTCTGAGGAGCATCAGAGACTCAGTTCCCCAGCAGTGGGAGACTGAGAAGAGATGGAGGAAATCTCACCTCTTAGGTAGAAGCTATGAACCAAGACTGATCTCCATCATCACACGAGACACACAAGGGCTCAGAAGATAATTCAGAGCAGAGGACTGCTCATCAGAGAGGCTTCTGAACTGCATTTTGTTCGCAGAATAGAGTTGCTTCTGAGTAACACTTTGTAAATACAACTGTTGCTAGGTATGGGATAGGAGGATTGGCCTTGGGCAGGAGGTCAGCACTGAGAAAGGTGTCCATAAAGTTTAGAGATCCCTGTCCAGTCTTGGCTGGCCATCCACATGTATCTGCTGGGCTATCCCAGGTTCCTGCCGAAGTGGACTGTGGCTTGCTAACAGGCCCTGGGCCTCGTGGGTGGGTCTGTGGCTTGTTCTCCTGCAGTGCTGGAAGTGTGCCAGTTCTCAAGGGACGCCTCTGTGGCTGAAGCATGGCTGATCGCCCAGGAACCCTACCTGGCCAGCCGGGACTTTGGACACACGGTGGACAGCGTGGAGAAGCTGATCAAGAGGCACGAGGCCTTTGAGAAGTCCACAGCCAGCTGGGCAGAGCGCTTTGCTGCCCTGGAGAAACCCACCACGGTGAGCTCGGATCACAGCTGGAGAGCTAGGGAGGGCATCAGCTGTGCCTTAAGGGTCAGAGAAAATCCCCAAGAACTTGGTTGTAAGTAGAACTTGGTAGTACCTGCGCTGTTATAAGAGCATGGGTGAGCGAAGAAGAAATGCAGGCAGATGAAGCACTGACCTGTGACCACCAAAGACAAAATGTACATGAAGGACCAGTTAGCAGGGCGTTGTGGGTGGGGGCTGCAGGGCCAGGCTTAGAGAGGTCATCTGTGGCTGCTCTGACCCCCGGCTCCAACCTCTTCCTCCCCCAGCTTGAACTTAAAGAGCGCCAGACGCCTGAGAGACCTGCAGAGGAGCCTGGGTGAGTGCCAGCTGTGCATGTACCTGTCAGAAAGATGAGCCACATCGGGGGGGGGGGTAGCTTTCCATCAGAAACCAATTGCTTGAACAAGATACACCTGACCTGTCAGTCCTAGGCTCTGGTGAGTTGCTGGGTTCTCCTGTGGGAACCTCCTGAGCACCCCCTCCCCACCCCCACCACACAGCTCAGCTCACAGGAGAAGCGTGTCACTTTTCCTTGCTCATCAGGAGTCTACACAGCTCCTTGCTGAACATCTCTGGGAGATGAAGGATGCCTAGCTGGGAAAGCCGGGTCTTGTCATCAGGGGGGCCTGTCACTAAAAAGACCCTGTATCTTCCTTAGGCCTCAAGAGGAGGAAGGCGAGACAGCAGGAGAGGCTCCCCAAGTCCACCCGGCAGCCACTGAGAGAACGTCCCCGGTCAGTTTCCTGTCCCGTTTGTCTAGTTCCTGGGAGTCCTTGCTGCCAGAGCCCGCTCACCCCTACTAGGCTCAGCAGATGTGTGAGGGTGGGGTGCACTGTACTGCTCCCCACCCTCATCCGGACCCACCCTCTTCCAGGAGCCCTTTTTTTACTTAGGTTTTCTTAATTCTTAGAATAATTCTCCTTTCAACCCAGAAACAACTGACATGCCAGCCTATTGACATGGCTCTCTTAGTTTGGTTTTATCTAGACTAATAAATTTTGTTGTATAAATATATCACCATCTAGACCAGGAAAACCACTTAATACAGTAGTGAGTCCGTGTGTACACTGTCCATCCATCCAGCTTTCCCAACTCCCAACTTCAATATGGCATCTTCTTCATGAGCACATGCGTGCACACAGGCACACACGCAAACACATGAACCGACCCTGTTCCATTCCGCATGCGCACACACAAACACAGCAGCCAACATCGTTCCATTCTGCTTGTCCCATCCACAGGCATTTTCATTACCAGCCTTCTAGCAGATTCCTCCTTCCTGTGCAGTATCCTTTCCCCCTTTCTACCCACCTGATTGTGGGCCAGATAGTTTGGATGTAGAGCTGGCTCTGAGGCAAAGACAGATCAATTTGAGTCCTGTAGGACTGAGGGGGATCCCCAGGCTTTGGGTAATAGTCAGGACCCAGATCTCCAGCTTAAGAAAAAGATTAGCCAGAGGCCTAGATGAACACTCCAAGAGAGTCCAGCTGCCAGAAATCTGTGGCATATGACTTCACGACTTGCCTGGAGCGGGTCCCTCAGGACATAACCCGAGTTGGGGAACTGCTCTGGGGCAGAGCTGACTGAAAAGAAAGCAGAATCCTCTGCATGCAGCTTGCATGCTTTCCCCACTGCATGGACCTTTCCTCCCCCCTCTACCCCCTGCTGCATGTGGCTCTGGGGGATGAAGAGAGGAATAGATCCTTTAGGTTCCCCCAATCCAGGTATCCAGGTAAGTGTGCCTGACCTTTGAGTGGGAATTTTAGAAAGATGAGTATCCTTGGCTGGGCACTAATTGCTCATGCCTGTAATCCTAACTACTAAGGAGGTTGAGATCTGAGAATCAGGGTTTGAAGCCAACCCTGGCAGGAAAGACTGTGAGACTATATTATCTCCAGTTAACCATCATCCTTGAGCAAAAATGCTAAGGGAAAACACCCCGGCCCTGAGTTCAAACCCCAGGACTAGAAAAAAGAAAATGAGTATTCTCAATGGAAGTTTCTGGTAAATGAATTATCTCAAGAAAAAAAAATACACATTCATTGATCTGTCCCTATGCAAAATCCTTGTTATGCTCAGATTTTAGCGCGCGCGCGCACACACACACACACACACACACACACACACACACAGCTCCCTTCTCAAGCTACATCAGTCCATCGTGGCCAGCAGAGGGCACTGCCGAGCTTGCTGAAGGGCCTCTCCCAGAGGTTCCCTCTGAACGGCCCATCATCCTTGCCTGTGGTGACCTGCGTTCCAGCCCCCTTTCCCTGCACCAGCCCATCAGAGAGTGAAAACTCTGGGGGCTGATGCCAACTGCGGACATGGGCTGGGGCTATGCCTGCCTCCTGGCCTGGCCTGCGCTTCTGCCCTGCATCCCTGTGTGTTTGCATGCCTCGGTGTCCCCGGTGTGCAGCCATCTGTGTGGCCACCTGAGCAACTCCACCACTGTATGTGTTGTGTGTACATTTGTGCAAGTGTAATTACGTGTGCAGCAGAGCCGACTCCATCCAGTACCTCAATGTCATTGGGTTGGCGGGGAATAAAACCTGCTTGAGTCTGAGTGTCTCTCTGGGGGAGGAGGAGTGAACACACACCTGAGACCTTGCCCAGAGTGCCAGCCACTCTGCGAGGTGGAAAAACAGGCCCATGCCTGGAACAGAAAGAAGCCCCATGGCAAAGTAAAATGAACACCAGGCCCAAAGCCTCCTGGAAACAGATTTCCTGCTGCTTCTTATTTCAGAGCCTCTAAGTTTTCATGAAGGTCCATGAAACACCTGACACTCAAATCTTTGCTAGGAGAGAGGAAGATGGAGTTCATGCAGCTTGAAGGGTCCACCCAAGCCACTGCTGACCTGTCTACCCTGCCCCATTAGCTCTCCTTTCCAGGGCTCCTGGCCTGTCCCAGGAAGGCGTGGCTATCTGCTGTGCCTTCTCTGGGACAGGCCTGGCCTACGGTGGTTCTCCTGCTGTCCTGTGTGCCGTCTGGTGTTGGCTCCCGTAGAATAGATCCATTGCTATGTTGCTTCATGTAAACCCTACTAGTGCATGTAGCTTCCTGCTGGAGGACGATGGGAATGGACCAGGCCCCCTTGCTCTGCCTGGATGGCTGCATACACAGGGAGGCCAGCCTGCAGGCCCTGCCCCGTCCTTCCTTTCCCGTGTGTACACACAATGACCACACTGCTGTCTCAGCCCCGTGCAATGCCACTGCCATCCCTCACGTCTGACCTTTCCCTGTTAAAACATGCTCTGGTAGAAACCATTCCTTCCCACAGGTAAGTGTGTGTGCGGGGGTGGGGGTGGGGGTGGGGAGAAGACATGAAGTATCACTCATGAAAGACAGAACTGCTGGAGAGGAAGTAAGAATGTCTGGGTTCTGATTGTCCTTTTTTTGATGGGGGGGGTGGTCACAGGGCTTGAACTCAGGGCCTGAGCACTGTCACTGAGCTTTTTCCTTCAAAGCTAGTGCTCTTCCACTTTGAGCCACAGTGCCATTTGTGGTTTTCTGATAGTTAATTGGAGATAAGAGTCTCACAGACTTCCTTGCCCAGGCTGGTTTTGAACCGGGATCTTCAGATCTCAGCCTCCTGAGTAGGCAGTAGTACAGGCGTGAGCCACCAGCAGCTGAACATTCCCAAGTGTCAGCCGATCAGAGGAGAATTTGGGAGGCGGTTTTTCCTGTATTCCTCAGATCTGTTCTTGGTTCTGAGGTGCCTGTGTTGGGCGGTGTGAGGCTGGAATGGGGAAGAACAGGGAACAGGCGGTTTCACTTGCCCCTGTTCTGGCGAAGAGCCAGGTTGGACTTCGGCTGCCCTAAGGGGCTCTGGCAGCTTCCTCCATAGGGAGCAGTAGCTGCAGGCAGGCAGCCCTGCCCAGAGCCGGCTGATCATGCAGAAGGATGTGGTGCCCTCCCCCAGCTCCCTCGGCCTTACACCTTCCCTCCACCTGGGAAGGCCTGGGGCCCTCGGGAGTGTCCATCTTCTGTGCTCTGGCTGCCTCAGGCTACCAGTGCAGCAGTTGTAGCTAAGGTTTTCTCTGGAAGGGACAGAAGCAAGTTTCATGGTGTGGGCGGCTGCTAAAGGGCCCTCAGGACATCTACACATTGTGCCTGTTTCTGGGCTCTGGGGCAGGAAGCTGAGACTCAGCTTTAGGCACTCACCCTACAGAGCTGTGGTGACAAGAGTGACTTCCTCCAGAGTGGGTGGCGTTCCCAAGCTGTGACAACAAGAAAAAGTGGCCTTCCCTGTTGGGGACAAACATACCCTGTCTGCCTCCAAACCCCTAAACTCCAGTCTCCAGAACAGGGGGGCCCTGGGATGAGAGGCCTCTGGAAAGTGGTGCCATTCACGATCAGGAAAAACCCTTAGGTCATTCTGAGACTGCCTGCACAGCCAGCTACCCTGGGAGGGAAGTGGAGGGAGCATCTCATTAGGGCAGAGTGCAGGAGCCGGGGTTCCTGGGACCTCTTTGCCATGGTCTCAGATGTTTCTGTGGCTTTGGGAAAATAGCCAGTGCTTACTTGTAAATGTGAGCAGTAGGGTCCTGGAGTCTGTGTATTCACCGGGTTTGCAGCAAGACCACCGTTCAGCCAGAGCCTGGCTGGCCCCAGATGCTACCATCCCCTCCCCCAACACCCCGGCAGCTCTTCCCCCAGCCACAGCTTCCCCAGCGGTCCACAGCTTTAATCCGCAGCCAGGGGCCAGACTCTGACGTCCTTGGGTGGAAGTGATGTGGGTGTGGAACAGCAGCTGTGTCTCTTCTTGCCTGAACAAGCTTCCCAGTTCTTTCCCTTCCCCCGCACAAGCGGCTTTTTCAGGCATTTTTGCAGCGAATGCAGATCCTATGTGTGTTGGTAATGGGCAAACTCGGGCTGGAGCACCATCAGCTTCCCCCCGCCCACCCCCTCCAAGCCTGGGTGTGTCCCTGTCTCCCCAAGATGTCTGAGTCAGCATGGCAGAGGTGTGTCTACCTGCAGGCTGGCAGTGTGCCCACTCCCTGGAGAAGCCTGCTTTCTCTCTTTCCGGACATCTGCCCATGGCTCGTGTGTCCAGCTGTCTTTGCTGTGAGGCAGATCTTCCTGAACTCTGCTACAAAATTTTTTCTAGGTTCTTTCTTTCAAGCTGTGTTTTTGGAGCATCCCAGGTACGAATGGACTCAGGATGAGGCTCAGTTCATATTGGAGGCATCTCAGAAATGGATTTGAAGCTGGCCACTTGATCATTCATAGGGTGGTGGATTTAGGCATGAGAGTTTGGTGTCTCCTAACTCTCTTCTCTTGAATGCTGAGTGCAGCCACTCTGGGTCACAGAGAGATTTATGGAGCTGCTTGCTTCTTCAGGACAGAGGCCCAAGAACCCACACAGGTGATGGGCATGAGAAAAACAGCTCAACCAGAAGCCTCATTCTCCTCTTCTGCAATGGGGCAGTGGAGCAGGTCTTCTCTGTCCTATCCACTTAGTCCAGTGCTTCCCATTCCACATCTCTCGGTCGTCTTGCTGAAGCTCCTGGTTAGCATCACAGATAAACAGTTGGCCCCTGGGGTGTGGGATTGGGCTGCTCTGCTGGGCCCACCCCACTGCACATGAGAGTATCTCTCCATCTCATGGCCTGTCTTATGGGGAGTCACTCATCACCTGCTCCAACCTCAGCCCCTCCCGGGCTGTTTCCCCCTGCTCAGCCTCACCTTTACTTTCTTGAATGAAATGTCTGTCTCTGCTCCCTTTAAGTTGCCGTCTCTTTACCTCTCAACTCTTTTCAACTCTGTAAACTCATTTTTTCTCTTGCACACAACGATGCTTGAACAGCCCCCCAATTCCAGTAGATGGCCTTTCTCCCCCAAGCCCCGAAGGCAAGACCTCACATGCAAGGGCTACCAGGGCCAGCTCTGCCTACTCCGCCTTCATCTGGTGCCCGGGATATCTCTCCATGAGTCTGCCCAAGGCCCACCTCTAGCCCTTTCCAGTGCAGCCCATAGTCATGCTGCCTCAACACATGGACCACAGATCTCACTGGGACTTTCAGACCTTAGTTAGTGGTTGGATCTCATCAGAGTGCTGGCACTGCTTCTCTCACCGCAGAAATGAGCCCAGGCAGGCCTGTTCCTTTACCTTCCAGTGTTCCATGAGTGGCTTGGGCAAGTTACTCATTCCCATGCACCCCCCCCCCCGTTCTCTCATTTAGGAAAAATGAATACAGCATCTGCCTTGCTTGGGACGCTTAAGAGAGAGCATATAATTGGAGCACCTGATATTTAGCAGGTGATCACTTAAGTGATCCTATCCACTCCTCAGCTATTCATCTCTTTTAAAAAATAAAAGTCCTCCACACAAATTCTAATGGTACCATGTCCCTCTCAAGCCAACCTGCCTGGGCCCACCATGACTGCCTCCCCACACCCTCCCCAACATCCCTCTACACATGCTCTGGGCTCTTGTCTCCCAGCTAAGGTAGAACAGTCTGTTTGTAATTCTCACTTATCAGAATCATCTCTAGAAGGAAAACTCTGTCTCCATGTTTCTTTGCTTGTCAGTATATCTTGGTTCACTGAGCATCTTCAGCGCCTACAAACCCACCAATGGTCCTGAGCCTAGGTTATTTGTGGTTGGGGTGTTGTCCGTGTGCAGTCTTCTGCCCGCCACCTGCTGGCTGGTTCTGGTACTACCTTCAACTCAATTGAAAAAAAAAAGAACAAAAAAATCCAGAGAAGAAAAGTACCCATTCTGCCCACCTTCTCCTCTGGATTTTAAACGTCTCCTGTGGAGCAGATCCTAAGCCTTCTGTCTGCTTCTCCCCCATCCCCCAACCTTGACTTTTCAATGGTCCTCCCCACCCCACCCCAACTCTGAGGCCACCATGCCCCTCCTCCCATGGGGAGCTGGGGGACTTTCCTTGTTTGACCACAGTCCCATGAGGTCCTAGAAGGCTGTTACTACAGACCTCCTGTCTGTGTCCTTTCCTCCTCCTGATGTTACTCAGCCAGCATCCAGTGCTACTTGTCCCCTGTCTTCCTCCTGACGACTTCTCAGTATCTCGCATGCAAGCCCTCCCCTCAGACATCTCTCCTTGCCTGTCCTCAAAGTTAGGCAACTTACCTGTCTCCCCTATTCCAGCTCCAGATCCCATCACTTGCCCTCACGCTGTTAGTCCACACTCCTATGCCGGCCCCAGCCCAACCCTGAATTTCCTTGAAGCATTTGGGCTGTCCTTCTTCTGGGTGTCCCCAGCTCCCCTGGGTGACTTACTGTGTAAGCACTCCTCTCAGGTACAGATGGAGCCTCCATCTTCTTAATGACTGAAGATGGCAGCCTCAGGCCTCCCACCGTTGAGCACAAACACAGCAGAAATCCTCGATCATCTCCCTATTCCATGCCTAGCATGAGACCCTGCTAACACCCCAGCTGCCTGTGCGGCCAGCCCTGGGCATGGCCAGCATCCCCTCTCCTGGTGCTTTCTATTCACAGATTCCTCCACTTGACAGGCAAGGCCTGCTTTCTGGGGATGGCAGGAGATTCATCACACTCCTTGTCCCAGCTTATTTATAACTGTCCTGAGCAAGTTTGGCCCTTCTGCTCAAATCATCCACCAGCCTGGCCCCAGCTCTCCCTTTGGGAATGAGGTCTATCACCTAGATGCTTAATTGGGAAGTTGTCAACTGCAGGAACCAATCATCCACGCCCAGGACTCCCCCTCATCAGCAGTTGGTGCGGAGCTGGGGCCAGGCCTCACACATGCGTGGGTCCCTACCCAGCTACTTGGGATCTTTATGTGATCCTAGCCAGTCCCTGGGCTTTTCTAGAGCCCAGTGATAGGACAGGCTGAGTCAATGACCCCAAGGCCATTTGGAGCTCCAGTATGCTGAGAATCTCCTCTTGCCTGGGCATCAGGCTTCACCACCTTCTTTCCCTCCCCCATCCCCTGCCTTCTCCCTACTTCCCTTATAAGTCCTTCCTGGCTATTTTCATCCTTTCACACGCAAGACTACAAAAAAAGTCCCCAAGGAAATTCCTTATCTCTTATGAATTACAAAATCAGAATCTCTACACCACACACAGGTTTCCAGCACAGACGGCCAAGGGTAAAGTTTCCCCACCGGAGTAGGAGGCAGCTTCCCCATGGGCTCTTCACTATCTGGCAAAGTTCCTCTGCAGGGAAAATTTTCTAAGAGGTGGCTTTGCTTCAGAAAGGATTTAACCATCTAGATATATGTCTAAGTATAATCTTACTCAGATTCTTTTCATAGTTGTGGGCTCTTTGTGAAAGTCCCATTCTGAATTATCATTATCTTCCACTAGGTAGCAGCCTGTGGCCCTTAGTCTTAGCTGGTAATTTCTGTTTTTGCCTTCTTGGTGATTTTCTCCTCAGGTTCCCTCCCTACACCCACCCCACACCCCACCTCTACCACCACAAGCTCTCTGGAGCCTCTGGATGCTGCTCTGGTAGGGTTTTCTACTCTCCACAGTCACCCTGATTCTGTTTGAAGCTTTGGAATGTTCCAGTTGCACACAGCAGAGGAAGGAGCAAGTAAGGTCTCACCCATCAGTAAGGATTCCTCATTGCTTAGTCCTGAGCATCCCATATTGTAGGCAAAAGGGTCACACTGGCCACATCAAATACTGACCAAAGCTGATTACACCTGTAATCCCCTACTCAGGAGGCTGAGATCTGAGAACTGAAGTTCAAAGCCAAGCTGGGCAGAAAAGTCTATGAGACTCTGACCTCCAAGAAACCACCAAAAAGCATAGAAGTGGAACTGTGGCTCAATTAGTAGATGCTAGACTTGACCAAAAAGTAAGACAGCACCCAAGCCCAAACCCTGAGTTCAAGTTCCAGTATTAGCACCAAAAAAAGAAAGAAAGAACACTGGGCATAAAAAAAAAAAAAAAAAGGCGCAGCAAAGTCCCAAGGAGGAAGGTGGCCGGCAAGAGGAATGAGCATTACATTATTAAGGCAACTTTCACAGACACTATGTCACTTTAGAAATCTCTAAGGTGCTGCCTCTCTTTCTCTTTCTCCTCCTCTTCCACCTCCTCCTGTTCCTCTTCCTTCTCTTCTTTCTCTTCCTCTTACTTTGTCTCTTCCTCCCCTATAACTTCCTCTTCTTCCTCCCTCTGCTGCTCTTCTAATCCTCCTTCTCCTCTTCCTCCTCCCCATTTTCCTCCTACATCAACCTCCCTTGGTTGCTAAGGAAGGAAAGAAAGGATTGGTCCTAATGTCCTTCCCCCGCTACTGCATCCCTCCTTTTTTTTTTTTTAATAAAGGTTCTTTATTTGCAAAAGTATTGGAAGATAGAAAGAGTCAGAAGAGGACCCAGAGGTAACCTACAGATTAGTACCTAAAAGAAACAGCCAACCATGTTTGTTTTTTCTTCTAGATCTGAGACTGGGACTCAAACTCAGTACCTGACACTTTCACTCATTGGCTAGCACTCTATCAACTGAGCCACACCTCCATCCCTAGCCAACCATCTTTGACCTTTCTTCACCACTGCCATGAAGTTCTGTCTGGACTGCTGATTTTATTTTTTTTTTTTAAGAATTTTTATTTTTATTTTATTTTTCTTTTTGCCAGTCCTGGGCCTTGGACTCAGGGCCTGAGCTCTGTCCCTGGCTTCTTTTCGCTCAAGGCTAGCACTCTGCCACTTGAGCCACAGCAACACTTCTGGCCATTTTCTATATATGTGGTGCTGGGGAATGGATGAGGCAAGTACTCTTGCCACTAGGCCATATTCCCAGCCCCTAAAAAAGAATTCTTTAAGTAATTTTAGGTCTGGAGTTTCACATGGATTGCAGTTTTCATGGAATTTCAAATTTTCAACAGATAAAATCTTCATGCAAATGAAATTTGAGTTTTCACAAACTTTCTTCCATGGAAATTTGTGAATCATGAAGTGGGCACCTTTGGAACAATAATACAGAAGATGGGCTATAAGCAGATGTCAGGTTCAGTCACCCACCTGATTTGGGGGGGCTCAAAGGTGTTTTTGTGTGACTCAGGTGCTATCCTTTTTGGATGCCTCTTCTGGCAGTGTTAGTGCATCCCTCTTGATCCACCCCATGCCCTCCAGCCTAGGGAGGAAGGAAAGCCTTGCTAAAGCCAAACCCCTCCATCACCCTCATTCTTGGCTCCTCCTCCTTTTCAGACCTTGGCCTTTAGGTGGAGTGGAGGAGCAAAATACACACAAGCAAGAACCCAGGGGAAACAACTGCATAGATTGAAACTCTCAAGTTCCAAAGCCACCTATATAATTTTTGTACCTACTGCCACTGCCTCTGCATGTCCCTGGAGGCCCAGGGAGGCAAGGGTCACAGGAGTCATTCCTGTTGGTCCACCTTGATTCCTAAAGGCCAGTTCCCTAAAGGAAGGGAAAGGAATGAACGTGATAGTAGAGGTAGTAAACTTGGAGCAGAGGTCTCCAGAGCCAGCCCCAGGACGGTAGAGGCTGGGTGAGAGTGGGGGAAATGAGGCTGTCTAGGCTGTCTGTGTATCTGCTAGAGGCTAGGCGTGTTCAGTTCCATCCTCAGGAGCAGCAAGCACTGTCCCTGTCCCACAGACAGAGCCCACCCACCCACTGACACACAAGCAGTCAACTGGGTTTGAGGCTGGGACCTAAGACATAGCTTTCCCTTCTGCATTAATGCTCAGCTGCCCAAGCTTTCTGCATAGGCAGAGGCTGGACAGACTGGGGATCGGAAGACCTCCTGATCAAGGCTTCTAGTCAGAACCCTGGGGGCAATGCTGGCTCATGGAAGTCACACCAAGATATGAGTTCCGTGGCATGACCACAATCTTCAAGGGACTCTTACGGAGTTCCCTAAAGATATGATAGAAATTCAGGTCTGTCTGTTTCTGGAGTTGATGCTTCAAACGGCTTCCTATACCTATTAGCTGTGTGGCTTTGGGAAAGTCACTTAACCTCTCTGAGCATTGTTTTTCCTCATTATACACAGGAACTGTTAGGTTAGAGGTTTAAACACTTCCAGTCAAGATGCCTTTCTTTTTAAGTGAAATCTTCCAGAACCCCTACTTACAACCCATTTCCTAGGCAGTCCCAGCATGATGGGATACAGCTACACAGCTTCTTTCTTCCAACCACTAACTTCAAACTTCCCCGAGGAGCGCCCCCTTGGATTCCATAATGCCGCTTCAGCCAGAGTCTGGTCACTTCCACTGCTACAAGTCCTCAGTTGGTTTCAGCTTCAAGCTTCAGTCTGATGGCCCCTTGTGGGACCCAAATCCTCCCAGCCTCCGCCCTCTGCTTCCCACTCAGCCCATGACTTGAAGACCCCAGAGAAGCAGAGACCCCGGAGGCTCTTTCCTGGCTCCGACCTGCGTCTCTCAGCATTGTTCTGGGCCTTCATGTCCATTGCTGCGTTTGAGAAGTGGGGTAGAACAGGAGGCAGAGACCCTCTACTGACCCGGTCCTGGCTGTCCATGACCTTCACCCTTTAGGGGTTTGGACATTTGAGGGGCTCCATCCTGGTTCATGCTCTAAGGATTTAAGCAACAGCCAGGCCACCAGGGACAATGTGCTAACCACGGGAAACACTCAGGCTGCTTTCCTGGGTGCTCATTCAGCTCTGCTCCTAGGAGACCCCACCCCTCCTGGCCTCATCCAGCAGTGAGAGCAAAGCTGGCTGCCTTCACCCCCCATCCATCTTGCTTTCTCTTCCTTCCTGTGGAGCAGGCCGAGGACAGGTGAAGAGGCCTGATGAAAAGATGCAAATGCAGTCATGCTATTCGGTAGACACTGTGGAAAATGATCTCTAGGACTTGTGGGTAGGGAGGGGAGGGGGCAACTGGGGCAGAGCAAAAGAAGGAATGATACCAAAAGAGAAATGTACACATTCCCTGACTTAAGAAGTGGTAGGTACAGGTTAATCACAACAATGAAATTATACTTAAAAAAGAGAAAACCTTGAGCGGGAAGAAGCCAGGGACAGTGCTCAGGCCCTGAGTCCAAGGCCCAGGACTGGCCAAAAAAAAAAGAGAAAAGATTCCCAGCCAGAATGAGGGGGGGCATCCATGAAGAGGGGTGCTCCCCTTCGTTCAGAGTGGCCGAGGGCTCCACAGAAGAGTAAAACCTATGTGGACAATTCCCCATCTCTACTGGCCCCTTAGCAACACGAAGTGCTTAACAAGACCTGCCTGCACACGCAAGCACATGCACACACATACACCAGCCAGGGGTGGTTAACAGCATCTTGATGGAGAAGACCTGAGAATGTCTCTGGAAAGCTCCTGTGGTGATTGTCAAAGGCAGTCAGGATCAGGAACCACTGCCCTATCCAACAAGCTTCCAGGCGAGGGTGGGAGGGGCCTGTGCCCCTGACCAAGGCCTGGGAGGGCCTGGGCCTCAGCATTCTCGCACAGGTGTTTGCAACTTGTCCTAGCAACAGACCTTTTCCCAAGCAAACTGTTTCCTGAGCCCCAGGTGTCAAGCAGTGGGAGGGTCATCTGGTGGAAGCAGTGGTGAGGCCTAGAGTCTGCCACTGAGCCCGACCTTGCCTGCAGCCTCAGCACACTCCTGGACACAGTGCTCCCTCAGGACCCCTAAAGAAGTCGGGTTGAAGAAAGGGGTCACCCTCTGGGAGGGGGAGTAAGGAAGTTGGAGGAGACAGAGGTAGGGGCAGAGACCATAGACAAATACCCATGGCAGGCTGAGGGAGAGCCAGGGTGGGTGTGGCAAGCATAGCGGAAGCAAGGCTCAGGTGATGGCTGTGCCAAGAAAAGTTGTCCGTAGGCCAGAATCCCCAGGAAGGTATGCTTTTCCTCTGTGCCCCTGAGCAGGGGGAAGAAGGAGGACCATGGGTTCGAGACCGGCAGCCACCACCCTTGCTGGGACAGCAGGAGAATGGACCTGAGGAGAAATCTGGTGAGGACGAGAGGCCTGCCACAGAGCCCATCTTCAAGGTCCTAGACACACCTCTGAGTGAGGGTGACGAACCCACGACGCTGCCCGCTCAGCGGGATCTTGGGCACAGTGTGCAGATGGAGGGCTATCTGGGCCGGAAGCATGACCTAGAAGGCCCCAACAAGAAGGCATCCAACAGGTGTGTGGAGGAAGGGGTACTGGGGGCCGTGGGACCTGGGTGGGCACTGGGCTCACTGGATCAGAGCATTGCTGACATGGGTGTGAGTTGGGGAGAGTCATCCCCTCTGAGCCACTTGGCATGACAAAAAATGTCTATATAGCTGGAGGTGTGGTTCAAGTGGTAGAGCACCTGCCTAGCAAGTGTGAAGCCCTGATTCAATCTCAGTACTGCCTCTTTTCCACCAAAGGAAAAAAAGCTATCTAAATTCTGGCCTTGAGTTCAAATCCTATAGCTTCATCCAAGTTACTCAACTACCCTAAGTTGATTTCCCCTTGTGTGAAATGGAGATGAGGACAATGGAGGCACAGAGCAGCCCCTTGGTGAACACCAGCTATTGCCACTGCGGTTACCCCAGGGCTGGGGAGCAGGTCATTGTGGTGCTGACAAGGAGTTGACTAAGCCCCACTTTTACCCATCTGGGCCTCTGTTTCCTCAGCTTTAAAATGGTAGATAAAAGCTGAGTGTGAAAGCTCACTCCTATAATCCCAACACTCAGAAGGCTAAATAAATCAGGATTTCCAGTTCCAGGCCATCCTGGGCTACATAGTGAATACATGTCTCAACAAAACCAAGGTAATAAAAATAGATTACTTGGGGGCTTGGCCTACATGCCTTCTGTAGCATTATGCAGTGACCCCATGACCCTGAAATGAACCCAAATCAGTCACATCTGGGGGTTTGGTCTATCCAGGCTGCCTCTGCCTGGAGCCCCTCAAGGGCTCTTCTTTCTAACTTAAGTCCAAGGTGCCAAGGAAATAGGATGCTACCTAGAGGTTGAAAACAACTATATTTCCAGAGGCATCTGGAAGCATCCTGTCCTGAGGGACTTAATAAAGCTAGTTGATATTTTTTAAATGAACAATCTGGAAACCCAATTGCCCTGAAGAGATTTATTTCTTCATAGAGTCCACTGGGAAAATGGAGCATTTACCGGGAAACTGCACATGCCAGCCATTCTGTGAGGACAGGGAAGGTCTTCATCCTCACCCTTTGCTGCTTGCTCGCTCGCTTTCCTTCCAACGTACCTTCCTTATTTCTCCACTCTTTATCTCTTCCTTCTTTTCCTTTCCTTTTTTTTTCTTTTGCTAATTGTGGGGCTTGAACTCAAGGCCTGGGCATGGTCCCTGAGTTCTTTGCTCAAGGCTAGTGCTCTACCACTTTGAACCACAACACCACGTCCAGTTTTTGAGTGGTTAATTGGAGATAGAGTCTCACGGGACTTTTCTGCCCAGGATGGCTTTGAACTGTGATTCTCAGATCTCAGCCTCCTATGTAGCTAGGATTACAGGCATGAGCCACCAGCTCCTGGCTTGCTTGCTTGCTTCTTTCTTTCCTTCCTTTTTCTTTCTTCCTCATAATGGCGATTGAATCCAGAGCCTCATGCTTGCTCGGTAGATGGTCTATCAATTAGCCATACCTCCAGCTCTAAGCTTCCATCTAGGTGGGAAACTAGATCCTCAGCCAGGCTCAGTCATTTGCTTAAAGCAGCAAGAACCTTGCTTTAAAGACTCTGGTCCTCCTTAGCAATTGCCTTATTGCCAGAGGAAAGATGGATAAGGCAGGAAGTTGGCCTTCATAAAATAACTCTTTCTATAGATTCCCTCTTTGACATAACCATTTCCTCCTTATAGCTCTCCTTCCTTCCTGCCTTCAGGAGCAAAGGAGAGAGGGAGGGAAGGAAGAAAGGGGGAGGGAAGGAGGGAAGAAAGGAATGAGAAAGAAAAGCTAACACTTCTCAGTGCTCTTTAACATAAAAATGGCACCACATGGCTGGACACCAGTGGCTCACACCTATAATCCTAGCTACTCAGGAGGTTGAGATCTGAGGATTGCAGTTCAAAGCCAGCAAGGGCAGAAAAGTCAGTGAGACTCATCTCCAAGTAACCACCAGAAAATCAGTAGTGCTGTGGCTCAATGTGGTAGAGCACTAGCCTTGAGCAAAAAGAGCTCAGGGACAGTGCCCAGGCCCCAAGTTCAAGCCTCATGACAAAAAAAAAAAAAAAAGCCACCACATGCTTCAGCTCCACCATTAATTGTGTGCCTGATGCTCTCACCAAGTGTACAGATTTGAGTTTAGCCTAGGTCAGAAATGTTTCTTTAAAAAGTGCTAGGACATAGAGGCTGAGATCTAAGAATTGCAATTCAAAGCCAGCCCAGGCAAGGAAGTTTGTAAGACACTTCTCTCCAATTACCCACCAAAAAGCCAGAAGTAGAACAGTGGCTCAAGTGGTAGAGCCCCAGCCGTGAGCTAAGAAGCTTAAGGACAATGTGTAGGCCCTGAGTTCAAGCTCCAGGACTAGCACCAGAAAAAAAGTGCTAGAACAAAGCACTTCATAGCCAAGACTTGTCATTCCCAACACTTAGGAGCCTGAGTCAGGAGAAACAAGATTTGAGGTAGATTTGGGCTACTTAGCAAAAGACTTCAATCAATTAATCAGTTAATCAATAAATGTATGTTGAATATGCAATCCAATCCAATTTTAGTTATCTATGGGAATGGGGGAAAATTTGTGAATAGAGGAAAAAAAGACTAGAAAGACACACAATATAAGCAGTAGTTAACTTTTAATGGTAGAATTATGTGCAAATGATGTTTAATCCCTCCTTTTCTGTTATTGTTGTGGAGCTTGAACGCTGGGCCTGGGCACTGTCTCTGAGCTCTTCAGCTCAAGGCTAGTGCTCTACCACTTGAGCCATAGCACCACTTCCGGTTTTCTAGTGGTTAATTGGAGATAGGAGTCTCATGGACTTTCCTGCTTGGGCTAGCTTTGAACCATGATTCTCAGATCTCAGCCTCCTGAGTATCTAGGATTATAGTCATGAGCCACCAGTGCCTGGCTCCCTCCTCTTTTTCAAAAACTAAAATCTAGGGCTAGAGGAGGCGGGGGAAAAATGAAAGAGAAAGTAACAAGTTGGATAAGAAATGTACTCACTGCCTTACATATGAAACTGTAACCTCTCTGTACTTCACTTTGACAACAAAGAAAGAAAATAAATTAAAGGAAATAAAACAACAACAAAAATCTAGGGCTGGGAGTGTAGCTTGTTACCACATAATCAAAAAATAAAATTAATTAAAAAAAAAAAGAATAAAATCTGCTATTTATCTGGGTAGCAACAGCACAACAGAGACCTGGTAAAGCCGTCAGAACTGACCATAGAGATGCTGAGTCAGAATCGTGAGTGATCTGACCTGCCCGGCCACCTGTTTGCAGGTCCTGGAACAACCTGTACTGTGTGCTCAGAAATAGTGAGCTGACCTTCTACAAGGACGCCAAGAACCTGGCCCTGGGGGTGCCCTACCATGGGGAGGAGCCCCTGGCCCTGAGACATGCCATCTGTGAGATTGCTGCCAATTACAAGAAGAAGAAGCATGTCTTTAAGCTCAGGTGAGCCTTCCACTGTCCCCTGCCTGGGCCTTGAACCCTTTGAATGCGTACCCCACTGCCCCTAGGGCTTGATCTGGTGTCCCACTATAAAGGAACCAGCTCTAAGCCCCCTCTGCTCCTCAGGGGTCTCCTCCACTCCTGCTTTGTGTGCACACGCACGTGCATGTGTCCGCGTGTGTTGGTTTTGGAGCTTGAATTCAGGGCCTGGACACTATCTCTGAGTATTTTTTGCCCATAGCAAGCACTCTGCCACTTGAAGTCCACTTTTGGGTAGTTTGAGTCTCATAGACTTTCTTGCCAGGGCTGGCAACAAACTTTGATCCTCAGATCTCAGGCTCCTAGCATAGCTAAGATTGCAGGCATGAGCCTGTCATTTGCTTTTCCAAACCAGAGGCTTATGGTCTAGACTTTTAGCTCTTAGAAGGTGTCATACAGCCCTCAAGGGCTCAAGGACCTGCTCCCTGTCCTGATAAAGGGCTCCAGAGGTGGCCCACATTACAGGGGTCCCTTTGTCCTCCTAGGCTGAGTAATGGCAGTGAGTGGCTCTTCCACGGCAAGGATGAGGTAAGTATGGACAGCCTGGTTCTAGCAGGCTTCCAAAGGGGAGAGGGGGAGGGCACCCTAGACACGGGACATGAGGGCTGCCTCCAAACGGGCAGCCCCACTTCTGGGGGCTGCCCCGGAAACACTGTGTGCTCCTGGAAGCTTCCCTGACACTCCTGCCCCCCAGGAGGAGATGCTGTCCTGGCTGCAGGGGATGAGCACCGCCATCAACGAATCCCAGAGCATTCGCGTCAAGGCACAGAGCCTGCCCCTGCCCTCCCTTGCGGGTCCAGATGCCAGCCTCGGCAAGAAGGACAAGGAGAAGAGATTCAGCTTCTTCCCTAAGAAGAAGTAGCAGCCGGTGGCCACCCTGAGTGGGGCTGGCCAGGCAGGTGCAGCGGCGGTCAGGATGCTCAAGGACCAGGAGGCCATGGCCTTGACCTCGGCAGTGGCCTGTCCTCCTCCCATCTGCCACCTGCTGTCCGTAGCCTGCCCGCTCGTGTCACAGGCAAGCCCTGGGGCCCCACGCTGTGCTGCAGTAGCTGCCTTTGCCCGGCCTGGCTGCCCACTGCCTGCCACCAAGCCCTCTTCCGCCTGCCCTCTGTGCAGCCAGCTCGGCTCCGGGGACTCCCAGCCCCTCCATGAGCTGGAAACGGTTCACCCAGGTGCACGCCCTCCTCTCCTTGCCCCTATAAAAGCTGGAAAATGTTGATGGGGGGTCCCTAAGGGCTGCCCTCACCCACAGCTGTTTGGGAATCACCACCCTTTGAAAAGGAAAAGGAGAGACACTAGCAATGCCTATCCTGCCCCAAAGGAAAGGTGACTTTAGGAGGGTCACAGAGCCCTAGCCCTGTGGCAAAGGGCCACTGGAGGAGTGAGGGGACAAGAAGAGATGCGGAGCCTTGAGTACCACCAGCCTGCTCCCCACTGAGCTCCCTCAGAACCAGGACTCTCCTCAGGGCCAGCATGCCCCTTCCTCTCCTTGCACCACTGAGAAGAGCCCCTACTCCAACCCTGTTTGGTGAATGAGCCTCCTGCTAGCCTCAGCACCCTTTGCTCCCACAGCCCAGGTAGAGTAGGGAGGACCAGCAGCCCTGAAATCATTCCTCTTTGAAAACCCTAAGAGTGCTGGGGATATGGCCTAGATGGGGATATGGGGATATGGGGATATGGCAAGAGTGCTTGCCTTGTATACATGAAGCCCAGGGTTCGATTCCCCAGCACCACATATATAGAAAACGGCCAGAAGTGGCGCTGTGGCTCAAGTGGCAGAGTGCTAGCCTTGAGCAAAAAGAAGCCAGGGACAGTGCTCAGGCCCTGAGTCCAAGCCCCAGGACTGGCCAAAAAAAAAAAAAAAAAAAAAAGCAAAAAGAAAACCCTAAGAGTTTAGGACTTCAGGTTGACCCAGGGAAGGACAGATAGGTCCAACACTGCCTAAGGCTCTGCCTTTCTGTGCCAGGGCTCCTCCCCAACTCTTCATAGCAGCCAAAATAGCAATAGCGGAAAGAGGCGGGGTCCCAAACAAGCCAGCAGACACCAGGTACGTGCTGGGTACCCTAGCACCTGGAGAAAAGCTTTGAGAAGCCACAGGCCCATTGTCTCGTCTGCAGCTGGTACCATCCATGCTAACGACTAGCCCCACAGCAAAGAATCACCATATGACAAATGTGGCCACTCTCATGCTTAAGCACGTGACACAACTAGTCCTGGCCCTCTGGGTATGGCCCAGGTGACTAGCTTCTGAAGGCCTGGCCTTAGGTTCTGGGAGTCATATGGACACAGACATTGCCAAACATCTACCATCCCTTCTCCAAGCACCCTGAGGGGCTCAGTTTCCAGGGAGGGCTTTCTCATATTTCTGGGAGACCACAGGTCCCATAGGACTTGGCCCATCCACCATTCTAAAAGTAATAGAGCACCAGCCCGACATCTTAACTGGGGTTAGATCCAAAAGAGGAATCAAGTTGTGGGCAGTAGGCATTGTCCCCTGGGGAGACCATTGGGGTTCTCCAGGGCAAGGTCTATGGCCTTCCCTGTAGGAAGGAGGTTTGGCTGTGTGAGGCTGATGCAGACTAAGCTCAGGGAAGAGCCACAGGGTTGAGCAGCCCTCCCAGGATCCCTCAGCACTGACTAGGGCAGACACAACTCAAGAGAGCAGTTCCACCCTGCGGTTTCCACGTGACAATGTTACATGGAGCCGGAGCCTGAGAACCTCTGACCAGATGTTCCACCTCTATAACCAGGGTCTTCATTTGGCTTCAACGCTTAGACCCCTATAGCCTTCTGCTTCCACAGGAAAGCTAGTGAGTACCTCTCACCAGCTTCCTTTCTACATCTGGGGAAACCAAGGCAAGGAGGTGCCTGCACTTAACTGGCAGCAAAGTTATTAGCCTTTGTTTCATTCAAGTCATGCCCACCGCTGAGGCAGACAGCAGCTCCTTGCTGAATGGTGGAGGTAGCAAATAGCTCCCTTGAGTGCTTCCCTGGGCATCTTTGGAAGGCCAAAGGTCTACCGTCCTCCACATGTGCCCAAGTGACATCTGAAGTGAAGGGTTTCCAGCCAGCAATTCCACAGAGCCAGGAGAGAAAGGGCTTCAATGGCAGGCCCCGGGATTGAGCAAGGGCAGCCAGCTGCATGTGACCCACCATCACTGCCGGCTCCCCGCACATCCCACCCTCGTCACCCAGTTCCCAAGACACTCAATCAACTGAACCGATGGCAGGCAGCCCAGGCTGGGCTCTCCTGGTGCCCTGGTAAGGTTTTCCTCCCTACATTTTCTACTTTGCAGTCTTTTCCGTGACAGTGTGCCCACACTGGGTTGGCAGAGCCCCAGTCCACACCAGCATAACAGGCTTCCCCCGCAGAGCAGTTAGAGGAAGCTCCTTTTGGGCATGGTCGGTTTTCCTTCCCTCTCCCATCCCCTCTGTCCCTCACCTCAGCCAAAGGGCTGAGGGAGGAATGGAAGGTCCAACCCTTTCCCTACCTCCACTAGCACGGGTAACAGGAGGCCTGTGCAGGCTCAGCTTCCCTTCCCCCTCCACTCCTCCTTCCTGCCTTTTGGAGGGCAAAGACTGGATTCCCTTCCTCCCTCAGAGGAAGAAGGCTGAGATCCAGAGGGAAAAGAGACCAGTGGGCCACATGGCTCGGTCTTTTCACAAGCAAGCTCAGGGAGGACACAGAGAGGAGGCGGCTGTGGAGGAATGTAAGCCTATTGGGCACAGACCATGCCATCTGGGGCTGGCCCTGGGGCCGGCTGGGCCTTGTCCTCCACCTGCTCCAATGTGTTTCCACCAACCAGAGGAAAACCCATTTACTAGTTTTTCTAATAAATCAATAATGCTCCACATTTGTTTTAGTATTTTTATTTGACTAACCTCCCTTTCCTTTTGAACTAAGCCTTATAGAAGAGACAAGACAACCTGATGCTAGCTGGTACCCTAGGGAGTCTTATGGAGACCCTCATGCATTCAGTCAGCTTGAAGGCGTATGGCACGGCAAAGGGATTTCTAGGCAAGCCCCTGTGCCTCGGGTCCATCTCCGGAGCAGGTTCTGTGTGGTCTGGGTGGGCGGGACGTAGGCACTGCCTGGTTTTACAATGTTCTACAGGTGATTCTAATGGGCAGTCAGCAAGAACCACTGCACTGGAGCAGGATTCCCAAGCGGTCTTAGTTGGGATTTAAGGGCCACCTGGTGAAGGGTCAGCTATGACTGCCAAAGGCCCAGCTCAGAAAAGTCCATCAGGGAGTTTGAGACACAGAAACTCATCCAGCTTCCCAATCTGTAGATGAGTAACAGTGTTAGGAAATCCAGCTAGCTAGTGGTAAGGCTAGGACACAAATCTGGGTCACTTTCCCATTACACTTACGACTACTCGCCATCCTATCTCTTTTTATACTGTGAAGGTGAGCACAAAAAGTTCAGGCAGCTGGTAGAACATAGGCTACTGGCTGCCCTACTATGCTTCTGCACAGGAGGCTGCCACCGGCCTCCAACGCTCCCTTGACCTTGGGAGACTCAGTGGAGCCATGTTCAGGTTGAGTCCACCTTCCTAGTTCTGAAGACCCACACAGGGACTGGCTGGGACTCTGCAGAAACACTGGGGCCCCACAGCCCTTGCTCCCTGGCTACAGTCAGAACAAACAGAACAAAACAAGGGTGGTCCTCCATAGAGAGGCACTGCTGGCCCTTGGGAATCACGTCTGAGAACACACTGGACATGGGGGATACATCCCAGAAAAATGTGTTTGCACTCTGCTTCCCTCTCCCCATGCCACTTTAGCACCTTTCCAGGTCCCAGGGGTAGAATCCTTGCCTTCTAGAATGCCTCCTGGGAGCTGGAGAGGGAGAGGAAAGGACTGGAAACTTCGGGATATTTGAACATCTGATTTTCCCCCACCCTCCTTTGTTTTTGTTTCTAACACAATGTTGACTCACAAAAGGTTGATATGTAGAACCCCAGGCAGGACACCAGGCTGTGGGGTAGACAGAGAAGTGCATGGAAACCAACACAGCAGAGAACAAATCTCCCCTTCCCACTCTGTGGGTCCGGCCTGTTCCACGGAAATCTTGTGACTTCTGCTGCCTAAACCTGAATGATTAATAAGTGTGTGAGTGGGGGGATCTCTCTGTTCCTGCACAACACAGCCCCCCGAGACAGCCCGGGCCCACTAACAACCCTGCCCAGGTCCCAGTAAGGAGGCCACACACAGGTCGGTTGGTCAGCAGTGGTTATTGCACCATTGGCAAATGATGAAATGTGTGTACATTAGCAACAACTCTCAAAAGTACCTGAACTAAGTCCATTACATTCATCACAGGAAGGGGAGAGGGGGCGGGTGGGGGGGGGGGAGTAACCAACAGGGGGATACACACTTGCTCACACACACATACCACAGGATGGAAAGCAATAAATTATTGGCCTCATTCTCACCTGAGTCCTAAGAAAAGGCACAGTTTAAGAGCAAAACCTCCCAGTCCACTTCTTGGATCTCTTTCATGGCTCCTTAGCCCGGCAGTGGCCAACCAGTGCTGGAGGCCTGGGCAGCGCTTGCTCTCTCTAGTCAGATGTGAGCTTAAATATTTTGTTTCTTACCAGAAAGGCCTATTTACAAGGGAAGTGGAGGCAAGGACCCTCATGGAAAACAACAGCTCATCCAGACCTGAGGAAAGTTGTCACGGGCCCCAAGGGAGTGCAGTGCCAGCACACAGCATGGGTGGAAGTCCGTGTGTGCATGCTACAGCCCTCTTCCAAGAATAGACGGGCGGCCTTCCAAGACAGAGGGAATGGCCTCTGTGAGGCCCTGGGCCTGGGCTCCAGTGAGCCCAGACTTGGGGGAAGGATGCTAGCTTCCACCCCAGTCCAGCAAGGTCCTTCTTTCACACAGGAGTTGTCAACCCACAGAGTTCAAGGCCTGGAACTTCTCCCTCAGGTTTCTCACTCTGCCCTGCTTGCTTGGGTCTCCTGGGTCCCTGGGGGCTTCTTCCCTTGGCCAATATTCTACAAACTCCTGGAAATCGTGGCCCTGATCTACTATGGCTCCTGGTGAGCCTGCTTCCTGTCTACTGCCCTCCTCCTCCAGCCCCCCAGAGGAGCTGGGAAGAGGCCCCCTCTCCATTACAATCACCCGATGGTTGTTCTCCAGGGTGAGGTCTGCAGTGACATACAGGGTTTCACCTCCATTCAGCACACTTTGGGGTAACCCAGGAGCCAGGGACTGGGCACTCTCTCTACCTCCCCTGCCCCTCTTTGTGCTCAGGCTACGACAGCGGCCCACCCTGCCTGACAGAAGCGGCTCCACCATGCTCTCAGGCAATGAGCGGCTCCTGTTGACTGGTGGCCCACGAGATAGGCTGCCTCCAGCCCGGACAGCCTCATCGTGGGAAGCATACTTGGAGCACAGCTCTCGAACATCGGGCCAGTTGAAGGTTTCTGTGTTGAAGGGGCTGAGGGGGCTCCGTGTGGAGGGCCAGGGTCCAGGCGAGGTGGTCCTCGGACTGACAGCAGAAGGGCTGAAGGAAAAACGGCGTGGCGACGTCTCTGAGGCAGAGGACCTGGGAGGACTGTATTCCTGGGCCACCAGCTGCTCATAGCTGAGGGACAGTCTGGGCTTTCTCTTGCCTGTGAAGAGAGATCAAGCTACCTGAAATCACTGGTGCAGGAAGGCAGAGCCAGGAAAGGAGGGCTTGGAATAGGCCTCAGCATGTTGGTGGGATTTGGGAGGCAATGGAAGAGAAATCCCATTTACCCTCTGCTGCTCCTTTGTCAAAGGGAAGTAAAGGCAAGAATGAAAATTAGGCTGTAGGGTGAGGGGTCAGGAGTCACCAGAAGCTATAAGAGGTTCTCCCTTCATAATGATAAGGAAGGGCCCCTGGCTGTGCTCCTCTGAGCTCCCTCTCCTCTCCCAGGAAGGGCTGGCAAGAGGGTACTAGAAGGACTTAACCAGATCTCAGCCTCCTGAGTTGCTTGAATTTACAAGTGTGAGCCGCCATGCCCAGAACCTGATTCAAAGCCAGCCAGGAAAGTCTGTGAGACTCTTATCTCCAATTAAGCACCAAAGAAGCCAGGAGAGCTGTGGCTCAAGTGGTAAAACACTAGCAAAAAAGCTCAGGGACAGTGCCGAGGCCCTGAGTTCAAGCCCCAGGACAGGCACAGAAAAAAAGAGGACTCAACCAGAACATGCTTGGCCTCACAGGGCGAGAGCAACTGCCTGGCCTCAGCCACACTCTACACTCACAGTGTTTTCTTGGGCATAGCCTCTTTAGATGTTACCTTCCTCAGGAGTACTGGATCCTAGCTGGCTTTTGTGTATGTCTGTGTATGTGCCAGTACTGGGGCTTGAACTCAGAGCCTTGGGCCCTGCCTTGGCTTTTAGCTGATGCTGTACCACTTGAACCACACTTCCACTTCCAGCTTTTTGGTGGTTAATTGAAGGTAAGGATTCCAGGACTTTCCTGCCCCAGGCTTGGCTTTAAACTGTGATCCTTAGATCTCAGCCTCCTGAGTAGCTTAAGATGATAGGCATGAGCCACTAGTGCCCACCTCCTAATTGGCTTTTATGTCCCTAGGTTCTCCCCACCCCCCCACATCACACCTTTGCCATGTGAAAGCTCTTTAGCCTCCTCCTGCAGGCAGGGGGTGGTGGGGCTCTTCCCACCTCTCCCAGGAACGTCCTTTGCCCACTGCAGTGGTGGCCTGGTGGTCACCGACTTGATGTTCTTAATCCGGAGGCTGTACTGGCGGGCCAGCTGGTAGACCTTGTTCTTGACCCGCTCACTCACATGGCTTCCCATCACGTGGGAGAGCTGCACGATGTGGGGGTGCAATGGGGTAACCACATCTTCCTGGGCATTACTGCTCAGCTCCTTTACCAGCTCTTTTAGCTCCCGGGCCAGGTGGGCTGGGCTGGACTTCTCGGTGGGGGAGGCATTTTCTGGGGAGGCAGCAGCTGACTCCTCCGTGATAGCCCCCAGCTCGTGCTCCTCCAGGATGAAGAGTGGCTCCTGCAGCTCAAAGCCATTGGCCTGGCCCTGGCCTGGCCCCACCCGAGGGCTCCTTGGAGAAGACTCCATCCTCTCCCACATCTTCACCATTTCCGAAGATGGTCGAAACTCAGCATCCGTGACAGGCGCTGGGTCCCCTGGGCCAGCCTGGATAGGTCCTGGGAGATCGAACAGATCCCATGAGGCTGGCCGGGAGCCACCCTGTCTCTTGTACCCCACCGGAGCTGCTGGCTTTGATTCTGGCTTGGGAAGGCTGTTGAACCTGGACACCGAGTTTCTCACCAGTCCTTTGGGGATATAAGAGAGACTCTCCCTACGCCGAATGCTAAAGCCTGCATCATGGTGCTCTGCATTTTCATAGTAGCTCTTAATTTTGTCCAGCAATAGTCTGTCTCGGGTGGAGAGCGTGGATTCCTTCTTGCAGGAAGATCTATCAGGCTCCACTGCACAGCCTGCATTTGGGGGCTCTGTTCCGTTGACAGAAGGGCCACTCTCTGTGGCCACCCCCACACTAATGTCCACTCCGGGGGTAAGATGGTTGAAGAGGGAGTCCGTGGTGCTGCCCCACCGAGCCAGACCCTTCTCGCTACCCTCTAGGCTGAGCACACTGCTGCTCCGGCTAACCAGCCGTGGTGTCCCAAAGCCACTGTTCTTGCCATCCTCCAGTGCTAGGCTGCTCCGCCGAGAAAAGCTGTTGACAAACCGTTCAGCAATGACACTGGCCTGGTCTAGTACGGAAGGTGGCAGGAGACTTTCAGTCTCCTGGGTTTCCCCCACTTCTTCCTCTTCCTCCTCCTCACTGCTTAGAGCCTTAAGGTCCTCAGTGCTCTGAGGCACCACGAAGTCCACCACGTCGGCTGGGTGGTCCATCCTCAGCAGTCCCTGGTGGGCATTAAGCTGTGTTTCTAGGAGTTCCGAGGAATCTGGGTCTGAAGGCAACTCCTCCTCGGTGCTGGGACTTTCCATGGCAGCAAAGACCTCCTGCTCAGTCCCAGGCTTAGGGTCTGGCTCAACCTGTGACAGAGCATAAAGAGTTCATGTGAGTAAAATCCTTCATGCTGGGCACCAATGGCTAGCACCTGTAATCCTAATTACTCAAGAGGCTGAGATCAGAGGACAGGGTTTGAAGCCAGCCTATGCAGGAAGGTTTGCAAAACACTTATCTCAAATTAACCACTAAAAAGCTGGAAGCTGGAGAGATCTAACCTGGGGGGGTGGAGGGGACAGCTTAGGGACAGCGGTAAAAGTAGAGCTATGGCTCAAGTGAGAGAGTGCTAAGCCTTGAGCACAAAAGCTCAGAGACAATGCCTAGGCCCTGAGCTCAAGCCCTAGTACTGGGACACAAAAAAGCCCTATCATAACATCTGGGGAACAAGAGGATGGCACTGCCTGCTCAGAGCCCAGGGAGAGAGCCTGCAGTTTAGGATGAGGACAATCAGCATGAGTAAGACTCAAAAGTAGGGCAGCCAGTCCTTAGAGAGAGGAACGTGATCGTGGCCTTTGTCATACTGTAGCTGGAGGCTGGGGCATGCCTTCACACCCAAGGGAAACACTAGGAACAGGGAGGGACAATGACAACGCTCAGTGACAGCCTACCTGGAGGCTAGAGGCACAAGGTGTAACAAAGGGCTAGGGACTGGCCCAGGCTCCAGAGGCCAGCTCTCCCAGGCACCCCACAGTGCAACCATACTGGGACTCCACAACCTGACAGCAAAGCCCCTCCTCTTGGGGTTCTGAGGCTCAAATCCAGCCTGAGCAATGTGAGAAGACATCCTGACTCCCCCTGAGGCCATGTTCCCGTGAGGCCACAGGCCAGAGGACAACAGGACCGTGTGCTGTTATTGTCTGGTGAAGACAGGGAATGCGGCTCTTGCCAGCCAGCTTCAGCACCTGTGGGACCAGCTCAGGTGCGCACACCCAACAAACATACTGGCAAGGAAGATCCCCCCCCACACACATATACCCGACTACCTTAAAGGTAACTCGAACAAGAAACTGGCTGGCACAAGCAGCTTTCCAGAACAGTCCTTTGGGAGAAGGTAAGAGCAAACCCTTGAAGTTCCGATGAATCAGACCTGATTCCATTTGTTCCAGTCCAGAATCTGCTGAGTAGCACCTAGGACCTGCACTGCCCAACACAACAGCTACCAATCAGCCACCCCTGGCTTTCTGAGCACCTAACATGTGGCCAATACAGACCAAGGCCTGCTGTACAAGTAAAATACATGTCAAGTTTTGAGGGGTTTGCTTATTTAATATTTTAATATTGATTATATATTGTTTTAATATTAATAGTTAATATTTTAACACTTAATATTGGTATGTTTAAATGATATTTTGGAACCTATTATAAATATATTAAAATTAATTTCACATTGTGTGTGTGTGCGTGCGTGTGTGTGTGTGTGTGTGTGTGTGTGTGTGTGTGTGTATGTATGTGTGTTCTGATAGTAGGTACTGAACCAGGGCCTTGGGCATGCTAGGCAAAAACTACCATTTTAGTTATGTCCTTAGCCGTTTTGTTTCTATTTTGTTTTTTTTTCTGTTGGCTATGGGGCTTGAACTCTGGGCCTCGGAGCTGTCCCTGAGCTCTTCAGCTCAAGGCTAGCATTCTACCACTTGAGCCACAGTGCCACTTCTGTTTTCTAATGGTTAACTGGAGAGGAGTTTCACTGACTTTCTTGCCCAGGCTGGCTTTGAACCACGATCCTCAGATCTCAGCCTCCTGAGTAGCTAGGATTACAGGCATGAGCTACCAGGGTCTGGCACTATTATTGAGATAGTGTTTCACTATCTTTAAGGTTATTCTCGAACCTTTTTTTTTTTTTTTTTGGTGCTAGTACTAGGTCTGAACTCAGGGCTTAGGCACTGTCCCTTAGCTTTAGATCTCAGCCTCTTAAAATAGCTAGGATTACTGGCATGAGCCATTAGCATCCAGTTTTTCCTTGAACTCTCAATCCTCCTGCCTCAGTGTCCTGAATAGCTGGGATTACCAGGTTTGTATCACCATGCCGAGCTTCATCTTTTAAAAAAATTTTGCTTAACATGGTTACTAGTAAATTACACATTTGGGTGATATCCTATTATTATTGGACAGCATCTGGTCTGAATGATGGGCCTCTCCAAATGTATATTAGGACCCAATACCTTTTGTGACAGACAGTATTAAGAGGTAGGGCCTCACCTGGGTGTGGTAGTAGCACACACTTACAATCTCAGCACTCAGGAAGTCAAGGCAGGAGGATCATGAGTTTGAGGCCAGCCTAAATTACACAGGGAAACTCTACTTCAAAGAAAAAAAAAAACACAAAAACAAGAAGAAGGGGGCTAGGAATGTAGCTTAGCAGTAGAGAGCTTGCCTAGCATGCATGAAGCCCTGGGTTCGATTCCTCAGCACCACATAAACAGAAAAGGCCAGAAGTGGCACTGTGGCTCAAGAGGCAAAGTGCTAGCCTTGAGCAAAAAGAAGCCAGGGACAGTGCTCAGGCCCTGAGTCCCAAGTCCGAGTACTGGCAAAAAAAAAAAAAAAAAAAAAAAAGAAGAAGCGAGGCCTTTGGAAGTGACTAAGTCACAAGAGCTCCACACTCATAAAAGGGTTAATGCTTTTATTTATTTTTTAAAAAAAGGCTAAAGGGAGCTTTCCCTCATATTAGGAGACAGCAAGGTAATCCTTATGAAATGTATGGGAGCTGCCATCAGATATCAAACCTGCTGGTGCCTTGTCCTTAGACTCCCCAGCCTCAGGACTACAAGCAATTTTTGTTGTTTAGAAGTGCCCAGTTTAGCTTGTCAAATAGTATTCCCCACAGGATTGGGGCAGTGACCCAACAGTATGTAACTAAAACCAAACAACTACTCAACATATAAAGGTCAAAAATTGACCTCTCAGGGGAATACAATAGCTCAAAAGTTATGTATGTACGTTCATATAAGACTACTGTCAACATATGGTCTAACATCGACATTACATTTAAAGCCCTAGGTGAACTTTCTTGGGCGGGGCCACATGGCTACTGTATATGTTCTTGATACATTGCATATTGTATATATGTCTACCTGACCTAGAGAAGGGATAGAAAAACAGGACATAAGATATCACAAGAAATGTACACACTGCCCTACTATGTAACTGTACCCTTTTTGCACAACACCTTGTCAAAAAATTTGTGTTCAACTAATAAACAAATAAATTAATAAAAAAATAATAATTATGAAAAAGGAAAAAATAAAAAAAGAAGTGCCCAGTTTAAGATATTTTGTTATAGTAACTTGTACAGACTAGGGCACCACAGTATATTTCTATCCAAGTCATCCAGGTGCTTAGTCTTGTCTTATGATCCAACCTAGGTTCTAAGTCATGACCTTGTCCTTTGGGAAAGCAAACAAGTCAGCTCCACATAACCCACAGAAAGCACAAAGAAGCTAGCCCTGGCTCTAAGGCAGAAATTTGGGTCTGTGTCATCTCTGTGTCTCAGAAGCTGCCTGGTGTTCAGCCCACTACTTGACTACTGAGCCTTTTCCTTCTAGAACTAGTGTGAGGAACAGAAGGAACAGGAGGTGTAGAGTAGATATGCATATTGTAGGCCTTGATGTAACTTAAACATCTGGCATGTTATGGCAGGTATGAACCATGTGTCCTGTACAGAGGTCTAAAATTTGGTCCACACCCACTGGCTGTGCCCCTTGGCATGGAAATGCATCTAAGGGATGGTCTCCTCTAACTCACAGGAAGAGGCTATCTGCTCACTAAACCATATACTTCTAGTCTAGACAGGCATCCTAAAGGGGCAAGAGTGGTGAGTGGGAGAGTCCCTGTTTCCATGGGCCCAACAAGACAGCTAGCATCTGATCTAGGGATCTGGGCTCTGGACAGCCAGCACATCTCCATTCCACCTGCTGACCACTCACCTCTGCAAGGGAAGAGACCGACTTGAAGCTCATGCTCCTCTCAGCACTGGTTGGGGACCGGTTGCTGGGCCTTTTGCTGCTCTTGGAACCTTCCGAATCCCTTTGTCCTTTTCCCTGTAGCAAGAAAGAGGTCAACCATCAGCTCCAGAACAATGATCACCTAGTCACTCCTACATTCCCTCCCACACCCTGATGGGGGACTGGCTTGGCATTGGGAACCAGCCTGGACGTGAGCCATTCCAGAACAACCTGAGCAACCAGGCCTGGGGCTGGTGTGCAGCTTCAGAAAAGCCCAGCCCACCTTCCCTTCCCAGCCAAGTAGACTTGACCTTCCCTTCCAGCCCCACTGTGTACTGGCTTTCCATTCCCCACCTCCCACTCCACATTAGTTCTGCCTGGGGGAAGAGTATACTGTGGGCACCCAGTGCTGAAAGAGTGCATGCCAGGGGCTCACCCAGGTGTGACAGCAAGTGAGAGGGTTAAGAAATGCTGATGCAAGAGCAGAGGGTGGGGAGGGCACAAGAGGGGACTCTTGGAAGGACATGCACATGCTAAGGAACATGCAAGGGGAAGGGGAGATCAAAGAGACACCTCACCATAGCACCCCGGGAGAAAAGTAAAGCGTTGGCCCGATAGTGCCAGCAGTGGAGGGCGGCCAGCAGGGAGCTTGCGAAGTCGGCTACCTGCTCCTCCACTGCCAGACTCTCCTCCTCCACCACCTCCTCCTCCTCCTCCTCTGCCTCCAAGCCTGGGGCCTCTGGCTGGGGCACCTTCTCACTGCCTTCATGCCCTGCCAGGTCCTCCAGAGAGGCAGGAGAAGCCTGCTCCTCTTCTTCTTCCTCCTCCTCCTCCTCCTCCTCATCCACCACCTCCTCTTCTTCCTCCTGCCGCTCCTCTTCCTCCTGTTCCTCCTCCTCCTGCTCCTCCTCCTCTGGGGCAGCCCCCTCAGTCTCTGGTTGCAGACTCTGCGTATGAGGTACCTGCTCAAAATCCAGGAGGGCACCGGCGCTGCCTGCATGCTGTCCAGAACACAAGGACCCCTGGTTACCCACCTTGAGGGTAACCTCCTGCCTCCTGCCTCCTCTGGGCATGTGGGGAGCTGAGGCGTCACACAGAAAGGCACTCTACATGTCCAAGTGGGCCTCAATGGAGTCCCGTGAGAAGTGGCCATTTTGTGGTAGGAAGGCAGACCCAGCTTTCCTCACTCCAGACAGGGAAATATGAGAGCAGAGCCAGGCTGGACAGGTCATCACAGCTTCTCCAAGAACAAGATGGGGGGCATTCCCCCGGGGCTGACCCGGGCAGTCCCACCCACTCTCCGTTCAGCCAGTGCCCCTTCCCTGGCCTCCAAGAGCACCTGGGCCTCACCTTCATTCCTGCTGCTTTGGCTGCCGATCCACCACCAAATCCACACAGGGCACGGAGAGGAGGGGGGTGGGGGGAGAGACCAACAAGCAGGGAAGAGTCTGTTTAGAGAAGCTAGAGCCCCTGGGGGCTCCAACTCCCAGACCCCCCTCACTCAATCCTGGCTTCCAAATGAATGATGGACAGCTGAGGAACCGGGTGAAGAACAGCACAAGCCTGTGCGTGGCACCTGGCTCCCACTGTTACCAAGGGAATGGCACAGGTTAAGCAGGTTGAGCCCCTCCGCAGAGGTGAGGCCCTCTTCGTGGGAGGAACAGAGGCTGAGTTCCCACTAATCTGCTCTCCACAACTGCCCACCAGGGTAGTTACCTGCTTCACTCCCCCGTCCCACCTAGAGGCCCCTGGGAATGGCTGCCGCCCTGTCACCTACTTACATTTCTCACTCAGTTGTCTCAGCAGGTGTCTGGTTGGCTCTGCGGAAGAAAGCAAATGGGCAGTGAGCTGCAGGCCAGGAAACAGCCGTGTCTGGCCGCATCCCAAGCTCACAGCGCTGTCAGCCCATCACCAGCTCAAAGTCCACTTGGTTCACCCCAGCAAGGCTAGGACCTCAGGGAGACTACCTCCCCAGTGTTCCCGAGCCCACCAACACTTTGTCAACAAAGAAGAGGACCTGAGCCATTCATGTTCCTTTAAAGTCCTCCACCCAGCACACTACACTGCCCAACATGTTAGCACTTAGCCCTGGCCCTTGGTTCTGGCACTACAAGGGAGGGATGGGCCCCAAGCTGCCCCCCCCCCTCCTGCAGTCAGACCAACTAGCCAGGTCTCTACCTAATAAAGAGCACACCAGCACATTAGCTACACCCCTGCCAAGCCCGAGCACCATGGCTGGAAAGCAGAATGTCGCACCAGACTTCCTACGGTCCTTATGGCCTGACAGGATGAAACCTCGCTGCCTGCTGGGGAGTGTTGCCCGGCTGGACAGGGGGGGACCAGGCTCTGGGGACAGGACACAAAACATAACCATTAGGCTGATGGTGTTGTTACCTTATTCCCCAGCCTTTATAGGGACAGACATGACGGCAGGGGTACAAGAACCTTGGCTGAAGAGTCTTCTCTCCCACTCCCTTAGCCCAGCCCTGTCCCTCCAGCCTGCCTTGCATTAAGTCAGCTTTGGGCTAGCCATGATCTTCTACAAACTTGGTGCCACAGGAAATCTACTGAGGTTTATTAGCTGATCCTTAGCAGTGGACATATCCAAGATCACAACACACACACACACACACACACACACACACACACACACACACACACACACACACACTTTATCCATAAGTAAATACCTAAATAAATGCTTTCTTTTTTTGGGTGGAGGGGGAGAAGGTTGCCAGTTTTCCCAAGGTTCAAGATCCACCCAGAGTAATACCAAGAGCTTTCCAGAGACAACCTGGATCTGTCTTCTAGAAAATGAAACCCACACATCAGTCAATCAAAACCCAGTACACTCGTGGATCAGACCCAAGACCCAGCTGCCATCAATCAAAAATATTTTTCTCTAGATGACTCTAAAGTGGTTCTTGTGCAACACTGTTCTGTGTCTTATCCCAGATTTGTCACTAGGCCTCAGACTGAATAGCAGAATAAAATCAGCACAGAATATACTGTAGAGCTAAAAATAAAAGCAAAGTTTTTTTTTCTTTCTAAATAGACGATTTGTTCCAATAAATCTAAAAGCCCATTAGCAAGTCCAGTAATGGAAGAAAACCCAAGAGAGGAAAATGGAACTTTTTCCAGAGACCCAAAGTAAATATTTCCTGTCTGGATTTGGTGCCACTTAGTCTAACTTATTTTTCTTGTGTCACTCTAGGCCTGGGCTGGGACTATCCACTGTGCCTAAGTCTTGGTCCTGGCCGAGAAACAGAGAAAGAAGCTTTCAATGGGAACAGAGCAAAGAGATGCCAAGGCCTGAGTGGACAAGCAGTTTGAGAGCTCTCAAAAGGAGAACTGCCTGCCAAGAAAGAGAAACCCTATTGCACTGCTGGTGGGAATGTAAACTAATACAACCATTCTGGAAAGCAGAAATAAAATAAAATAAAATAAAATAAATAAATAAATAAATAAATAGAATAAAAAGAAGGTCCCGTGGTGCTTGGTGAGGGAGGGAGCCCAGGGAGAGGACTCTCCACATGTGCTCACTGATCTTCCCTGCCACCCTTCCCCAGGTTTCTGCAGAGTTGAGAGTGGCAGCCCCGATGTTGCAGATGGTCCCCAGAAGGATCCGGGATCCCATGAAAAGATCTGTTGCCATGGCTAAACCCTTCCCTTACCAGATTGCCGGCGCCCCTGCCGTGCATGGGTGGACACCTCATCCTGGGAGGACCAGGCCTTCTTTAGCCGCTCTGGGCTACAGCGGTACCGAGTGGGATCTGCAAGCAGGAAGGAGACAATCGGGTGCTGTCACCACACCAGCCCAATTCTAGACCTCCCCTGCTCCACCGGCCTCAGAAGCCCCTTGGCAGGACCAGGACCCTAGTTGTAGAGGAGGTATGATAGGAGACTCCCACCCCACCCCTGTCCTCTGCTCCTGGAATGAAAGCATCAAGCAAAGCTCGCCTAGGACACAGCCCAACCTGGCTATTCACATCATTAGGCACAAAATAGGTAGGAAGAGATAACTTACAATAGGAGTCCATTTCCAAGATGGCTTCCTTGGCCTAGAGGGAAAAGAAAGTCACCTAGTTACCACCTTTCTCTGTGCTACACCTTCTCTGCTCACCAAGACACCCCACAGGGCTGTGCCCAGGCCTGTGCATCTCTTATGCTGACACATGCTGTCCAGCACAGCCTGTGTCCAGAGGTGGAGAGCCCCAGCAGACTCTCCAGCCTTGGCTGGGGAGACCCATTCTCCCTGCACCCCATCAGGAGCACTCTGGGGGACCAACCTTCTGAGGGATGGTGGCATGGTGGTTTTCCAGGATGAGCCTCTTGATGTGATGAGTCCAGCTGCGTTTCTCTTCCGCTGTCCTGGCCTGGAAGGGCCCAAGGGAAAGGGACCCACTGTTATGATTACAGGTTATTATTAATAACCCAGAGTTATTATTATAGGCAGAAGGTGTGTGGCATTGCTAGTACTGGCATCCAGTGGAAAAAGTGGAAAAGAGGGGTTTTGTTGCAGCCTACAAGGTGGCTTTGGATCTTTACAACTCTCAGAGGTGTCCACTATGATCCCTACTAGAAACCCTGGGACTCAAAGCAGCTAAGGAACCAGGAATCCCATGCAGGTATGCTGGGAAGTCTTGGCCCCCGCCCCTGTGTCCTGACCAGCCCTCACCTGGATACTGTACTGCTGCTTGCTGTGCTTGTAGTGGGTGACGGTGAAGCACAGGGAGTCCCTGGTACTTTCGATCAGCATCAGTGAGGAACACTGGAGGGGCAGAGGACAAGGTGGTCAAGGAAGAAGGAGGGAGGCCTCCAACCCTCAAGATAGTCTCAGAAGGATGGCACTGAAACCCAATGAACAGGCAAGAAGTGGAGGAGCCAAGGTCTTTCAGGAAGGAGAGAAGGTGGCAAAGGAGGCAGGGTAGCCTGGTTACCGGGATGTGACCCTTATAGACAAAGTGATCGCCCCGCTTCTTGGTGATGAGCAGTATCTTGTCAAACAGGAAAAAAGTCCTCTCATTTCGCACTCGGTGCACACGGAACGTGCCCTCTAAGACGAGCTCCCCATAGGTAGTCAGGTCTGGCCCTTTCCAGTTAATGAGCAGCGATTGAATCTCCTACAACAGAGGCCCCAAAGCCCAGGGTTAGGCCTTGTGGGCCCCAGAAGGCCTATGCAGACTGATGGCAAAGCTCCCAGACAGCATCCCTTGGCTCTGCCCAGCAGAGTGTCCACAGTCCCCTTCCCAAGCCCCGCCCCCCACCTGGCCTTCCCACCCACATCTCCCCAGCCTCCCAGCCCAGAGTACCTGGAGCCGGACTGCGTGCTCATGTCTCCGCTTCATGTCATTGATGTACCATGCAACACAGGTCATGGTGTCAATGGCATCTTCCACCACTTCAAAGCCATCCTCTTCCTCATCAAAATGTTTGGCAATTTCCTATATAGGACACAGGGATTTGGGCAACACCAACTCAAGGGCTCTATCCCCATCCCCAAGCCCCCAATCCTGGGGTAGGAGCCTCCTGGCTACCTGGAGTAGCAGGTGGTACTTGAGGATGCGCTGGACTGGCTTCAGCAGGTAGGAGCCCAAGGGCAGCGAGTGCTGCAGAAGCTCCTGCCGGTCCCGGAAGAATTTGGCCTGCTGCTTGTCCTGCATACATTCTGTCAGGGCAGCCACGGAGCTGGGAGCGGGAGATGGGAGTAGGGTGATGAGGCTGTCAACACCTGGGGAAGGCCTGGGGAAGTGGCAGGGACCCAGACTCATCAAATAGCTAGACCTCCCCCTCTCCACCCCATTTACTCACTTCGGGTAGTTGTTGCAGTACTGAGTGTAGATATCAAACTCTTGGCTCTAAAGAGAGACCAAAAATAGAGACTTCAGGAAGCTTCTCATTTGAATATAAACCTGATAGGACCAAAGACATGCGCCTGGTCCCTGAGCATGCTCTGTCCTCCCTCCCCCAAGTGCCTGCAGAGTCATCTTTGTACCCATTTGTCTAGAGCAATTCATCTACCCGGCCCCTAGCTCCACCCCACTCAACGCATTCTGAAGGAGGATTCCCCAGGACTCAGAAGTCTCGGGTTGGATATTCTCATCCCTTTGAGTGCCCAACAAGGCAGGACAAGAGGCAATGGCCCAACCCTTCTTACCCTCTCCACAAAGCAGCTGGCCACAGCCACTGGGTCACTATTGCAGCTGTCCAAGTCTCTGAGTAGTTGGCTGGGTAAGAGGGAAAGCAGCGATCAGAGCTCAACCTCAGCAGACTCCTCACCACTGACATGCCCCCTGCCCACATTCTCACACCTAGACTCACATTCAGCCTTGGGGTCATGCTAACAGCTGGAGCTCCCACCCTCTGAATGAGCCCTGCCCCAGGCAGCAACCACACAAAATAGCCAGCACAACAAACAGGAAGCCCAGAATGCACACGTGCTTCAACAGAGGAGAAAGAGCGGACACCTGTACCCACCTCAGGAGGGGACACGGCTCCTCTGCGGGCAGAAGGAGTCAAAACACACAAAAACAGAGATTAAAGGGGGAAGAAGAGAGGGGACTAGCAAAAAAGCAGGCTTCTGGATGGGAAAGAAGTATGGAGAGAAGGGGTGAGCCTGGCACCCCTGATCTGAGATGAGGCACCATAAGAAATCCCAGAAATAGGGTCCCCTGCCTCCTCTACCTATGTTCCTTGGCTTTTCCCAGCCCCACCCTCACCCCTCTTTCTGGGCCCTGTTCTCCCAGACTTCTCCATCTGCACAAGTTCTTCCGCCCACATTACGACATCTGGGGGGAGGGGCCTCAGCCTATCAACACCAGTCCCCCAGCACACCACAGGGTCTTTGGGTGGCCTGAGGGCCTGTGGTCCTACAATAGCAGATTGAAACCCTCACAGAGCCTCCTTAGCTGGCCCTAAGGTAGCCTTGCCAGGCTTTATTCAGTCTCACCAGGTCTTGTTTGACCCCTACATTCCACTAACAGGTCAGATCATCTCCAGGGAGCCCAACCTCCCTTGGGATCAGTGGGAAAAGAGGAAGAAGAATTATGAGACTTGCAAGTAAAGGACAACAATGAGAAGAACAGGGCAAGCACTGGTGGCTCATGCCTGTATGCTTATAATCCTAGCTACTCAGGAAGCTGAAATCTGAGGTTCACATTTCAAAGCCAGTCTGGACAAGAAAGTTTGTGTGATTCTTCTATCCAATTAAGCACCCCAAAAGCCAGAAATGGGGCTGTGGCTTATGTGGTGGAACACTAGCCTTGAGCAAAAAAGCCCAAGGACAGAACCCAGGTCCTAAGCTCAAGCCCCAGAACCAGCACAGAAGAGAAGTGGGGGAGGGGAGGAGAAGGACAAAGCCATCCAAAGGAAGAACAACAGTGTGGAAGCAGGTGTTGACCCAGCTTTCTGGAGACAGGAGCACATGACTTCAAATTATCTCTAGAAAATGCATCAGCCAAGGGCACAGTCTCCAAGCCGGCATCCTCTCTGCAGGGCAGAGCTAACTGTGCCTTTGTGCAGGGGTAGACCTCTGTTCCCCATCCTCAGCGATCAGGTCTCAGGCCCACCTGTCACAGCCCCTTGAGTCCAGGGACATTCCTCAGGCCCTGAGGTGCGGCCCCAGAGCATCACCCCCACTCATGTACCTGTTCAGTGCATAGATGCTCTCTATGTTCCCAAAGAGAGCACTGACTTGCTCTGGCTTCAAGAGACCAGGGGTGTCGATGATCTTCAAGAGGTAGTCCTGCATGGAGAGAGGCAGTCAGGGCATGGTCACTCCTAGCTCCAGCCTGCCCCACTACCTCCCTTAGCCACACCTCAGTTCCTCACTGCATTGTATAGCTATTGACAACTTCACAGACAGCACTCACCGGGGCTGGATAGTATCTACCCCCAAATTCATGTCCACTTGGCACTCAGAAAGCAATCTTATTTGGAAATAGGGTCCTTACAAATATCACTAATTAATACTCTCAAGATCACAACATTTTAAAAAACTGGGTATGCCAGGCATTGGTGACACATACCTATAATCTTAACTATTCAAGGGGCTGAGATCTGAGAATTTCTGCTTAAAGCCAACACAGCAGAAAAGTCAGTGAGACTATTATTTCCAAATAACCAGCAGAAAAAGCCAGAAGCAGAGCTGTGGCTCAAGCAGTAGAGTGCCAAACTTGAGTGAAAAAGCCCAGTGAGAGTATGAGGTCAAGTTCAAGCCCCAGTACCAGCACTCCCCCCGCCCAAAAAAAAGAAGAAGAGGGGCTGGGGATATAGCTTAGTGGCAAGAGTGCCTGCCTTGGATACACGAGGCCCTAGGTTCGATTCCCCAGCACCACATATACAGAAAACGGCCAGAAGCGGCGCTGTGGCTCAAGTGGCAGAGTGCTAGCCTTGAGCGGGAAGAAGCCAGGGACAGTGCTCAGGCCCTGAGTCCAAGGCCCAGGACTGGCCAAAAAAAAAAAAAAAGAAGAAGAAGAAGAAGAAGCTGGGCATAGTGGTACACATCTGTAATCCCAGCTGTTTAGTCTGTGGTGTAAACAACACAACATTATCAAGACCCTGTCTCAAAAACTAAATAAAAACAAAAAGGGCTGGGAATATGGTTTAGTGGTAGAGTGCTTGCTTGGCATGCATGAAGCCCTGGGTTCAATTCCTCAGCACCACATAAACAGAAAAGGCCAGAAGTGATGCTGTGGTTCAAGTGGTAGAATACTTGCCTAACATATGCATAACCCTAGCAACATCTCCCTCTAAAATTATTATTTAACATTTTGGGATGGCTTTAAGTCCAATGACTAATGTCCTCATAAGAGAAGAAGCCACAGAGAGACAGATGGCAGATTAACACCAACAGTGCCTGCACCCTGTCCCACCCTATCTGGTGGGAAACACTTCTCCTACACCACACCTGCAAGTCAGGTGTGCCCTTGGCTTTGCAGAGGAAGAGCATTGGGCTCAGGTATCACATGATGCCCAAAACAGATCCCAGAGCCAGGCAAGGATCCTGTTGGGACTGCCTGGATTCAGTTCCTGCTGCACAGGGTGGTCTTCCCTGTCAGGCCCTAGGATCCCCCTCACAGTGCCCACTTCCTGAGCACTTACAGAAGTCCCCCCTCCCCAAACTACTGCTGTAACTCAGTGTCATAAAGGAAGCATGAGAAGTGAATAGTCTCCCCAGTGCAAGAGCCTGGGAGCCTCCTCATGCTCCCCAGAGGCTGAAGCTCTGAGACACACAGGTGTAAATTTTCTATCCTGGAGTAGGAAGGGGCTCCTCCCAGGCATGGACCACTGGAGATCAGCATCCCAACCCCAGAAAGAGATTACCCTCCCTCCCTGGCCTCAGCACGCACCTCCACGATGCTGCGCAGGTCCTGCACATACATGCGCTCCGTTTCCACAATCTCGCGCACCACTCGGCCCAGGTAGCTGAGCTTGTGGACAGGTCCTGCTGCCCGGCCGTTGAATGGGGACAGGGACCCCTTCCCGTTCATCCAGCCGCTGGAGTTATTGTTGATGTTAGGGGAATGACGGCCACATGGGGAGCCCACCCCATTCTGGGCAGAAGCCTCGGGGCCAGTGGGCTCCTCCATGGCACTGTGGCTGTCACGAGAAGAGCCAGAGGAGGTGGTGGACATCAGGCTCGATGGCCGCTCCTGGCTGCCATCTGGGTGAAGGGTAGCAGAGACGGGCATCCTGGCATCGCTGCCTGAGGAAGGTACTTCTGGGAGATTCTGGATCAAAACAGATAGAAGTATGTCCCCTTGAGTCTCCACAGAATCAGAAGGCAGAAAGGAGGTTGCCCATGGTGAGGAAGGGTGGCATGGGAGGTTTTCTTACTGCACAAGTCCATTCAGTGTCATGGAATTACATTTCTGTGTGGTCAGGATGGCAAGCTTTTTATGAGGTATATTTTACCACAGTTTTTTTTGTACAAACAAAAAACAGAGTCAGAAGCTGGTATCTCAGTCTGTAATCCTAACTACTCAGGAGGAGAACTGAGGATCATGGTTCAAAGCCAGCCCAGGGAGGAAGTCCATGAGACTCAATTCCAATTGAGTCTCACCAGAAGTGGAGCTGTGGCTCCAAGTATCTAGAGCACTAGCCTTGAGCAGGTAATTTTAAAAAAAGAAAGAAAGAAAAAAGCTCAGGGACAGTGCCCAGGCCCTGAGTTCAAGCCCTATGGTTGACAAACAAAAAACCAAATCACTGAACACAGATGAAGACCATATCCAACTAACATTCTGTCCTGATCCTTCTAGCTCCATCTCCATCCTTCCCAGGGTAGGGAAAGGTGACCTACAACAGGGAACAACAGGGACCAAGAAAACTGAGACCTCAGGAAAGCAGACAGACCATCTAGCTCTTGTCAGCACAGTGAAGCAAACAAAGTGCCTTGTGAAGAACTTAAAGCCCAGTCCTACCACTTAGGCAAAGTACTTTGTGTCTCAGGGCTTCAGCACCTCACCTGTAAAATAAGCAGAGATAAAGCCTACTTCAAGCATGTGACCCCAGGAAGGAGTAACCCGATACCTATAAAGCTCCTAGTATGTCTTGGTTTGTTTTTTGTGTTTTGTTGTTTTTTTTTGCGAGTCCTGGGGCTTGAACTCAGGGCCCGAGCACTGTACCTGGCTTCTTTTTCCTCAAGGCTAGCACTCTGACACTTGAGCCACAGTGCCACTTCTGGCTTTTTTCTATATATGTGGTGCTGAGGAATCAAGCCCAGGGCTTCATGTATACAAGGTGAGCACTTTACCATTAGGCTATATTCCCAGCGCTAAAGCCCCTAGTATGGTTCATGGCACAAATAAGCCACCAGCGGGGTGATGCTAGTTACCATTATCTAATGCACATCCTTCTGCACAAGTGCCAGAGAGGTTCATGCCTGTAATCCTATTTAGGAGGCTGAGATCTGAAGATCACAGTTTGAAACCAGCACGGGTAGAAAAGTCCCTGAAATACCATCTCCAAAATAACCACCAAAAAAGCTGGGCTGGAAATGGAGCTCAAGTGATAAGCACCAGCTGAACAAGCATGAAGCCCTGAGTTGAAACCCCAGTTCTGGCCCAAAAAAAGAAAAGGAAAAATGAAGAAGAAGAACATCCCAAGTACCTGTCTGTCAAGGCCTGCTCCAGGGTCACCAGATAGGAACACTATTAAGACAACACACAAACTAGTGAGTAATACTGTACCCCAGACTGTCAGGCCTATTCCAAGATCAACACACAGGGACAACAGTAATCCACAAATGAGTGGGTAATAATAGTCTACCTAGGACTGCAACTCTCAGAGCATCTGTGGCTTTAGCATACATCTGAAACGTTCATGGATATTGATAGGAAAGAGGGAGGAGAGAGTAACCAACTTTCCTCTACTCCACCCCCAGCACCTGGTATAGGTAGGAGCCTGACTCAACCAGACCAGGAAATTCCCCAGGTCTGAGCCACCTCTGAGTTTCTACAAACTCCCCTCTGCATGGCTGAGTTAATGCAGCACACAAGTCAGGAAACTGCACCCAGGTGAGGCAAACACAGCCTCGGGAGGACTTTATTCCTTAAAGTGATGGTACAACTCCTAGGCAGGCCCGTGGGCAGCTTCAGGTTGTGAGCCTACTTCAGGTTGGGGCTTTGGGAAAAGCTGGTGTCTTGCAAACCAGAACTTTACCAACACCACTTTCCACAATGATCGCATGACAGGGGAAAAGAAATCCTGAGGCATTCCTCTCACCTCTACTGCCCCAAGTCTCCTAACCCAGCCCAGAACTCAGAAGCTACCTGACCAGACAGGACCAGGGGCCAGGGGCCTGAGCTAGGAGGAGGCTATCTAGAAGTGTCATCACTCTGGTGCTCTTGGCAGCCCCTCCTGGGTTTTGTGTCTCTGCTCCCACCTGGAAGCCAGCCCCTCTGAACTGTGACTTTCGCAAATATTGTCCTCTCTGCCAGGGCATTATTTCCTCCCCCAAGTCCATGCCAAATCTCAGAGTGGCCGTGTCCTCTAGGAACCTCACAAACCTGATTCACTCTCGGAGCCTCAGGTTTTCTCTTCTGGAGAGCTCTCTATGGAATACTGCGCTCATTTCAGACCCTCCGCCCTGGCTGCAAGTCACATAAGGGCAGGGGTCATGAAGGCGGACTTGGCAAGTGAATTAGCAACAGTGAACAAACTGATACTTTTGTCCAGATCTACTTGCCAGCCACCACTGACCCAGCAGGGGCAGCTTTGTCTCTGCTGGTGGTGGTGGTGGTAGGTGTGTGTGTGTGTGTGTGTGTGTGTGTGTGTGTGTGTGTGTGTGTGTGTGTCCTCCAACGTGTGTGTATATAAGCCCCTCACATGGCTCAGAGATGAGGGCACAGAAAGGTGCCCTCAGGATCGTGTTAGTGAATCTCAGAGAGGATCCTAGGAAAGGTAGTACCGATGCAGCTGCTGCCACCAATTCTCTTTTCCAAAGAGCCTTGACAGGAATTAGCTACGCCTTTCTGCAGAAGCAGCATCAGGATACCAGGCCATTCCTACACAAAGGCACAAAGCCCAAGCTTGGACCAACCTCCCCTGTGTGACATTCTCCTTGAGGTGCTCTGCAGGCCTTTAAAGCAGTTGCACAGTCAGGCCCCAGCCGTTCAGCTGGAACAAAGGGGCAGGCCCTTACGACCTAAGACCTTTCCCAGATTAGTCCTGAGGTCAGTCAGCTCCTGTGGGGAGGCTAAATGGAAAAGGCCCAAATCCCAAATGGCTTTCCTAGCCAGCCAGGTCACACAGGCTTCAAGCAGAGGATTCATCACAGCCCTACCCTAGCCCATGCATGCCATCAAAAAGTACCCTTCCGAGGGTGTAAGATATCACAAGAAATGTATTCACTGCCTTATTATGTAACTGTACCCCCTTTGCACAACACCTTGTCAACAAAATTTGATTTTTAAAAAAAGTACCCTTCCGAGGGCCACTATTTGGAGAGTCCGTTGTATGGGGGCCCCAAAGAGAAATTAAAAACCTAAAATTAAAGCACTTCTTCACTTGGAGAAGTTAGCTCTGGTTGAACACAGCTACCACCTGCAAACACTTGCTCACATTTTGAAAGTGGAATCTCTGCTAAACCCTCTGAGGCTAAACAAAGCGGAGTGGCCACCTGCTCAACGGTTCTGAGTGCTCCCTCTAGACATGGCAAGTCACCCACCCGCCCCAGTAACAACTCTATGTAGTGGGCACTACCACGATCCCCACTTTACAGCTGCACAACTGGGGCCACAGCAGTAATAAGTATGGAGCTGGACCTGAACTGCCTCACTACGGCTCTATCACATTTTCCTGGCCACTGCCTCCCTGATGGATTTTGCATCAGCCAGAGCCACTAGCAAAGGATTAGTCACAGCTCCTGAATTTAATGGCTTGGGTTGAGGATAGGTCATAGGAAGACTTGAAAGATTGGGCCTCCAACAAGACAGTGTAAATGGCTAACCAAGACAGCTATTTGTAGACCTGCTGTGTGGCCTACGGCCACTCACTCTCCTTTTAGAACAAAATGATAAAATACAAATCCCAGGTGAAAGTCACAGGCATGGGGAAGCAGAAAGGTTCTCAGGATCAGACTCTACATTTCTCTGGTAATAAAAGAGAAACATACATTATCATACAGTCTCTCTCCTGGCCAAGGGGACTTGCTGGACAAAAAAACAAGAGGCCCAGAAAAGGGCAGAGGGCAGGGGGAGATAAAGAACAAATAGGAGAGCAAGTACTGCAAAGCAGGGCTCAAGTGCGGCCTGTCAAGAAGGCCACCAGATGGTGATAGAGAAGACACATCCTACTCTATTTGTGTGTGTGTTTCAGCCCCTAGAGCCTCATTTGAACCCCTGCCCTGTGTATAGCTCAGATTCTCACAGACACAATACTACCCACATGTTTCCTGGGCATGGGCAAGCTTTCCTTCCCACCCAGTGAGCATCACACATGTTGCAAAACTCAATTCCAAACCCAGATGACAAGCTGATTGCTCATACTCATCTTGGAAGATATTGGCTGCTGCCAGGCACTGGCAGCTCACACCTGTAACCCTAACAACTCAGGGAGCTGAGATCCAAGGCTCATGATTCAAAGCCAGTCCAGTCAGAAAACGTGACACACTGATCTCCCATGAACCATTATCTCCAGCAAAAAGCAGGAAGTAAAATTGTGCCTCAAGTGGCAGAGTAGCAGCCTTGAACAAAAACGCCATGCCAGAGCATGAGGCTGCTAGAGAAGGAAAGGATGAAGCAAACAGCAGCCCAACACTCAAGCCCATGCCCACATACCATCTTATCTTACCAGGACTCCAGGTCCCCTACATATCCCCAGCTGAGACCTCTTCCAACTTCCGATGACCCAATCAGTTATGAACCCATGAATCAGGCTTCTAGAAAACTTTCTATCTCTACCCAGGGAAGGGGTGCATACCTATAATCCCAGCTACTTGGTAGGTGGAACATGAGAATCAATAGTTATGAGGGCAGCCTAAGAAAATGGAAGCAGTGATACTCAGTCTCACCAAGAAGAAAAAAAATGTTTAAAATAAGAGGGATGTGCGGGGGGCAGAGAAGCTCGTCCAGCATGTGCAAGGCTCTAGGCTTAATCCCCAAGATCACAAATAGCAGGCAAGCAGGCAGGGAAAGAGGGAGGAAGGGAGGGTAGGGGGTGAGAATATACTAGTATCTCAAGTTCTATACCGTGAAGCTCTCTGACAATTTCCCCAAAGACTTTTCTTTCTGATATGTCTAAGAAGTGCAGATATATACCTTTGTGAAAGAGCCATGGGCAGGAAAAAGGAGAAAAATCAGTTTCTTCTTTGAACTTTCTCCACACTGAAATGTAATCCACACCCTTCCTCTACCCACAGCTTCCCAGGTTGCCTGCCCCACCTCTGGCCCCACAGGCCCTGACTGGGGCAGGCTGCAGCAGGCCCTCGGAAGCCCAGCACAGCAGAGCAGCCACATCCCACGTCCTCCCCTGCCAACTGCGCCCTCAATCTGACCCTGCAGGGAAGAACAAAGATGCCCCCAAAATGTGCATTTGTCCCAGTTTTGTCCACAGGACTCACGTCCCTCAGGCAATGGGCCCCTGCTCCTCCCTTCAAAAAGGATCATTCCATAGGAAAACCCACCTGGAGCCTTCTGGTCCTGGAGGACCCCCAAGATTCAGGCCCACTTCCTCTGGGTGTCCCTCCCAGGCCAGTGAATGGAAAAGACAGGAGGGGGGGGTATGTTTGGGGTGAGCCCTCTAGGAGGCGGGGAGACTGGAGACTCCCTGAAAACATTCTGGTTCCAAAAGACTGACATCATCTTTTCACCTAGTGTCCTTCATCCCACACCTAAAAGCCAAGAGTGGAAGCCCCACAGCGCCTGCTGGAAGTAACAGTTCCCCCACGGGCAACTGTGGGTGCAGCGAAGGAAGAATATAGCCTGCAGCTGTACACATGCAGCTCTTTTGCCTCAGGGACAAAGCCTCCACCCTTCATCCTCCATTCTCCCTCCAGCGGCCTCCTCCCCCACTGGCCTTCCATGTTCTCTCATCCCTATGTTTTCAAAACCAGGGGGGCTGAAGGCCTTTGACATTCTCCAGACATGGCCTGAGGCCCACCCTGATAATCTCCCCAGATGGAAGCCAAAGAGCAGCCACTTCTCCAGACCAACCGAGGGGGAGCAACCATGACTGCCAAGAAAGAAAGACCTCACCCAAGATCCTGAAACTCCTCAGCACTCCCCCCCCACACACTGCTCCCCTAATTGTCCCAGCAGAAACCCAGCTCATATGTCTGTTCATATAGCGCTTCCTCCATGAACACTGAGAGTCTCAGAGGGAAGGGAGGGACCCCCCCACCCCCACTCAGTCTGACTCTGTTCCTTCCCCCAACACATTCCTCACTCTGCCCCCCTCCCCTGCCTCCTGGAGATTGGGTGCCCCAGGACCTGGGAAGGCTCCCTAGAAAGTAACTTTGTGTTTAATATGAGCAACATGTTCTGTCTCAGAGGCTGGGTGAACAGTGTGACCAAGATTTCTGGGCCACCCAAAGCCAGCTCAGCTGGCGCAAATTCATTTTCCCTTGGGAATTGGTTTCCCCACCACCTGAGCGCAGCAGGGCCCCAGGGACAATTGGCTGGGTCCCTGGGGCAGGCCTGCAGCTGCCAAGAAGGAACAGGATTGCGGTTGCCTGGCCTACGGAGACCTCCCACCTGAATTCCAGAGGAAGTCTGGGCCTACTGACTGAAGTCCAGAAAATTCCTTCAGTCTGGCCTTGAAAAAGGAAGGAAAGCCCCTGGCACCGTGCTCAGGAGGAAGACCACCTCCCACCTCCCGCTACCCCAACAAGTGCACCTGTCCCGTCTCACACCAGGAATGACCTTGGATGTACCTAAAGTTGGCTACAAATTGAGACCAATTTCCAGTTCCTCCCAACACAGGCACTACTGTAAGCTGCGTAATGTTCCCCACCAAGATCTATCCAGAGTCTCTGAACCTGTCACCTGGACACCAAAAGGGACTTTAAGAATGTGAATACATTGGGGCTGGGAATATGGCCTAGTGGCAAGAGTGCTTGTCTCGTATACGCGAAGCCCTGGGTTCCATTCCCAAGCACCACACATATAGAAAATGGCCAGAAGTGGCGCTGTGGCTCAAGTGGCAGAGTGCTAGCCTTGAGCAAAAAAGAAGGCAGGGAAAGTGCTCAAGCCCTGAGTCCAAGGCCCAGGACAGGCAAAAAAAAAAAAAAAAAGAATGTGAATAAATTAAGGGTCTCCCAAGGTAATCATAAGAGGGGCCCCACAGGAATCAGAGTGATGACTGGGGCAGAGGGACAGAGAGAAACAAACAAAAAGGGAAGATGTTATACATCTACCTTTGAAGATAAAGGAGGGGTCACAGCATCAGGAATCTGGAAAGGGCAAGGGAATTACTTTCACCCTGGAACACCCAGAAGAAACATAGGCCTGTGGATCCTGGCAAACTTCTGACCTTCAGAACTTAGTAAATGTGTGTTAAGTTTCTAAGTGTGTGGAATTTGTTTTGTTTTGTTTTTGGCCACTCCTGGGGCTTGGACTCAGGGTCTGAGCACTGTCCCTGGCTTCTTTTTTTTTTTTGCTCAAGGCTAGCACTCTGCCACTTGAGCCACAGCGCCACTTCTGGCCGTTTTCTATATATGTGGTGCTGGGGAATCGAACCCAGGGCTTCATGTATGTGAGGCAAGCTCTCCTGCCACTAGGCTATATTCCCAGCCCCAGTGTGTGGAATTTGTTACAGCAGCAGAAAGAAGCTAACACCCTTCTTTGAACTCCAGTGCCGCTGGGCATCACTGGTCCATGGCACTCATACATGCAAGCGTTTCTTCTGGACCTCAGTAAAAGCCTTCATCCCCAGGGAGCAAGTCACAGCACTAGGTGCTCAATAAATGTCTGCTGAGGAGTCTGCAGGATTATATCTACAACCCCTCTCCCCACTCTCATCGCCAGAAGAGTAAACAGCCATTCAAGTAAAGACCAAAACCATTTCCTCCGTATTAGTCATTGCTAGCAAGTTTCCAGTGAGCCAAGGAGCACCCAGGATCATTCACCCCAGCACTTTCGACCTACTTGGCCCCAAACAAGGAGCTACAGCAAGGGTACAACTACCCTGCCAGGCCATATACTAAGTGATCAGTCACAAAAGACTGGGGAAAAAGAAGGGAAAGTGGCCAAGTCTGGAAAAGGGACTGCAATGATGATATCTCCCTACAGGGGCTGGGAATGTGGCTTAGTAGTAGAGTGCTTGCCTAGCATGTATGAAGCCCTGGGTTCGATTCCTAAGCGCCACATAAAACAGAAAAAGCCAGAAGTGGCATTGTGGCTCAAGAGGTAGAGTGCTAGCCTTGAGCAAAAAGAAGCCAAGGACAGTGCTCAGGCCCTGAGTTCAAGCCCCAGGACTGGCAAAAAAAAAAAAAAAAAACTTGTCACCATGGTGACAAGTGGTAGGAATTGATACAAGGTTCCCAGAAGATGAAGCAGCCAAAGAAAGCTGTAAAAGATGGTGCTTGAAATAACACCTCCCCGCCTCCTTCCCCACCCCCGCAAAAAAATAAACATCAACAGATCTAAAGTTCCCATCTTTAGATCAAAAAGTTCACATGTAGCTCAGTGGTACAGGGGACACAGTACTGTGTACAAGGCCCACAGTTCAATCCCCAGTACTAGAAAGGAAACAAAACAAACAAATAAAAGCAAAGCTCACAGGATTAGTACAAAATTTAGGACCTAAGTCTTGTAAATTACTCATCTTACTGGCTCCTTTGGAAGTACCTTAGGGCCTATAAGCTGGAAGCCATCTGCAAAAGAAAAGCAGAGCCACACCTTCATAGCTATAGTATTTATTATACAACAAATGCACTGGAGTATCTTAGTAGAAGCCAACTGGGAACAGAAGTTCTCAGCGGAGAAGAGAAAATGCAAGTAAGCAAGCAGGCCAGGCAAATCCATGGAGGCTAAGCAAATGAAATTTACATAGAGGAGTTCAGTCATGAAGGCCTGGTCTGAATTCCAATTCCTATGTTTTCTTGGCTATATGTTGCCTTGAATATGTTACCAGAACTCCCTAAGCTCCAAGTTCCTCATCAGCAAAATGGGCATAGCAACAGTGTCAACTTCAACCAAGCTTAAAAGAATACCAGGATGTAAATTGTGCATCCAATACACACACAGTAGGTAAGGTCACCAAAAACAGTGGTGATGATGTTAATGACCATGACTGGTAAGTCTTATTTGTTCCATAAACAGCACGACAAAAGATTTTCCTGACTTGTACCCAATTCTTTTTTTAAACCCATATCAAGCTAATACTAAAAGGTATTAATTTAACTAAAGTTAAACTTGGTGAACCAGCATAACCTAACCCTTCCTCCACCAACCAGTGTTAATCTATCCTCTAGGACTCAGACCATGGTCCTATATGGGCAAATACAGAGCTATTTGGCTGGTGAGGAAAAATAGCCTGATACCCATACCCAACAGAAGGTCAAATAAGAAATCTAAGCATAAATGAGTCAGTCTGACTGCTATGGCAAGCAGGCACATCACTCAGCATTCCATGGGGTGAGACGGCCTGTACCAGGAGCCAGAAAGAACAAAGCTATCTATGGGGGTCCGCAGGCGTGAGCACAAACATCCAAGGCATCACTCATTATTGTAAGGCATAAAATATGCCTTACATGCTAGTACAGAAGTGTGGCTAAATAGTGCTAACAGAAACGCAAGTGCACCTGGAAGGAGGCGACATTCTAGCCGAGTCAGGTGAGGGAGACAGGTGAGGGCATCTGATGCCAAGGGAAATGCACGGGGAAAGCTGGATCCCCAAAGCATCTGATCACCCAACACTGTGTACCCGGCAGCAAGAGGCCAGGCTGGAGGGAACTGTAGGGCTGCTTGGGGTAAGACACGATCCAGGGCAGGACTGAAAGTCACTACTCAAACTAACATGTCCATGAGAGCAGGTGGGAAAACATGCCTTAAAAGAAAAGTACAAAATGAGATGTGGGGCTGTGGTTTCAGGTGTCCCAAAAGCTAATGGGTGTTGGAGAAGAATAGAGAAGCCCAGAAGGAGCATTTCTAGGAAGAGAAAGCTTAGGGAAACACCAACTAAAAAGAATGAGCCCCATTCCAACCCACATGCAGAGGGAAGGAAGAAATGTGACCCAATAGACGGTGACAGCCTGAAGCTATGCAGAAATGAGAATCAGGAAGAGACCACCTCCTCTAGAAAACTGATTCTAGGTTTCAGCCAGAGGGGAATCTCCTCCAGGGATCCCAGTCCAGAAAAGATCCCAAGCAAGAAAACAGCATTCACGCTCAGAAAAGGTATGTGTGACTGGGAACTGTGGCAGAGGCCCAAACTAGCCCACTTGCTTGTCTTTCAGGCCTTCAACAAAGCTCCCTCCTTTTCCCCTGGATTTTCACCAAGACACTAACTAGGAAGTAAATTATCCAAGGCAGACTTCACAGACTCACATACAAGTGTGAGTTCTCAAGGAGGGCTAGCCTTTCACACAGGCTTCTCCTTGTGGACCCCCACCCTTCACAGGCCAAGAAGCCCCTCCATCCACAACCTGTCCCATCCCCCACCTCCCCAGCTAACAGGCCTCCACCAAGGAAGCCTAAGAAACTCATCCAACCAGTTTCGGGAGAAGAAAGCTTTCTCCCCCAGCTGAAGCTGGGCGGCTGTCACCAAATGCCAGATTCTGGGGTGCAGATGACATAAAGAAGCATAGCCTAGATAGCAAAGTCTAGCCCTGGGAAAGTGTAGCATGGATTCAAGGGGAGAAGAAAGTCAAGCCAGAGCAACAATCTGCCGCAGCTCCTTGCACCTGCTATCCAGAGCTATGAAAATAGTGGCCTGGCATCTATCAGGGTGGCGGAGAACCTCCTTTCACCTGCTCTACCAGCCACCACTTGATTGGATCCAAAACAACCACCCCCTGTGGATTCTGGGAAAAGGAAGCTTCAGGAAGCACTGAGAGATTAACTCTGCTTTTCCCAGTGTGGTTGTATGTGTGTGTGTGCCTACGTGCATTCACGCACTGTGCATACAAGCACACTGTGCTCTGTCTGAGTCCCTCTAGAACCTTCTCTAACCACCTGACTATGGATGTTTGCCGTGAGAAGACCCCCTGCAGCCACCTAGCAAAACAATGTAGCCATCTCCAAAAAAAGGAATACAGCCACATGAACAAACCCACTGCAAAGAGCCAGGGCAAGGTATGAAGGAGCCACCCCCCCACGCCCCGCCCCCCACCTGTACCAGATATGACCCTCCGTTTCTGAATGCCTGAGGGAAAAATCTGCTTTGTGCCCCAAATCTGGCATGCCTAGTTTCCTGGAGATTGCCAGACAAGGCTTTGGAGGCCTAGAATTGATAGACTCCCAGGGACACCTCACTAGCCCCAGGAGTACCTACCGCTTTCCTCAAAAGGGCTCCCATGGGAACAGGAGCACCGAGAGGAGCACAGAGAGGGTGGTGAGGAGCCAGCAGCCAGGGAGCGGCATTCTCCCTGGGATGGATCCGGCAGCCCAGTAGTTAACAGGCTTGGGGCGAGCAGCAAACTGCCACCAACAGCCTCGGGAATTAAAGCGCCCGCCTCCTGGGAAACCTCTTCAATAAAGTCCTATTCAGAACCAGTTCCGCGTGTGGGTCATACTTTCTGCATTTCTCTCATTCCTGATTGCTGGCGGGGGGGGGGGGGTCCAGCACGGAAATGTAGCTTTCTACCACAGCTCAGTAGGTCCCTGCTAGGGGAGAACCCAGCCACAGTCCCAGGAGGTGAGCACCACTGGGCTGAGCTATGTCTGATTTGCAAATATCTCCAGCAATGAAGCACTTGGGACACTAAGTGCAGGAAGTCAAATACTGAAGACTCAAACAAAGCCAGATCATTCACCAGCACAACAATACTCCATTTATGGGGCGCCTCCCCCACCCAGGCCCTCAAAGCCTGGTGATATTAACCCTTCTGTCTTCACAGTAGCAAGGCAGAAGGGAGTTGTAGGTAGGTGGGCAGCTGGTATTAGCCCTAATTTACAGATCAGGAAAACGGAGGCACACATGGCTCTTGGGATGCTGGACTAAAATAAATACTTCAGCTAAAGTATATTAGGGTTAACCACACATAGTCTATGTCATCTCACAACACCCACTTAGCCAGGGCCTCCAGGTAGGGATTTGGGAAGCCAGGAAATGTTCTCTGTGTTCTTCACTACTCACAACAACAGACATCTCCCCATGGAGCCCAAGAGATGGAGCCAAGGCTGATGCTCTACCATTTGAGCCATGCCTTCATTTCTGGCTTTTTGCTGGCTAATCTCAGATTCAACTGTCAGGGCTAGCTTTGAACCTCTATCTTTTCATCTCAGCCTCTTGAATAGCTAGGAATACAGGCATGAGCCACCAACACCCAGCACATTCTGTCCTTCTACAGGTTAAGGCTTTGCTTAGAACAAAGGCACATACTCAGCACCCAGGAACTTTTCTCTCAAGCTTTGTCACTAGAACCCATGTACAGGCCAAGGTGAAGCCCAGGTCTTCCAGAATTCCATGCCTTTTTCTCCCCAAGTCATCTTGCATTTAAATCCCTACTAGCAATTTTGGAAGCTGTATAAATAGGTGCCAAAAGCCAGGCACTGGTGGATCAGACCTGTAATCCTAGCTACTTAGGAGGCTGAGATCTGAGATAGAGGTTTAAAGCCAGCCCAAGCAGAAAAGTCCCCATGAAACACTTAGCCCCAATTAACCACTCAAAACCGGAAGTGGCACTGGGGCTCAAAGTAATAAAGTGCTAGCCTTGAGCAAAAGAGCTCAGAAACAGCACCCAGGCCTGGGTTCTAGCCCCACAATAAATGATAGCTAGGACAGACAGACAGATGCCAAAGAAGGCTGAAGCACACAGGGTGGAGAGCAGAGGTTTGGAGTTGTGAAGCCAAGCTATCTTACCTCCCCTTGCTGCCCGGCCATAGCTGCAGAATCATGCTGAGGCTTCCTGTCTGCAAAGTGTACTGTGTGAACCCATCAGTGCTTATCGACAGAGTAAAACCCATGCCAGATGCTATGGACGTGGCAGGGAAAAACAAGGGTGCTCGCTCTCTCGGAACCTGGTGACAGTGAGAAAGAAGGCCACAAATGGTAGATGAGTTGGTATGTTTCTCCATAGCACTAAGAGCTAAGAAAAAGATAAAGCAAGGAAAGGGTATGATTTTGTTAGAAAGAAAAGCCAGGGAAGTCTTGAGAGGTGATACTTGATCTGTATGATAAAAAGCAATGGCTGGGAATATGGCCTAGTGGTAAAGTGCTTGCCTCGTATACATGAAGCCCTGGGTTCAATTCCTCAGCACCACATATATAGAAAAAGTCCAGAAGTGGCACTGTGGCTTAAGAGGTAGAGTGCTACCCTTGAGCAAAAAGAAGCCAGGCCCTGAGTCCACGCCCCAGGACTGGCAACAAAACAAAACAAATAAACAAAAAGCACTAACCTACTCACCCGCTCACACTAAGCTCAGGCACCTCACCCACAAGTGCACACTCCCAAAACCTCTTGCTTTTTAAGCATCCTACTCATTGCAACCAACAGGCAGGAGCTCAATATAAAGATTAAAAATCACATGAAGGAGTAAGCCACCATAATGGGCCAGAAGATGCAATCAACTAACTCATATAAAGAACTAAAAATAAGATAAAAATATGACTTAAAGTGAACACTGGCCAGGCGCCAGTGGCTCATGCCTATAATCCTAGCTACTCCGGGAAACTCGGATCTTAGGATCACAGTTCAAAGCCAGCCTGGGCAGGAAAGTCTCTAAGACTCTTATCTCCAATTGACCACCAGAAAACCAGAAGTGGTGCTGTGACTCAAAGCTAGCTTTGAATAAAAAAGCTCAGGGTTGGGGCTGGGGATATAGCCTAGTGGCAAGAGTGCCTGCCTCGGATACACGAGGCCCTAGGTTCGATTCCCCAGCACCACATATACAGAAAACGGCCAGAAGCGGCGCTGTGGCTCAAGTGGCAGAGTGCTAGCCTTGAGCGGGAAGAAGCCAGGGACAGTGCTCAGGCCCTGAGTCCAAGGCCCAGGACTGGCCAAAAAAAAAAAAAAAAAAAAAAAAAAAAAAAAGCTCAGGAAGTCTAAGCCCCAAGACAGGGGGGAAAAAATGCTGAGTGCCTATGGCTCCTGCCTAAAATCCTAGGTACTAAGAAGGCAGAGATCTGTAGATGGAGGTTTGAAGCCAATCTAAATAGACAAAACTGAGACTCTTATCTCCAATTAATAAGCAAAGAGCAGGAAATAGAGGTGTGGATGAAATGGTATGCTAGAGCACTAGCCGTAAGCACAAAAAGTCAGGGACAGGGCTGGGGATATGGCCTAGTGGCAAGAGTGCTTGCCTTGTATACATGAGGCCCTGGGTTCAATTCCTCAGCACCACATATATACAGAAAATGGCGAGAAGTGGCGCTGTGGCTCAAGTGGCAGAGTGCTAGCCTTGAACAAAAAGAAGCCAGGGACAGTGCTCAGGCTCTGAGTCCAAGCCCCAGGACTGGCCAAAAAAAAAAAAAAAATTAACAAAAGAATTATTAGCTTCATACTAGACACCACAAAAACCTGTTGAAAGAAATTTTAAAACATTAAATGGATAACCATTCCATATTGGAACACCTAGCATTGTTAATGATAGCAATAGTTGACAAATTTATCTATAAATTTAGTACCATCTCTCTGTGTCAAAATCCCAACTGGCTTATTGAAGAAACTGACAAGCTAATTCTAAATTTGCATGAAAGAGACACAGAATAGCCAAAACAATAATGAAAAACCATGAAGTTGGAAGACTTGCACTCCCCAATTTCAAAACCTTATACAAAGTTACAGTTATCAGGACCGCGCTGTACTAAGCATAAGAACAGGCATATATGGGGCTGGGAATATGGCCTAGTGGCAAGAACGCTTGCCTCCTACACATGAAGCTCTCAGTTCGATTCCCAGCACCACATATATGGAAAACGGCCAAAAGGGGCGCTGTGGCTCAGGTGGCAGAGTGCAAGCCTTGAGAGGGAAGAAGCCAGGGACAGTGCTCAGGCCCTGAGTCCAAGGCCCAGGACTGGCCAAAAAAAAAGAACAGGCATATAGATGAACAGAAGTGAACGCACAAAAATGAAAGTTTGCACTTATCGTCGACTGATTTTCAACATGAGGCCCAAGACAATTCAGCAAATGGTATCAGGACAACTGGACATTCACATGCAAAAGAAAAAGAAAGAATTCAGATATCACCGCACCTTATACAAAATGTCAAAAATAGATAATGAACCTACATGAAAAAGCTTAAGCTAAAAAATTGGGAGGAAAAAAAAGATAAACAGTAATTCGACCTGTGAACCATGGTTTCTTATGTATAATCCCAAAAGCACAAACAACAAAAGAAAAAAAAAATAGCCAAGTGCTGGTGGCTCATACCTGTAATCCTACCTACTCAGGAGAACTGAGATCTGAGGATCAGGATTGGAAGCCAGGTCAGGCAGGAAAGTCCATGAGACTCTCATCTCCAGTAACCAGCCAAAAGGTCTAAGAGGGGCTGTGGCTCAAGTAGCAACCTTGAACACAAAAGCTCAGAGACAGAGTCAAGGCCCTGAGTTCAAGCCCCAGGACTGGCACAAAGATAAAATAAAATAAAACCTTTCAAGTGAATATAGGCTTAAATGTGAAAGGCAAGTACTGGGAGTTAGAAAAATATATATTATATATCCATATACTTAAAGAATATGTATAAAATGATGTATTTTAAAGAAATGTCAATATGTATATTATGTCAGAGTAAGAAAGGCTTTCTCTCTCTCTCTCTTTTTATTATGCTGGGGGAATCAAACCCAAGGCCTCATGAATTTTAGGCAAGCACTCTACCACCAAGCTACACCTCTAGTCCAGAAAGGATTTCTTGAACAAGACACAAAGTAATATATATATATATAATTAAAACTTTCCAGGGCTGGGAATATAGTCTAGTGGCAAGAGTGCTTGCCTCTTATACATGAAGCCCTGGGTTCGATTCCTCAGCACCACATATATAGAAAACAGCCAGAAGTGGTATGGTGGCACAAGTGGCAGAGTGCTAGCCTTGAGCAAAAAGAAGCCAGGGACAGTGCTCAGGCCCTGAGTTCAAACCCCAGGACTGGCAAAAATAAATAAATAAATAAACCTTTCCAGTGGGAGCACTAGTGGCACATACCTGTAATCGTAGCACTTGGAAGGTAAGGAATATCAAAGTTAGAGACCAACCTGGGCTATACAGAGCAAGGTCCTACCAAAGAAAATCGGCACCAGTGGCTCATGCCTATAATCCTAGCTACTCAGGAGGCTGAGATCAGAGGATCACAGTTCAAAGCCAGACCAGGCAGAAAGTCCATGAGACTCTTATCTCTAAAACCACCAGAAAACTGGAAGTGGTGCTGTGGCTCAAGTGGTAGAGGGCTAACCTTGAGCTGAAGAGCTCAGGGACAGTACCCATGCCCAGAGTTCAAGACCCATGACTGACACACACAAGAAAGAAAAGGGAGGGAGGGAGGGAGGGAAGGAAATCAAACAAAGCAATTAAAACGTCCCTAGGAAAAGCACACTATTTTTTATAAATACAACTCACAGATAGATATATAATGTAAATGTTAATTACTTAGCAAATACATATGTATGTGTGTTGTGTGTATGTATGTATTAACTCCTAGAAATGAACAAAAAAGGCGATCCAGAGTTAGAGTTAAGAATGAATAAAGGGCTGGGAATATGGCCTAGTGGCAAGAGTCTTGCCTCTTATACATGAAGCCCTAGGTTCGATTCCCCAGCACCACATATATAGAAAACAGCCAGGAGTGGCGCTGTGGCTCAAATGGCAGAGTGCTAGCCTTGAGCAAAAAGAAGCCAGGGACAGTGCTCAGGCCCTGAGTCCAAGGCCCAGGACTGGCCAAAAAAAAAAAAAAAAAAAAAAGAATGAATAGAGGACAGAATTGCCTCTGGAAAGTAGGTGCCAGTGCTTTACAACTATAATCTTAGCCACTCAAGAGACTGAGAACTTAGTGCAGTTTGAAGCCAGTAAAGGCAGAAAGACTAAGACACATATCTCCAATAAACCAGCAAAATGTTGGATTGGAAAGTATAGCTCAAGTAGTAGGGCACCAACTGTAAGCAAAACAAGTTGAGAGTATGAGGCCTTGAGTTCAAGCCCAGTACTGGTACATGTACACATACACACACACATACACACACACAGAATGGGAAAAGTACACAGGTCTATAATGTATGTAAGGGCTGGTAACCCGGGAACATAGGTGGGAGGCTGCTGTATTCCCTTTTATAGTTTGACCTATATGGATATGGTATTGTTAGCTGGCTAATTTTTTTCCTTAACTCAGAGGGCAAAAACGCAAGAGTAAATGACTGGCCAAAAGGCATGTAAAAGACTCATCCTGATCTGTAAATAAAGGACTAATTTTTAAAACAACTTTAAAGTACCATTTCATATCCTCCAGGTTAGAAAAACCAATCCAAATATCACTAAGAGTTTGGGTTTCTGACATGAATATAAATGAGTTACAAATCATTTGGGAGCATTGTTTAGCAGTATTTTGATAAGCCTCACCTTATTAAATAATCCCCCTGTGGGCCCACACAGTAAAAAAGACTGGCACGTGACCATTCAGTACAGCATTATCTACAGTGGTGAGAACATGGAAACAACCAACACACCCCTCAATAAGGGAACCATGTCATAATTACACAATAGATACCACAGAGCAGTTAAAATGACTAAACTTAAACATATCAACATGGATATTTCTGAAAAACACACTGAGTGGTATTAAAAAAAAAAAAAGCCAGGTGGTAGCTTACGCCTATAATCCTCAGCTACTCAAGGAGGCTGAGTTCATGGGATCAGGGTTTGAAACCAGCTGGAACAGGAAAGTCCACGAAACTTATCTCCAATTAACCACCAAAAAAGCTAGAAGTGGAACAGTTCAAATGGTAGAGCTCTAACCTTGGGCACAAAAGCTCAGAGACAGCACCCAGATCCTGAGTTCAAGCCCCAGGACTGGCGTGCATACACGGCACACATGCATATGGGTATACACACACACATACACACCACACACACCAAGAATATATTCAGCCACAATTCTATTATGACACAAGTAAAGTAACAATTTATAAGTTACTTAAAAATAGTAAAATAAAATTGGGGGGAGGGGGATTCAGATGCCAGTTGCTCAAGCCTGTAATCCTAGCTACTCAGAAAGCTGAGATCTGGGGATGGTAGTTCAAACCCAGCCCAGGCAAGAAAGTCTGAGTTCAACAAGAAATGTACTAATTACCTTACTTATGTAACTCTTCTATACATCACCCTTACAATTAAAAAAAAGGGGGGCTGGGGATATGGCCTAGTGGCAAGAGAGCTTGCCTGGTATACATGAGGCCCTGGGTTCGATTCCCCAGCACCACATATACAGAAAACGGCCAGAAGTGGCGTTGGCTCAAGTGGCAGAGTGCTAGCCTTGAGCAAAAGGAAGCCAGGGACAGTGCTCAGGCCCTGAGTCCAAGCCCCAGGACTGGCCAAAAAAAAAAAAAAAAAAAAGGAAAGTCTATGAGACCATTATTTCCATTAACCACCAAGAAAAACAGAAGTGGAGCTGTAGCTCAAGCTGTAGCACTAGTCTTAAGCAAAAAGACTCAAGGACAGTGCCTAAGCACTGAGTTCAAGCCAGCATAAAAAAATTAAATCAAACAAATAAAACAAAATGGGGAAAAATGAAAGAATGGGTGACATTGACCAATGATCATTGTATTCATAACCTGACTTATGGAATTGTAACCCTTTGTACAACTACTTAATAATAATAAGTTTATTTTTTTAAGTTCACAGAAATGAACAGTACCATATTCAGGAAGTGTGATTTCTGTGAAGAAAAAGAAAGGGTTAAGCAAGAAAAACAAAGCTTCCATTACATCTGTAATATTTTATTCCTATAATAAATGAGAATAAGCATGAAAACAGCATTTGCTGGATCTTGATGGTGGGAAGACAGGGACCATAAGCAAGGACCGACCAATACCAAGACTTCACATCTCAGCATCCCATCCAGAACAAAGACACAAAGGTCCTGGTGGAAAAGAGCCCTGGGCTCGTTTTCCCTGTCATCTTCTGGCCTCAGATAGGTGCTTATGATAGAAATGCATGGAAAGAATTCTTGTTTCCACTGAGGCAAGCTTCCTTTGGGATAATTGGCAATCTGCTTGAGTAGAACTGAACTAAAGTGAGCCCCACCCCAATTGCACTGTAACCTACCCACACCCTGACTAGCTAGACCCCTGTGGACAGATAGTTGTCCAAAAGGCCACACTTTTAAGAGGCTGCAGGCCCAAAACAGTCTGGCATAGATCAAGTTCAAATTTTGGGCTATGTATGGGTGTAGCTCAAAGCTAAAGAGTTTCCCAACCCTGGGTTCTATCCTTAGCACCAAGAAAGAAAAATTTAAACTTTATCTTTGCCAAGCGTTACAGCTTGGCAGATCCAGGACAAGTTCTCCAAACTTGTGGGGTACTCCGTTCCTTTTCTGTGGAGGGGCTAACACTACTTCTTTTGCTTTATTGAGAGGATCTGTCATGTGATTACCTAAGAGCGATACCTTTTAAATTTTTAGCCAGTATGACTGAAAATCTTTTCAAAATGTACATTTCTTCACTTTCTGAACAGTGAAGGAAATACAACTTACCTTTTCTGGACAACACAGTTACAATTACCAACTTACCATCCATTACTACAATGATGATCACCGGAGGGCACAGGTGTGCCAAGCCAGTCCCCCTAAACAAACAGCCCTGATTCTTCTGCTAGGACAGGCTTTTCCTAGTGCTCCAATCACAGCAGCCAATATTTTCATTGCCAACTCTTTGTGCTGTGGTCATTTTCCCTCTCTGTAGTCTGGTTTGTTTGCTCTCTTTAATTTACTGTTTCTTATCTGTACTGTGCTCAGAGACAGGATGACATAGCTCACAGGTAAAAGTTTACAGAATCTGAACGCACTGGTGTGAATTTCCTAGGAAATTAGTGACAGGTATGAGCCTCCACCCCCCTGGAAACCTCTGAGAATCTTATGTTCTGACCACTTTCAGACAGGAACAGATCATTTGTAAGAAGCATGAAAATGTCTTTAATTCTTAAGGTTTTTATCACACATTTGCATTTTTGCTTATTTTACAAGTATTGGATCTCTCTCTCTCTCTCTCTCTCTCGCTCCCCTCTCTCTTGATATAGATACATAGATAAATAGTGAGCTGGATAGATAGAGGCTGTGTCAATACTGGTTCCCTTTTCCTTTCAGTAAATACTTGTGCTGTTGCTCAAGATTCTCTTGTGTATACACACACACACACACACACACACACACACACACACACACACACACACACACACAGAGTCTGACAAACAGGGGATTAAAGGACAGAAGTTCTTCAGAGCACCAGTGCCTGCAGACCCCATCTCTCTTCTTGGGATTCTGATACCACAGTAAACAGACTTCAGTCTCTGCCATCCCTCCCTCGCATCACAACTCAGAATCTAGCAATAATTAAGAGCAACTCTTAGAACCCTCATTGCATGCACAAACACCGCAGCACCTACTTGAATCTTATTCGAGTCCTGAGTTTAGCCAAATTTGCTCAGCATGAAATCGAGACATGGTCTGGTGGTCCCTGAACTTGTCTTAGCTCCCTCCCAAGCCCAGCCAAGAGAAGTGCACCATCCCCTTCTTGCCCTTTTTGCACTGTCAGATGGGACCAGCACACCCAGGATGAACTTGACCCCACCATGGCCTTCTTCCTCCAGCCCAGTGGAACCCACACTGGAGTTAATGAGACCACCGAGCCCCAACTACTCTCAGAGTGGGGGGTCCCCACAGAGGCTCACCATGCCCTGCAGATCACGCTTTGTATTGTTCCCAATGCTGTGTGGGAACAAATAGCCCCATTTCTGCCCTCACAAAACATCTTTTATATCCGTGTGCCCGTACTGGGGCTTGAACTCAGGACCTGGGCACTGTCCCTGAGCTCTCTGGCTCCACTTGTAGAATTTTGCTGGTTAATTGGAGATAAGAGTCTCAGACTTTCCTGCCCAGGTTGGGCTCAAACCGTGATCCTCAGATTCAGCCTCCTGAGTAGTTAGGATTATAGGTGTGAGCTACCAGTGCCCAGCAAAATGTTTTTGAGTATAATGGAAGTTATGTGACTGTATAAAAATTTCCAAATCATACATTGTACATTACAATCTCACAAACATTCTTGTCCAGGGGTCCTCAGATCTCAGTCTCTCAAGTAGCTAGGATTATATACTGTGAGTCATCGGCACCTGGCCTTCAAAGACTTCTAATCAAAATGAAGCCACAGAGCTAACACAGCTAGGCCAGCCTGTATTCCCAGACAGCTGACATCCTGAGGCGCTGCCAGCATCTCCAGACTGGCCTCTTGCTGATCACAGGTTGGACACTGCCCAATTTTCTTTCTCCTGACTTCAGGTCACCCAACATCACAAACATGCTTGGGCTGTTCGGAGCTCTCCCTCCAACTTCCTGTGAGGCCAGATTCTATCTAGCTTTGCCCCAACTGGCAGGCTCAGAAAGTTCCTTCATCGAGCCATCAAGGGGAGTGGCCTGTCTGATGACCACTTCTCTGAGCCTCAACCCTTCAGCCCATCTCTCACTTCCTGAACCAGGGCAGGGCCCCCAGGAAACCGCTCACCACAAATTTTGACAGCAGTATTTTAGATTATACCCTTTGGAGGCTCATGGTTCCAGCAGAGAGGGGAAGAGACTCATCTGATGTGCTGATGGGAAGCAGTGTGAAGCCTGCCGACCTAGCTATGAGCTCTCACTATGTTGTTACTGGAATCCTCAGACAGGCACTGTGGTAAACACCTGAACTTGGAAGGCTCAGGCAGGAGTATTTCTTGAGGCCAAGAACAAGAGGCCAGTCTGAATAGGCTAGCAAGACTCCAACTCAAAAATTAATTCTCCCAGGCACCAGTGGCTCGTGCCTATAATCCTAGCTGCTACTCTGAAGGCCGAAATCTGAGGACTGAAGTTCAAAGCTGACTGGGGCAGGAAAGTCCCTGAGACTCTTATCTCCTATTAACCAGCAACAAAAGCCAGAAGGGAAGCTGTGGTTCAAGTGGTAGAGCACTAGCCTCGAGCAGAAAAGCTCAGGGACTGCATCCAGTTCCTGAGTTCAAGGCCCAGTAGCAACACAAAAAGTAATAATAATTAATCCTAATTAATTAGGATCCCTGGTGAACCCTTATCAAAGATCTTTGCAGAGCTTCTCCAGAGCCTCCTTCAACCTCTTGCCAACTCTGCAGGCTCTCCCCATGTTCCCCTCACCTTTCTGTCTCCACCCCTTCCAGTATAACTAATCAGGAGATTGAGAAGTAGAGAGTCTTCACAGTTGTGAGGCCAAGTGGAGAGGCCAGGGAGAAGATATGATTCATCAGCAGATTGTAAGCAGGGGGAATTCCAGAGCAAGGGAGGGTCAAAGCTGCCCAGGTCGCCCTATCTATCCCAGCAGCAAGAGATGCCTGCATGATGGACCATGCATCCTCAAACAGCTATAATCCAAGATAGGACAGAAAAGGCTCACTACTAGGAAGGGTTCAGTCAGGTTCTCTATGTCCGTTGCCTTTAAATTGCCATGTTCCTGCGCCTGCTCAATTACTTAAAAAGCTTAAAATAGACCATGCAACCCCTGCAGAATTTGGTTGGAGGAATCATTTATTGCACAGGTCTACACATATGATCTCATTGTTCACGCTCACAATGCTACATGTTACAGGTATGATGACTAACTCCATTGTTCAGGTGAGAAACAGGCTCAAAACACTTGTCAAGGCTGCAGGGCTAGTAAACTGGCAAGTCAAGATCTGAAGCCGAGTGTGTCCAACTCTAAACCCTGTTCCTAAGGGTTAGCACAGTGGGATGCTGAAGGAAAGCAAACCAGAGATGAAGGAAAATAGCCTCCTCTAGGCATCAGTTTTAAAGTTCTGCCTGGGGAAGAAACCCTTCCTGGATACCCCATTCTAAACAATCACCCATCCTACCCCTTCCACGACAAGTTGCTTCTACTCTTCTGCTATTATTAATATGCTCACTGTTTCTATTAGCTAACTCATTTATCATCAGCTTCTCCCATCAGATGTCCACTCGGTGAGGCACATGATAGTTGGAATGCTGAATTTTTTCCCCTGCTGGGTCCCCAGAGCCCAGGAGTCATATATGATAATGCTAATAATGGCTGAGTAAATGAATATATGAGACCTGAGAAATAGGAATGTGAAAGAGGAACAGAGGAGAGGAAAAAAGACAGTGGGAACCTGGTCTTTCCCACCCCCCCCATGAGTGTAACAAGAGGAAATGAAGGCCTGGCACACACACCCCAGGGGGGTCCAGAGAACCTTGTTGCTGGCAGTAGTAATTTCCAGCTGCCTGAGCCCCAGCTTGAAGGCCTCTAGAAGCTGAGGAAGAAGGGCAGCAAGCAGGGCAGAGAAGTAGCCCTGGAACAAAGGCCTATGAACATGCAGCTGGCCAGAGGGGTGGGGCAGGGCAGCAGCCTGGGCAGAGGGAAAGCCTAGGCTGGCAGGGAAGAGGGAGGAGTCACTGAGGAGGGGCTGAAGGCAGCCCTCTGCAGCTGCAGAGGTGACATCCTCCCATCACCAGTCTCCTCCACCTCCAACACAGCACAGAATAGATTCACAATGAACCCTCCATCACCAGGGCCACCCCAGGGCTCTGACTACCTCCTAGCTTGGGGCCAAGAACCTCCCTGAGTTCTGAGAATGGGATGGAGGAGGTAAGGCATATGATATTGCTACAGACCCTTTCCCCCTCCAATCCAGGCTATCTCTCAGGCTGTGGCCTTTGGCCTGCTTTAGTGTAAACACAGTGATCTTGGGATAGCAGTGGATTTGGTAAAGGCCAATGTTTACTTTGGAACTAAGATATTTCAGGCCAGAGGAATAAACTCCCACCATTGCTCCTGGTGTCAACTATCTCCAAGTGGCACACATGGGACACACTAGTGGTAAAGTCTTGAAAAGAGCCCCTCCAACCCACTGAGCTGCTTTTTTTTTTTTTAATTTTTTTTTACTTTTTGGGGGTTTCTTTTTGGTATAGGTGTTTACAGAGCATTTTACCAAAACCTTATAAAGAAAAGCAAGCAGTCCTGCTTTATTTGTGTGGAATTCATGTGGAGTCAGAAAAGCTAGGTCGATCGGCTAGGAGGGATGGGGTGGAAAAAGCAGGGACTAGATGGTGAGGAAATTTGAGCTCTGGTCCTTATTTGGCCAATAGGGACCCAGGCTGAAAACATCTCACCCTCTGCTCTTCTGCCTTCCACTGTAGCAGGCTCATCTGAGCTGCCTTCCAATCTGGTGACTATCCATCTTTGATGCTATGTCTCAGGTCCAGGCTAAAAGTCAGAAAGCAATCCAGGCTGGACTCTCAGTCCACTGCCCTTTCTATTCATCCTGCTGCCACTTCTAATAACAAGAAATAGAAAAGCCACAAAGCAGTTCTTAAACAAACCAATGTCTAGCAGCTGGGATTTGGCCTGGGGTTAACCAGCTCAAAGCCCCATCCCTGGCGACCCAAGGTATTGGTTGTCCATCCTTTCAGGGAAGGAGGGGACGGTAGAAGCACCAAGAATATTACTAGCAGGTGTACAAGGGGAAAACACACCAGCTAACTAGTGAGCCCAGAGGTGAGGAATGACAATGAAAGGTTCACTGTTTTCTGCTGAGGGTGGTGCAGGATTCTGCGTCCCGCAACAGAGAGGTTGGAAGGGCAGCCTCTTCCTAGGAAAGGCCAGGCCTCTCGGGGCTGTCATTACTCTCTTGCCATGCTTATTATTTCTTGAGCAAGCGCCATGTGACTGGGCTGTGTGCAAAGGCATGACTGGGGAGACTAGGAACCTCAGGCCAGGGTTCCCTGTTAGGTGATGCAGTCCTGGTCGCCTGCTGGTGGCCTCAGAGCAACGGACTGGCCAGTATATGGACCCACAGCTTAGGGAGTGACCTCCAGAATGCAACTCTTAACATGCCTTTGCCACTTCCCTACCACACCCACCCACCCCCCAAAAAAACGCAACCCACTGCCTCCTTTTTTCTTTTGTTTCTGAAAACCTGCTCCCAAAAAACTAACAGCTACCTAAACAACGTTTCGAAACTCTCAAACATGAACTCCTTATCCTGGCATCGAAAACCAAAGCGCTGAGAATCGGGTGCAAATAACCAATCCTGTGGATCGCAGGAGCGGGCAAGGTCGAGGCAATCCGTGGCAAACAAGCGGCGCGGTGCCCACAGCTCCGGGACACCCGGTTTCTAGGGCCCGCTCGAAACAGGCCTGGAGAACCAGGAGCTGAGATTCCCAGGATCCGGCGCCGCGCGGCGTTAACCCGGAACGGGGCCGCGGGACCAAAGCGCAAGTCCTTTCCCAGGGCGGTGCGTGGCCCGAGGCGTGGAGCAGCCCACCGGCGCGGCCAGCCGAATCAGGCGGGCACGGTCGGGCGCAGCCGCGCGGGCTCCCTAGACTTCAAACGGAGCCCCCGGGCGCTCACCCCTTCTGTTTCCGGGGTGGGGGCTATAAGGACGGAGTCGATCTCCACCCAGGACCCGACCCGCACTCTCACCCAGCCCGCAGCACTACGCCGCACGGGCCTCCCAGGTGGCTCCCAGTCCTCCGCCCCCGCCTGGGAGCTGCCCCGGATCCTTCGAGCCCCGCCACTTGGCCAACCGCACGCATGTGGGTCCCGGGAGAGGGGAGAGCGGGGCTCACTCACCGATCGGCGGCCTCCCCGCTGACTCCGGAGCGGCGCGCGGAGCTGCCCGGTGACGCGGCGACGCGGGCGCGAGTTTGAAAGTCGCTCTCGGAAGGCGCCGAGGCTGCCGGCTGCGCCCGCCCACTGCCAGCCGGGAGACGGCCGGGGACGCGGCCCGCGGCGAGCGCGGCCCTCGGGGACCCCGTGTGCGCGCCGCTTCCCAGCGCCCCGCAGGAAGTCGGGGCCGAGCGGTGCCAGAGTCAAGGCGGGCCGGAGGGAGGGAGAGAGAGAGAGGGCAGGAACGAAGGAGGGGCGGACCAGGAATTTTTCCAGTGGGTGGAGACTCGCGCTGGCGGCTGGAATCCAGCAGTCTTCAGCTCCGCGGGGCTGGGGGTGGGGTGGGGGGACAGAACCTTCGGGGCGCAGCGAAGGCAAAGCAGGGCGCTGAGAGGCTCGGCCTTGGCTAATGGTTAACGCCCCCAGCTGGGGAGAGCGCCGCCCCCCCCACACACACACTGGGGAGGTCTCGGGGGCCGCCGGCCCCTCCCGGATTACCTAGAGCACGCGGTGGGGGTCACCCTAGTGTCACGAACCTGAGACCGTAGACTTCCCAAACATCGCCACGGGTACGGGGGGCGGAGTGGGGGGCGTCAGGGCCCCCAGCTATGGGGGCGGGGGGGGGCTGTGTCCAGCGAGTCCGGAGTCGGGACTGGAGGCGGAGGTCCTATCCACCCCCACCGCCGCCGGTCACCTCTGCCCGCGTGAGTCAGAATAGCGCGTCTCGAATTCCGCCCAGAAACCGGGTCTCGGGGCGGCCCCTTCACACGTGTAAACCCAAACAGGAGAAGGTGACAACCTGGCGCGGGGTGGGGTGGCCTCCGGCAGGAACTGTAGGTGGGAAAACCAGACGCGGAAATCTGGTGATCGAGGACCCCAGTTCTGCGGAAAACATGCAACTGTGTGTCTGCCCGTGATCTTGAACCTACGGAAAGGCACACACCAGGAAAAGCGAGCGCCCGGGGGGGGGGGGGCGGGAAAGGGGAGTGAGGACGTTGAGTGCACGCGAGTCGGAGAGTGAGCAAAAGCATCAGTCTAAACAACAGCAACAACAACTGTCATAATTCACCGATAAAGACAGGGGGGAGATGCCAGCGCCACAGACGCTAAGGTGAGGAAAGCCCAGCGCGGGGCGCCGCAGAGGACTCCCCCGGGTTACACCGCAGTGCCGCAGGCCTAAGGGGTGGGGGGATGGGGGGCTCCCGGTCATTAGCGCAACCGGGCGAGGCGGGGCGGGGCCGGGCGAGAGGAAATGGCTTTCAGGTGACTTTGAAACCCGATCCTGGAGAAAGGTAGGGTGCGGACAAGTGCGCCTCGCCTCTGACTTGGGGGCGGCGCGAGGCCTGGCCGGCCCCCGTAGCGGGCGCACATTCTTCAGGGAGGAAGGATCTGTGCTGGGTCTTGCGAAGCCCCAGCCTCTGGGCCGCACCCGAGAGAGCCGAGATTGCAGAAGGGCTTCGCGCATCCCGAATAAACTTCCGCCGAGGCTCCCCTGACCGCATCTCTCAGCTGGAGGGGAAAAAGAAGCCTCAGCCCGAGGCAGCCCTCCTGGGGATGTGCTATCCTCGGGATTCTACTCTATCCCCTAGCTTTTGCCTTTAGCGTCTGAATCTTACCAGACCCTTGTCTGACCTCCTCGGCCAGAGCAAGTTACACTGTCAACGACGGTAACAGTAACTGTCCTTTAGAGAATGCACACCGCGCCTGGCCCATAAGTCATTCAAAGCACACACCAACAAGAGCCTAGGTGGGTCTAACATCGATTGAGGTGCTTACTATTTGGGGGGCAGAGGGGCTCTGCAAGAACAATAGAAACTTAGGCTGGACCATAAACGCTAGTGAGTCTACGACTGGCAGTCATAATAGAGGAAGAACTGGACTTGTAACTACTACTTTCTCTGCTTTCTTTCTGACACTTGTGTTCAATCCAGTACTTGATTATGTCTGGAATTGTTTCTAATGGCTGTAATTTATATCTCATATAAACAAGACTGCAATCTTCCTGTAGCAGAAGACTGAAGGAAGTATTAAGCTACACAGAAAATAGATGAGACAGCCCAAGCTGACCTGCAAGGATAAGAACTTGGAGCTAAGCCTTGGTCGCTCAAGCCTGTAATCCTAGCTACTCGGGAGGCTGAGAACTGGAGGATTGCAGTTCAAGGGCAGCTCGGGCAGAGAAGTTCACTAGACTCCATCGCCAAAATAACCAGCCAAAAGCAGAGCTGGAGGAGTGACTCAAGTGGTCCTGAACCAAACACCAGTTAGAAAGAGAGAGAATGAAAGAAAAGAAAAAGAATGAGAGAATGAAAGAAAAGAAAGAGAAAAGAATAGGAATTTATGTCTGGAATGGAGGTGCCAAGCTTCAGCCACCCCACACCTGAGTCTCCTACCTCTCAGGTAGCCTCACCCTGCTATTAAATCATTTATTATTATAATAATACCTTGATTCTCAGTGATGCCTTTAATCTAAGATCTCCAAGTATCCTAACAAATACAGATTAATTCATCTTCACAGCACCCCCACTGAGATGGGAGAAATGAAGGTGTTCTCCCCATTTTATGGGTGAGAAAAACAAAACAACCCCAAGTTCTGATGACTCACTGTGGAGCTCAGCGCAGTTTCTCATCTTTCCCCTCCTCCTTCCTGGCTCTTCCAACACTTGCATGAAAATTTCAAATCCCAGAGACAAAGGCCATTGAGTTTTCACAATAAAGGACATTTCCAAACTGTCATTTCAGCTGCTCTATTGTGGCAGACCTCAGGAGAGGGAGGGGATGTAAACACAGCAAGAGCCCTCCCTGCCCCCGCTCCTGGGGCTCTGTTTTCTGACTGTTAAGAAAGAGCTTGGCTGACAGAGATGGAGGAATGAAACCCCAAACATGGAAGAAATCCTCAGTAGTGACCCTAAAACCCTCCTAATCTCTCAAGTCGCATGGCCTCCAGAGTTCCAAGTTGAATTGCAGCAATGTTTCCTAGTGTTGGCTGGAGATGAGATGCAGTTCAGTGGTAGAGAGCTTGCATAGCACACACAATGCCTTAGGTTTGATTCAAAGCATTACAGCAGGAGCAGGAGGAGGGAGGAGAGGAGAGTAGGAGGAAGAGGAGAATGAGCCACATCCAACAAGAAAGAGAGGGGGGAAAGAAAAACCTAGACCCCATCAAACGTTAAAACATGAAGCCCTGGGTTGGATTCCTCAGCACCACATATATAGAAAAAGCCAGAAGTGGCACTGTGGCTCAAGTGGTAGAGTGCTAGCCTTGAGCAAAAAGAAGCCAGAGACAGTGCTCAGGCCCTGAGTTCAAGGCCCAGGAACAGCAAAAAAAAAAATACAAATCATAGTGAAAAGCCAATCCAAAAAATGGAAGTAAGTAGGGAGACAGATCTGGAAAAGATATATCTGAAAGGAACTTACTGACAAAAAAAAAAAAAAAAAGAGTTTCTAGAACTCCATAATAAAGACAAATTCAAATTTAAATAGGCTAAGGCTCTGATAGACATTTCCCCCAAAAAGATACACATATGGCCAATAAACATAAAAACAAATATCCCATTTCATTGGCCCTCAGGGAAATGAAAATAAGAAGCACAATGAAATATTGCTTCCAGTAGAATGGCTATGATCAAATGCCAGGCTGGTGGTGCATACCTATAATCCCAGTACTGGGGAAGTAGAGGCTAAGGAGTCAAGTTTAAAGCCAGTGTGGGTTATGCAGTGAGAGCTTGTTTCAAAAAAATGTATAAATATATATATTTATAAAATGTTGGAAAGGACATAAAGAAATTAGAACCCGGCGCTGCTGGAAATGTAAAATGGAATAGCTGCTTTGGAACAGTCTGGCAATTTTTCAAAAAGTTAAACAGACTTGTTTTAGAACCCTACAATTCATATCTCCAGGAAATATGAAAACACCTGTCAAGCTGTCTACTCAGATGTTCATAGCAGCATTATTCATTTAAATAACCCAAAGTAGGAACAACCCAAATGTCTATCAACAGATGAATGAATAAACAAAAGGTGGTTGGATCACGATTTGAAGCCAGCCCAGGCAAGAAAGTCCATATGACTCTTATCTCCAATTGATCACCAAAAAAAAACAAACCCAGAGTGGTTCAAGTAATAGAGTGCTAGCCTTGAGCAGAAAAGCTCAGGGATAACATCCAGGACTTGAGTTCAAAGCCCCAGGACTGGCACTAACCCCCTCCCTCCTCCCATAAAAACAGTTATCAATTCTTGGATGACCTTGAAAACACATACTAAACAGAAGAAGCTAGTTATAAGACACAGAATAGTATATGAGTACATTTATATGAATGTCCAGGATAACTCAGAAGGAAAGTAGATTGGTGTTGGCTTGGGGAGGGGCTGGGGTGAGGGTTGGAGAGAAGGGGGAATAGCAGCGAACAAGTTCAGGGCTATAGTACAATGCAGATACAAATGTTCTAAAGTGTTATGATGACTACTCTACTCTGAATGGGCTAAAAACTATTGAATTGGTTTTTCTGGTATTGAGCATTACACAAGGCAGTGCTAAGTCTATACTACCTGAATTGTAAATGTTTCTCTCAATTTTAATTTGTATATTTATATTTTGGGGGACAAGATCTCCCTACCTAGGCCATTCTGAAATTCCTGGATTTAAACAATCTTCCTGCCTCTGCTTCCCTAGGACCACAGGAGTGCCCCAGCATGCCTGGATGATTTGTACCTTTATTCTTTCTTCCTTTCTACGTAGCAGACACCAGACCCTGCATTCAAACACCAACACCACCAAAAAGAAAAGAAAAGAAAATACGTAAGAGCCATTTGCCTAAGCCAGAGTTACCTGTAAACAGAATGTGACAGAATCTTATGACCCTCTGTGAGCTGAACCCCATTCCTCACATTTCAGTAGAGCATACTAAGAAGAGAGTCATTGTAAAGCAGCCTTAGAATGCTCAGTGATTCAAAGCCTTGTGGCTAGCCCCAGGCTTCCAGAAGACCCAAGTAAAAAAGGAAGATTTGTAACTAACTCTCAGAAAGTCATGACCTCTAAAGGAAGAAGGTCCTCTTCTCGAAGAAGTTTATTAATAGCTTCATCCGGACTTAAGCGTCAGAGACCTGACATCAGAACAGAGGAATAAACTGTGGAGGCAAGGAGAAGACTGCTTCTCTCCTCCTCCACGTTCAGCTGGAGCTGCTGCCATGGAAGGCACCCCTGGAGGAAATGAGCTGTTTGTTTGCGTTTGTGTCTGCAACCCAGCATTTGCCAATCACTTGTGGTTTTTCAAGAACCCAGGAGCCCCATGTGAACCATTTCTGAAGATCACTTATGTTCACCTTCCTTATCAGTAGATAAAGGTGCCTCACCAGCACTTACAACACCTGAGACAGGGAGTTGGCATGGAAACCTCAGCCTTTCATGTCCTGGGATTGCTTTACACACATGCTGGCTGCTCCTTCCTTCCCTGACTGCTGGCCGTGGACTATTTCTATACCTGCATCTCCATATATAGGTAATCTTTACCCTGCTTTGTGCTGAAGTAAAAGATTTTACTGGGTAGGCATAGAAAGTACTAGGTGAAATGGTGGTTTGATCTCTTTGGGAACTTCATGGATCAGTATTAATATGGCCAGACTTTCTCTGGTGGAGGTTTTCAGAGCTGGGTGTTCATAAGAATCACTGGGAAGTTTCTGACTCAGGACTCATTTTATTGCCCTGGAGGTGAAAAGGTTTCCTAGGGTTTGAACTCAGGACTTCATGCTTGCTGAGCAAGCTTTTGTTGGGCTAGCCTCAGACTTGGATCTTCCCATCTCTACCTCCTGAGGATTACAGGTGTGAAATACCTGGCCTGCTTGGTCCATAGTTTACATTCTTTTTGCTGGTCCTGGAGCTTGAACTCTGGGCCTAGATGCTGTCACTGGGCTCCTTTTGCTCAAGGCTAGCTGTCTACCACTTGAGCCACAGAACCACTTCCAGCTTTTACTGTGATTAATTAGAGATTAAAAACATCTCACAGGGCTGGGGATATAGCCTAGTGGCAAGAGTGCCTGCCTCGGATACACGAGGCCCTAGGTTCGATTCCCCAGCACCACATATACAGAAAACGGCCAGAAGCGGCGCTGTGGCTCAAGTGGCAGAGTGCTAGCCTTGAGCGGGAAGAAGCCAGGGACAGTGCTTAGGCCCTGAGTCCAAGGCCCAGGACTGGCCAAAAAAAAAAAAAAAAAAAAAAAAAAAAACATCTCACAGACTTTACGGCCTGGGATGGCTTTGAATTGTGATCCTCAGATCTCAGCCTCCTGAATAGCTAGGATTAAGGGTGTGAGCCTCCAGTGCCAGGCTAGATATTGCCCTCTTAATAGGCATGTGATCCAGATACAAAGAGATTGATCAGCTGGGCATTGGTGGCTCACACCTACAATCCTAGCTACTCAGGAGAATGAAATCTGAGGATCCCTGTTCGAAGCCAGCGCAGGCAGAAAAGTCTATGAGACTCTTATCTCTAATTAGCCACTAGAAAACCAGAAGTGGAGCTGTGGCTCACCGAGTAAGGAGCCTAGAGAGAGCCCCCAGTCCCTGAGTTCAAACCTATGACCACCACTAACAACAACAACAAAAAAGATGGATCCATTTCCCATAGTGTCTTTTCCAGAAATACAGAAGTTTCAAAAGAAAAAAAAAACCCTCATATTTCCTCTCAGGTTCAAAAGATACAAGGGCACTGCCTGTGAGGCCTCTGGATGTTGGAATAAGTTAGGTTATTATATTTAATTAGATGGAAGCTTCTACCTTAATCCATACAAAATGCTTCATCTTCAACACCAACTTGGTGACACGCAGGGCAGGGCACATCTTCCAAGTACTACACTGTAACCCTCGGAAAACAAATTTAATGAGAGCTTAATTAGCAGGTAATTGCCCAGTTGCTTACAGATGAAGCTGTTCTCCCTCACTGTAATTGTGATGGTGGTTGTTTTCCTCTTGGGCAAAGGCCTGTGGGTTCCCAGCCCTGACTACTGCCTTTCCAAAGAGGACGGGGCAGCTGAACCTAGGAACCCAAGAGCCACTGTTCTGCATACCCTTTCCCAGGGTTCTGTGTCAGACCGTATGGGAAATATGGATTAATAGCTATTCAAGGGCATTTGGGACCCAGTCCATAGTTTTCTGTCAACAACAACTTCTCCAGAAGAAATGAGGAATTGGCCCAAGGACAGGGCTAATTCTTTCATTTGAACAGTGACAGGGTCCCATCCTCTTCAAAATCTCCAGTTCTGAGAAGGGTATGATAGTTCTCTCCAGGAATCCCTGAAGGATAAGGTAGGAAGATCTCAAGTTCAAGAAAAGACTGTGCTCATCATAAAGCCATGTCTGAAAAATGTCAAAACAATAAAATTCCTATTCCTTCACTCACAGTTCTTTGTGGAAGTCACCCTGTCCCATTCTCTTTGCCACTCCTCCATACCAGCTATTTTCTTCTTGTATCTTTCATCTTCTCTCATTCTTGAATTCTACCATCTTAAAAAAATGTTGGCTTTTTTTTTTTAAGTCAGTGACTCATGTCTGTAATCCTATCTACTCAGGAGGCTCAAATCTGAGGATCTATTCAAAGCCAGCTGAGGCAGAAAAGTCCATAAAACTCTTATCCTCCATTAACTAGCAAAATGCCCTAAGTAGAGCTTGTGGCCCAAATACTAGAATTCTAACTTTGAATTAAAAAACAACAAAAAACTAAAAACTAAAGGAGAGCACAAGGCCCTTAGTTCAAGCCCCAGTATTAGCACCAAGAAAATAAAAACAAAACCCCCAAACCTGGATCTCTCTTCTGGCTCGTAGCAGTCATCTTTTGCCTACAGACTTATGTAGGAAGAAAAGCCTGACTTCATAACTGCTCATTCTGTGATCCAAATGCCCTAATCTCCGGTATGTGGCTGTCAGAGGCCTGCTAGGGAGATTCAAGGGTAACACTGTGTCAGGAACTAAGTACCTCATAGGCATTCTCATTCCACCATCACCACAGTCCTCTGAGGCAGGTAATGGTTCTTTCCTACTTTACAGAAGAAACCATCAAGTTCCAGAGACATCAAGTCACATGGCCTAAGCTATGTGGTCCTTAAAGATAAAGACAAGACCCAAACCCAGACCCCTCTGTAGGCTAACCCCCTGCCCTTCACCAATACTATCCTACCACCAAAATACCCCTTCCCAACTCCCAAAGAGCCCCATTGCCAGAGAAAGCTGGAGCAATGTCAACAATTTAAACCTAAGAAAAGAGATGCTTCCTTCTGTTCTTCCCAGCCATTGGGTTTTAAGTTACCTTAAAATACACCAGAAAGAGCCAGGTGCCTGTGGCTCACACCTGTAATCCTAGCTACTCAAGAAGCTAAGATCTGAGAATGAATGTTTGAAGTCAGCCTGAGCAGGAAAGTCCATGAGCTCTTACCTCCAATTAACCACCAGGAAGCTAAGGAACAACTCCCAGGCCCTGAGTTCCAGCCCTAGTACTGGCACAAAAATTTTAAAAATTTGAAGAAAAAAAAAGTTCACCAGAAAGTCTATTATACTTGCCAGTGAGTAACATACTTGTTCCAAGGACTGGTAAATGAGTGACAGAGAGAGAAGGAAGAACGTGTTCTGGGTCATAAAGCTGATGGGGGGGGGAAGCAAAAAAGTCTCTAAACATGTGTGCTAGATGGCTATAAAAGGTGAAGAAGGGCTTGTGTCTGGCAACCAGGCTTTTAAACCCTAATCACAGCTCTGCTGCCCCGTGGTCCTGCTGCTAGAACCCAGAGAACATTCTGTCCTACCCTTCTGGGGAGTAAAACTAAGGGTTACAAAGAGCTGTGGATGGACTTGGTCCTCTGCCAGACACTGAAGACTCCTACAGACCCAGAGGGGCCAGGGGTCTCAGAAGTACCTTCAAACCCTTCCTCAGCCCCAGCTACCTGGTTAAGCCATCTCTCCTCGCAGAGGACCTTGATGTCCCTATGATGACAAGAGCTTCCCGCTCCTTCTCCCCAGACTTTCTGTGGCCTAGTAGAAAGGCATGCAGGGCTTAGCCAGCTCTGTGAAAGTATGCTAGTAAAGAACACAGACTTTGGCCAGGTGCCACTGGCTCTAATCCATGCTACCCAAGAGGCTGAGATCTGAGGATTACGGTTCAAAGAGAGCCCAGGCAGGAAAATCTCTGAGACTCACATCTCCAATTAACCACCAGAAAACTGCAAATGGTGCTGTGGCTCAAAGTGGTAGAGTGCTAGCCTTGAGAGAAAAAGTTCAGGGACAGTGCCCAGGCCTTGAGTTCAGGCCCAAGACTAACAAAAAAGACAAAAGAACACAGACTTTGGAGTCAACAAGTGTGTGTGTGTGTGTGTGTGTGTTGCTCAAGTTGATTCAAAATCTGTTAGACACCACCACCTTTGATTTTATTTATTTTTTTTCTGTACCTAGGGTTTGAACTCTGGGTCCAGGTGCTGTCCTTGAGCTTTTGTACTCAAAGCTAGCACCCTACCTCTTGAGCTACAGCTCCTCCCCAGCTCTTTTAGTTGTTTTAGTGGAAATAAGAGTCTAATGGCCTTTCCTGCCAAAGGCTGGCTTCCAACGGAGATCCTCAGATCTCACCCTCCTGAGTAGCTAGGATTACAGGCACTAGCCACCAGTGTCTCACAAAATTGCTTGGGCTGGCCTTGAACCTGGAATCTGACTTGAACCTGACTTTGACTCAGCTCCAGAGTAACAGAGATTGCAGGCACAAGCACCTTACCCAGCTTAGCTCTGCTTCTTAGGCAATCCTCTTGACCTCTGGGCTCCTCAATTTGAAATGAGAAAATATTTGTAAGGTATGTAGCACAGTTCTGAGCTCTGAGTTAGCTAATAATGTGATTTTCTTTTCAATTTCTAAGTGAAGGCTCCCAAGCCCCACCTCAGTATCCTAGTTCCTCTAATTCATATCAAGAAGCCTAGATGTTAACTAACATAACTATTCTTTCTCTGTGTCATTTTTTAGACATATATTCCTCCAAGAATGAGTTAATATATCAGTAAAGTGCTTAGCTTGTGCCTAGGTTATAGGAAATTCATAATACTTTTCTGTTGCTGTTTTTTCATCTTTGAACCACAATGCTCAGATCTCAGATCTCAGATCTCTGAGTAGCTAGGATTACAGGTGTAAGCTACCAGTGCCCAGCTAAATGTGGGGCTTTTTCAAGATAAGGCAGGATGCTTGGGAAATAGCTGGATACCATGCAGACTCAGATCTGGTGAAAAATGCTGCCCCAGCAATGTTAAAATGGATCTAGAATCTGGGCTCATGCCTGTAATCCTAGCTATTCAGGAGAGTGACATCTGAGGGCTGCTGTTCAAAGCCAGCCTGAGCAGAAAAGGTCATGAGACTCTTATTTCCAATTAACCACCAGAAAACCAGAAATGGAGCTGTGGCTGAAAGTGGTAGAAAGCTAGCCTTGAGCAAAAGAGTTCAGGGACAGAGTCCAAGCCCCAAGTTCAAACCCCATGACTAACAAAAAAAGGAGCTGGGGGATTCAGAATGAAGAGGGTGAGTGGAGCTGAGGACACAGTTCCTCCAACAGGGGAGAGCCAGCTTTGCCCCCACCTTCCCAAAGAGCTGAGTCAGATACATACCCTCCCCCTCCCAGTCTTCCTGTTCTTTCTCTTCCTCCATCCTCACTCTCTGATATAAAAGAGTCCTTTGGTGAAAAGCCAGACATCCTTACTCTAGGAATGCAGCCATTTCCATCAGGCACTTGAATGGAGTGCTTGTCTCTCATCTAAAGAGAGCTGCATACAAACTCTTGCACACTGTGACACCCAGCCACTTTCTACCTTGAAGTCATGATTCCAACCCCCAAACATTCAGTGAGGTATGCTATCTACCAGGCATTGCACTGATTCCTCTCTGAGACCCAAAAGCAACACACCCTGTCTTTGATATTGACCCTGTGGATTTTACTGTGAGCAGCAAAATCTTTAAAGGGCCACTCTAAACAATGGAAGCAGAGGTCTTTCATAACTGCTACTGGAAGGCAGAGTTTGGAGAGTTCACTGCTGGGGTGGTCAGGGAAGGCTAAGGAAGCAGAGAGCTCTAGACAGTCTTAAGAGATGGGGAAGATCTGAGAAGCTGAAGAGGATAGGAAATACCAAGAGCAGAAGACAGCATCAGGAAGGCAATCCTGTGATCTAGATGGGTGTCTGGAGCCCGACGCCAAAGGCTTACACCTTTAATCCTTACTTCTTAGGAGGCTAAGATCTGAGGATTGCGGTTCAAAGCCAGCCCTGGCAGGAAAGCCCATGAGATTCTTATCTCCAATTAACCACCAGAAAACCAGAAGTGGCACTGTGGCTCAAGTTGCAGAGCATAAGCCTTGAAATGACCTGCTCAGGGACAGCATCCAGGCCCAGAGTTCAAGCCCCATAACTGACAAAAAAAAAAAAAAAAAAAGATTGGTGTCTGGAGCTGGATGTAATCCAGCACTGTAATCCTAGCACTCAGGAGGCTGAGGCAGGAGGATCATGAGCTCAAGACCACACTCAGCTACATAGTGAAAGCCTGTCTCAAAAAAAAAAAAAGTTGGGCTGGGGATATGGCCTAGTGGCAAGAGTGCTTGCCTCCTATACATGAAGCCCTGGGTTCGATTCCTCAGCACCACATATATAGAAAAGGGCCAGAAGTGGCACTGTGGCTCAAATGGCAGAGCGCTAGCCTTGAGCAAGAAGAAGCCAGGGACAGTGCTCAGGCCCTGAGTCCAAGCCCCAGGAATGGCAAAAAAAAAAAAAAAAAAAAAGTTGCATGCCAGTGTCACATCTGCAATCCTATCTACCTGAGAGCCTAAGAATGGGAGGACCAAAGATTGAGGGCAGCCCAGGCAGGAAAGCTCATAAGATCCCTTCTCAACTCATTGCTGGGTGAGGCTAAGGTGAAAATATGTAGGCACCAGACCAGTTTGGGGAAGAAAAGCCTGCAAGACCCCATTAAACTACGTCCAATAAACTACCAGAGAGCTGGAAATAGAACTGTGGCTCAAGTGGTACAGAGCTAGCCTTGAGCACAAGAGCTCAGGGATAATACCCAGTCCTGAGTTCAGTCCCCAGGACTGGAACACACACACACACACACACGTACATGCACACACATGCACACACTGAAGATATGACTTATGATAGTGCACCAGCCGATCAGCAAGCATGAAACTTTGAGTTCAAACCCCAGTATCTCTAAAAAGAAAACAGAAAAGATCGGTGTCTGGTTCACTTGTTATTTCAATCTGGCCATTCTTTGCAGGTGCTTTGGCAAGGACCTGACTGGTCTTCAAGCAGGGACTTCCTCTCTCTGACCCCAAGTTTCTTAGCCTAATGACTCTGTACTAGAATCCATTTGGTTGCAAGTAACAGCGATAGAACCTCCATTGTGTTATAAATGGAGACACCTTAGCAAAGAACTAGGGCAGAGCTAATGCAAGGGGCTCCAAGAATATTGCAAGGCTCTCTCTTCTCTCCCCTTTCCTACTCCACTGAGATTGCTGTACAGACTGGCTCTTCTGGGAGACAAGGAAGATATCTGCTGTCTGTACGGTCCTCCCGAAGATATCTGCTGGCTGTACAGGCCTCCCGTCGGGAGGGCTCCATGCAGACTTAAACTGGTGGGGGGGGGGGCATCTGCATGGAGCCCCCCCCACTCCAGGGTGGGGGGAGGACCTTACACTGACAAGCTTACTCTCATGCTGTGTAAGCTAAGAAAGTTTCTCTCTGGTCTCTTATTATAGTGTCCACTCCTCCGTGTGTGTGTGTGTGTGTGTGTGTGTGTGTGTGTGTGTGTGTGTGTGTGTGTGTGTGTGTGTGTGTGTGTGTGTCCTGGTACTGAAGCTTGAACTCAGGTTCTGGGCACTGTCCCTTAGCTTTTTTGCTCAAGATTGAGCAAACAAAAAGATTGAGCCACAAAAGATCCAAAACGGATCCACTTGGATCCAAAAGGTGAACAGCATAACCTCAAGGATATAAAAGAAGATAGAGGCTTTGTTGCATCGTTCTGGAACCTAATCCTATTACAAGACTTCCCAGACAGACACTGGTCTCTGCTTCCTTCCAATCCCAATGACCAAACTTTGATCAGGGAGACACTGAATTGCAAGAAAAGCCCATGTCTAGACCCTAGCTACTTTCCTGGAGCACTTCAGAAGAGGAAGCCCCTGGGTCAGCATCCAAAGAGATGTAGTGCTCAGGAAAGGATAAGGTGGGGGTTAGGCTGGCACCCCACTTCCCTGCCCATGCAAGATTCATGGAATGGATTTGCTAATGAGCACATGAGTAGAGCAGGATTGCTGCTGGTGGCTAGCACTTGCTTACAGGAATTGGGTGACCTCTGAAGTCAGAAAGAACAAGATTTCAGAGCCTCGGGCTAGTCTGGACTCCTTTATTGAATGCGGACTGAAAACATTTTCCAACCTGCTTATTCTCTGCTTTTGAATTCGCAATCAGCAGTGAGCTCTGGAGCCCCGGGACTGAGGGAGTAGCAGCTTGCCGTCATTCTAGACAAGAATCATAGAGGAAAAAGCGAGAAGCATGGGGCAGCAATATCCAAAGACGTTTCTGTGATAGTAGCCACACGTGGCTACTTAGCACATAAAATACAACCAGTGCAACTAATAATTGGATTGTTCATTTTAATTCATTGATGTTAATAGCCACATTCAGCTAGACACTGGATATTAGTCATTGAGCCTCCAGGAGCATTCTTCCAGGGCTTGGAAGAAAAAAAAACAGTGGGATAAATTGGAACAGTATATCCTATTCAGTAATCCTCTTCAGGAAAGGCAGATGGCATAGAATGGGAAACGAGGAAGACCTCTGGTGTCAGCCTTCTTCCTACCCATTGACACAGCTGCCTGAACTCTGCTGTCACCCAACTCTGAGGGTCACTGCCTGGAAAAAAGGACTTTTCCAAAAGTCATCTGAGGCTACCAGGTGGCCACAAAGCCACAATCCGGTAAGGAAGGAAATCACTTCCATGCCTTCCGACAGCCCCATGGAGAATACTCCCTTCCAGATCCCATATTCTTCCCTGACTATGGAAAATATCTCGCCCTGTCCTTGCAGACCCCAGCTCACCTGTCCATTCATGGCCAGGTCCCGACAGGATGTCAGTTCTACATGTGTTGACTTCATACCTCCCAGATCATCAGAGGGCAAGTGGAACTCAGAATCATTTCCTGTCCAAGAACAAGCTGTCACCTTGCACAGTGGGAAATCATCCAAGTCAGACAGCCCCAGTCGTGCTGGGCTCCACCCATAGCCTGCAGCCTCCTAAGAGATCTGCTCTAGCAGGAGAAGCTAAAGGACCAGTGGATGGGTTTTAATCACCCAGAAGAGTCCACATCAGGAGCCCTACAAATCAGCAGCACAGCAGAGTCCCAAGGGAGAGGAGAAAAGTGAGCCTGTGGGAAAGAAAGTACGATGATGATTTACATTACACTCTGATCCCAGGTGCTCACAGTCTTCAGAAACCACACAGGGAAACTGGGTTGTGAAGTGCAGGGCTGAGAGCACCTGATAGTGGGAAATACTGCAGAGCCCATAGATCACAAAGAGGGTGAAACCAACTTACTTACTTTCTGTGTACCTTCACCCTACCCCATGGCTCTGATCTCAAGCTTTCTTCAGTTCACAGGGCCCACCATCCCAAGATGCTGGACTTGGATGATTCCCTAGCTTTCAGGAAGGTGGAGCTAGGCCCAGCATTCATGTCCCAGTCCTGGAGGTACTTGCATAAGCTCTGAATAGTCTCTGAGCATTATTTCTGCATCTTTGGGGGCGGGAGAGAGTGGCGGATATCCTTTTCATTTCTTATTTTTTAGATTTTTTTTTTAAACCAAGATCTCACTCTGTTGTCCAGGCTGGCCTCAAACTCCCAATTTTCCTGCCTTATTCTTTTGGATGCTGAGATTAGAAGTGTGTCTCACCATGCCCAGCTTGAGTGTTCATTTTAAAAAGAAAATTAGGCCTGGGACAGTGGTTCATGACTTTAATCTTAGCTATTTGGGAGGTACAGATCAGGAGGATTGCAGTTCCAAGGTAACCCTCATTTCAACCAACTAAAAGGTAGATGTAATGACATGCACCTGCCATGCACCCACCCAAGCATAAATAGGATGTCACACTTTAGGTCAGCCTAGGCAAAAAGCAAGAACCTATCTCAAAAATAACCAAAGCAAATAGGGCCTAGCAAGCACTAAGTTCAAATCCTAGTACCACCACCAAAAAAAAGCTGGCATGCCCATATGCCTTGCAACATAATTCACAATAGCCCAGAGGTAGAAACAGCTCAAACAAACATCCACTCTTTTTTTCCCATTTCAGATAAAATATGAATATGAATATATATATGTATATATATATATATTCAGGCTCGAGTTCAAGCCCCAACACACACACACACACACATTCAATGGACTATTTCTGTTAAAAGGAAGAAACGCTTGTCACTACTACAATGTGGATGGGCCCCGGGAAAGTTATGTTAAGTGAAATAAGCCAGTCACAAAAGATAAATTTCACCTATATGAGGTATCATGCTTAGACATTTTGATACAGAAAATAGAGTTGTGGTTTCTCACAGCTGAGGGGAGCAGAGGGGGGAACTACAATTTGGCATTTCATGGGTACAAAGTTTCAGTTTTAAAATTTCTGGATTGTTACACAACAATGTGACACTATTGAACTGTACATTTCAGTATGGTTAAGATAGACAAGTTTTGCCGCACCAAAATAGCTCAGTTGGGAGAGCGTTAGACTGAAGATAGACAAGTTTAAAAAAGATAGACAAGGGCTGGGGATATAGCCTAGTGGCAAGAGTGCCTGCCTCGGATACACGAGGCCCTAGGTTCGATTCCCCAGCACCACATATACAGAAAACGGCCAGAAGCGGCGCTGTGGCTCAAGTGGCAGAGTGCTAGCCTTGAGCAGGAAGAAGCCAGGGACAGTGCTCAGGCCCTAAGTCCAAGGCCCAGGACTGGCCAAAAAAAAAAAAAAAGATAGACAAGTTTATGCTACATATTATCACAATTTACATTTTGTAATAAAAAGTAATTAGGGGCTGGGGGTATAGCCTAGTGGCAAGAGTGCCTGCCTCGGATACACAAGGCCCTAGGTTCGATTCCCCAGCACCACATATACAGAAAACGGCCAGAAGCGGTGCTGTGGCTCAAGTGGCAGAGTGCTAGCCTTGAGCGGGAAGAAGCCAGGGACAGTGCTCAGGCCCTGAGTCCAAGGCCCAGGACTGGCAAAAAAAAAAAAAAAAAAAAGTAATTAGGCCGTGTGTGTGTGTGTGTGTGTGTGTGTGTGTGTGTGTGTGTGTCAGTATTGGGGCTTGAACTTGGGCCTGAGTGCTTTCCCTGGTGCTTTACCACTTGAGCCACAATTTTTCTTCCAGCTTTTTGATAGTCAGTTGGAGAAAAGAGCCTCCAGGATTTACCTAGTTTTAAACCTTAATTCTCAGATCCCTTCTTCTTCTTCTTCTTCTTCTTCTTCTTCTTCTTCTTCTTCTTCTTCTTCTTCTTCTTCTTCTTCTTCTTCTTCTTCTTCTTCTCCTTCTTCTCCTTCTTTTCTTCTTCTTCTCTCCTCCCCCTCCCCTCCCCCTCCCCCTCCCCCTTCCCCTCCCCTCCCCTCCCCCTCCCCCTTCCCCTCCCCTTCCTTCTCCTCCTCCTCCTCCTCTTCTCCTCTTCCTAGTCTTCTTTCTTTTTTGTTGTGGGGCTTGAACTCAGGACCTGGGCACTGTCCCTGAGCTTTTCTGCTCAAGGCTAGCACTCTACCACTTTGAGCCACAGTTTGACTTCTGATTTTCTGGTGATTAATTGAGGATAAGAATTTCACAGACTTGGGGGCTGGGAATATGGCCTAGTGGCAAGAGTGCTTGCCTCGTATACATGAGGCCCTGGGTTTGATTCCTCAGCACCACATATACAGAAAATGGCCAGAAGTGGCGCTGTGGCTCAAGTGGCAGAGTGCTAGCCTTGAGCAAAAAAGAAGCCAGGGACAGTGCTCAGGCCATGAGTTCACGGCCTAGGACTGGCCAAAAAAAAAAAAAAAAAGAAAAAAGAAAAAAAGAATTTCACAGACTTTCCTGTCCTGGCTGGCTTTGAACTGGGGTCCTCAGATCTCAGCCTGCTGATTAGACAGGATTATAGGCATGAGCCACCAGTTCCCAGCTATCACTCCTTGAGTAACTAGGATTATGGGTGTGAGCCACTGATGTCTGGCCAAATTAAGCTTTTTATGTGTTCTTCCTTCTATCACTCACTGTCATTATGAAAAATGTGAAAGCTTAGGAAAGTGTTTCTTGTAAGTTTCCTGAAAGCAAAACTTGCCTGTAATTTAAACATACTGTCAGGGGAATTATAGAAAGACCCAGCAGTTCTTTATCCCACTTGGGTCTTCCTCTTTGCACACAGTTTTTGTATTGCTCTGCTTTTTATGTAATCATGAAAATCGTTTTGGTGTTAGTTTTATTTACTAACTTCAGGTATCTGTGAACCTCTATATCTATCCTGCCTAAGAAAGATGAAGATTTAGATTCAATTTCCACTTTTGTCCCAATCCTCTTATGTCTAGTAATTATAATGCACAGTTCTTCTATTTGTTATGTTGGTAACTGTAATCAGTGTGCTTACAGCCCTCTTTGGTCTCAATTGGGCCCATTTTCTTTTCTTTTTGTTTGTTTGTTTTGGTTTTGTTGCCAGTCCTGGGGCGTGGACTCAGGGCCTGAGCACTGTCCCTGGCTTCTTTTTGCTCAAGGCTAGCACTCTATCACTTGAGCCACAGTGCCACTTCCAGCTTTTTTCTATATATGTGGTGCTGAGGAATCGAACCCAGGGCTTCATGTATATGTGAGCACTTTACCACTAGGCCATATTCCCATCCCTGGGCCCATTTTCAATAGTCTTCTCCAGAGGCAAAACAAATTCAGTTGATCCCTGTCCACCTCTAACTTTTATCAATTGCATCTCAACATTTATATTGTTATAGCTGATAACACCTGACAATCTATTTTATTTTACAACAGATTGATTTTGGAAGTTGAAAACCAGTACACATGTTCATATAACTGTTCTCTGTGTGACCATACTACATTTCCCTCTGTATGGAGCCACTGCCCCCGTGGGCATGGCCTTTAAGGGTATTGATGATTATAGAAGCTCAGAGTTTCCCACAATTCAGCAAATCTTTAGCTTTCACAGATCCTTCACAGTTAAAACAATAAAATAGGGGTCAAATTAAGGACAATTCTGGGGGCTGGGGGGCTCACACCTATAATCCTAGATATTCAGGAGGCTGAGATCTGAGGATTATGGTTCAAAGTCAGCCTGCCAGACAATTCTGAGAGACTCATCTCCAATTAACCACCAAAAAGTCAAAAGTGGAGATATAGCTCAAATGATAAATCACCAACCTTGAGTGGAAAGTGAGAGAGTAAGGCCTTGAGTTTAAACTCCAGTACTGGCACAACACACACACACACACACACACACACACACACACACAGAGTGCAATATCATCCCAAATAACAAAAATTGTTACCAGTTCAGGAAGGTCCCTTGTGATCTACCCAAAGAAACCTCTGTCTTGTATGGCCTCTACAAGTAGCAATTATCTCCTTTGCTGTTAAGCAAAGCCCTCAAACATATACTCCAGGGAGGGCCACCACATTAAGTAGCAGATACCTTGATAAAACCCATTTTTATCAGATTGCTGCCTTCCGGAGCTTCAGGAAGAGTGAGCCTGCTCAGGTAAGTGTTTGGCACCTACCAGGTGGGGCCACTGGCTGCCTGAGGCCCAGAGGGAAGGCCTGACTTCCTGGCACTGCAAGCCAGCCCCAGCCCATGCCGGGAATAACAATGGTGGCCACTGAGCATTCAGTTGTACACCTTTCCCTCTCACTGGGGACAAGATAGCTTCTCCAAGCCCTGGAACATCAGAAGAAAGGCCTCAATTGCCACTGTGCTTCCAAGTGTTCCAGGGACAGAGGTAAAGGAGGTTGAAAGACAATCAGAGAAAATCCAGGTGCCAGTGGCTCATGCCTGGAATCTTAGCTACTTAGGAAGCTAAGATCTGAGGATCGAGGTTCGAAGCCAACAGAGCAGTAAAGTCTGTGAGACTTTTATCTTCAATAAACCAGCACAAAAGCCAGAAGTGGAGATGTGGCTCATGTGGTAGAGCACTAGTGTTGAGCGAAAGAGCTAATGGACAGCGTCCAAGCCCTGAGTTCAAACCTTAGTGTACACACACACACACACACACACACACACACACACACACACACACCACCTCCAACATGCATAAAGTTCAGATAAGAGGAAGAAAAGGGAAAAGAAGGCCACAGTGGAGAGGTCCAATCATGCCAGGCACGGTGCATACTTACTCATGAATATTTTTTATTTTTATTTAGTTATTTATTTGCCAGTCCTGGGCTTGGACTCAGGGCCTGAGCACTGTCCCTGGCTTCTTTTTGCTCAAGGCTAGCACTTCTGCCACTTGAGCCACAGCGCCCCTTCTGGCCATTTTCTATATATGTGGTGCTGGGGAATCGAACCCAGGGCTTCATGTATATGAGGCAAGCACTCTTGCCACTAAGCCATATTCCCAGCCCTTATGCATGAATATTTTAAACACCAGCCTCCAAAAGGCTTGAGAAAAGAGACATAGGACCAAGGCAAGGACCTACTGCTGGGGATGAGGCTGACAGACTTCAGGAGGAAAGGACGCCAGGCCCCAAGCATCACCATGCCCCTCCTACTCAGGCTCCCATTATGGCCTGGCTAAAGCCACGCCTTGTGGGGGATGTGCAGACCATAAACATCACAGCCAGTGGGGCCAGTCACCCGACTCGCAAGAATGCGCCTTTCTGCCCTGGTGGAGAGAGAGGGCATTCATTGTGTGTGCCTGCTGCGTCCTGTACCGTGGTGCACTTCACCCCTCAGAAAAGCCTGATTGTCTTGGCTACCTCTGTGGCCTGGGACTGCCGCCTGGTACGTCACAACAAACCTATAACAGGCCAAGGCACACCCATATGGGGGGTGGGGGTGGGGGAGGCTAGACACAGCCTCTAGGAGACCAGAGCTTTAGAGACCCTGAGCGGCTGAGAAGAAAAGGGACACAGGCTAGACTGGGAGCTTGGGGACAATGTAAATAAGTTAGAGCAGTGGAACCATATCCAAGGCCATTGGATAGAGCTCCATAAAACCCACATTCAGAACATCTGCTATAGGAGACTCAGGTGGTAAAGAACAGGTGGGTAGAGTCAGGAGTGCTTGGGTTCAAATCCCCAGAGGGATTGTTACTAGCAGAATAATTTAGAGCAAACTAGGAGATCAAGCATGGTTCACTCCATGTGACCAACCATAGGGAGGCTTGTGGGAATTAAATGAAGTCTTGTTGTTTCGCATGAAGCCAGACAGCAAAATGCTTAGTGGAGTTTGATACACTTGCTTAACAAAGTCAACAATGTGCCACATCTCTGATTTCTGTCCAAGAAGCCTGTTTTAGGAGGCCGTGCTGGGGACCTCTTTTCTTTAAGGCCTTAGTGAATTGCCGACAATTGCTCCAGGCAAATGACCCAGGTTCAAATTCTTTCTAGGGAAGGAAGGTCTGTAGGTTACAATTGGGAGTGGGTCACAAGGCAACACACCCAAGGCTCTGGTTTGCCTGTCTCTGCTTTGCCTCCCAGTGAATTCAAGTCCTGAGCCCCATCAGAGCCTCAGCCCAGCCCAGTTCTCAGAGAATAATCTTTCCTCTACCTCACGTCTGGAAAAGCCAACACCCTCATACCCCACCAGCAACCAAATGAATTTCCAAAAGTTCTGGGCAGCCAGGCCCAGCCTCCCCAGCTCATGGCTCAGGACCCTGCAGGAATTGGGAGGGAATGTGCCTGCTGGGCCTGTGCCAGTTCTGAGTGTGGCTGGGCTCAGGGCCTCTCCTTATCCCTCCCCCGCAGACACACAGGGCTTCATAGTCAGATTATGCCATGGAAACTTTGTGCATGGCCTGCCCTGTTCACATGGCCTCAGAAGAAAAAATAACAGTGCCTTCTCTCTCTCTGCCAAGGCCCACAGCCCTAGCAGTCTTCAGATGCGAAACAAGGCCCTGTAAAGATCTCAGTAGGGCTTGTTTGGGTGCCTGCAATCGGCTCCCCTTCCCCAGCCCCCAGCTGTCTCCCTCTTCTCAGAGCCCCCAGGGCTGGCAGGAGCGGGCTGCCTTATATGGTAGTTTCCTTCTGAGAACATTCTTACTTCCCCCTCTAATGTCTTTCCTGGTCCTGGGAGCCCCACTTTGAGCCTGTCCAGCCTCGCCCCTCCCTATGGTGAGATCAGTGTATGTACAGCATGAGTCTGCCACCTCTTTCTACTACATTGTATTCAGTGTAACCACTAGCCACAGGAGGCCGTTTAAATTTAAGTGTTACTGAATTAAAATTACTTTTTTCTTTCTTTTTTTTTTTGTGGGGGGAGGTGGGCGTGCTGTTCTTCAGGTTTGAACTCTGGGCCTGGGCACTGATGAAAAAAAAAGAAGAAGAAATTGAACTGGGTGCTGGTGGCTCATTCCTATAATCCTAGCTACTTGGGAGATCTTAATCTGAGAATTGTGTTTCAAAGCCAGCCGGGCCAGGAAAGTCCATAAGACTCTTATTTCCAATTAATCACCAAAAAGCTGGAAATGGAGCTATTGCTCAAGTGGTAACGTGCCACCTAGAACAAAGAAACTAAGGAATAGCACCCAGGCCCTGAGTTCACCCCAATACACACACACACACACACACACACACAGAGAGAGAGAGAGAGAGAGAGAGAGAGAGAGAGAGAGAGAGAGAGAGAGAGAGAGAGAGAGAGAGAGAGAAAACACTTTTATTGCCTGGAGAAGACCCCCTTCTTGTATCCTCTTACCCCGCAATTACCAGGCATTGGTCTGGAGGCAGACAGCAGGCAGCCTCCACTGTCCTGCAAGTGTGAGCATGTGCTTCTTGAGGCCAGAGAACAGGTGTGATCCCTGTGGTTCTGCCCTGCCCACACCTTGTGAGGTGCCTGCAATAGAGCTGGCGCTCCCCTGAACATTACTGGCTTTGATGTTGTTCCAGGGATTGTCCGGTTGACATGAGAGGAGTCCAGATCCTGGGCAGAAGGAGGAGGGAGCTGGAACCTTTGCAAGGTCCATGAGGAAGTAGAACCTGGAGAAGCCTGGGCTAGGTAGGGTAGCAACGGACAATTATGCAGTGAGGAACCTGGAACACAAACTTCTAACCCCAGAAAGTATGGTCATGGTGTGGCCAGTGGGGGAAGCATCAAATTCTCTATTCCAGCAGGGTCTGGAGGACCCCTATCTGGAAGCTGTAGGCTGCTACGGCTTCAGTAAAGCAAGATGGAGCCTGGATGAATTCTGAGTCTTTTCTGCATCTGGGATCCTGGGCCTGGAATTGCTATTGGCTAAAGGAGGCCTTTGGCCTCCTAAGAAACACACAAACAGAACCTGCAGGTCTTTGCTGCATTTATGTCCAGCTTAGCAGCAGAATTCTGGCTCCTTTTCTTCTAGATTCAGAACCTGGCTGCCACCCTCCACTTGCTTTAGGGCTGGGACCTCTGAGACCCTGGGTATGTATCCGACCGGGAAGGTGACTAGGATTGGCATGCAGAACTGTGAGTCTAGCAGGTGAGCTGAGACTAATAAACTCAGAGACTTAGCAGGTCCAAACAGGCCTCAGGGAGGTTTCAAGAGCCAGGGTCCAGGCCAACAAAGTTCTTGGAACTGAGCCAGGCAGGAGACCATGCTTCTGTGCACCTGGGCTGGGCTTGGACTCATCATTCCCAAGATATTGAGCATGGAGGTGGAGGAACAGGCTCTACTGACAGGATCAAGGGGAGTAGATGGCTGCTGCTTCCAGTGGCCAAGACAAAGAGACAAGTTCTTAGAGAAAAAGTAAGGGCTGAGCTTCTCTAGATTGATCAGAAGTTGGTTGCTAGGTGGCTATGCTGGAAGTCACAAAACTGGGCTCCCTCTGGAAGTGGAGGGAGAAAAGAACTCCCACCTGTGAGTGCTGGCCTCAGGCTCAGTATAATCACTGCTTTACATTTAAGGGATGCTTATACTAGGTGATACTAAGTGTGGAGACAGAGACACAGAGAAAGTCAGTCATCTGAGGTCACACACTGTGCTCACAGGAGCACAAGAATTCTCACCCAGGCTATCTGACTCCTGGACCAGGTTTACCTCTCTGCTGGCTGCTCCCCGTGTATCTGCTTTTATCTTCATGACAACCAGGGAGAGTAGTGTGAAAAAGAGTAGTAATGAAAACCTCCTCCTCCTCCTCCTCCTCCTCCTCCTCCTCCTCCTCCTCCTCCTCCTCCTCCTCCTCCTCTTCCTCCTCCTCTTCCTCCTCCTCTTCCTCCTCCTCTTCCTCCTCCCCCTTTTCCTCCTCCTTCTATTACTCTTACTCCTCCACCTTCTTCACAGTGGTGGGACTTGAATTCAGGACCTGGGTACTGTCTCTGAGCTTTTGTGCTTAAGGCTAGTGCTCTACCACTTTGAGCCACAGCTCCACTTCTGGCTTTCTGGTGGGTAACTGACGATAAGAGTCTTATAGTTTTTCCTGCCCAGGCTGGTGTTGATCCTCTATCCTCAGATCTCAGCCTCATGAATAACTAGGATTACAGGTGTGAGCCACCAACACCTAGTATAACTTCTCTCCTTAGAAAGGCAGAAGCTAATGTGTAGGTTAGCTACATCACTTGCATTAAGCTGTGACCCTAAGAATCCACCATGCCAAGATTTGCCCTGGTCCTAGGTGAATCCAAGGTCTACACTCTATCACTGTGCATCGAGTCTTCAGGAGGACTTAGTTATACAGTATAGTATCTATCTATCTATCTATCTATCTATCTATCTATCTATCTATCTATCTATCTTCTATCCATTCATTATGTTGTGCTTGGACTTGGGTGGGGCCTCATGCTCTTTGTTCACTATTTTACTCAAGGCTGGTACTCTACTACTTGAGCCACATCTCCAACTCTTGGTTTTTGCTAATTAATTAGAGATAAGAGTTTCATGGTATTTTCTGCTTGGGCTAGCTTTGAACCATGATCTTCAGATCTCAGCCTCCTGAGTAGTTAGGATTATAGGTATGACCCACCAGTGCCTGGCTGTAGCTGCTTTTTAAAACACAATAATGTAGATTTTATTTTTTTGTTCCAGCCATGGGACTTGAACTCTGGGCCTGGGCACTGTTCCTGAGCTCTTCAGCTCAAGGCTAGCACTCTACCACTTGAGCCATGGGCACCATTTCCTAGACTTTATTTTTAAAGAAACAAGCCAGGTGCCAGTGTCTCACACCTGTAATCTTAGCTACACAGGAGGCTGAGATCTGAGGATCACCAGTCAAAGTCAACCTGGGCAGGAAAGTCTGTGAGACTCTTATCTCCAATAAACTACTCAGAAAAAGCTGAACACAAAGAGGCTCAGGGGTAGCACCCAGACTCAAGCCCTAGGACTGGCTAGAAAAGAAAGGAGGGAGGGATAGAGGGAGGAAGGGAGGTGGGGAAGGGAGAGAACACAATAAAATATCCCTATGTAATCAGGCTAGGTAAATTGACCAGAGTCCAAACAAATCAGTATGTGGAAGTAAGGCCTATATTTAAATTTATTCCACAGCATTGTCATTGTAACTTCAGGTGGCAGCTGCTGGTGCTGACATTGCAAGCTCATTCTCCTTGCACAGGTGAAGGTAAATAAGGCACTTATAAACAAACCTTTTGTGGACTTGACCCATTTTCCAGCCTGAGAAAACATGAGACCAGCCCTGGAGCTAAGTTTCTGTCCCTAGTATTTCCTCACTGACCCTTGCCCATACTCTGCAACCTATCTAACTCCTTCCCTTGTGTCCAGTGGCCCTGAAGAGCAGGAAAGTAACTCTGTTCCCAGAGTCTAGTTGTGTCATCAATTGCTATGTTGACCATCTCTCAGACTCATTTGAAGAATGCAAGCATTGGCTGGGTGCTAGTGACGCACACTTGGAAGTAGAGCTGTGACTCAAATGGTAGAGTACCAGTCTTGAGCAAAGCAGCTAAGGGACGGTACCTCAGTTCAAGCCCCAGTACTGGTATAAAAAGAAAATTGCAATCAGTGAGCCCAGGGACATCCAACATCACTTTCAGATGTATGGCTGGTATTCATGGTTATCCATTCATTGGACTGGCTCAGGGTAATCACTGTGCCACATACATGCTAAGGCAACTGAGGTTGCTACTACCTGTCTCCCACTCCATGCGCACAGCCTAGTCCTAAGAAACAATTCTGGGTAACAAGTGCCTAGTGCTGACTCAAAGCCCCATTCTTGCTGGAGGCATCAGAAAGGCATCAAGGAGAAGGAAGTCCCTCAGTCGCATGCTGAGTGATAAGTAGGTGAGGAGAGACCTTGGAGCCTGAGGGAACATCTTGTGCAAAGACAGAGATGAAGATCAGCACAGCACAGCACAGTCAGGCCCCAGATATGGTCAGCTGATATGGCAGGAGCAGAGGTTGTGCACAAAAGAGAAGGAGTGGAATCTTGAGAGATGGGTGGGGGCCAAGTCACACAGCACAGGGACCTGCAGGTCCCTGCAGAGGGTTTTCTGCAGAACAACAGCCCAGTGTGATAGGGGTTGGAAACATGGTACCAGCGGCAAGAAGGAGGAATGGGAAGCAAGTCAGAAAATCTGGGAGGAGAAAGATCCATCAGAAAACCACCCCGGCCTCTCAGGGTAGATATACTGATGTGCCTTCACTAAGGCTACAGCGGTGGGAACGGGAACGGGAGGGAAAGTGACAAAAACTTTCTGGTCTAAGTAGGAGAAGGGACAGAGTAAAATAAGATAAAGAATCAAGGAGGAGCTCCTGCTTCTGATTTGTTTGCCTGGATGGATTTGAACCAGACAGGAGGAGCAGGCTGGGGATAAGAAAGTAAATTGTGTGTGTTGTGTATCTGAGTGGATGGGCACTCCACTAATTTAGAAACCATGTGCTGTGGAGGTTTAGGGGTTTTTTTTTTCTTTCTTTCCTTCTTTCCTTCTTTCTTTCTATCTATCTTCTTTTGTGCTGGTACTGGGGCTTGAACTCGGGGCCTAGGCATTGTCCCTTAGCCTTTGTACTCAAAGCTGGCTTTCTACCACTTGAGCCACAACTTCACTTCTGGCTTTTTGTTGGTTAGCGGGAGGTAAGAGTCTGACTGATTTTTCTGCCAGGGCTGGCTTTGAACCAGGATCCTTAGATCTCAGCTTCCTGAGTAACTAAAACTAAAGGCATGAACAACCATGCCACTGTTTTGAAAGCAGTCCCTTAACAGGCTAGCTAGCATATCCATGATAAGGACTACCTTCTTCCTAACACCCTATAGTAAGGGGGAGACTGCTCTGAAACCCCTGTGGAAGGCAGGTTCCTGTCAGTAAGATCCCTCTTCTCACTACCCTGGGCTTTACAGGATATGACAGAAGGCAGTCTAGTCTGGAAAACAGAGGGTGACAGCCACCCACAGTTTTGGAGGAAGTTGGGGGATATTCAAAGTCATAGCAAAGCCTGGCAGGTATGAGAACAGCAGGAAGTTGTTAGTGTGCCAGAGACAAAAGTCTTGTGTCCCTCTCCTCCACTGGGGCTGGGAGCAGTCCCCTGGCTCTGGTTTCTCTGTTCACTCTGCTCACAAAGTGAAGAGGCACCTTAGGGGTCCCCTACCCCATCCCTATACTCCTGGCATGAGTGTGGCCCAAGAGAAACCCACATGCTCCTAAGAACACCTTAGGATTGTAAAGATAGCTGTGAACAGAGAGCCTGAGGACCTCTGGGGACTCCAGTGCAGAACTCCAAGGAAAGGTAGAAGGACCCAGAGCTGGCGCTGGTGGCTCACACCTGTACTCCCAGCTACTCAGAAGGCTGAGACGTGAGGATTACATCTCAAAGCCATCCTGGGCAGGAAAGTTCATGAGACTCTTATCTCCAGTTAGCCATCAGAAAACCAGAAGTGGCACTGTGGCTCAAAGTGGTAGAATGCTATCCTTGAGCTGAAGAGCTCAGGTACAGTGCCCAGGCCCCGAGTTCAAGGCCCATGACCAACAAAAATAAATAAATAATAAAGAGGCTGAACTCATTTAAACCAATTTACAGTGGAAGAGTCATGTTTCCTTTAATTGATAAAGTTAAATACTCCCACTTTATATTATTAATGCCCACAAGAACATGTAAAGATCATTTCCATTCTAGAAAACAAAGGAGCTGAGAAAATAAACAGCTGAGTTCCAGCATGTTTGACATGTTTGACATCTCTTGCAACTACACTTTCAAGTTGGGTTTATGAGCTATAATTTACATATAGTAAAACTCATCCTTTTAAAGTGTACATTTCAATGCATTTTTCCCAAGGCATCTCTGTGGTTTTTTGTTTTGTTTTTTGGGGGGGGTTGTTTTGTTTTTTCTTATCAGTTGTAGGGCTTGAACTCTGGGCCTGGGCACTGTCCCTGAGCTCTTTTTGCTCAAGGCTAGCACTCTACAACTTTAAGCCACAGCACCATTTCTGGTTTTTTGGTGGTTAATTGGAGATAAGAGTCTCATAGGGACCTTTCTGCCTGAGCTGGATTTGAACTGTGATCCTCTGATCTCAGCCTCCTGATTAGCCAAGATTACAGGCGGGAGCCACCTGTGTCCAGCTTCTCCGTGGTTTATTAGGCCTCAGTGCCACTTTTCCTTCAGCTATCAATTCAATATGTTTCAATAATGTGTGCCATTGTACAACCATGACTTCAGTGTTACAGAAAAGTAACTCTATTTGCAATTAATCACCCACTCCCATCCCACTGCTATCAATATTTTGCCTTTTCCCAAATATTATGTAAATGGAATCATAGAGGGTGAAACCCTTTACCCTAACCTTTCAAGCAAGTTTTTTTTTTTTTTTTGGCCAGTACTGGGCCTTGAACTCAGGGCCTGAGCACTGTCCCTGGCTTCTTCCCGCTCAAGGCTAGCGCTCTGCCACTTGAGCCACAGCGCCGCTTCTGGCCGTTTTCTGTATATGTGGTGCTAGGGAATCGAACCTAGGGCCTCGTGTATCCGAGGCAGGCACTCTTGCCACTAGGCTATATCCCCAGCCCTCAAGCAAGTTTTTTTAATGCCTCAGTTTCCTCTTCTTTCGATCCACCTTCTCTATACATTGTTTTATATGAACAAGTCTGAGATTACAGGCAGTCTCCCTCAGCCCACTGTCTGGACCCTTTATGTGATAAATCTCCAGAGTTGGTGTAGGGTATGGGTGGTTAGCATTCTCTCTCTACTGGCTCACTGTGATATTTGCTTTTCTTCTGAAGGTGTTTCTTTCGCCTCTCAGCACTCTGAAGTCCTGTCTTCAGATCCCTCCCTCATCCTTGTTGCCCTGCTTTCTACCCCACCTGCCCTAGCAGACAGAACCTGGGGAATCCAGGCACATTGGCCATGCTCCCTCTGAACTCCAAGCATCCTTTGTCCTCTGCGTGCATTCCTTTCACAGGCTCTTCCATCAGCCACCTTAGTGTCTGTGTCCCAACCATCTTGAGATCTGCTCAGCTTGGTTGGTTGATTTAAGGTTTTATTGACAGTTGAGGTTTTTTGCACAAGGAAGTAGCAAGAAACCTAAATACTGCAATTTCCTTCCTGACAGATGCTACATCTCTGGAGCAAGGACCGGGTCTTTCCATGCCACGCTGAGTTGCCTCTACCATGGTAAAGAAATAAGGAGGTGAGCTGAGGTGAGAGGGAAGTGCCCACAGGTGTGTCTTAGGTGGACCTAAGGGCTTTCCTCTCAGTGGTGCCAGACATCTGTAAACTGCTCCTCAAAAGAGCTACACCCCCAGCCTTTCAAAGGGTCACCATTGCCAGAGAACTGGGGGTGGAAGGGCTCTCTATGTCTCAAGAAGGACAAAGACTTGGTGTAGGAGAAGAGGGCAAAGCCCCTGGGAAGGATGTTACGACTGCAGGCCCCCAGCTCCATCCCTGCACATGACTCTGCCCCAATACCTCTTTCCCTTGGAACCTTCACACTGCAACCCTCAGATCTCCTCCTGAGTTGCTAGAATTACAGACATGAGTCACTGGCCTCCAAGCTCAAGCTGTAGTCAAGCTTTGGATGGGGCCTTTAAGAGAAAGGAGAGCAGGGTAGAGGGCATTGTCCATGCACGTTCACTCTTTAGAGCCAGGTGATTTGGAATTCAATGCTGGAGTCAGACTGTGCTAACCTCCTTCCCTGACTTGAGTCAGGGAAGCCTTGAGTAAGTGACTCCCCACCTGCCAACATTTCTGCCTCCCCATCTGTGAGATGACGCTGGGCACAGAGTCTGACTACAATCTGATGAATTGTAGACACCAACAGCCAAAGCCAGCCCAGATCTTCCAATGCTGGCAGTGAAGGGGAAAGTGCCTGCTGGGTAAGGAGGTGCAGATTTCCTTACATGAGCTGGCACCAGCAGCGTTAGGAACAGATCTCTCAGGAAAGAAACATGGTGGGGGACAAGATAAAGGCTAGTTGCCAGGCACCTGTAATCCTAGCTACTCAGGAGGCTGAGATCTGAGGAACATGGTTTGAAGCAGAAAAGCCCATGAGACTCTGAGCTCCATTAACCAGCAAGAAGCCAGAAGTGGAAGTATGGCACCAGCCTTAAGTGAAAAAGCCAAGTGAGAGTGTTAGGTCATGAGTTCAAGCCACAGTACTGGTGTGCACACACACACACACACACACACACACACACACACACACGGCAAGTGATCCAGACACTCACTCATTTCTTTTATAGTTTTGTTTCGTTTTTCCAGAGCTGAGGACTGAACTCGGGGCCTTGTGCTTGCCAGGCAGGCGCTCTTCCACTGAGCTAAATCCCCAGCCCCATAGACACTCATTTCTTTCTTTCTTTTTTTTTGTTCATCACAGGGCTTGAACTCAAGGCCTGGGCATTGTTGCTGAGCTTTTTTGCTCAGTGCCAATGATCTACCACTGTGAGCCACAATGCCACTTCCAGTTTTTGAGTAGTTAAGTGGAAATAAGAGTCTCATGGAACTTTTCTGCCTGGGGTGGCTTCAAACCCCAATCCTCATAGGTCAGCCTCCAGAGTAGTTAGGATGACCAGGGGTGATCCACCAGCGCCTGGCTCAGACACTCTTAAAGGATATGAATTTGATTTTATTAGGGAAGTCAAATTTCCTTCTGTGCACAGTGACCTCTATGTTGTTCATATTGTTGGTTGTTGGTTTCCAGGATGTGAAATGTGACCCTAGGGCAGAGTTCAGAAGAAAGTGGGCTGATGGTCTCTTTGGAGAGATCTCAACTAACCATAGAAGAAAGTGGATCTACCTTCTCAACAGACTAAATAATCACATGCCTTTAGAGAGCGCAGCAGTTAGGCTGACATAATCTTAACAACCAGCTTTTATTAGGACTTGCAATATAAAGCTCACCACCATTCTGTTAAACTGGTAGTCTTATGATTCCCATTTATAGCACAAGAAATGACAGTGAGTGTTAACAGCTCATGCCTGTTATTCTAGTTACTCAGGAGGCTGAGGTCTGAGGATCACAGTTCAAAGCCAGACTGGGAAGGAAAGTCTGTGAGACTTCTATCTCCAATTAACCAGGAAAATCCAGAAGTGGAGCTATGGCTCAAGTGGTAGAATTCCAGCATTGAGCAATAAGCTTCAGAGACAGTATCCAGGCCCTGAGTTCCAAGCCCCAGGACTGACATGATGGAAGAAAGGAAAAGAAAGAGAGAGGGAGGGAGGGAGGGAGGGAAGGAGGGAGGGAGGGAGGGAGGAAGGAAGGAAGGAAGGAAGGAAGGAAGGAAGGAAGGAAGGAAGGAAGGAAGGAAGGAAGAAAGAAAGAAAGAAAGAAAGGAAGGAAGGAAGGAAAGAAAGAAAAAAGAAATGGAACCTTGGTTAATTAAATAGTCTGCTAGGATGGCAAAGACAGGTACACTTCTTTGCCTCTAGATTTGAACTTTTGTCTGCTTCAGAACCTGAATTCCAACCATTATTTTGTCTCTCAGAGGATTTTAGATCACATTTCAACCTAGTGAGAAAAGCATGTGTATACCTGCTTCCTTTCTGGCTGCCTCTGAGTATTGGTTTTCTCCTACAACTGGGAAAGTCTAGAATAAGCCCCAGAGAATGAACAAGCAGTTCACTTCTGCCCCCTAGAGGACACAGTCACACCACTGACAATGAAGACTGGGTGGCTACCTGGGCTAGCAGCTATGAGGGCCCTAGATGCTGTAAGCCAAGCCCCTCAGCCATTCCTCTCCACCGGAAGACCCAAGAAGGCTGACATGAGACACCCCCCAACCCTGCTCCCCCTCCCCTTGACACTTGAATTGTCTGCAATTGGAAAACAAGTAATTGCTACCTTTGCCTTTGTAGTAAGCTACTGTTTTGTTTCATTTTGTTTTGTTTGGATGAAAGTCTTGCTATGCAGTCCTAGTTGGTCTCAAAACTCTTGATCCTTCTGCCTCAGCCACGTTTGATGCTGACATTACAAGTCTGAATGATTGCTTTTGATGAAAATTTAAAAATAAAATATTATCAACAAAACACATGGGCAGTGCTGAGCCACAGCCAACACATATATTGAGTTGACATGGAAGCTGCAAAGATCTTAAGCCCATATGGACTATGCAGGCAGAGAAAGGTATGGACAAGAACTGGCTTCAGCACAGAAGCCCTGCTTTCCATTCATCTCCCCCACACTGCAACGCTGGATCTGCAGTAGTGCTATAGGCGGGGTCCATTTAGGGGTGAAGGGGGGTTCAGAGGTAGAGGCTCTGTCACAAAAGGCCCCACACTCTGGTTTTTAACACTTCAGATGACAGAATGGAAAAAAGGGAATATTCAGGATAGAACTCTTTAAAAAAGTACAACAACAACAAAAAAACCCAAAATGTACTGTCACTACTATGGAACCTCATACAATAATACTTAAATTGTGTACTGGAAATCTCCTGTGAAAGCACAATTGACTTTACTGTCTCTTTCAATGATAAAAGTATTAGTTAATGTATAGCAAAGTCCTCAGTAATTATGTCAGCTTTGGGTCACAATAGGAACCACAGTACCTAACCCTCAAACTCTTAATTATTTTGGTTGTTGTTATTTTGTTTTGTTTTTATTGTTGTTGTTTGGTTCTAGGGCTTGAACTCAGAGCTTGGGCACTGTCCCAGAGCTCTTTTGCTCAAGGCTAGCACTCTACCACTTTGAGCCATAGCTCTACTTCCAGTTTTTCGGTGGTTAATTGGAGATAAAAGTCTCACAGACTTTGCTGTCTGGGCTGGCTTTGAACTGTGAGCCTCAGATCTCAGCCTCTTAAGTATCTAGTACTATAGGCATGAGATACTAGTGCCCAGCCAGGATTCTTTTACTCAAGACTAGCACTCTACCACTAGAACCACAGCACTGCTTCTGACTTTTTCTGTTTATATGGTACTGAGGAATTGAACCTAGGGCTTCACACATGCTAAACAAGCACTCTACCACTAAGCCACATTCCCAGCCCCCATTTTATATAGAGGGAATCATACAATATACAATTTTTTCATCTGCCTTATTTTAATTAGCTCAACATTTCAGAATTTGTGTTGTAGCATGGATCTGCACGGAATTCCTTCTTGCAGAATGGCATTCTGTTGTGTGCATATACCAAGTTTTATTTATCCATTCGCAAGGCAACAGACACTTAGATGGTTTTCCTTTCCAGGCAGTGAGGAATGCTGCTGCTAAGGACATTCATGTCCACGTTTTAGACTGGACATGTGTTTCCAATTATCTCAGATGTAGGCTAGTAGTAAATCTGCTGGGTTGTATGGCAAGACTATGTTTGACTTTCTGAAAAACTGCCAGGCTGTTCTCCCAGTCAGTGCTTCTTAACCAAGGCCCCTCCCCCAACCTGCTCCCCTGCTGCTGTGCTAGGAGCCAACAGCTCAGCGCTGACTGGCTAGGTTGCCAGATATTTGTTAACAGATAATGTGTGCCCGTGTAAACAGATAATGTGGGGTTGAACTCAGTGCCTCTCACACTCTCACTCAACTTTTTCCACCCAGGCTGATCTACCACTTGAGCCACAGTTTCACTTCTAGCTATTTGCTGGTTAATTGGAACTAAGAGCCTCAGGGACTTTTCTGCCTAGGCAGGCTTAGAACCCCAATCCTCAGATCTAAGCCTTCTGAGTACCTAGAATTCAGGAATGAGCCACCAGTGCCTGGCTGCTACAAACAGATCGTTTTTACCGGTTTTTAAAACTAGGGCCAGGAGCCAGGGGCTCACATCTGTAATCCTAGCTACTCATCAGGCTGAAATCTGAGGATCAAGGTTCAAAGCCAGGCGGGGCAGGAAAGTCCACGAAACTCTTTTTTTTTTTTTTTTTTTTTTTTTGCCAGTCCTGGGCCTTGGACTCAGGGCCTGAGCACTGTCCCTGGCTTCCTTTTTGCTCAAGGCTAGCACTCTGCCACTTGAGCCACAGCGCCACTTCTGGCCATTTTCTGTATATGTGGTGCTGGGGAATTGAACCCAGGGCCTCATGTATACGAGGCAAGCTCTCTCGCCACTAGGCCATATCCCCAGCCCTCCACAAGACTATTATGTCCAATTAGCTACCAGAAAACCAGAAGGGGCGCTGTGACTTAAGTGGTAGAGTGCCAGCCTTGAGCTGAAGAGCTCAGGGACAGCTCTCAGGCCCAAAATGCAAGCCCCATGACCAACAATAAATAGGTTCTTAATGCACTTGTACAAATGCCAGGGGGTGGAAGACTCTAGGCAGTTCTGATGTTGTCCTGCAAAGAGATGAATTCTGAGAGCATGAGTGAGGCTACCAGAAAAGAGCCAATACCTCTGGAAGCATCGCCCGAGACTGGATCTCCAAACAAACAAAACACTCCAAGTATCTGACAAGAACAACTTGTAATTCAGTGGACTTGTTGCTGTTGTTTTTGGTTGTGTGGCTTGAACTCAAGGCCTATGTCCTGTCCCAAAACTCTTTGTTCAAGGCTAGCACTCCCACTTTGAGCCACAGCTCCACTTCTAGTTTTTGAGTGGTTAATTGGAGATAAGATTGTCTTGGGGACTTTTCTGACTAGGACGGTTTCAAACTGCAATCTTCAGATCTCAGCCTCTAGAGTAGAAAGGATTACAGGTGTGAGCCATCAGCACCTCGCCAGGGTTTGGGGCTTGAACTCTGGGCCTGAGTTCTGTCCCTGACCTTCTTTTCGCTCCAGGCTAGCACACAACCACTAGAGCCACAAAGCCACTTCCACTGTATTCTGAGTAGTTTACTGGAGATAAGAGTCTCACAGACTTTCCTGCTGGGCTGGTTTCAACCCTCATCCTCAAATCTGAGCCTCTGCGTAGTTAAGATTACAAGCATGAACCATCAGTGCCTAGCTCAGTGGATTTCTTGATGTACCCACCACTTAGAGGCAGAGAAAGTCCATGAAAATGCTCTGGTAATCTTTGAAATGATTTACCAGAATATATAGACACAGATTTGTGAATAGAGAACAAATCATAAAGCTACTGGATTTTTTTTTCAGATATGCCAGGGATCAAACCCAGGAGTTTACAAATGTCAAGCATGTGCTCCACCACTGAGGCACACTTAGCCTAAGGATGATAATTGCTAAACTCACTATAGGAGCTGACCTGTTCCTACTTGAAAGGACTCAGGGCCACACCTTTTTAAGACCAAGGAAGAGTGTCTTCCTTCATCCCCTGCTCTCTGGCTCTACTACTCAGACCTGTACTTCTTCCCTTTCCTGCAGCTGTTGCCAACATTCTCTATGAAAATTGAGTGCCTGATTGTTTAAGGCAGCAGTTAATTGTTTAAGCTTGTCACAGGAAGGAGGGAAGCTCTGAACACATTTTTCACTATTTTTTAATTAAATTTTATGGACAAGGTGTTGTGCAAAGGAGGCACAGTTAATAAGACAGTGAGTACATTTCTTGTGATATCTTTTTTTTTTTTTTTTTTTTTTTGGCGGTTCAAAGCCAGGCCAAGCAGAAAAGTATCCGTGAAATTCTTTTTTTTTTTTTTTTTTTTTTTGGCCAGTCCTGGGGCTTGGACTCAGGGCCTGAGCACTGTCCCTGGCTTCTTTTTGCTCAAGGCTAGCACTCTGCCACTTGAGCCACAGCGCCACCTCTGGCCATTTTCTGTATATGTGGTGCTAGGGAATTGAACCCAGGGCCTCATGCATACGAGGCAAACACTCTTGCCACTAAGCCATATCCCCAGCCCCTCTTGTGATATCTTAACCCTCATTTTTCTTTCCCTTCCCTAGATCAGGTAGGCATATATACAATATCCAGTGTACCAAAAGCATATACAGTAACCACATGGGGTACACCAAAGGAAATTCATGTAGAGCTTAAACATAATGTCAACGATAGAGCCCTCCTGTGTCCTTCTCTTGGAGTTGTTTTTGCTTATCCTCGTCTTATATGATCATGTGAACACATTCACTATTAATTCTCAGTGATGTGAAAGTTTGGTTTGGCCTTAGGAGGTTAAAGTCACCATTTTTCAAGGCATGGGGTTTGTAATATTTTTTCCTGTTGAAATCAACTATTTTGATCAAGGGTCTGAGCTGGGTGCCACAGAGAGACACAAGAAAATATCAGAGTGTCCCTCATCATTGCTCCCTGTCCTTAAGAGGAAAACCTTAAGAGGGAGAAGCATCTGGTACAAGAAGAGCCTGTAATGCAATACATGTGCTGGGTAAGAATATGAGCAGTGATCCAGTATGAGACAGAACAGTGTTGAGAAGGGGGTGAGGCTGAACAGATGACAGGTACAAAGGCCCAGGGACAAGAATTGCAAAGATATACCAGGTCCAGAAGACAGGATCCTGAATGAAGCATTAGTTTTTGTTTCCTTTTTTTTCCTTAATTTTTTTGTGCCCATCTTGGGACTTGAACTCAGGGCTTGGGTGCTGTCCCTGAGCTTTTGTGCTCAATGCTAAAGCCACAGCTCCACTTCCAGCTTTTCAGTACTTAATTGGAGATAAGAGTCTCACAAACTTTCCTGTTTGGGCTGGCTTTGAACCTCGATCCTCAGATCTCAGCCTCTGGAGTAGCTAGGACTACAGGCATGAGCCACTGGTGCCCAACTGTTCTGCCTATTTTTTTGTTTTGTTTTGGTCTGGTGTTTTTGTTTTGGTTTGCCAGTCCTGGGGCTTGAACTATGGGCATAGGCACTGTCTCTGAACTTCTTTTGCTCAAGGCTAGCCCTCTACCAGTTGGGCCACAGCCCCACTTTCAGATTTTGAATGGTTAATTGAAGATAAGAGTCCCACAGGGACTTTTCTGCCTTGACTGCTTCAAACTACTATCCTCAGATCTCAGCTTCCTGAGGATTACAGGTGTGAGCCACTGGCACCTGGCTCTGCCGAGTTGTAGATGCCTATATTTCTTTGTCAGGAGTACATCTGCTATATAAACTGACAAGGCACTGCATGTTGTTTTGTATAGAATTTTACAGACCCGTTGGAAAAAAAACCAAACAACCCATAGCAACACCACTTGTGTTTTTGGAGTTGCCAACACAACATCCTGTGTCAGCCAGTGTTTATGGCGCTCACACTCAAAATGACTGCACGCGAGGACAGGATACCTGACTTTGTTCTAACTTCTACTACAAATTTGGCTAGAAAGTTATATCTTAAAAGACCTAATATTGTATTCTAAATGGGCTTCTTTTTTTTAGTATTACAGTTGGGCTTTTATGACAGATTGTACCTTCCAAAGATACCACACCAATGTATGTACCATTCTACAAGTTGCTATTTTTCTTTCTGTGTTTGTTTTTATTTTTTCTGGTACTGGGGTTTGAACTCAGGGCCTCATATTTACTAGGCAAGCTTTACTATTTGAGCCACGCCCATACTCCTTTTGTTTTTAGTTTTTCAGACAGAATCTCATGCTAACATTTCTTAAGATAGCCTTAGACCTCAATCCTCCTACTTCCACTTCCTGAGTAGCTGTAATCACAGGCCTGTGCTACTGCATCTTTCGTGCTCTTATTAGAACACGACATTCCTGCTCTAAGAAGAGCAGCTCCTTCACCCTTGAATGTGGGTGGAACTTTATAGTTGCTCTGACCAATGAAAGTTTGTGGAAGTATGCTGTATGAGTGCTGAAACTAGATAAAATACTCCATTTTATACATGAGCCACAGTACTTAGATATGTAATCACACATTATTGTGGATGTCTCTATTGTGGGAGAATTAATGTTTAAGTCTATAAATTTTGAGTAAAGCAGAATCATAATGCGGGTGAACTTTATCCAAGAAAGGAAGATTCTAGTAGGCAGCTTCTATTCATTTATTCATTCATTCACTCACTCATTTTATTTTGTTTGTCGGTCATAGGGCTTAAACTCAGGGTCTGGGCACTGTCCCTGAGACTCTTGTGCTTAAGGCTAGTGTTCTGCCACTTGAGCCATAGCTCCACTTCTGATTTTTGAGTGGTTAATTGGAGATAAGAATTTCACGGGGGGCTGGGGATATGGCCTAGTGGCAAGAGTGCTTGCCTTGTATACATGAGGCCCTGGGTTCGATTCCCCAGCACCACATATACAGAAAACGGCCAGAAGTGGCGCTGTGGCTCAAGTGGCAGAGTGCTAGCCTTGAGCAAAAAGAAGCCAGGGACAGTGCTCAGGCCCTGAGTCCAAGCCCAGGACTGGCCAAAAAAAAAAAAAAAAAGAATTTCACGGATACTTTTCTGCTTGGCCTGGCTTTGAACCGCAATCCTCAGATCTCAACCTCCTAGTAACTAGTATTATAGGAGTGAGCCACTGGCACCCACCTTTTTATTTGTTTGTTTGTTTGTTTCGAGAGAGAGAGAGAAAGTGCTGGCACTGGAACATGAACTTACAGCCTAGCTTTTTTGCTCAAGCCTGACACTCTACACCTCTGCTTACAGTGTGAGCCACTGCTACCCAGCTCGGCTTTTAGACTTGAACTGCAAAATCTGAGTGTCATGCTTACCGGGCCACTGTGTAGGCTTGTGGACTGGTCAGCCTCCATGAGTGCATGAACCATTTACTTAAAATATACCTCTCTCCTTCCCCTTATTCTACTGTTCTCTGGAGCACACTAACAACAGTAAGTGATGAAAGGTAATGCACCATGACCTGACTCCTTTTCTCTCACTACGTCCCCCTGGAAACAGCCTGCCAGGCCCCAGCAGGCACACAGTTGAGGAGCCTCCCACTCCAGCCCTGGTCTTCCTCATTCTACTGCTAAAGCTTCAGGTGTCATGGACTACAGAACACTCCGGCTCGGTATGATTTCCTCACCCATAGAAATCAGAGATTGTAAATGCTTAAGTAGCTATACTTCAAATATCAGTTCAAGACCCTTTTAATCTGATTCATGCCCTAAAAGACCAAGATGGAGAGGGTCAACAAAGAGGCCAAAATTGCAACAAAGGTTTTATGTTCAAATCTGTGAAAACTGAACACACCCTTCCTAAGCTAGGGGCATGCCTGGCCTCAGACCTGTCTGAACAGGAGCTATAGGTGACCAGGCAACGAAGGAGGGCCCAAACCACATCATCAAATGTGGTTTGGAGGGCTTGGACCATGTCCCTTCCTCTCACCACGGAGAAGTGCACCTCCAGTCCCTGCCCACTTGGCGGGGGCTGGCCAGGCATGGCTGGAGGCTCCCCAGAGCTCCTGAAATGAGGAGCTTTTAAAAGAATTACCTCCAGATTCACCGTCCTGTCCAGAGTCTGAGTGGAAATTCAATCAAGCCCTGGGCTGCCCCAAGGACAGGAAAGCCAGGCTGTGAAGCTGTCTTCAATCTTCAACGCTTTAGCTTGGGAATCTGACTTCAGGCCAAAAAATACAATTCTGACCAGAGGCTATTCCCAAAGAACAACAATACCCATAATTACTGTGAGGCTTCTCATAGCAGAGAAGCCTGCTGTGACATTTTCTCATAGCAGAGGGGTCCTGGAAGGGTCCCAGCCATGAAACTGGAAAGGCAGTGTTTATTACAGAGGAAGTTGTGTATCCCCTGGAACCATGGGCAGGCCATGAGAACTACGCAGGACTCACTGCAGGCTGAACGCTTCACATTCTTCATCCCAATGAACTCTTCTGTTCTGTTGTCCTGAGAGTTTCTCGCCTTTATAGCTCCAACTGGCCTCAAACTCCAGGCTGGCTTTGAACATGTCATCTTCCTGCCTCAGCCTCCTGAGCTCTGGAATTACAGATGGGCACCATGTGTCTAGCTTCATTGGTTCTTAAAACATCTTCTGGCTCACACCTGTAATCCTGGCTACTCAGGAGAATGAAATCTGACAATCAAGGTTCAAAGCCAATCCAGCAGACAAATCCGAAAGACTCTTATCTCCAAAGCTGGAATTAAGAGTGTGGTTCAAGTGGCAGAGTGCTAGCCATGAGTGAAAAAGCCAAGCAAGAGCACAAGGCTCTGAGTTCAAGTCCCTTTACACACACACACACACACACACACACACACACACACACACACACACAATCTTCTGAAGTAGATACAGAATTTAGTTGTACTTTATAGATGAGGAAACAGCCTTGGCTTCCAGTGCCAATCAAAGTGTGTTGGATTTCCAAGCCCATTCTTCTACTTGAGTCACTTATCCTGCATTCAAAGGCAGAGGGACTTTCTCCCACTTAATATTTGATGCTCTTTCCCAAATACCAGGACATGTTCGTACATAACCATAGCACAATGTCTATAGTTAGAAAACTGTCACTAATTTAGTAACCATCTAATCTATAGACCACATACAAATGCCACTAAGGTTATTGTTTTGTTTTGTGCCAGTATTGAGGCTTGAACTCAGTGCCTCTTATTTCTCACTTGGCATTTTCCCCAAGGCTGGTGCTCTACTGCTTGAGCCACAATTCCACTTCCAGATTTTTGGTGGTTAGTTGGAGATAAGACTGTCACAGACTTCTTTGCCTGGGCTGACTTCAAGCCATGATTGATAGATCTCAGCCTCCTGAGTAGCTAAGACTACAGGCATGAGACCAATGCCTGGCTTATTTATGTTGTGTCTGGGCCAATATCTGGGGTGATATGTTGCATGATTATCATGCCTATTTGTCTCCTTTGGTGTAGAATAGTTCCTCAACCTTCATATCTTTTATGACCTTGACATTGTAAAGAGCACAGTGATGAGTCCCAGTTGGGATTGCCTACTTCCTTGACAGAAGTGGTGCTGTTGGTATATCAGATTCAGGGGTCCATAGTGTTTATCTCATTACTTATAGACACAGACTTTTTTCTTTGGCAGCAGTGGGGCAGGGGAGAGGTCAGTCCTGGGACGTGAACACAGACCTGGACACTGTTCCTGAGCTTTTATGCTCAAGGCTAGCACTCTACTACTTTGAGCCACAGTGCCACTTCCGGTTTTATGATGGTTAGTTGGAGACAAGAGTCTTACAGACTTCCCTGCCTGGGCTAGCTTTGAACAACAATCCTCAAATTTCAACCTCCTGCATAGCTAGGATTACAAGTGTGAGCCACTGGCACCCAGCTACATAGACTTCTAAACAAGTGCTTGGAATCATATATTGAGAAGAAAAACTACAACAGCTGGGAATTCTGCCCAGCCCAAGCAGCACTTTATTGCACTATGAACAGTAGAGCAGCTCCCGTGGGGCCAGAGCACTATCTGCAAGGAGCTCTACATGGACCTGTGAAAGTCTGTGGAGATGTACTAGGACAAGATGGGCTGCATTTACCAGCCTCCTCCGTGAAAGGGATCTTGAGTGGCTGGAAAGCCTGTGAGCATAAGGCCTGACAGAGCATGCTCAAAGAGGTTTGAGAGCAAGAAGCTGGGTGATGGGTTAAAAAAAAAAATGAAACTGACAGAGAATGGTTGAAGGGAGAAACATGAGGAAGGGTGAGAGAATAATGGGAGAGGACAAGACCCTCAGAGCTCGAGGTCAAGGCATTTTCTTCATGGACCTTCATAAGTACTGTTTAAAAATATTTATAGCTGGGCTAGGGATATGGCCTAGTGGCAAAAGTGCTTCCCTCATATACATGAAGCCCTGGGTTCAATTCCCAAGCACCACATATACAGAAAACGGCCAGAAGTGGTGCTGTGGCTCAAGTGGCAGAGTACTAACCTCGAGCAAAAAGTAGCCAGGGACAGTGCTCAGGCCATGAGTCCAAGCCCCAGGACTGGCAATAAATAAATAAATAAAATTTATAGCCAGGCACCACTGGCTCATGCCTGTAATTCGAGCTATTCAGGAGGCTAAGATCTGAGGATTTTGGTTCAAAGCTATCAGGCCAGAAAATCCATGAGATTCTTATCTCTAATAAACTACCTCCCCCCACCTCAAAAACAAACCAGTAGTAGAGTTCTAGTTCAAGTTGGTAGAGCTTTATCCTTGAGCAAAAGAAGCTCAGTGACAGCATCCAGGGTCTCAGGACTGGTATGGGTACACACACACACATGCACACACACACATGCACACACACACACACGCACGCGCACACACACTGATGTAAGGTGCAGAAAACAGAGAAGCCACATTTTGAGAGGTCGAATCTTGGAGTCTTTATTGGAGCACTCGTGGTCTGCAGGCAACAGTTATTACAAAGGCCTGCAGCCCACAAATACACTTAACACTGTTAAGAAACAGGCCAGAAAATAATTAAGAAAAGAAAAAAAGAAAGAAACAGGCCAGAGAGGAAAAAAAAGGACAAAAGCAATACCAACAAACCAATTCAGCTCCAATGGAGAGTTGAAGTGAGATGCCATGGTGACTGGAGAACAGCCAGGACACAGGACATACGATACAAAGACAGAGACAGCGGCATGGTGTAATGGCGCCTGAGCTGGTCTAAGCCTAAATAGGCTCAGGTTAGGGGGCAGGGTCACAGGAAACTCCCAGTCTCAGGCACTGGACTGACAGGTTTAGTAACCTATCAGCAAATTGCCTGTCCCTGCCTCCAGGGATTCAGGCACGCCCATCACCTGAGGAGCAGTGGCTTCACCTTCCTCCAGCATGGAGACAAGATGCCAGGCCCTACCATTCACTATGTGGCCAAAATGGCACCACTAGACCTAACCTCTCTACTTCAGTACTCACAATGGACTTCCTCTACCTTGACCTGGAGCCAAACAGCCTATTTTCATTCATCCTGGGTGCTAGGTACCTTGTCAGCCTTGCTGCGATGCCTTTTATTTTATTTGTCAGTCCTGGAGCTTGGACTCATGGCCTGAGCACTGTCCCTGGCTTCCTTTTGCTCAAGACTAGCACTCTGCCACTTGAGCCACCGCGCCACTTCTGGCCATTTTCTGTATATGTGGTTCTGGGAAATCGAACCCAGGGCTTCATGTATACAAGGCAAGCACTCTTGCCACTAGGCCATATCCCCAGACCCGCTGATATGCCTTTTTATCTCATGGTATTTCCCATAGGACAAGATAAGGCAACACCTGGTTGTATAGTCAGTTAAGGCTGATCACGTGTCCTATCTGTCAAACACTAGTAGAGTCAGGGAAGGACTCTTACTGGAAGCTAGTAGTGTGTGTGACACATGTGTTATACAGATGAGAAAACTAAGTCCCCAGAGTAGTGCAAGCAATGGGAGCACAAAGTAGAGAAAGGAGATCACCTCCCAATTTTGCTCAGTCTAGTATCCATGGGAAAAAATGTGTCCACTTGAAAACCCACCACAGCTGGTAAGAGCAGAATGCTCTGGAAGAACAACTACCAGGCTTGTTGGGTGCTGGTGGCTCATACCTGTAATCCTAGCTATTCCAGAAGCTGAGATCTGAGGATCATGATTTGAAGCCAGCCCAGGCAGGAAAGTCCATGAGTCTCTTAATCTGCAATTAATGTGAGCAGTGGCTCAAATTGGTAGAGCACTAGTTTTGAACAGAAAAAGCTCAGGGACAGCACCCAGGCCCGGAGTACAAGCCCCAAGATCACAAAAAAATACAATAATATCCCCCTGGCTTCCCCCAGGGAAGGATGGCGGTGCATTTCCACTCTCTTCCATACTGACTGAAAATGTAATAGTCAATATTTATTAGTGATGTAATCATTTTTCTGATTGGAAAACAGATGAAGTTTGCAGATTGAGAGAGGGCCATGGGTCAGGGCAAACTGAGATTATGTAATTTTGGAAATCTGAAGGCAGCAATCCTTTCAGGAGAAAAGTTGCTCCGTGCATTTGGTGGTTTGTTCTTTCTTGCCTTTCTGACTTTCTGTCACTTTCTCAAATCTATATCCTCCTCCTTGCATCTTCCTAGCTCTGTGAGCACTATTCACATACACTTTGCAGCCCAACAGGATTTCTGACTGAATGTCACTATATGCAGCTACCTTCCTCCTCATTTTAGCCTAGTGCTTGTACAATGCCTGTAATCCCAGCATTCAGGACGCTGAGGCAGGAGGAATGTAAGTTGAAGGCCAGCCTGGGCCATATAGTGAAACTTTGTCTTAACCAAACAAGCAAACAAACATAAAGAAGTAACAGAAGGACAAAAGCAAGCAATTTGAATTTTTGAATTGTGGTACAATATGTAACATTGCAATCATGCAATGATGCACGAATCAATGACACTAAAGACCTTCATTCATTTCCACTATCCATACCTAAAACATTTTTATCATCCCAACAAAATTCTATACCTATCAAATACTAACTTTCAGCTACTCTAGTGGCTCACATTTGTAATCCTAGCTACTCAGGAGGATGAGATCTGAGAATTTTAGTTCAAATCCATCCTGGACAGAAAAGCCCCTGAGACTCTTACCTCTTATGGAGATGTGGCTCAAGTGGTAGAGTGCTAGCTTTGAAAAGAATAAATGCCCATGCCCCGAGTTCAAGTCAGCACCAAATAAGTAAAGGAAAGAAGGAAGAAGTTAAAGAAATGAGGGCAAAGGGAAAATAACAGCCCAGGCCTGTTTCTCATGCTGGGGCAGGCAGATCAGCTCCCCGACAAAACAGTCGTCCTGCCAGGTCTTGCCAGGTCCTGCTGTGGCTACCTCCTGAAAGAAGCTGCTTCCTTTGCAGGGGACTCTGATTCCACACAAGGCCTTGCTGTGGTCCCCCACCCCCCACCAGTGGGGCCACTTCCTGCTGGGTTCACAGTACATCAACCATGTGGATGTTGCTTCCAACCTCCTGGATTCACAGACTGGCTGCGGGAGGCCCCTTAGAAGTTTCTAGAGCAACCCTCTCCATTTCCAGATGAGGAAAGTAAACCTGACTGTCTTGTGGAAACTGCTGAGGGTGTAAGTAGCTGGCTGAAATGTGCACCCACCGGAATTGACGCCAGCCGTTCCAAACTCCCAGCACCACCGCCTTGAGTCTCCACACCACGCCCCACTGTGCGGAGCTTGCAAACTCTGCTTTATCCAGAAAACATGCTGCCTTTGTGAAACCCTGTCGTTTCCCCTTTCAACACTGCTGAGTGATTACATCCAAAGCCCAAGTCCTGCTGAACAAAGAGGACATGAACAGGGATGGGGAGAGATGGCACAAATCCTTAGCGCTTTACCTAAAGGCTGGTACTCTACCACTTGAGCCACAGCTCCACTTCCAGCTTTTGGGTGGCTAACTGGAGATAACAGTCTCAGAGACTTTCCTGCCTTGGCTGGTTTCAAACCTCAATCCTCAGATCTCAGACTCTAGTAGCTAAGATTACAGGCCTGAGCCCCAGTCAGCTGGCTACAAGCTCTGTTTTTGAAGCTTTAGCTGTTGGTACTTATTTTAGAAAACTTTCCATTCCGTGCTTCCTCCAAAAGGAGCGTTGTTTCCTTCAGTGGTTCTTAAAGTTTTGCTTAACCATTGGTACCCTGATGTGTTTACATGTGATTCCAGCACAGCAGACAACCAGAGCATTAACCACCTATGAAGGACTCTGAGTCAACCATGTGTTTACCCAGCTCTGGGTCACAAGAGGCTGGGGACAAATGTCCTTCACTCCAGCCACAGTAGACTCTCCTTTGATGTTATATGAACACAGCCATTTAGTTTTATGGTTCATTGATTTCCGCCCCCTCCCCCCCAAGGTCTTTCATCTTCTCCTAAGCCAACCCTCCCGCTCTGGCCTGGCCACTCCCCCTCTCCCCTCCCCATCATCTAAAGGCAGACTGTTTCCAGATGGTCCTCTGCACCTCTCTGGCCCACCTGGCCCAAATCCCAGCTCCCCCATTGTGACCATCAACAAGTTACACAATGTATTTATGCCTGGCTTTCTCAGCTGAAAAAAATGCAGGTGATAACAATGTCTCAGAGCTCTTAGGTTTCCATGAAAATTGAGTGAGCTCATATACGAATCACCCCTGGAGGAATGCATGACGCATTGGAAATGCATAGTAAATTCTTGACAAAACTGCTAACTCCACGTCACAGTTGCCGGGCTTTGGGGCTATCAGAATGAGTAAGCTCAGATTCTGCTTGCTGAAAACTTATTTAAAAGACAATAGTACTATATTTTGTGCATGTGTATATGTGTGTTTGTGTGTGCGCGTGGTGTGTTACTGGATTTGAATTCAGAGTCTCACTTTTGCTACCCTTGAGCTATGCCTCCAGCCCCTGGTTTGCACTGTTTTTTTGTTTTGTTTTGTTTTTTTTGCCAGTCCTGGGGCTTGGACTCAGGGCCTGAGCACTGTCCCTGGCTTCTTTTTGCTCAAGGCTAGCACTCTGCCACTTGAGCCACAGTGCCACTTCTGGCCGTTTTCTATATATGTGGTGCTGGGGAATCGAACCCAGGGCTTCATGTATGTGAGACAAGCTCTCTTGCCACTAGCCCATATTCCCAGCCCCCTGCACTGGTTATTTTGAGATTGGGTCTCAGTTTTTGCCTGGGTGCACACCTGGACCACAATACTTCTATTTTACACTTTTCAGCGTAGCTGGAATGACAGATATGTACCACCACACCCAGCTTTTTCTGTTGAGACGGGAGCCTCACAGACTCTGCCTGGGCTACTCTGAAACCGCCATCTTCCCAATTTCAGCCTTCCACGGAGTGGGATGACAGGTATGAGGCATCAGGGCCTCGCTAGCGCTATGTATTCTACTTGTAATCATTTCTTTAAAGGCAGCATTTGTGTGTTCTCTAGGGAAATTCACTGCCACGCTGCTATCACAGAATACCCATACTTCAATACCACCATCTATGAATTCACCAACATTTGAGGGCCTACTATGTTCAAGGCACCATACTAGGCACTGGAGGTAGAACTGTGATATGGACATAAAATGCTAATACATCTTTAGGCACTAGTGGCTCATGCCGGTAATCGTAGCCACTCAGGAGGCTGAGATCTGAGGAGCATGGTTCAAAGCCAACCCAGACAGGGAAGTCCATGAGACTCTTATCTCCAATTAACCACCAGAAAACCAGAAGTAGAGTGGTGGCTCAACGTGATGCAATACTAGCCTTGAGCAAAAAAGCTCAGGAACACTGGCCAGGCCCGGATTCAAGCCTCATGACTAACAAGAAAAACAAATTATATATACATACATATATGTAGCTAATACATCATTCTTCACAGCTTTCATTCTGTCTATACTTTCTATGCCCTACCCAGGATTGTTGGTGACTTGCACAGTTTCTGGAGCCTCAAGGGAAAGAGGAGAATTGACAATTGAGAAAGGCTGGTTTGAATTACATCATTGAAATGGGGAGAGAGCAATGGGAGAGATATGAAGATATAAGTTTGGAAGAGGAGAGATTTTGAGGAGCAGTTGCTGTAATAAGCAGGAAGTGGGCGGAACTGGCAAATGAAGAGAACTTTGGGATTTTTGGAGGGTACTTTACAATTCCTTCTTCCTGTGTTTCTTTTAGAGACTTCCATAAAGACTTTAACTGCTATTCAGTGCTTTATGCAGCAAACTGGACCTTCTTTTGAGTAGGATACTATTCTAAGACTGATGTAGTAGCCAGCTACTACTACATTAATGAGCCTTTGCTCATGATATTCCCCTACCCACCTTTGGTACCTTTAAATTCAGGGCCTTGTGTTTTATAGGCAAGTATTCTACTATTAGAGCTATGCCCCAGTCCTGTTGCTTGTATTTTATTTTGAAATAGGGTCTCACAAACTGCCAGGGCTGGCCTTGAACTCACAATCTTCCTGCCTTCACCTGCCAAACAGAGGGTATCCACGCCTTTGGGATGTTCCTCCCTCATTGAATTGGGACACTGTGTGGAAAAACAGGAGTCCATCAGCCTTCTGGAAAAATCCATGTGGCAGGAACTGATGCCCCCTGCTGCATGGTTTGCCAGTCCTGTGGATGACACTACTGAGACGTGGATCCTAGAGCCTCAAATGACATCTTGTTGCAGTCTCTTGCTGCTCTGACTTAGACATGCTACATTAAGTCACCCCTCCCCAAATTCCTGAGCTGTGTGAAAGGAAAAGGGGTTATGATTGTCTAAATCTCAAAGATTTCTAAGTAATTTGTTATGTAGCAATAGAAAACGAAAGCACTCGCCTTTAGGTGACCAAGTTTATTCAGGTTAGTCAAATGTAGCCTGACTTCTCAGGCCACCTCAGCCCATGGGTGCCAAAGGGAATGCAACAAAAAGGCTCCAAGGTTCTACTTGGTCTTGCATGTAATTGCAGACTTCTGTGAGTTAACCGTCCTTCAGCTCCCACCCTAAGAAAAATAAAAAGGTTGTTTGCTGACTGGGAGAAGGGAGACTCCCTTCATGCAGATTTATGAACAAGACTGTTGTCTCAAGGAGGTGTGTTTATGTTTATGCTTGCCCTCGGTGTTGCTTGTTTTGAGACGACAAAGTCTCCTGCCAGGCCCTATTTTCACCACTAGGGGTCAGTGTCCAAGGCCAAGCATCTCCCTGAGGAATTGCCCCTGAAGAACTCTAGACTCCCATCTCCCAGTCACTGTGATGAAATGACAGAAAGATGTTCTCCTTCTGGGCTGTCCTGGCCCTAAATGGTTGGGGAAGGGGCTTCTTTCTTTCTTTTTATTTATTTATTTATTTATTTATTTATTATTATTTTTTTTTGGCCAGTCCTGGGCCTTGGACTCAGGGCCTGAGCACTGTCCCTGGCTTCTTCCTGCTCAAGGCTAGCACTCCGCCACTTGAGCCACAGCGCCGCTTCTGGCCGTTTTCTGTATATGTGGTGCTGGGGAATCGAACCTAGGGCCTCATGTATCCGAGGCAGGCACTCTTGCCACTAGGCTATATCCCCAGCTCTTTTTAAAGCATTTTACTGATATAATTCAGGTTTTACTCACAATCATTTTTTTTTCTCCTTAAGTTTCAGACATATATCCATGAGCTGGGTAGAGACTGAAGTGAAGTATGAGCATGGGACTCTAATTTGCTTTAGGGAAGGATGCTGTTTTTATCAGTTGCTGTTCTCATGGTTGTAATGGGGTCCGCCCAAGGGAGGGGACCACAATGTAAGGGGGCCCAAGGGAGGGGACCCCCTGTCCCTCTAAGAGTCCACCACTCAGAGACAGTCTCAAGTAAAAAGATGGATTTATTGGGGAAGTAAAAAGTATACTGACCAACCAGGGTCATGGCCCAGACTCGGGAGCTGGAATCGAAACCGTAAAAAGCAGGCTGGCCAGCCAGGGCCGCAGCCCAGACTCAGAAGCTTGGATCATGCACCCCAGGCCATGTTTGGGGTCAGGTTATAAAGGCAAACACCACATGGTCAAGCCTGCCACACGCAGGTGGCCAATGAGGTTACAACACTTACAGAGCATGCCAGGTCACAGGTGGCCAATGGAGTTAGAGTCTGCTTCATAGCAGCAACTGTTTGAACCAACCTATCATGTTAGACTTGGCGCACAGATTTGGTGGGGCTCACATGATGAAGGCGGATACACCTACTCATGGGAGGCCACAGGTTTAACCTTGAGCATTCACAATCTTAGCACAGCGAAGGGGAACTTCCCTGGATAGGGCGGGGAGATCTTATTGAAGACGGAGTTGGCTTCTGCTCTCTTTAACTAATGTAATATGGAGGTCAGATCTGGCCGGCGCCATCATTGGCTGTTGAGGGGTGTCAGATTGACTCCATCTCAGATTAAAGAGAGCAGAAGCCGACTCCATCTTCACTAAAATCTTCCCCTCTCCCTCATCCCATCCAGGGAAGTTCCCCTTCACTGTGATAAGACTGTGTAAACTGCTTGAACACCTGAGTAGTGAAACACTCAAAGTTAAACCTCTGGCCTCCCATGAGTAGGTGTATCCACCTGCATCACGTGAGCCCCACCAACTCTGTGTGCCAAGTCTAACATGATAGGTTGGTTCAAACAGTTTCTGTGAAGCAGACTGTAACTCCATTGGCCACCTGCCTGTGACCTGGCATGCTCTGTAAGTGTTGTAACCTCATTGGCTACCTGCGTGTGGTAGGCTTGACCATGTGGTGTTTGCCTTTACAACCCGACCCCGAGCGTAGCCTGGGGGGTGCGGTCCCAGATCCTGAGTCTGGGCCGTGACCCTGGCTGGTCAGTATACTTTTTACTTCCCCAATAAATCCATCTTTTTACTTGAGACTGTCTCTGAGTGGTGGACTCTTGGAGGGATGGGGGATCCCCCACTCAGACCCCATTACAAAAACCAAGTGAAAGGTGTAGGGAACCCCTTTTTGAGTCCCTAGAAACAGCAGGCTTAGACAAGGTAGTGGGTCTGAATAACAGAAGCCAAAAGCAGCTTGACCTAGAGCTGCTTGACCTTTGCAAAAGAAAGGAACGAGGAAGACCACTCAGTTTGCGTGTCCTAGTTTAGGGAAGTTCCAGAAAGAGAGATTTAAGGTTAACTAAGTTAAATTGGTAAATAGCACTCACCCTCAGAACTAAGAATTGTACTGCTTTGTTTACCAGAGTTTAATGGAATTATAATCACAGCAATTCTGCTTCTGTATGTCTTCTTGCTTCCTTTTCCTAACTTGCCAGACCACCTGCTAGTGGTACATGTGGTTTTTGCCTTTATAAACTCCCGAGGCTCGTGGCTACTCACTCCTGAGTGGAGTTAGCCACTGCTCTGCTCCCGGGGGTCACTCCATTTCAGAGACATAATGAGGAAATTTACATGTTGACTTTGCTGACCAAGACTTTGTTACTGGGACAGAAGCCCACCTGTAGCCACTGTCTTTCTAATAAAGTCTCCCAATGCAACCTCTCAAACTGTGGCTTTTCTGTTTCTTGTAACTGAATTCCATTTCTTCTTCTTTCTCCTCCTCCTCCTCCTCTCCCTCTTCTTCCTCCTCCTCCTCCTTCTGGATTCTATGGACAATTGACTCTGTTTGTTCAACATATAAATGTCATTAAATGAAAGCAAGGCTGGGCTGGGAATGTGGTTTAGTGGTAGAGTGCACACCTAGCATCCATGAAGCCCAGGGTTTGTTACCTCAGTACCACATCAACAGAAAAAGCCAGAAGTGGCACTGTGGCTCAAGTGGTAGAGTGCTAGCCTTGAGCAAAAGAAGCTCAGGGACAGTGCTCAGGCTCTGAGTCCAAGCCCCAGGACTGGGGCGGGGGGGGGGGGGATGTGTGTGTGTGTGTGTGTGTGTGTGTGTGTGTATGTGTGTGTGTGATCTTTTGTTAGAATTTTCTAACATAACAAGATAATGTTAAACACAGCTTGCCATTGCATGAGATTACTGATTAGATATTGATACAGAAGCACTTTCAGTGAAAACCCTGGTATTTGTTAGGTCCATCGGGGAAAATGGCCTTCTCTGTGTTCTCCATGCACATGTGTCCCCTTCCCTAGAAGTCCTGGCCCAGCATCTGTAACCTAGGTAACTGGCGCACCTGGGGGCAGTGGGAGTTCCCCCAGTCTCTGAGGTTACTTCCTCTTCCTCTGAGAACACCCCCTCATTCACCCCAGTCAACCACCTTCAGACTGTGAGAGGCTCCCAGGCTCTGAGGTCACCTCAGCAGCTGTGGCCACGCCTCCTCCCGGCCTCTCCCTATAGAATCAGTCTCCATGATTAAGTCTCTCCTCCCTTTTCTCTGTACACCTCCAGCTCTGTGCAGGGCCCCCTAGTTTTGCTAATAAACTCACCTCTGCCTGAACAACCACGTGGAGGTCTCCTTTATCCAGTCCGTACAGTATTTTCCTTATGACTCCAGTGTAGGGGTTGACAAGCCAATGGGGGCCACAGGGTCCCTGTGACAGCTCTTCAGTCTTGCTACAGTGATGCAGAGGAACAGGCCTGCGCCACTTATCAATGAGCAGACATGGCTGGATTCCAAGAAAACCATAACTTAGGAGCAGGCTAGGTTGGCATGTGGTGGTTTATTTCACTCTTCTACTGTCTCCTTCATATCCTATAATTTTGCCTGTCTTTTCTCTGTTTCAGACACCGCACATATTTCAAGGTATTTAATTGTGAACTTCCCAGGTTCCCGGGCAATGGAGCTCACTTCTCCAGCCAATTGGAAGTGGGGTGAGGGGAGATGAGGTCTTGAGTTATTTTCCGGGAGACTCAGGAGCATTTCCCTGGTAAACACTTTTCCTAAAATGGAGATTCCAGTCCTCGGGGCTGAAGCACAGCGTCCTCTGGGAAGCAGGGCTGTTTTTCTCAATTCTCAGCAGGAAATAGGAATGTCCCTGGGCAGGATTTGAAATGTAACCAGCCAGCTCAGAGAAGGGCTGGGAAGGGCTGCATATTGGAATCTGGTCAGAACATCTGGGAGTTCAAAGGAAGAAGAAAAAACAAAACTATTCACCAGACTCCATAAATTCTCTTACAAGTAGATAGTGTAATTTGGACACAGAGGGGAGACTGTGGGCTGTGTTGTCAGAGTAGAAGAATCTAAGTACTTGGCCAGGTCATCTCCACCCACTGGGGTGATGGATCTACAGAGATCAGCCCTTGATCTATCGATTCCAAGCTCCTTCCTTTCCTGGTGGGGGCTGGACAGAAGCTGGTCCCCTCTACTTTCCCCTTGCAAAGTGGACACTCAGTGCTCCAGCTGCACCGCCCCCCATGCCTCTGCCCTTCCTGGGAAAAACCTCCGCCCATCATTTACAAAAGCCCCACCCTCTGTTCAAATTCCCACTTCCGGAAGGGGAAGAGGCCTTTCCAGACCAAGTCAATTCTTAGAAACTTTTCCAGTATATTCTGGTGTTGCGCCCTAATTGAGTTTGGCCAGTGAACTACCTAGGTTAAGTAATGCCATCTGCTGTCATCCAGATTCTCAATGGTTTAACAATAACAAATACTATTCCTTATACCACCGTCCAAAGTACATTTTCCTAACCAGGTAAGCCTTCTATGCAGATCCCCACCAAAGTTCTCTCTGCTTTGTGACCCCCATCCTCTTTTAGGTCCTTCTGTTGTACAGGAAGTCACTCTGGAGAAAAGAGAGAAGCAATATTTTGAGAGGTCGAATTAGGAGTCTTTATTGGAAAGCCGGTGACTACAGGTGGACTTTTGTCACAAAGACCTGCAGCCCTCAAATACACTTAACCCTTTTAGAAAACTGAGCCACAAAAGCAGGAGAAGAAAGAGCAGGAAAACAATACCAACTGTTACATATGTATAAATTATCCAAGAAGCCACATAGTGAAGGATCAAATCTTGGAGTTTTTATTAACGCATTAACAGTCTGCAGGCAGCCAATTGTTACAAAGGCCTGCAGCCCACACATACACTTAACACTATCAGGAAACAGGCCAGAGAGGAAAGAAAGAACAAAAACCATACCAACAATCCAATTCAGCTCCAATGGAGAGCTGATTTGGGACACCATGGTGATTGGAGACAAGCCAGGAGACAAGACACAGGATGTGAACATGGAGACATGCAGCATGGCATAATACCACCTGAGCTGGTCTGACCCTAAATAGGGTCAGGTCAGGGGGTAGGGTCATAGGAAGCTCCCATTTCCAAGCACTTGACAGACGGGTTCAGTAACCTATAGGCCAAGGGCCCATCCTTGTCCCTAGGGATTCAGGAAAACCCATCACCTGGGGATGTGCCTTCCCTTCCCCTATAGGAATCCAGGCACACCCATCAAGACAAGATACCAGGTTGTACAACTGGCCATGTGGCCAATGATGGAGCTGGCCAGATCTGACCTCCATATTACACAACAAATCAGATCAGCTCCAATGGAGAGCTGAAGTCAGATGCTATGTTGACCAGAGAAAAGCCAGGAGACATGAGGCATGACATCATGGTGCCTGATCTGGTCCAGGCCTAAATAGGGTCAGGCCAGGGGGCAGGGTCACATCACAGGACTGACAAGTCCAGTAACCTATTATCTAAGGGTCTGCCTCTAGGAAGGGGTAGAACTTCCCTGCCTCTACCATGAAGACAAGATGGCGCCAGTTAAACCCAATGCCCTATCATCTACCACATAGCCAAATAGACCCAGTCTCCTTATTTCATTTGGAGTCCTTGCTGTTTTAATTGACAGATGGAAAAAAAAAAAAGCAGCTGGAGGAAGATTCACTCCTTTCATGGAAAGTTATGTCTGGAAGGTTTGATGTATTGTGGTTTGATGCAGTCCATCCTTTCTCACTGCTGTAATATAATCCACAGCACCAGCAACCCATGATATGTTTGTCCTTTCTGCTCCTCATGGGCACATGGGCACTGGGTTGATTTCAGATCAGTGGGAATTGCCAATAAAGCTACTGGGAGTATGTCTCTTCATGCAAATAGGTGCGCTTTTCTGTTGAATATGTACTTAGAAGTAGAATCATCAGCTCCCAGGACATTCATATGTAAAAAGCATTAACAAGTAATGAAATGGCCTTTTCATTTTATTTATTTTTTTTAATTTTTTGTCAAACTGGTGTACAGAGAGGTTACAGTTTCATATGTTAGGCATTAGATACATTTCTTGTACTGTTTGTTACCTCCTTCTTCTTTCTCTCCTTCCCCCTCCCTTTCCCCCAGTTCATTGTTCAGTTCATTTACACCAAACAGTTTTGCAAGTATTGCTTTTGTAGTTGTTTGTCTTTTTTCCCTGTGTCTCTCGATTTTGGTATTCCCTTTCAATATCCTAGTTCTAATACCAGTATACACGTTTTCCAATGTACTCAGATAAGATACAGAGATAGTGCAGGTACAACCATAGGAAGGGGTTACAAGAAGATCATCAATAATAGAAGCTATGGTTTCACATAGCACGCTGAAAGTAGTTACAACAGTGATATAACAGTTGTTCCCATAACATGAATTTCATTTCACCTAGCATCATCTCATGTGTTCATAAGGGTGTCACTATTGGGCTGTGCTGTGACTTGCCTAAACCTGTACTAATTATTCCCTATGAGAGAGAGAGACCATAAAGTCCGTGTTGCTTTGGGTCTGGCTCACTTCACTTAGTATAATTTTTTTTCCAAGTCCTTCCATTTCCTTACGAATGGGGCAATGCCGTTCTTTCTGATAGAGGCATAAAATTCCATTGTGTATATGTACCACATCAGTGGTACAAAGTGGTACAAAGTGACAGGACCACGGGCCCTTCCGTTCGCCTCTCATCTTTGTTAACACTTAGATGTATTATCTGTCTTTCTCATTTAGCCTGTGTGGTTTGGATGCAGTAGTGTCTCCTTGTGGTTTAAATTTGCATATTGATAATGAACTAATGTCATTGAGTTCTTCTTTTTATAGGCTTATTGACCACTTTGGTATTCCCTCTGGAGAATTTCCTGCCTAAGTCTTTGGCTACTTTTTCATTGGATACTCTTCTTACTGAGTTGAAGAAATTCTTTGTATATTCTAGATGGTGTATACTCTAGATATTACCTTTTTCATACATTACACACAAGTTTAATAACTTTTCTTTCCCTCTCCTCATGTTTTTTTTTTTTGTTGTTTTGTTTTTTTGTTTTTTGCCAATCCTAGGCCCTGCACTCAGGGCCTGAGCACTGTCCCTGAGCATTTTTGCTCAAGTCTAGTGCCCTATCACTTGAGACACAGCCCCTTCAGGCTTTTTGGTGGTAAATTGGAGATAAAGGCCTCATGGGCTTTCTTTGACCACCAAGCTGGATTTGGAATATGGACACTGGGTAAGGCCATCTTGTCCGCACCCCCATGTTGTCATCTTAATAGATGATGGGGACTTTTTTTTTTTTTTTTTTTGGCCAGTCCTGGGCCTTGGACTCAGGGCCTGAGCACTGTCCCTGGCTTCCTTTTTGCTCAAGGCTAGCACTCTACCACTTGAGCCACAGCGCCACTTCTGGCCGTTTTCTAGATATGTGGTGCTGGAGATTCGAACCCAGGGCTTCATGTATACAAATCGAGCTCTCTTGCCACTAGGCCATATTCCCAGCCCCATGATGGGGACTTTCTGAGAACACTAGAGGTGATATAAGTCATTCTTTGAATTGCAGATGTGTCATGGGTTGTTTAGCTCCAGAAAAGTTTTGCTTCAGAAAATACTTGCCCTTGGTTGTCCTTAATTGTTCCCCCTAAGTAACTGGCCCTTGATTGCCCCTGGTTGTTCTCCCTAGTTTGCTTTGCTTATGTAGAACACACTTTTGTTAAGCTTCATTCCTTCACCAATTGTGTGGTTTTTGTTTGATAACCTTTGTAATAACTACATTTGAGGCTGCAAGTTTGGGGGGAATATGAGTCCACTTGCAGTCTCTTGCGTCTTGGGTTTTTAAAGTAGGTAGCCGGTAAAGGAGAATGCCACACAGTATTCAGGCAGGAGAAAAAGTTTATTACCGAACTTCCGGCCTGTGGCCAAGATGATGCATGGACAGAGAGAAGGAAGAGAAAGGGAGACCCCCACCAACCCTGCCTTATCTAGAGCAGGGGCAGGGGGTGTGGCTAGGTGGATTAGGATGTGACCTCAGGGAAAAGGGAGGTAACTGCCTCCAGGTCTGCTGGTTACCCAGGTAACTGGGTGGAGACTTAATGAGGTGGGGGCATCTGCACGGAGCGCTCCAGGGATGGACTGCTTTCTAATAACTACTCCCTGTGCGACCTCTCAAAGTGTGGTTTCTCTGTATTTTGTGATTGAATTCCTGTATAACAGGTATATGCCTGAAATGTTGGCTCATTGAAGTCCAAAATTGGGACTGAAAGGTTTAGCTGAAAGGAAACTGACACATGACTCAGGTAGAAAAGAGTTTATTAGGGGGGAGAGCAAGCTGCCAGCCAGCACAGATGGAGGCACTCGGAGAGAGAAGGGAAGGAAAAAGAGAGGAAGGGACTTGTGTTGAGCCGGGTTATATAGGGAAAGGCAGGAGGCGGCACCACAGCGGATGTGGAAGTGATCTCAGAGCCCGGGGGAACCTCTCACTGTTCAAGTGAGGTGTGAAGGGGCAGTTCCGGAAATGACCTCAGTGGATGAGGAAGTGACCTCAGAGCCTAGGATCCTTTGCTGACTCACAGACAGGTGCTTGACAGTCAGGTGATTACTGGAAAGGCTATGTGCTGTCTTTCATGAAGTGGATCTCCTGGTAGACCTAACAGGGATATTCCACAACACCAACATCAAACGTCAGCTAAAATCACATGTATTTCCGCTGTATGCTTTGCACAGACTGTATTTCCACTCACAAAAGAGAAGCTTGAGTGTGAATGTTCCACATCAGGCTGGAGGACAGTTGATGAATTCTACTAAGAGTGTGTGTGTGTGTGTGTGTGTGTGCGCACGTGCATGCACACCAGCACAGGATTTGCACTCAGGGACTTGCACTCTGGCCCAGCTTTTTCTGCTACAGTCTGGCACTCCACCCCCTTGAGCCACACTTCCACTTCCAGCTTTTTGGTGGTTAATAAGAGCCATAGATTTGTCTACCATGGCTGGCTTTGAACTGCAATCCTCAGAGTAGCTAAGATTGCAGGCGAGGTCTAGGCACTGTCTCTGAGCTCTTTTGCTCAAGACTAGCACTCTACCACTTGAGCCAGAGCTCCATTTCCAGTTTTCTGATGGTTAATTGAAGATAAGAGTCTCACAGACTTTTCAACCTATGTGGACTTTGAACTGTGATTTCAGATCTCAGCCTCCTGATATGCTTGGATTACAGGTGGGAACCACCAGCACCCAGCTTACATTTCATTTTTTGAAGCATCTGGCTTGGCTCATGCCCACACCCTAAGTCTAGCCCAGAGAAGGTGCCTGAAAAGGGTTTGTGGAATGAAGGGTGGGCTCAGGAGGTCACTTCCTGGCCCCACAAAACTTCATCCTCAAGTCTCCTCACCTTCAGTCCCTCTTCTCTCTCACTGTCTGGACAGATGTTTGGCTAAGAGAATTTCCTACTTGGAATCTCTGTCATTTCCCACAGCCGGAGCCCACTCCCTGGCACCCAGAGCTTTTTCCTTAAATGGCTTTGCAAATTACTGTTTGATTTACTTTCTTTCAATCTGTTTGCAAGGCGTTTTTCTTCTCTGTGCTGTTGGATCACATCTAAGCTGTAATAAATAGAAGCTTAAATTAAAAATCTAAGTCCAGAAATAGAAATGCTAAAGGCAAGCCGGTCTCCAATGGTCCAAGGGGAAAAAATTCCTTGTAGGTTTTTTTCTCCACTGGGTCAGTTATGGTTTTCCACACACTCTGGACAGAATTCTTGGTGTTTTCTGGATGGGGTGTAGAATGTTGGTTTTTCTTTTTCAGGAAGTTGGGGACAGTCAAGCATGGTAAGGTTGAAATAACAAGTAATGTGGCCTGGGATGGGAGTTTTCCACTGTCTTCTCCTCACCTGGAACCCAGCCACAGAACAGAGACTTAGGGTGATGTTACTATGATTTTAGAATTCCATATAATTTTTAAATCAAATAAAAAATAACAGCCACTGTTGATTTAGTATTTACTATGTGTCAGAATTTTTAAGTACTTACAACAATCCTGTGGAGGAGGTAGTGCTGTTGAATTAAGGCTTGTCCTGTGTTTCATAACTGGTAAGGGTAAAAGTAGGAGGAGAGGGAAAATCTGTTTTTCTCATCTATCCTATTGTCATTTTGGTTGTTTGAATGGGGGGGGGTAATAATTTTAGGATAAGTAGGTAATTTTAGGAAGCAAGCATTGGAATTCTTATTTCATATAGCTCTCTGAAAGGTTAAAAATAAGTTCTGGTTGATTATGTCTGATAAGCAATTTCTCACTGAAGCTACTAGAAAAGGCAGCAACAGGGCTGGGGGCACAGTTCAAGGGGTAAAGCACCACCTGGTAAGTACAAAGCCATGAATTCCAATAAAAAAGAAAAGGTATGACCAGACATAAATAAAGTTAAAAAGGAAAAGGGAGTAAAAGAGAGGAGGGCAATCCTAGCTACTCGGGAGGCTGAGATTTGAGAATTCCTGTTCAAAGCCAGCCCAGGCAGGAAGCCCATGCGACTCTTATTTCCAATTTAACACCAAAAAATCCAGAAGCACAGCTATGGGATCAAGTGGTAGTGATCTAGCCTTGAGCAAAAAAAGCTCAGGGACAGTGCTCAGGCTCTGAGTTCAAGCGCCAGGACCTGAACAACAACAGCAAAAATTTACCGGGTAAGATTTGGAACTCCATTTTGAGGGCCAGGTTGGTTGACATCAAAAGGGCCACAAGGTGGCAGTGTTTCCTACACCAGCAGAGCCATCTCTTTCTGCTCAGAGATCTGGAGACAGGAAGATACATTTGTGGGGATAGAGTGACAGGCCACCGCATCTTGCTGAAGCCACAGTCTGTGCATGTAGATAGGTGCTGTATCACCGAAATACACCTCCAGCCTCCTCTTTTTTAAATTTGCCTATGTATACATTTTACTTTATTTAACAGTTTTGGTTTAAACAAAACCAGCCAGGATGGTCATTAGTGAAGATGGTTGAAATAGGAGCAGGGGCCTTCTCTGCATGTCACAAGCTACCCACATCCTCATGGTCAAGGTCCTCACAGATCAGAAATGCCTCTGAGGTGATTTACTCCAATCTCCAGTTGCACTCAATTGTCCCCTCGCCCAACACCTGCCTGCCAGTTTACTGCCCATGAGCCAGCTCCGGCCTGATCAGGCCTGTCCTCCTTAACTTTCACAGTTCCAGAGAGCCTGGAGAGAAGGGTGTCTGAGGACAACCCTGGAAGGGAGTCAGCAGAGGTGGCAGTTGTGTGCTGCGAGGAAGGCATTTCAGGACCTGCGGGGGCTTTGCCAGGTCTGGGCTTCACAGGCAGCCATGCCAGTTCAATGGCAAACCTCAGTGGGAAACGGCTCCTCTCCACATTCAGTCTTCATATGCAAATACTTAGGTGTTTAGGAGGTCCCAGTGTGGACATTATACTCCATTTGATTTTGAAAGACTGTCCAGTTTACAAGCCCTTCCTACCAAAATTGTAAATGTGTCAGGCTTGGGTGCATAAACAGAGTGGAAATGAGGGGGTGATTGAGGAAAATTGTTCAAAAATGAGGCAAAGGGCTGGAAATGTGGCCTAGGGGTAGAGTGCTTGCCTAGCATGCATGAAGCCCTGGGTTCAATTCCCCAGCACCACATATACAGAAAAAGCTGGAAATGGTGCTGTGGCTCAAGTGGTAGAGTGCTAGCTTTGAGCAAAAAGAAGCTCAGGGACAGTGCTCAGGCCCTGAGTTCAAGACCCAGGACTGCCAAAAAGAAAAATTAAAAAAGACAGTCCTCTACCACTTGAGTCATACCTCAACTTCAGTTTGGGGTGGTTAATTTAATATAATAGTCTCAGAACTTTCCTGCCCAGGCTGGCCAGATCTCAACCTTCGGTGTAGCTAGGATTAGAGGTGTGAGCCACCAGCACCAGCTTTTTTTTTTTTTTTTTTTTTTTGTATTGCAGTTCAACGCCAGCTTAGGCAATAAAGACCTTGAGACTCTTATCTCAAGAGTCAGAAATCCAGAAGTAGAGTGCTGGTTCAAAGTGACAGAACACTAGCCTTGAGAACAAATGCTCAGGGACAGTGCCCTGGCTCTGAGTTCAAGCCCCAAGACCAGCACCAAAAAAAAAAAGTTTCCTTTAAGGGTTGGAGGCATGGCTCAGTTGGTAGGGAACTAACCAGTGAGCAAAAGCACCAGGTACCCAGTTCAAGTCTCAGTCTAAGACCAAAAAAAAAAAAAGTTCCCTTGGTGAGATCCAGGAGAAGGTCCTAGCGGCTATTCAGGAGGCTGATATCAGAGGAAGAGGATCATGGTTCAAAGCCAACCTGAGCAAGCTGCTCGGCCTCCTGAGCAGCTAGAATTATAGGCATGAGCCACTGGCACCTAGCTTTTTCTTTCCTTTTCTTTATGGGTGTCATGTGGCTTGAACTCGGGGCCTGGGTGCTGTCCCTGAACTCTTTTTCTCAATGCTAGTGCTCTAGCACTTTGAGCACCACAGCGCCACTTTTACCTATGGTCTTTGTATTAGGATTTGAAGTCAAGTCCTGGAGCACTTACTACCATGCCATGCCTCCAGGCCTGTTTTACGCTGGTTATTTTTGTTTCCTGCCTGGGCATATGCCGGAGCCACTCTCTACCTATGTTAGGCTTCCTCTTACACCATGATAGATACTTTGTCCAGCTCTTTGAGATGGAGTCTCATAGATTTTTGTTCTGGGGCTGCCCTTGAACTACTATCCTCCCAATCTCAGCCTCTTGGGGAGCCAGGATTACAGGAAGGAGCCATTAGCATCAGCTTCCCTATGTTTTTGAGGCTATTTCTAGTGATTTCCTAGGAGGAGGCACACTGGTAATAAACAGCGGGCCCTCTTCAGTGCCCATGCACAGTAGGGTCAGGTGGGAGGCTCAGTCACCCACAATGAGAATATTTATACTGTGGGAATTGGCAAGTGCCACACACCTGCCCCCACCCGAAGGAGAGCCCTCTGTGAACCACTCTCTAGCACTCTAGTGCATGGACGCTAATGTGGGCTGTGGGCCCGATGTTCTGATGAAATAGCAGAGCTGCTGGAAGAGCTGAGAAATGAGGTTTCAGCAGAGCCTGGGCCTGACCTGGCGTCTCAATCCGTGAGAACAAGCACAGTCCTCCACATTTCCCCAGAAGGGGAGGACACCAGCCAGGGCCACAGCAGGGAGGCAGCCAGGGTCTTCCCACCACCAGGGGAGGGGAGACACTACATAAATAGCTGCTCACATAAGAGCCTCAGTTATTGTGGAGCTGCTGTTGAATGACAGCACTGGGCAGGGAACCCAAGAAGTGGATGGGGTCTGCCTAACAGTTCTGTAGCCATCAGAGACCAGGAGGAACCCTCAGGCCCTGCTTCCCAGAGAATGAGGGGACTCAATGGGGCCCAGACGGCCACCAATATGCACAGCACTCTGTATGCCCCACTCCACCCTCCAGGTAAGAATCTAGTCTTGGGATAACTGCTTTTTTCTTTTCGTTTTGGTCAATCTTAGGGCTTAAATGCAGGGCTTAGGCAATGTCCCTGAGCTTTTCTGCTCAAGGCTAGAGCTCTACCACCAGAAGAGGAACTTCTGGTTTTCTGGTGGCTAATTGGAGATGACTTCTCACAGCCTCTCCTATCTGGTCTGGCTTCAAACTACGATCCTCAGATCTCAGCCTCCTGAGTAGCTAGGATTACAGGTGTGAGCCACTAGCACCCGGCTTGCTTTTTTTTTAAGACAGTGTTTCTCTGTGGAGGAGCCCAGGCTGAACTCAGGGTCTTCCTGCCTACTGCTGGCATTACAGGTGTACACAACCACACTGGGAGGGTAACTGCTCTTTTTTTTGCATAGTGGCAGGTATAAAAATAGCAGGTGACCCCATTCCGTGGCAGATATTTCAAGAACCTCAGTAACTGTGCTGTGTGCTGCAGGAGCTCGGGGTGTGGGTGCTGACCTGGGCTGTACACCGCTCTTCTCTCCAGCCACGTGGGCAGGACAAGAGACACCAGGACAAGAGACACCTGCTCCGAGCTTCCACTTCTCATCTGTGCAGAAGGGAAGCCAGAGAGCCTGCCAAAAGTGGGGTGATGAAGAGCTAGAGATTTAAGTCTGTTTCAAAGTTACAATGTTAACTGATACAATAAACAAAAAGTGGTCATTGAGCTGTAAAGGGATGGGGCAGAGCCAGGCATCAGTGGCTCACACCTGCAACTGCAGCAGCGGAGAAATCAAAGCTCAAAGCCAGACCAGGCATAAAAGCCCATGAGATTTTATCTCTGATTAAACAGGAAAAAAGCTGGACTGGAGGCATGTTCAAGTGGTAGAGTACCAGCTGTGAGTAAACAGGTTGAGGCCTCTAGTTTAAGCAGAAGGAGAAGGAAGGAAGGAAGGGAGGGAGGGAGGGAGGGAGGGAGGGAGGGAGGGAGGAGGGAGGGAGAGGAAGGAGGAGGAGAGGGAGAGAAGGAGGGAGGGAGAGAAGGAGGGAGGGAGGAGGGAGGGAGGGAGGGAGGGAGAGAGGGAGGGAGGGAGGGAGGGAGAGGAGGGAGGGAGGGAGGGAGGGAGGGAGGGAGGGAGGGAGGGATGATTAGCTCACAGGGATCATGGTGAATCTTAATTTTTGCCTATCAGAGCAGAACAGATATTAAGCACATTATTTAAAGATTAGGAGGTAGTCCTAGAAATGGCACTAACAGAACAAATAAAAGCCAAAACCTAGCCAGGCACCAGTGGCTCACACCTGTCATGCTAGCTACTCAGGAGGCTGAGGATCAGGGTTGAAAACCAGCCCTGGTAGAAAAGTCCCCGTGAGACTCCTATCTCCAATTAACTACTCAAAAACTGGAAGTGGAGCTGTGGCTCAAAGTGGTAGAGTGCTAGCCCTGAGCAAAAAAGAGCCCAGGGACAGTGCACAGGCCTTGAGTTCAAGCCCCATAACTCACAGAAAAAAAAAAAAAAAGCAGAAACCTTTAAGGTATGGGACTCTGTGTGGAGAAAGACATAGCTGCTTCCTCTCATTGCCTGGACTGCCCAAGCTTTTCAGTTTTGCATCCTGTCCAAGTATTAGTTTAGTTTAATTTTTTTTAAACAGAACATCATTCCATTCCATTGCTAGATCACTAATCTCTCTGTCCTGGTCCAGTTCTTTTTTTGTCTTTTTTCTTTTTCTTTTCTTTTCTTTTTTTTTTTGGCACTGGGGATCAAACCCAGGACGTTGCACTTGCTAGGCAAGCGCTTTGCCACTGAGCTACATCCCAGCCCCCTGGACCAGTTCTTTCACTGCATTCTGCTCTGCTCTCAGGAGTGGAGTTCACAGGCCTTGCTTGGGGACCCTGGCAGTAGTTCATATTTATCGCCTCCTGTGTCTGTAAATTTCTGTAGCTCCTCTGAGTGTGTTGTGTGTCTCTTGATTTATAACATACTAGGAAATCATTCCAAATAAAGCCTTCTTGTCTTGCAAAAACATGTAAAGAAATAGCAATGGATGATTCAGAGTCTGAAGTGTTTTCCTTGTTAGAGCACTGAGCCGAGAGGCCTGAGCAGTGCCTGGAGGCGGCCCTGGCCGCTCAGCCTAGCCCCAACCCACGGCCAGCTGCTCCCTGCCTGCTTCCCCCAGCCAGCCCCTACCCCGGCCCAGCAAGTCCCCACAAGTATCCTGGACCCTGATATCCAGGCAGGAGACCCACCAACCCCAAAGAATGGCATGTGTTATCATTTGGCTTTGTTTGTTTGTTTGTATTGTTTTTATGCTGGTAGTGGGGGGGGGTGAGCATGCCATCCCTTGGCTTTTTCCCTCAAGGCTGGTGCTCTACCACTTGAGCCACAGCTCTGTCCTGGATTTTTGCTCGTTCATTGGAGATGAATGTCTCACAGACTTTTCTGCCTAGGCAGGCTTTGAGTGATGATCCTCAGATCTCAGCTTCCTGAGTAGCTAAGATTATAGGTGTCAGCCAGCAGTGCCTGGTTTTGTTTAGATCCAGGTAGTCTTCAGACTGTAGTAAACTTGACAAAGCAAATTGGAATGGCTTTCATACCCAGAGCAGGAAGACCTGTGTCCACCCCTGTCACACTTCTAAGTGCAACCTCGGTGGCTAGGGGACTCAGTCCTGGACCAGGCTGCCAAGTTACCAAGCCTTCCTGTGCTTTCTCTCTGCTGTGGGGCCACAGGCCACTTACTTAACCTCGCTGTGCCCCTGCTTTCCCCATTGTAAAGCGGGGCAAATCATAGTGCGTACCTCAGCGGCTTGTTGTGAGAACCAAGCAAGTTCATCTATCTAGGTGGGTGCTTGGACTGAAGGCCAGCAACCAGGGCAGTTTCAGGTCATGTCGGATCCCTGTCTTGTGTGGATGGATGATTCATGGGGGTCACCCACCCTCACTAACTGTGGGGTCTCTTCTGTATGTTTAGGGATATAGCTAAGGCACATCCTGGGGATCAGGACAGAGCACCTCAAAGGCATAGATGACACAGGAGAGACACCACAGTGTGTGTGTGTGTGCACTCACGTGTGTGTGCGAGTGTGTGTGCGCATGCACGTGCATTCTCCCCACAGCTTTGGCACTGAGCACCCCAAGGCCACCTGGGCCCCCTTCACACTGTGGGCTTCACCTTTACCCCCATCACGTGGTCGGATGCACATTCCCTCTGCCCACTTGCCAACACCCTGGCATTCTGGAAGACTTAGCTTGAGTCTCTCCTGGAGGAGAAGCCTTTGTGGCACCCGCCATCCCCGTGCCTGCTCTGGGACTCCTGTGCCTTCTGTGGCTGCAACTGTGGCTTTCTGTTCCGGCTCTGTGAATGCTCACAAGCCTGTGACACCCGGAAATCATCGCTGTCCCTCTTCCATGTGTGACCTCTGACGTAGAGAAATGCCTCTGCTTCTATCCGTCTAAGGCCAGCGCCTGCAGTCTTACCTAATTCTTGAGACTATTCCCTCTCTGTCTGCCCAACCCTGGACCACAATTTAGACTTTCACCTGCTTAAAGACTCTGACAACCAGGATCATAGTTTATTTGTTTCTGTATCCTAAGCATCTAGCACTGTCCTGGGTATACAGTAGGCTCAATAAATGTTATGTGGATGGGATGAGCTCGAATTCAGGCTCTGCAGACTTTTTGCATGCTTTTAGAAAGGATTCTAGCCCTAGGGCCTGGGAATGTGACCTACTGGTAGAGTGCTTGCCTAGCATGCACAAAGCCCTGGGTTCGATTCCTCTGCACCACATGTACAGAAAAAGCCAGAAGCGGCACTGTGGCTCAAGTGGGAGAGTGCTAGCCTTGAGCGAAAGAAGCCAGGGACAGTGCCCAGGCCCTGAGTTCAAGCCCGCAGGACTGGCAAAGAAAAAAAAAGGATTCTAGTTTTGGCGGGGTGATTTGTAAATACCTGATTCAATAAGTGAGCTTTTTTCCCCTAATTTTTTTTATTATTATAAAGGTGACATACAGAAGAGTTACAGCATTTTTGTTTGTTTTTTTGCCAGTCCTGGGGCTTGAACTCAGGGCCTGAGCACTGTCCCTGGCTTCTTTTTGCTCAAGGCTAGCACTCTACCTCTTGAGCCACAGTGCCACTTCTGGCTTTTTTCTGTTTATATGGTGCTGAGAAATCGAATCCAGGACTTCATGCATGCTAGGCAAGCACTCTACCACTAAGCCACCTTCCCAGCCCAGTGTTACAGTTTTATAAGTCAGTACATGAGTACATTTCCTTTGAACAGTGTCACCTCTCCCCTCTCTCTTTGGTGCCAGTCCCAGAGCTTGAACTTGGCCTGGGCACTGTCTCTAAGCTCTTTTTGCTCAAGGCTAGCAATCTACTACTTGTGCCACAGCTCCACTTCTGCTTTTTTGGTGGTTAATTGCAGATAAGAGTCACACAGATTTTTTTTTCTTGGGCTGCCTTTGAACCATAATCCTCACATTTCAGCCTCCGGAGTAGGTGGGATTACAGGCATGAGCCCACCACACCCTACTAAGTAAGTATTTATTTAGTACCTTCAGTTTATCAAGCACTGAGGATATAGAGTACAATAAACAAATCAGGGAAATACCTTGCTCCTTGGAGAGTCTTCTCCCTTCCCATCATTCCCTATCACTGGTAGTACCTTTTACTGGAGCCCATAGAAAAGATCTGCCCTACTGGAAGACACTGAGGAAAGGGAAAATACTGTAAGAAAGGAAATGTACTCATTACCTAACACATGTAATTGTAATCACTCTGTACATCACATTTATAATGACAAGAAAATAAATTTTAAAAAAAGATCTGCCCTCTCAGAGACAAAATACAGATGAACAAATAAACAGTTCTCCTCGCCCAGCCAGAAAAGTGGCTCCCAGCTCCTGGGCTGCTCAGGCCTCTGTCTCAAGAGCATGATTGTCTGAGCATCAGGACAGGCAAAGCTCCAGGCAGCCTCCTTGAATTCACCCTAGGAACTGTGGGGGGAGTGGTGCCTCCCCCGCCCCTCCCTCTACCCGGAGGCAGGCAGAGCCTGGTAGGCTCTGTGACATGGTGTCTGGCTTGGATTGCTTAATTAGCTTGAGGATCAGAGAAGGGAAGAGTAGCCAAGTTTCTGGCATAGGGAAGCTGGAGAGCTAAGGGGAGAAGTAGCTCAAAGTTGGCCATAATTGGGACACTCAAGGTCAAAAGCAAGCAAACACTGCACGCACGGGTGCTGAGACTGACCAGGCGTCCCTGGTTCTGAGCCTGCGCATGAGTGCTTCTTACTTGTTTTCCTTCTGTGAAGTTTCTGGAAGTTGGGGGAGGGTGGGGAGGCATAGTTATTGGATTCTGAAGGCCTTACACTGACAGCACTCAGAGAGCAGATGCTCTCTGGGTAGTTTGATCTAGAATCTCTCCTAAAGGCCTGTGTTAAAGGCGTGGCTTTGTCTGTTATGGGGGGGCTGCACATAGTTTGTGGTTTTAGGTTGCTAGTGACATCCCCTTGGAGGAGATTATAAGTCTCTTCTTTCTTTTTCACACCTGGTTGTGAAGTGAGGTTTCCTCTGACATGATTGCTCACATTGATAGGCTGTCTCACCACATATATGTATCAAAGCAATGGAGTAGCCAGGGGTCAGTGGCTCACATCTGTAATCCTAGTTACTCATGAGGCTGAGATCTAAGGATCACAGTTCAAAGCCAGCCTGGGCAGGAAAGTCTGTAAAAATCTTCAATCACAGTAAAAGCTGGAAATGGCACTGTGGTTCAAAGTGGTAGAACACTAGCTTTGAATAAAAGGAACTCAGGGACAGAAGGCAGACCCAGAGTTCAAGCCCCAGGAGCAGCAAAAACAAACAAAAAATGGGGACTGGAGCCTTTATGAGTCAATGCAAACCTTTCCTCAGGTGTTTTGTTACAGTAATAGAAGCTAACAGTGCATCACATCAGTCATCAGTCCTTCATGCTTCTAGTTACTGCTCCGCCCACCTCTGTCAGGCAAAAAGTGATCTGTTCACCTGCCCTCCTCACAAAACAGAGTCTCATCAGTGATCCTCTCTCAGGGGTATCTTCCACGCTCCACCTTCCTCTTAGATTAGCCTTCAACACCCCACAGTCCCTCCCTTTATAACTCCCAGTCCCAGCTTCTTCAGTGAGCAGTTCTCGCTTCAGTGGCTGTACAAGCACACCTACAATGACTTGGGGAGCAAGAGGAGTTGGAATTTCAGGGCTTCACCCTCAGGAGTCCAGATTTGCTCCTGGAGACTGGCAGCCCAACAGGCTTCTCCTACTTGGTTGAACCAGGTGACAGAGTCTGGGGGAATTTCAAAGTCAAAGAGTGGCCATAGCATGAGAGCCCAGAAGTGCTCAGCTTATCTGCTTCCGTGTAGCATGGAATGGCCACCTGGTCTTTCCTCCCCTGCCACCTAAACATTCATCCTTGAAGTGGGAGTAGATTTTCAGGCCTGTAGTTCTAGCACTCAGGAGGCTGAGAGAGGAAGATTGTGTGCCAGACCAGCTTGTGCTACCCAGAAAGACCCTATCTCAAAAGAACAACACACGGGCTGGGGATATGGCCTAGTGGCAAGAGTGCCTGCCTCATATATATGAGGCCCTGGGTTCGATTCCCCAGCACCACATATACAGAAAATGGCCAGAAGTGGCGCTGTGGCTCAAGTGACAGAGTGCTAGCCTTGAGCAAAAAGAAGCCAGGGACAGTGCTCAGGCCCAGAGTCCAAGCCCCAGGACTGGCCAATAAAAAAAAGAACAACACACACACACACACAAACACACAATCTTGCTGGGCACTGGTGGCTCACATCTGTAATCTTAGCTACTCAGAAGGTTGAGATCTGATGATTGTGGTTCAAAGCTAGCCAGGGCAGGAAAGTGTGAGACCCTTATCTCCAATTAACTGCCAGAAAACCAGAAGTGGTGCTGTGGCTCAAAGTGGAGAAAGAAGAGCTCAGGGACAGTGTCCAGGCCTGGCCCTCAGGTCAGCCTCATGACTGACAAAAATTAAAAAGAAAAACTTTATCCTTGAGTTGTTTTTTTTTTTTTTTTTTTTTTTCCAGACTAGGTTTCATTGTATAGTCCGGGCTAGCTTAGAATCCTTGATTCTTTGCCTCAGTTTCTGAGTGCTGAGATTATAAATGTGTGTCCACCATACCTAGCTTTCATCTTTGACTTTAAAAAAAATTGTTGTTGGTAGTGGGGTTTGAACTCAAGGCCTGGGCACAGTCTCTGAGCTCTTTTATTCAAGACTCGCACTTTACCACTTTGAGCCAAAGCGGACACTGACAATGCTACACATTGAATTCCAGGTGGCTGAGTGTCCCCTCTTGGCTGGCTACACGCCTGCTCTTCCCGAGCCATGACGGTCTGGAGTGACATCTGTTCTGGGTGTGTAGGGGAGGAGGCATGCTCCTTGGGTGCAGCCTGTACGCTGTGAACGGTTCTGGCCTCTCTTTCATGGGTGGGTGGGGTTTGCTTTTCTGCTGACTGAGGGAATGTTAAAGTGGAAACTGGCTCCATCATCAGATTCACTCTTCTGAGAAAACCAGGAGGTAGGTGGCACTCTGGGGAGGGGCCCATACCTGTCAATTCTTTGCCAGACATGTGCGGTTTCAGCAAAACCCAGGCTGACTGGAACCTGGGAGAGGCAGAGATTACAGGAAGGCCTGAGTGTTATTTTTCCCCTGGTTTTCTTTCTTTCTCTCTCTTCTTCTTTCTTTCCTTTTTTTTGTACCCATGCTGGAGCTTAAACTCAGAGCCAGGGTGCTGTCCCTTAAGCTTTTTCACTCAAGGCTGACACTCTAACTCTTGAACCATACTTCCAACTTCTGGTGTGGGGCCCATTCCTTGGAGATAGGAGTCTCACAGACTTTTCTGCTGGTGCTGGCTTCAAACTGTGATCCTCAGTTCTCAGTCTCCTGCGAAGCTAGAATTACAGGCCTGAGCCACCAGCATCTGGTGCTGGTGCTTTTCTAAGCCTGTATTGCAGTGATGGTAAAACATGCCTCTCCACTCGTACTTCCAGCTCAGTAACTGCCACACAGGGAAGCGAGCAGTAATTATAGCAGGGAAGTGGGCAGTAATTAGAGGCCAGGTGGGTCCACAATTACCCATCGGGCCCAGGAAAAACCTCATCAAAGGATGTCAGCCCAGAGAAGAAAGGCTTTGTCTTGGAAGAAAGGACAAGGGCTCACATCCTGGCTTCTACAAATACAAGAGGGACCATCCAAATAACTAGTAATCATGTGTTGTGGACGGGCCTCTCTGTGTTTTTAGGGCTACATCCATTTCCTGTGGCAGGCAGCAGGGGTCCATGGAGCACAGATACCCAGTTTGCGCTGCTGTCTCTGAGTGGGGGAGTTAGATAGGGACAGAGGGCGAGGTCTGCAAACACAAAGCCAGCTACTGTGAGTGGTTTCAGCCTGCTAGGCCAGGTTTCCAACCAGAATGGCCAGTTTGTTCATGGATTGGAGCCAAGCCAGGGAACCTGTTCCCAGGGTGCAGCCGGTCTGGGTGGAAACAGATCTGGTGGATGAAGAAGCAGAGGAGGAAGGAAAGTGTCTACTTGGATCTGAGCAGAGGTGATACCTCAGCCAAAGTTACTGTCTTTCCTGAAGGCTGGACAGGTGCATCTAGAGATCCGTGAACCTGGGAGAGACTGGGTTCATACTCCCCTCTCTCCCATGACCTGACATCAAAGATGACTCCTTTCCCTCTCCCACAAAACCACCTTTATTAGCCATGGGCTACCTATGATCTATGAAGAGTGGGGTGAGGGGTACCAAAAAGGAAGTCATTGTGGTCCCCATGATTTTGTGGGGATCCCACAATGAATGCGATGGCTCTCAGGGATGCCAGCTCTGAGTGTCCCTCTGAAAAGGAGTGAGGCCCTGTGATAGGGTTCAAGGGAGGGGGTTCCCCATCACTCCAAGAGTCCACCACTCAGAGACAGTCTCAAGCAAAAAGATGGGTTTATTGGGGAAGCATAAAGTGAACTGACCAGCCAGGGACGCAGCACAGACTAGGGAGCTGCCAGCATGACCCTGAGCAGTCCTCAAATTGAGGTTTATAAAGGTAAAAGTGTAGCACAGATGTAGGGGGTTGATGCAGGGGGTAGAGCAAGCAACAAGTTAAGCAAGCATGGCACAGATGTTGGAGGTTGACACAAGGGGTAGAGCAAGCAATAAACAAGTTAAGCAAGCCATTTACAGAAGCAGAATTTTGGGGTCAGGTTGACCTAATAATCAAGATGGAGTCAGCTCTACTCCCAACATTTCCTACTGTTTCCCTAATCAAGATGGAGTCAGCTCTGTTCCCTACAACAGCCCCAGGATGCCCTTCTCTTTCTTCTGTCCATGTGACTGCTGAGGGGGTCATGCCCAGGGGTGACGAGGTGGACTAGAGAGTTCCTTATAGATCTGGGTTCCCAAAGACGAACCCAGAGATTTCTTAAGCTGTGCTGGGCTTGTCCATGGTGTGTGCTCGGGGATCAGCATGTGCTGGCCTCATTGAAACTTTCCACTTTGCTCGGAGCACCCACTCTGGAAAAGCATTTTAGTGTGTCTCACAAAAAGAAGACTCTTAGAAAGGAAACATTCCAACAAGGATTTAGCCAACAGGGTTAAATAGGAGAGAAATGTAAACGACAGAAACATTTCCTGCTCCTCAGGCAGGAAATAGGAGCACTCAAAATGGCAGTTCTTACCACTGAAGGACAGAGTAGGAAAGACAGTAGAATTTATAAGCACAGGAAGGAACTTCCTGAACAGAGTCCCAGGGGCACAACAAATAGGGGAGAGACTCAACAAATGGGACTACTACAAAATAAAAAGTTTCTGCACAGCTAAAGACATAGCCACCAAACTAGAAAGACAGCCAACCATATGGGAAAGGATCTTTACCAGCACAGCAACAGACAAAGGCCTAATACCTGTCATCTACAGAGAACTAAAAAAACTAAGCCCCTCCAAGCCCAGTAAACAAATTAGGAAATGGGCAAAAGAGCTAAAGAGAGACTTCACAGGATAAGAAATAAAAATGGTAAAGAAACCTATGAGGCAATGTTCAACATCCCTGGCAATAAAGGAAATGCAAATAAAAACAACCCTGAGATACCACCTCACTCCAGTTAGAATGGCCTATACTCTGAACTCAGGCAACAACAAATGGTGGAGGGGATGTGGGGAAAGAGGAACCCTCCTCCATTGTTGGTGGGAGTGCAAACTAGTACAACCACTTTGGAGAACAGTATGGAGGTTCCTCAAAAAGCTCAGCATAGACCTACCCTATGACCCAGCCATACCACTCCTAGGCATCTATCCTGAACAATAGGTCCCAGGATACCATAAAGACATCTGCACATCTATGTTTGTTGATGCACAATTCACAATAGCCAAAATATGGAAACAACCCAGATACCCCACTACAGATGAATGGATCCAAAAAATGTGGTACCTGTACACAATGGAATATGACATAGCAATTAGAAATGATAAAATAATGGTATTTGCAGGGAAATGGTCAGATCTTGAACAAATAATGTTGAGCGAGACAAGCCTAGAACACAGAGAACAAAGGTGCGTGGTCTTCTTGATATATGATTGTTGCGGGGCGGGGGGTGTTGGGGAGAGAACAGTAGAGACCAGGTCTGCAAAATAACAAACTTCTTTTCAAATGGTGTTTCCACATGTTTTGGTCAGCAACTCTACATTATGTATCTAAAACCAAACAACTACTAAACAAACATAAAAGGTCTAGGATAGACCTATCAGAGGATCACAATAGCTCAACAGCTATGTACATATGATTATATAAGATGAGGCTAAGCAAAATGAACTCCAAGAGAAGGACACAGGAGGACTTTATTGTTGTCATTACATTTATTGTACGAGGTGAATTTCCTTTGGCATACCCCACGTGGTTACTGTATTTGATTTTGGTACACTGGATATTGTATATATGCTTACCTGAACTAAGGAAGGGAAAGAAAAATGAGGAAGGGTGTAACAAATATGACAAGAAATGTACTCAGTACCTTATTATGTAACTGTACCCCCTCTGTACGTCACCTTGTCAATAAAATTTAATTTAAAAAATATCAGCTCTTATCTGTTACTTTTATAGCATTTGTATTCATTCATTAATGAATACATGTGGTCTACTAACTCTTTTTTTTTTCTTTACCAGTCCTTGGGGCTTGAACTCAGGGCCTGGATACTGTCTCTGAGCTTCTTTTGCTCAAGGCTAGCACTCTACCATTTGAGCCACAGTACCACTTCCAGCCTTCTCTGTGTATGTGGTACTGAGGAATTGAACCCAGGGCTTCATGCAGGCTAGGCAAGCACTCTGCCACTAAGCCTCATTCCCAGCCTCTTTTTTCTTTTCTGTGTGCTAATACTGGGGCTTGAACTCGGGGCCTGATTGCTGTCCCTTGGCTAGTGCTCTACCACTTGAGCCACAGCTCCATTTCAGGCTGTTTTGTGGGGGGGGGGGGGGGGGGAGAATAATTGAAGATAAGAGTCTCACAGACTTTTCTGCCCAGACTGGCTTTGAACCATGATCCTCAGATCTGTCTCCTGAGTAGCTAGAATTACACCAGCACCCAGCTGTCTAAGTCTTCCTCTATAAGGAAGAAGGGCTCTGGGTGGGGAAGATGAGTTAGGTTCACTCAACACGCTAACCTATAGGACTGCCTTTTGCCAGACTTGCCTTTCTTTCTGCTTTTACCCAGCCAGGAAACATTTTTGGATTTTCACCATTTCAAAGGATAAGATTTAGTAGGCCCCATTAATATTTTAAAAGATAATGGGCTGGGGATATAGCCTAGTGGCAAGAGTGCCTGCCTCGGATACACGAGGCCCTAGGTTCGATTCCCCAGCACCACATATGCAGAAAACGGCCAGAAGCGGCGCTGTGGCTCAAGTGGCAGAGTGCTAGCCTTGAGCGGGAAGAAGCCAGGGACAGTGCTCAGGCCCTGAGTCCAAGGCCCAGGACTGGCCAAAAAAAAAAAAAAAAAGATAAGACATTTAGATAGCTTCCTGCTTCTAATCTTATAATTTTGATAACTTAAAAAGAAGCATACTATAAAGAGGAGTGTCACTGCTTTTTCAGTTTACTTCCTGGCTTTAACTTTTGAGTCTGGCTCTTTTGATATTTGTTAAAAAGAATACGATTTCCCTGTATCCCCAGTCTCACCAATACCTGCCACCCCCCAAGTTCTGTTATGCCCTTTCTTAGTCCTTCAATCCTTGTCTGTCAGTAGTCACTGATTGGCTTTCTGTCCCTACCAATTAGATTCATTTTTCTAGTGTCTCATGCAAATGGCTTCTCCGTTTGGCTTCTTTGTTCAGCACAATGCTTTGAGGTTCACTCCCACTGGTTCATTCCTCTAGCTCACCCAGCAGTCATTCCTCAAATAGATGATGCAGCTTTATCTAGTCACCTGGTGATAGCCACTTGGATTGTTTTCTAGTTTGAAGCAATTATTAATAAAGCTGCCACTAATAACTCTGTGCAGACATATGTGTGAATTCTTTTTAGTACGTTTTGTTTTTTTTGGCATTATTGGGGTTTAATTTCAGAGACGCCCACTGATATGGGTTAGTAGAAAAACAGCCAATTATGGACTTGTGACCTAAACAGCTTGCATATGGCAAGATAAGCTGATAAACTTAAAACTGGTAGCTGAGGGCTACAAAATAATGAGGAAATTGTTGTAGGGAATACAGTTGACTCCATCTTTATTAGGGAAACATGGTAGGAAATGTTGGGGGCAGTAGATTACGTCAACCTGACCCCAAAATTCTGCTTCTATAAATGGCTTAACTTGTTTGTTGCTTGCTCTACCCCCTGTGTAAACCTCCTACATTTGTATTATTTATTGTTCCTCCTACATTTGCTTATTTATTGCTTGCTCTATCCCCTGCATCAAACCCCTACATCTGTGCTATGCTTTAACTTTTATAAACCCCAATTTGAGGACTGCTCGGGTCATGGTGGCAGCTCCCGAGTCTGCACCGTGTCCCTGGGCGGTCAGCCTGCTTTTCACTGTTGCAGTTCAGCTCCCGAGTCAGCGCTGTATCCCTGGCTGGTCAGTTCGCTTTATGTTTCCCCAATTAACCCATTTTTTTTGCTTGAGACTGTCTCTGAGTGATGCACTCTTGGAGGGACGGGGAACCCCCTCCCTTAAGCCCCGTAACAGAAATAAAAAGGACGAAAAAAAAAAAAAAACAAAACCCAGTGCCTATAATCCTAGCTACTCAGGAGGCTGAGATCTGAGGATCTCAGTTTGAAACCAGCCCAGGCGGGAAAGTCTATGAAACTCTCATTTCCATTTAACCACCAGAAAACCATAGGTGGCTCTGAGGCTAGCCTTAAGCAAAAGAAGCTGAGGGACAGCATCTAGGCCCTGAGTTCAAGCCCCAGGGCTGGCAAAAATAAAATAAGACAAAAGAATGAGGAAATAAGAATGGGATGGTAACTCTTTGATGCCACTCAAGACAGAAACAATCTTCAAGGACTCCAATTCTCACTTTTAACCCAAGGCCAAGCTTGGTAACAAAGAAACCAAGATGGCTGAAATAGGCCAAAGACCATCATTCTTCTCCACACCATGTATATGCCATGGGCTCCTTCTCTCCTTATTCCTATTCTAATAAACTTTTCCTATCACCTTTACTTCTGTCTGCGTTTTGCCTGAATTCTTGTCTTGCCAGATACAAAGACAGGTTGCTTAAGGGTTCTAAATTCCCTGTAACATATTTAGTGCATTGGCTGGGAAGTTAGAAATTAAGTGTCTTTTTCTGACTTGAACTCACCTAATGGTAACACCACCAGCTACACAGGTGCTTTACTACTTGAGCCACGTCTTCAGCCTGTAGAGAGAGGTCTCAGGACCACAGGCTGCTAGCAGTTGTTCTCACTTTCTTGGACAACTACCTGAGAATGTGCTGCTGGTATTTTCACGTGTCTTTTTTTTTTTTTTTGTGGAATTGGGAACTGAACCCACAGCGTTATACTTACTAGGTAAGTGATCTGCCACTTGAAACACACACCTATCCCTAATTCTTGATTAAATACCGGGGAGTGGAGTTGCTGGATCATAAATATGAGTAAGTTTATATCCATTATGTATATAAAAATTCAGGGCTGGGAATATGGCCTAGTGGCAAGAGTGCTTGCCTCACATACATGAAGCCCTGGGTTTGATTCCTCTGTACCACATATATAGAAAACGGCCAGAAGTGGCGCTGTGGCTCAAGTGGCAGAGTGCTAGCCTTGAGCAAAAAGAAGCCAGGGACAGTGCTCAGGCCCAGAGTCCAAGGCCCAGGACTGGCAAAAAACGAAACAAACAAACAAAATAAATTCATAAGCAGGCCCCCATGGCTCATGTCTGTAATCCTACCTACTCTGAGATCTAAGGATCATGATTCAAAGCCAGCCCAGGCAGGAAAGTCTATGAGACTTAACTCTAATTAACCACCAGAAAAGCAGGAAGTAGAGCTGTGGCTCAAGTGATATAACTCTAGCCTTGAGTGAAAAAGATCAGGGACAGCACCCAGGCACTGAGTTCAAGCTCTAGGACCCCCAGCATCCCTCTCACCCCCATGCCCAAAACACCTGTGCTCCTAAAAAAGGACAGAGTCAGAGATGCAGAGAGGAGGAAGATGTCCATCTGAGTACCAAGGAGATCACAGTGTCCTTGCTTCTGTGTTTTAGTAAAATCTCTTTTGGGGTACAAAAGAGAGGTTTGGGTTTTTTTTTTGTTTTTTTTTGTTTTTTTTTTTTTTTTGCCAGTCCTGGGGCTTGGACTCAGGGCCTGAGCACTGTCCCTGGCTTCTTTTTGCTCAAGGCAAGCACGCTACCACTTGAGCCACAGCACCACTTCCAGCTTTATATATATATGTGTGTGTTGCTGAGAAATCAAACCCAGGACTTCAAGTATGTGAAGCAAGCACTCTACCACTAGGCCATATTCCCAGCCTCGGATACGTTGTTTTATAACCTGCAGGCAGACTATATTAATTCAAACCAGGTTGACTTTTTAAAGTGTTAGCATTTTTTATTATTTTGCTCACTTCCAAACATTTTCTGATTTTCCTTGAATTTTCTTCTTTGACCCAAGGGACATTGAGATACCAGTTTTTAACTCCCAAATAATGGATTTTCTAATATCTTCCTTCTATTGCTTTCTAGCTTAATTTTATTCTGGTCAAAGACCATACTTTGATTTCAATTCTTTTTAAATTCAATAATGTTTGGTTATGGCCCATATTGTAGTGCGGGCTCTTCTGTGTGCATCTACAGTAGTACAGTGGAGTAGTCAATAAATGCCAATTGGGCTAAGCTGGTTGGTAGAGCTGTTCAGGTCCCATCCATCTAGACTGCTTTGACATATGCTTTGTCTTCATGTTCTGCTGTGATCTCCTTCCATCTGAATGGCTTTTTCTTTTTTCATGTGGATCAGATTTTGTTTTATCTATTTTGAAGCTCTATTGTTGAAGGCATATACATTTAGAATTGATAAATCTTTTCCTCTTTCTTTTATTTTCTTTCTTTTTGTCAGTCATGGGGCTTGAACTCAGGGCCTGGGCATTATCCCTGAGCTCTTTTACTCAAGCTAGCAGTCTACCACTTTGAGCCATAGCACTACTTTCAGTTTTCTGGTGGTCATATCTCACAGGGACTTTCCTGCCCAGGCTGGCTTCAAATTGTGATCCTCAGATCTCAGCCTCCTGAATAGCTAGGATTACAGGTGTGAGACACTTGCATCTGGCTTCCTTTTTCATTAAGTAACATATTGTAAGCAACAGCCCAGAGACCACGGGACACACAGTCAAGTAGTCAAGTGAAGAAAGAAAGAATTTTAATGTCTGACAGGCAAGCTTTCCTGGGGTAGAGAGTAGCAGCTTGCTCTCAGGCAGGATGGTAGTTATATAATATCAAGAAGGCTGAGGGCAGAAAAGACTGGGAACAGGAAATTGTAGTCACAGCTGGACACTGGAGATATCAGACAGCTGGGGCAGGACATTCTATAGGTGACTTGTAGCCAAGGAAAACACCCTATATCTGGCACATGACTGGGACAATACCTTCTATAGCTGGACACTAGAAATAGCCGTGGGACCTAGAATGGGCATCCTGACTGTAGCAGCAACATGTTGTTGATGCAGTTGGGGCTGGGGGTTCATGTATTTTGGATGGAAATGGGAAACTGTGAAACCATTCTATATCTGGCACGTAGCCGGGACAATACCTTTTGTATCTGGGCACTAGAAATAGCCATGGGACCAGGATAGAGCATCCTGACTGTGCAGCAATATGTTGACCGCTGTTGGGGCTGGGGATACATGTAGTTTGGGTGGGAATGGGCGACTATGACCAGACCTGGTTTTTGGGTGACCCAAGATGAAGGCTGTCAACCTAAAACAGAGGCGAATATGCTAACACATAGAATGATGTGTATTTACCTGGAAAATATTCCTTTTTTCTTTCTTTCTTTCTTCCTTTTTTTTTTTTCTGGTCCTGAACTCTGGGCCTGGGTGCTGTCCTTGAGCTTCTTTTGCTCAAGGCTACCACTTGAGCCACAGCACCACTTCTGGCTTTTTCTCTGTAGTTTATTGTCGAGAAGAGTCTCTGGATTTTTCTGCCTGCCTTGATCTCAAACCTCAATCCACAGATCTCAGCCTTCTGAGCAGCTAGGATTACAGGCATGAGCCACTGGTGCCTGGCTAATTAATATTCCTTTAAAAAAAACTCTACATTCTTACTTTTTTTAAGGCAAAAAAAAAAATCTGTATTCCAGAGTGGCCTTGAACTCACAAGCCTCCTTGGCTCAGTCCCCCAAGTGCTGAGATTACAGGCCTAGCACATGGCCTCCTCACATTTTATACTTTTCTTTTCTTTTTTGGTCCAAGACCAGAACTTGAACTTGGCATCTGGACTTTCACTCATTGGCTAGCACTCTACCAATAGCCACACCTCCAACCCCGTCTTTTATACTACCCTCCCCCGTCTCCCTCCCCCTTTCCCTCTCCCCCTATGAGTTGTATTTACACTAAATGGTTTTGTAAGTATTCCTTTTGGAGTCATTTGTCTTTTTATCCTTTATTTCTCAATTTTGATATTGTTTTTTTGCCAGTCCTGGGCCTTGGACTCAGGGCCTGAGCACTGTCCCTGGCTCTCTTTGCTCAAGGCTAGCACTCTACCACTTGAGCCACAGTGCCACTTCTGGCCGTTTTCTATATATGTGGTGCTGGGGAATTGAACCCAGGTCTTCATGTATACGAGTCAAGCACTCTTGCCACTAGGCCATATTCCCAGCCCATCCTCTCTCTAGTTCTACTGTTGTGCCAAGTTTCAAGACCACCCCCCAAGAAGACCACCGAGATTTAGACACTCCGAAATGCAAAAGCAAGGCAAGGCTTTATTTAACGAGCTGCCAACTCGGGCCTCGTCCTACCCACCGACACAGCGGAGGTTAGGAGGAAGCCCCGAGCTGTGATTATACAGGGCTTATAAAGGCAAAGAACAAGGTTACAACAATCAGCTGTGCAAGCAAGATTAGAACACGGGTACAAATCTGATTGACTCAGGGTTCGATTCTAAAATGGGGTTCACGTGGTGGGACCTGACTTCAAAGTCTGGCACCTCATTTCCCTCTTTTTCTTTTTGGTACCTTGGGAGCCAATCATGGCTCCATTCTGTCCATTTCAATGGCTTGCATGTCTAGGGGATGATATAGAGGTAAGGCATGGGCCAGTAGGGCCAAAAGTAGTATCCGAAAATAACTCTGGTCCCTCGGTTTTAAAGGGGGGCTGATGGGTGAAGATCATCCATCTTCTGTAATTTCTTCAGGCTGACTCAGGGGCGTTGACCTTACCTAGCCAGGAACCTATAACCTTAGTCTACTTTACCAAGGGACTGCAGGATTACTGCAAACTGAAAATTAACTTTCAGCTATACAGACTTACCATTAGCTGTATAGTGTTTAGTATCCAAATATAAGCAACAAAATACATAAACTTCTCAACTGTGCTCTAAGGGTCGGGTGGCTATACCCATATTCCTGAGCAAGCCCAAAACTACCTAAAATAAGGGGGTCACCTCACTTTGGAGTGAGCTGCCAAAATAACATTAACACTAGCCAGGGTAGTAAGAAAAGAAGGCAAAAAGAAAATTATAACAATATTCAGTCTAACTTTCTTTTCTTGAGGCGAAGGCAAAGTGGCTGAGTTGGGTGCTTGGAGACCTCCCATGTTCCATCACGGTAGTCGTCATCCAGGGCAAAGGGGTCAGCTGGCCTGGCGTGGAAGCAATGAACCCAAGTGGCTATGCCGTCTAGGGTCCCTTCCACCGTGGTTCTAAGGAGTTCAGTCTCCTGGGTAGGATTTCTTTCAGGATCTTCTTAGCCACTACATTCGCAGTCTCATGCTTTGTTGGATAGACTTCAACCCATCCTGAAAAGGTGTCTACAAAAACTAGCAAATATTTGTAATTTCTGTGAAATCTACTTCCCAATACACGCCTGGCCTATTCCCACAGAGGCGAGCTCCTTTAGTAATCTGTTGATTGGGGGCATTGGCAAGCTGACAGATCTTGCAATTTTTAACAATATACCTTTGCAGGCCTTTAACAGATCTCAATAAGGACACAATCTCAGGTCTACAAGCTTTCTTTACTAAACAGATGTATGAGCTTAAAATTCTCACTGCCAGTCAGGGCTTTGAGTAAATGCGGGGGATGAGATTTTAATCTATCCTCTCATTTGACAAACTTACCCTTACTAACCACTATCACAGATGACTGGCAAATTCCTGCCCAGTAGACAGACATGGGCATTGGAAAGGCATGCTTATGAACTATTCTTCTAGGACTTCCCGGCTTTAACTTTTGAAAGGCCAACAGTAGTGACTCTAGGATCTGACACCATCTCTGCCATCCAAGCAGTGGCTTATTGCCTCTGAATGCTCCATCACTTTTGTCCCAGGAGGAGTGACTTTCGACTTGGACTCAGGGCCTGAGTGCTGTCCCTCAGCTCTCCAGCTCAAGACTAGCACTGTACCACTTTTGAGCTCCACACCACTCCGTTCCCAGCACTCTGCTGGCTGATTAGAGACAAGTCTCTCACAGGGACCTTTCTTTGCCCGGGCTGGCTTCGAACCGCAGATTCAGATCAATGAGTCTTATAAGGGGCCACTTTACTCCAATTATAAGCAACAAGGTGGTCCACACAGAAATAGTTTTTAAGCATGCTCTCTTACCTGGAACTTATTAAGGGTCAGTATTAGATCTTGACAAACTTGTAGGAATCACCTGTGCTTCTCTGTGGGCCTGCTGGAAACTGTTACAAAAAACCTACAAAGAAGCTGGAATGGCAATTAAACATTTTGGTAGCCATAATTCTCCTTTTCTCACTTTGCAATAATTATTTAGGACAATTTTACTTCCAAATTTCTTATCTAGAAATGTATTCTTGATTTCCAAAGCCTTTCTAACACTAACACAACACTTTAGCTTTTATCTGCATTGGAAAAACTGAAGCTCACAGGCAATCTGAAACCAGGTGCCACCCTTTGCTTACGGGCTGCTTGTTCCAAAAGAGCCTCTTTTTTTTTCAGTCCCAGTTACTACATGGCATGAAGACCTTTGAATTTAAACTTAGTTTTGCATCATACTGCAGTCTTGAACATGTTCACACTCACACATGCACACACACATACATTTTCAAAATATCTTAAAGCGCACTGAATAAGCATCGGCCGTACATTTTAAGGCAAAAACCTTTAACAAATGATTTTAGCATTCTCCAGCCTCATTTTCCAGGGCTTGATAGTTTTAGTAAAACATTTTTAGTCTTAGTAAAACATTTTAGCACACCAAACAATTTTCTGCTTAAAAAGGCTGGGTGGGGGTCCACCTAGAGTTCTTTCTGTGGACACTCACACTCTGATTGTGAACCATCGCCTGTACATCTTTCCAATGAGCTATGCAGGTTTGACACAAAAGAGACTGTTATACTTACAAACAACACAGAGATGACAGCGCAGCATGGTGAGGTCACTCCCTGCCACCTGTGGGTGGCTTGGGCTGGCCCTACGTCCACCCTGTCGGCGGCTGCGGGTCAGGACTTGGACTTGGGGCTGATGCGTCCGTGTCCTGGGCTGTCGGCGCCGGCGAGTTGACTGGGCAGGACCCTCCGGAGCGGAGGGCACAGCTGAAACATTTTCCTCAGAGTCCTCCTCTTGTAGAGTTAACTGGGATGGGGAGTATGGAGCGGGAAACATTTCCTCCTCCGTGCTTCCTCCCTATGTCAAAGCTCCCTCAATTTCCTCAAAGGTGGACCATTCTGACTTGCACAGGGTGATCCACTTTTCCTTTTTAAGGGCCACACCTTGGTTCTGAGCTATCTCCTTAACCTCCCTCCAGTGAGCTAGGATCAAGTCTAGGGGGCTAGATGGAGGTCCTCAAGATAATACAAAAGGAGGAAAACACACAGGCCTAAGAAAAGCTACGAGTTGGAGATCTCCCAAGTTGGCCCACAACCTCCTGCCAGGGTACAGGAGGAGTGGACCCAAGTTGGCCCACAACCTCCTGCCAGATAAGCAGAAGGAGCAGGCCCAAGTACAAGGTGGGCGGGTTGAGTCTCGTTTAGGAGGCCCTCCTGGTCAGTTCCGGCCAAAACCAAACTGACTCACGCCCTACAAGTATAAGCAAAAGCAAAACAGACAGATAAGACAAATGAACAGCGCTGTTTTCTTACCTTCGGAGTCTGGGATCTCGGGGTCTCTGGGGCTATCCCGGACGAGCCCCCAAATGTTGTGCCAAGTTTCAAGACCACCCCCCAAGAAGACCACCGAGATTTAGACACTCTGAAATGCAAAAGCAAGGCAAGGCTTTATTTAACGAGCTGCCAACTCGGGCCTCGTCCTACCCACCGACACAGCGGAGGTTAGGAGGAAGCCCCGAGCTGTGATTATACAGGGCTTATAAAGGCAAAGAACAAGGTTACAACAATCAGCTGTGCAAGCAAGATTAGAACACGGGTACAAATCTGATTGACTCAGGGTTCGATTCTAAAATGGGGTTCACGTGGTGGGGCCTGACTTCAAAGTCTGGCACCTCACTACTACACATATATACAGTATCTAGGTTACTCGGATGAGTTACAGTGATAGCAGGGTGTACAACCACAGGAAGGGAATAGGACAGAAACAAAAAAAAGGTACAGTTTCACATGGCATGTTGAAAATAATTACATCAATGATATAATACTTGTTTCCATATTGTGGATTTCATTTCACTTAGCATCATCTTATGTGCATCTTTTATACTTTTAATCTAGTTATCTTTTCAGAATTTGAACTTGGGGCTTTGTGCTTGCTTGGCTTGCTGGCTAGACTGGCACTCTACCACTTGAACCTCACCTTCAGCCTGACTTTTTGATTGTTACTTTGTTGTGCCAAGTCGCGAAACGACCACCAAGAAGGCCACCGAGACTCAGACGTTCCAAAATGCAAAAGCAAGGCAAGGCTTTATTTAAGCGAGCTGCAACTCGGGCCACGTCCTACCCACCAACACAGCGGAGGTTAGGAAGAAGCCCCAAGCTACGATTACACAAAGCTTATAAAGGCAAAAACCAAAGTTACAACAATCAGGTGTTCAAGCAAGCAAGATTAGGACACAGGTACAAATCTGATTGGCTCAGGGTTCGAGGCATTCTAGGGGTGGTCAGAGTTAAGCATTCCCAGCGGTTAGAGTTCTAGACTGACTGGGCCCTAATGGGCTTGTCCTGGGTCTGCTCACAGGGCCTGCTTATCTCAGGTTCACGTGGTTAAGTGGGGTTCACGTGGTAAGGTGGGGTTTACGTGGTAAAGTGGGGCCTGACTTCAAAGTCTGGCACTTCAACTTTAGAGATAGAATCTTTTTGCACAGGTTGATCTCAAACTTTAATCCTTCAATTGTTCAACCTCCTGAGCAGCTAAGTTCACAGCAAGAACCACCAGACCTAGTTGAATCTAGTCATCCCTATAAGGTATCCTTGTTATAGGCAGCTATAGCTAGACCTAACTACTCTATATAGAGACCTAGGTGTGTGTGTATATATATATTTTTTTCAAGGTGACATTCTTTGTCTTAATTTGGAATGGTTTAGACTATGTCAAATATTGCTACCATACTGCTACTTTTTTTTTTTTTTTGCCAGTCCTGGGGCTTGAACTCAGGGCCTGGGCACTGTGGCTGAGCTCTTTAACATTATCTTCTTTTGGTTTAGTTATGTGTTTGTTTTTTTCTATACATCTCTGTTTAGAAGAGATTTAGGCATTATCAAGGAAGTAAATACCTGCCCTTAACTTCGCTTCCTAAGTCTAGAGCAGACATTGCTAATCAATCAACAGAGGTATTCCTAAACAAACTCAAATACAACCTTTTCCTCCCTCCCTCTTTTCCATTTTAAAAATGCATAGTATTCCAGTATTTTGCTAGTCAATATGAGTCAGGTCATGGTAGTTTTTTTTTTGTTTGTTTGTTTGTTTTGCCAGTCCTGGGGCTTGGGACTCAGGGCCTGAGCACTGTCTCTGGCTTCTTTTTGCTCAAGGCTAGCACTCTACCACTTGAGCCACAGCACCACTTCTGGCCTTTTCTGTTTATGTGGTGCTGAGGAATCAAACTCAGGGCTTCATGCATGCAAGGCAAGCACTCTACCACTAAGCCATATTCCCAGCCCCATGGCAGTTTTTTTGGTCTCAGGGCCTGGTAACTAACTGTCCCTGAGCTTTTATTTTGCTCAAGGCTAGCACCCTACCACTTAAGTCATACCTCCACATCTGGTTTTTGCTGGTTAGTTGGAAATAAGAGTCTCACAGACTTTTCTGCTTGGGCTGGCTTGAAACCACAATCCTCAGATCTCAGCCTTCAAAATAGCTAGAATTACAGTCCTGAACTACCAGTGCCTGGTAATAATATTTTTTTAAAGAACAACTATTTACTACCAGAGGCTAATACATCAACCTACTTAGTCTTTTTAATACATTTAGTATTTTAATTGGGTCAAATCCTTCCATTCTAACAACTTCTTACTTTGTTCCTTTGTTTGCCAAACCCTTCTTGAAAGGTATTGCAAAGGAAAACTTCTCTTTGTTCATCTCCACAGATCCCAAAATGCTGAATCAATAAGGTTTCTATTTGGCACTGTGAAATCAAACACCAAAAAGGGAAACAAGATGGAAGTAGGGGAGACTACAGAGGTGGGGGGGGGGCAGGAGCTCAGGGCTGTTGCAACACAATCTCATCTCAGGGCCAAACTTGGCACGTGAGGAGGGCGTGGCATCTCCTGACAGGCACCGCACGATTCCTCTTGGGGTCTTGGGTATCGTTTAGCTCCTGATGGACAAAGGGCCATCTGTCTTTTGCTTGGAACATGAGCTTTGACCTTGTGTCCTAGGAAAGCATTGAGCCTTCATTCAGCTGCCTCTCCCCAGCCCAGCCCTGGGAGAATTTACTTCCTGCCCATGCTGCTGGGGGTCGCTGATGCCTGAGAGCATCTATGCTGCTTGGTCCCCTTTGAGATGCTTTTGCCAGTACTAAGGCTTGAACTCAGGGTGTTGGTGCTGTCCTTGAGCTTTCCCATTCAAGGCTGGTACTCTACCACTGGAGCCACAGCTAGTTAATTGGAGATGAGTCTCCATGGATTTTCCTGTCCAGACTGGCTTCAAACTGCAATCCTTGGATCTCAGCCTCCTGAGTAAGTAGGATTACAGGATGTGAGCCACTGGAGCCTGGCTAGTCAAAAGAATTAAACTGGGGCCAGGCATTGGCGGTTCATGCCTATAACCTTAGCTACTCAAGAGACTGACATCTAAGGATCAGGGTTTGAAGCCCGCTCAGGCAGAAAAATCCATGAGATAACTTATCTCCAATTAACCATTTTAATAGCCAGAAGTGGAGCTGTGGCTTAAGTGGTACACTTGAATTCAAATCCGAGGACAAAAAAAAAAAATCCCTCCCTGCAGCATTCACCTGTCATTCCAGTAACAAGAGACACAGAAAGGCCTGCCCTGGACTAAAAGTGACCCGGCCAGGCACAATTGGCTCATGTCTGTAATCCTAGCTACTCAGGAGCCTGAGATCTCAGGATCACAGTTTGAAACTAGCCTGGGCAGGCAAGTCCATGAGATTATCTTCAATTAATCACAAAAAAAAAAAAAAACTGGAGTGGAGCTCTCACTTAGTGGTAAAGTACTAACCTTAAGCAAAAATAGCTCAGGGATAGTGCCCAGGCTATGAATTCAAGCCCCAGAACTGGCACAAAAATAACTAAAGCCGGGGATATGGTTTAAGCAGTAGAGCACCTGCCTAGCAAGTACAGGTCCTGGGTTCAAACCCCAGTATCCCTCCTCCCACACCCCCTCCCAGGCTCTCCCCACCTCTGATTTTTCCAAGGTCTCCCTAAGTGTCTGGGTTTCTCTTGGCAGTTGATGACTTCCCCATGAAAAATTGTCAGTAAAGATCTTTGTTCCCATAGGAAGTTACTTGTGAAATAGAGCATCTATAGCATGACATTAAAACAAACTGTTAAGCCTTATAGACAGGTGCAAACAGTAAATCCTCTTTTGTAACCCAGAACTCATTGTTGATTATGAGATTTTATTTGGTTTTTTTGTTTTGTTTTGTTTTGTTTTTGGCCAGTCCTGGGGCTTGAACTCAGGGCCTGAGCACTCTCCCTGATTCTTTTTGCTCAAGGCTAGCACTCTGCCACTTGAGCCACAGCGCCACTTCTGGCTTTTTCTATATTTGTGGTGCTGAGGAATCGAACCCAGGGCTTCATGTATACGAGACGAGCACTTTACCACTAGGCCATATTATGAGCCTGATTATGAGATTTTGGTACATATAAGAAGGAATATGAGTCCTACAACAGTTGGCAATGTGGGGGTTGTTAACTCACACAGGTTGGCTCTATGAATAAAGTTAATGTAAAAGCTAAAACACAAAACAAAAAGAAGCAAATAAAACGGTTGCTGTTTCTCCTCTTTCTTGCCAGACTGTGACATCTCTAAAGTCATGAGACAAATTGGGTTTCTAATGACCAAACAAAGGCCTTCAATATGGTTAACTGGAGGGAATTGATTTGAACTAAAGTGGCTTACTAACAGAACCCAGGTGTTAAGTATAATCCATAGTATGTTGTGAACACTGTCAATACTGCTGTCATAATCAAAGGCCAAGGAACAAGTCAGAGCCACCTCACGTGGCTCTGTGGCCACGAGAGCAAGGCAGCTCCAGCTGGGGGAAGGGTGAAAGATTTCTAATTGTGTGACATAGAAATGTGATAGAATGAGGAAGTTTTGAAAGTATGACTAAAATGATGACTAAAACAAGACATTTAACATAGACACCATGTGTTGACAGCCTCAAATTAGAGCCAGGAATTCAACCCCACGTTTAGGACAGTCTTTCACATGTCCAGAATAGACTCAAGGATCTGCTCTAGGGACCCTCTTCTGCAAATCTCATCCTTAGTGATAACTCAATAATCTTTTGCCATACCTTACCCCAGACCAGCCCCCCCCCACAGACCTATGAGGCAGACTTCTCTGATAGGGAAACTGAGGCAGCTGGAGGTAAAGTAACCTGCTCAAGAACACACAGGGGTCAGTGGCAGAGCTGGGACCTGAACTCAGGTAGGTTGGATTCAGAGTCCACACACTATAAACTAGCACATGTTGTATACCAGTTACCAGACCTCTGGTCCACCCCAAGAGAGCACAGCTTTGAATTCAGTATAATCCAAATCCTTCATCCCAGAGAGCAAAACATATCCAACACTCTTCTGATCATCTCAGTGTGAATATTTGAAGTTATTTCTGAGTTTTATTTCTGTAGATAATTCTAATTAGCTTGTAATTTCTCCATCTTCCCCCTTCCACATTTTAAGTTATCTCTACTTATTTATAATTTTCCAAATTATAAGGCCTAAAAATGGATATAAATGTTCTCCAGTTAAGGCCTTATCAATGCCATATATGGGGAAAGAACTCAGGAGCTTTATTTTTTCCTTATTCCTATTCCTAGCATCAGCCAGACATGGTAGTACCTGCCTGTAATCCCAACACTTGGGAGGCTGAAGCAGAAAGAACAGGAGCTTGAGGCCACCCCTGGCTACATAGCAGACCTTGTCTGAAGATAAAAATTCTAGCACTGTGATCCTTTGTCTCCTAGGACTTCTGTAGTGCTGATTGATTTTGTACTTAGGACAGTCTTTTTGAAACAACAGATCTTATGAGCCAATTCCAATCTCAAATTTGTGGCATGAATTGTGTTCTATTTTTAATTTGTCAAGGCCAGTCTGGAAGGGTCATACCGAGTTTGGTTCTCAGTGTCTGGGGTGTTAACAACTCCACCAAATTTGGTATCATCAACCCCACACGAGATGCTTGCTCTCAACTTGATCCTCTGGGTCACTGAAGCAAGTATTTATGTAAACCTCTTTTCCCATAAATACACTTTTCTGGCTTCTAGATATTTGGGGATGGTGAGCTGGGGTCACATTTTAATCCTTTCCAAGAACTGCTGTTGATTATCTGAGCTGTATTTCTTTTTTTTTTTAACTGTACTTCTTAAAACCATCGAGATTCATTTCCAGATCTGAAGAAATACTGATGAGGGGCCACGATTCAGTTGCTGGAGGACAACCAATGCTGGATTTATTTTAAATACAGAGGGATAGCAATGTTCTCGGGAAGCCAAGGCTTGGCCTGAGAGCTGGAAGCTGAGAGAGGGCTCTGCCCCCTGGCCAGCTCCTGCACTGACATTCCTATTACGCATTGCTAAGCAGAGACAAACTGCATTCTGGTCGCCAGGCAGGGCAACTATGAACTAAAGGGCTGGATGCCTTTTAGAATAGGTTTCTTATAGTTTATATCTTCTCTCTTAGAAAAGGAAAGAAATACTCATTATAAAATAACTGCGGGGCTGGGAATATGGCCTAGTGGAAGAGCGCTTGCCTCGTATACATGAAGCCCTGGGTTCGATTCCTCAGCACCACATATATAGAAAAAGCCAGAAGGGGCGCTGTGGCTCAAGTGGTACAGTGCTCAGGCCCTGAGTCCCAAGCCCCAGCAATGGCAAAAAATAAAATAAATAATAAATAAATAAATGAGAGAATGATCATATGTGCTGAAAGCTTTTCAGTGAAGCAGATGTTTTTTAGATCTCAATGTCAATAGTAATGAAACCATAAAATGAGATTTAATGTTAAACTATTTCTTAGCTTGCCTTTTATGAAAGTTGTTTTCACATGTATACCAAAGTTGCTTTCCCATAGGCAAAGATAAACTTTGAAATGAATAAACCAAAGGCTTGAGTTAGAACCCTAGCTACCTGAACCAGAAGTGGTAGCTTACTAGTACTCAAGAGGCAGAAATCAGATAAAATTTCTATTTGAGACCAACCAAAAAAAACTTCATAAGCCCCCCATCTCAAGTAATAGATAGAAAAGTACAGTGGCACATATCTACCATCACTATATGCAGATGGCTAAGATTGGGAGGATCTAAGTCAGGCTAGCCTGAGGTTAAAAAGCAAGAGGCTATCTCAAAAATAACTGGAGCAAAAAAGGGCCAGCAGTTTGGCTCAAAAGGTTCTAGAGTACTTGTTTAACAAAAAAGCAGCTCTGAGTTCAAACCCTAGTAACACACACACACACACTGACCTAACATACGAATCTGTCACATTGAAGTCAGGGAATAGACAAGTTACAAAACAAACTAGCAAAAAGAGGAAAAATGGGTATTCCAGAATTCCTTAATAGTCTATATTGTTGAACTTTCAACAAAATAATTTGGGCCAAAAAGAATTTGAACAATCTTAAGGATATTTTAATAATAATAACAAGTAGTAGTCTTACATTAATCTGGTAAAGTAGTTGAGTTCAACTGTGGGACCCGTTGGGGGGGGGGGATGCGCTGCGTCACTTGGGGTTTTGGAAGGATAGGGTCCACAGGGCCGTGTCCAGGAACTCCTGCACCCGCAGGTTATTTCTCTCTATCAGGGAAGCATTTCTTCCCGATGGCTTCACATTCTCTTCCGGATCAAGGGGGGTGAGGGTATGCAGGTTGAACATATATCGAGGCTCCCCCAGGATGCCAACTCTGTGAAGAGAATTATTATTATTATTTTTTTTTTTTTGCCAGTCCTGGGCCTTGGACTCAGGGCCTGGGCACTGTCCCTGGCTTCTTTTTGCTCAAGGCTAGCACTCTACCACTTGAGCCACAGTGCCACTTCTGGCCATTTTCTCTATATGTGGTGCTGGGGAATTGAACCCAGGGCTTCGTGTATACGAGTCAAGCACTCTTGCCACTAGGCCATATTCCCAGCCTCCTGCGAAGAGAATTACTGATACAGCTGAACAACAAGGACAAAGACTGAAGTATACTGTGTGGTTGCTTCTGTGTTCTGTGAGTGTGTGTGTGTGTGTGTGTGTGTGTGTGTGTGTGTATGCGTAATAAAACAAAGACTAATACATACACCTTAAAAAAATACCTGTTTCTATGAACTACCACAATGGTCTTAAACATAAATTCAAAACTAAACCCACAGTACCAGTCTCTTCTAGCTCTCCCTACATTCTGCAAAATGATTTATATACCAAAAACCCTCAGTTTTCTAGCAGAGGCAGAGGGACTGCAAGTTCAAGCATAGCCTGGGCTATTTAGTGTAGTCTCTGTTTCAAACTCCACTACCATGAGAGAAAGAAAAGAGAGAGGGGGAAGAAAGGAAGGAGGGAAGGAGGGAGGGAGGGAGGGAGGCAGGCAGACAGAAAGGGAAGGAGAGGGGAAAGAGAATGGGAAGAGGAGGGGAGAAAACTTACAGCCCTAAAGTCTGTTACCCCTCCCGCCAGGAAACACATGGAGAAGAGCGGACAGTGTGGTGGGGGGCGATGGAGAAGCAGGTACTTTCATCTTTCCAGCATAGGAACAGGACCCAAGCCCCTGCGGCAATAGCCAGGACCCTCCGGTTTGTCTCTTGGGGTCACTCACACTGGCATGGGCACAGAGTCCGGACTTAGCATGTGCTTGGGTGCGTGGGCTGGGGGTTTGGTGCCTGCCTGGTACTTTCTCTCAATGATATGCTGAGCTTTCTCTCTGAGAGATGGTAGCAGGGTAGACATGACTGGAGAGCGCATGTCCATGGCCTTTTTAATTGCTGGGCGTTTTGCCATCATTCTCCTGTGGGAAGGAAAAGTGACACTGACAAAAGTGACATTGTCTTATTGTTAACAAACTTTCTTTATTGTAGGAAAGTCAAGAGGTCCTAACTGAAGTCACAGTGGCATATGCCTGTAGTCCCAGTTACCCAAGAGGCTGGAGTAGGAGGGTTGCAAGTTTGAGGTCAGCAGAGGCTATAGAAAAAGACAAGAAGTGGAGAAAGAGTGGAGAAAGAAGAGGTCATACCTGAATTGTACCAAAGTCATGCGTTTCTTTTCTCCTCCCAATTGTGCATCTTCACGCTTTCTTCGAGAAATGTTGAACATGTTGCTACGGAAAAGCCTTCCGACTTCATCTTCAATCTCTATCAAATTTTGACGTCGGAAGACAATCCAAGCTACGTGTGTACAGAAAGTATAAAAGGACTATAAAGAAAAAGCAGAGTTTTGAATCACAATCCCCAGAAATTATGTAAAAAAACTACCCCCTTTCTGTAGAATACTTCTAAGCTCAGACAGTCCAATTTCTCAACATCCTTGAAAAGCTGTGCAAAGCTGCCCCTGCATTCACCTTCACAGAATGAAAGTCAGACTGAAATTCCAAGGGGAACACAAGAGTTCATTGGCATTCTTCATGTTAGAAAAGGTATTCACTGAAAATAAACGCCTAACTAACGGCTATTGTTGATTATTGTACATAATATTTCATAACAAAATGGCTCATGTCTGTAATCCTAGTGGAGGAAGAGATCCAAGAATCCAGGTTCAAAGCCAGCGCAAACTCTAATTAACCAATAAAATGCCAGAAGTGGAGTTGTGGTTCAAATGGTTGAGTGTCATCCTTGAGTGGAAAACCAAGTGAGAATGTAAGACCCTGGATTCAAAGCCCAGTATTGGCACGCATGCGAATGTGCGCACTCATGTGCACAAGCACACACACACATACACACAAGGAAACACTCAGAAAATGACTTACCTCAAAGAATTTCCAGTCTTTTTGTGTGTCTGATATTTTTTCCCTGCAATATAACAAACCGTCACCTCAGGTTGAAAGGAAGCTCCATCTTTAGTGACCTAGCTTTCATCCCTCTCCCGCTCCAAAAACAAAACAGGACCATGACCTGTGGTTGAGATTTGAAATGTCCCCAAGGGCCATGGGCTCAAGGTTCAGTTGCCAGCTGATGGTGTTGGAAGACAGAGGCAACTTTCTGCTGTGGAGTCTAGGTGGAAGCAGTGGGTGCCCGGGGGAGGGCTGTGGAAGGAGGGGTCTTATCCCTGGTCCCTTCCTCTCTGCTTCTTGGACCTCAGGAAGGGAGCAGTTTTGATCTGCCATGCCCTCTCCACCATGATGTTCAACCTCACAACAGGCTCAGAAATATGCTATGCCCTTTACACTGACTCATTTAGTCCTCATATTATCCTTATGATGTAGTCAGTACTACACTCACCTTACATACAAGAAAACTGAAGGTGAGAATGAAATACATATGAAAGACATATATTTAATTAGGAACAGATCTTATACTAAACCCCAGGCCTGAACAGAAGAAGCTATTCTTTTTTGTTTTGTTTTGTTTTATGTTGTTTTTTTTTGCCAGTCCTGGGCTTTGGACTCATGGCCTGAGCACTGTCCCTGACTTCTTTTTGCTCAAGGCTAGCACTCTGCCACTTGAGCCACAGCGCCACTTCTGGCCGTTTTCTATATATGTGGTGCTTGGGAATCGAACCCAGGGCTTCATGTATACGAGGCAAGCACTCTTGCCACTAGGCCATATTCCCAGCCCTAAAGAAACTATTCTTATTAAAATATAATACATGCACATGCAAAATGTGTGGCTCTGTTGGGGGCTGTATCAGCTGGAGGGGGACGTAGAAGAAGGTGAACATGGCTCAAGTGGTAGAACCTTGAGCAAAGAAGCCAAGCCAGAGCTTGAGAACTTGAGTTCAAGCCCCAGTACCAGCACATACACAAAGAATCATTTATAAGTGTGAGCTTCAAAGAGATTTCCTTCCTCTCCACCTTCACAAGTCCCCTGCCATCCTCTTCCTTTTTGTTTCCTATCAGTTGGTGGCAACAGCGCCAATACCAAAGTACAGCTAGGGTGGAGTCAGAACTGACACTGACCAATCAAAAGATACTTGCCTGTCTATTCAAGACAGAGGGCCACACCTGCAATCCTAGCTAGCTTCTCAGGAGGCCAAAATCTGAGTTTGAAGTCAGCTTGGGGCAGGAAAGTCAGTGGGACTCTTATCTCCAATTAACTACCAACCCCCCACCCCCCCCCCCCACACACACAAAAACCCAGAAGTGGAGCTGTGGCTCAAGAGGTAGAGCACTAGACTTGAACAAAGGAAGCTCAGGGGCAGTGCACATGCCCTGAGTTCAAATCCCAGGACCACAGGGGAAAACAAAGAAACACAGAGAACTGTACTGAATATGTTCACTAAAATTTTGCTGAAGCCCTAAGATGCCTGGGCTTTCACAGATGTGTTTAGAATAGAAAGTGTGTCTGCCTACTTCTCAAAAGACATGAAAGTACTATATTAACAACATTCAAATTACCAGTCCTACTCAAACTTCAGCATAACCCCAAAGGAAAGCTGCATAAGGTGTTCATGCACTATTCAGGGTGCACATATTCCAGGGAAACCCTGAAAATATTAGCTAATTTCACATTGAAAAGAGGTGAGATAATGATCTACACTAAAACCAGATAACCACTTATCATCAGCAAAAACCATCCTTATCTTCACCAAGAACGATTTGGATTCAGGGGCTGGGAATATGGCCTAGTAGTAGAGTGCTTGCCTTGTAAACATGAAGCCCTGAGTTCGATTCTCAGCATCATACATATAGAAAAAGCCAGAAGTGGTGCTGTGGCTCAAGTGGTAGAGCGCTAGCCTTGAGCAAAAAGAAGCCAAGGAAGGTGCTCAGGCCCTGAGTTCAAGCCCCAGTACTGGCAAAAAACAAAACAATATGGATTCAAAGATGTAATAATACTCAGAGCCAATGAACTCACTGGTGAGAATATTCCATTCTGTTTTCCCCCTTGAGCAAAGCCTTTGCTCAAGCCCTTACTCCTGTCTGTGGATGGTGGGTGGTAATCGCTAAGATCTTTCTCCTCTAAGCTATGATCCAACAGGCAGAAACAGGTGACCCTGCAGGAAAGATACCAGTCCTTCCTGGAAATGAGCTGTGCTAACCAGAGGCAAGTGCCTACTTTCCAACCTAACAGGTTCCTTTAAAAGTCTGTACAAATGCCAGGCACCGGTGGCTCACCCCTGTAATCTTAGCTATTAGGGAGGCTGAGATATGAGTATCAGGGTTTGAAGCTGCCCAGGCAGAAAAGTCTGAGATTCTGTCTCCAGTTAACCAGTAAAAAGCCAGAAGTATTAATGAAGCAAAAATGAGCAAAATTAATGAGCAAAAAAAAAAAAAAAGCCAAATAGGGGCACAAGGCTCTGAGTACAAGCCCCAGGAGCTCCCTTCCAAAAGAACTATTTAACTTTTTGTGCCTTTTAGGTAAATGCATACTTAACAAGCCATAAAGAAATAGCTCACACGATTTGTATAAAGATATTCAATAGAAAAATATTATAAAAATATATAAGCATCTAAATGGTCACAAAAAAATGGTTAAACAAATGGGCCTCTTATACACTGCAGAATGACCATAGCTGCTATTGGAAATGGCAATGAAAGGATGCTGTACCCAGCAGAGAGGAAGAAAGCACACAGGAAATGCAGAGCACAGCAAAGTACACAGCAACAACTTACAAGTAAACTTTCTGAAAATGTCAGGACATCGTGTACTGAGCTCTCTCCCTGTCCAGCTGTTTGTTGTGGCTTTAGCTTCTGGCTCTGCTATGGTGTGGCTTTGTAGGCTTGCGAGCCTGCTCAGGTTTTCTGGGGCTAAGGATTGGAACTCCCTATGGGGGTGATCCCAAATGTTCCTGGGAAGAGTGTTCTTATTCTGTCTTAATTACATCTGTATAGACATTGTCACAGGTATCAACTCAGTACTCCTGGCTTGGCAGCTACTCCCCACAACTAAAAAGTAAGCAGACACTGCCCCCCACCCCCACCCTACCCCAACATTGGCGGTCACTCTGCCTCCGCCCTTGCCTGGCAGCAGAAATGTTGCCCAGTTGAAAGCAAGATTCCACTAAGCCTTGGAGTCACTTAATCTCCCAACAGGGACAGTGCTAAACTATCAGTGGTGCCTGGAATTCCTTCCATCGTCCTTTGGCTTCCCCAGAGCAGACAAGATTCTCAGTGAGCCCCATGATTCTGAAGAACAGACAGGACAACACTGTCTCAAGGCACAGTGTCAAAAGTCAAATGGGGGGCGGGGCCTAGGGCTGTGATGAAGAAATGACTCACTTTCCACAGGCCATGTGATGCTTGTCCGGCATGCCAAGGCCCAGCACCAGGAAACAGTATTTCTTTGCCAAGTATTTCTGGGCTGCTTCCAACTTACTCAAAACCAGCTCCATCTCTTTTTTCTCTACTAGGCCCCTGGAAGGGGATGGGGGAAAGGGAGGAAAGAGACAATATGGGTTAATTGGGGCAAATGTCTATACCAATTAACAAAATGTCAGCTTTATAAACTATTTTAAAAGAAATGCCCATGAGTAAAAGACTTCACATACTGACCAATTTGTTCAACTCAATCTGTGGCATTGACAAGTTGTCAAAGTCCCTTGATGGTAATTATTCACTGGAATATGCATCTCAAGTTTATGGTGAATTTTCACTTGTATATATATTGCTATGTATTATGCCACCTACATAGCCTCCATTTTATATACAGCTAAGCCTAGTTCTACAGAACAGGTCAGCTAACAAGTTACTGTATACAGGGTGCTTAAGTAGCTGGTAGCTCAAGTTCCTGCTGGCTTTTTAGTCGGTTTTGTTTGTTTTGTTGAGTTACTAGTTTGGAGTCTGGGCCTTGTTTTGCAAGTCAGGTGATCTAGCAGCCCTTTTCCTGGTTGAGACAGGGTCTTGTTTCATGCTCAGGCAGGCCTAGACTATGAGCCTCCCGTTTGTGTTTTCCTGTGTCACTGGGGTGACAGGCCCACACTACTGCACCCCAGGTATTGTGTCTCCCTGGTAACTGGTATAACAGGTATGCCACTGTGCCCAGCCACTGGCTGAGATGGAACCTCATTACCATTTTTGCCCAGTCTGGCCTGAAATCAGGATCCCCTGAGCTTCACCTCCCAAGTAGCTAGGATTACAGGCTTGAGCCACCTGGCTACACTCCTGCCTTTTTCTAAAGCAGCTTCAGAGATGGCTGCCCCTGCTTCCCCAGGGCCAAGGTGTTCCTTTCAAGCTTGGGCCACCATGTCTGAACACTGGCATGCTCTAGTTCGCAGCCTGCCTGTGCCAGTAGGGGAGCATTTAGCCACACTACCCTGGGAATTTTGACATCGAATATAATGAAATTGGTTTGCCATGAAAACACAGTCCTAGCTCCAATTGCCTTGCAAATGGACTCACTAGAAGACAATCCATTCTTAGGTGGCAGCATGTCTAAAGCCTGATTTTTAAAGTGCCTGCAGTGCAATAGAATAGGAAACAATACTGGTCATAATTCATTCCAATGCATGGCTATGAAAAAGTGAAGTAGCATGCCACACCAAATGAAACACATCTAACACATGGCAAATTCCTGCCCCTTCTGAGTGAATAACTAGACTGACTGTGTGAAGGTATGTTATGAGAGGGAATGATAAGGCTCTAAGGATGACACAGGTATTTCAAAGCATAAAACACCACCCGTGACGAAAACTTTCAAAACTGGGGAAAAAGAAAAAAGAAAAAGAGTTTCTGAAATAAAGTGAGCTCCAGATGCCATAAAAACCTAAGCACCCCTCTCTTTTACGTGCTCCCCAATGAACAGGAACTGAATATTATGATGGATTCACCTAAGAAGCAGCATTTGAAGGATTTATTTGGTTCTTTTGTTTCCTTGTTTCCATTTCCTAGAGTTTACTTCGATCGATATTTCATATGATCAGAGGCACCTAGGCATTGAGCCTTTATGTTCCTCCCCTAAGAGTATCCTCCTTAGCTCTCACTATGTGTGAATGCTTAGAGTCCTGTACGATTTATTATGTCCCAGTATAGATCTAGCTTCCACATATTAGAGAAAAATGTGTGCCATTTGTCTTTCTGAGAGTGGCTCATCACACTTAATATGATTTGTTCCAGTTCCATCCATTTCCTTGCAAACGACATATCTTTTCTAATAGCTGTGTAAAATTCCATTGTGTATAGATAGGTACCACATTTTTTTGATCCACTTATCTATTGAAGGGCATCTGGGCTTTATAAAACTCCTGGCCAGAAACATTTATATAGTCATAAAATGTTCCTCAAACTGCTTGGTTTTGAACAAGAGTTTTGCAGTTTAAAAAATCTACAGCAAGTTAATGATTCTTCCCAGCATTCCTAACAGCAAAATCATTGGGTTGGTTCCACATGTTCTGGGGAGGTAGTCAGGGTATGTGGAAAGTTCCATGCCTTGTGCAAGGTCACCAAGTCTGAAACGCATCGCTCTGTTCTGCACTCCAAGTTTCCTGATTTTTGCTGTGTAAGTGTCTGATCCACTTCTGCCTAAAGATATTAAGGTCTTTTTAAGTAACACACACACACACAAAAAAAAAAAAAAAAAAAAAAAACCTTGGAGTTTTTACTACAATACAGAATGCCATTTTGACCAAATCCACTATTAAGAAAATTCTTGCCAGTCTCAGTGGCTTATACCTATAATTCAGACTACTTGGGAAGGCAGAAATTGGGAAGATCAAAGTTAGAAGCCAGCTTGGGCAAAAGTTTCAAGAGACCCTAACCAAGCCAGGTGTGGTAGTACATACCGATTATTCAGCCACATGGGAGGCTTAAGGTGAAAGATTGATTGAGGTCTGAGACAATTGTGGGCAAAAACTTAAGGATCTATCAAAACCTAACTTTAAAAAGGCAAAAAGGTGATAGGAATATAGTTAAAGTAGTAGAGTACTTGCCTAGAAAATGCAAGGCCCTGAGTTGAAACCCTAATAACATCCCCCCCCCCACCAAAAAGAAACCTTAGCTTTTTGTATTAACTGCTTACAAGTCCTTTAGCAAGAACTTTGTAAGCATAAAAAGCATATTAAAACAATCTGTATCTGCACAGTTTGACATAGTAGTTACTATGAGGCTGGCCTGAATTGAGACCTACAAGTATAAGAACTATCAGATTTCAAAGTAAAAAAGTAAGACAGACTATTAATATATTTTTACTATTAACACATATGCTGCAATGCTAATAAATTGAGTTACTGGGTCAAATAAAATTAATCTCAGCAGGTGCCTGGTGTTCATGTTTATAATCCTCGCTACTCAGGAAGCTGAGATCTGAGGACTGAAGTTAGAAGCCAGCCTGGGAAGACACATCTGAGAGATGATGATCTCCAATTAACCAGCAAAAAGTAGGAAGTAGAGCTGTGGCTCAAGTGATAGAGAGCGCTAGCCTTGAACAAAAAAGCTAAAGGACAGCACCTAGTCCCTGAGTTCAAAATCTAATTATTAGGCAGTACTGGTCTATTTCAGTGGGAATATTTTGTTTTGGTAATTCCCATATGAATCATTCAGTAAGCTTTAAAGCAGGCAAAATCTTTCCATGTAAAATGTTTCTCTGTGCACCTGATTTTTTTCAATTCCACCATCTTTTCACACTAGATTACTGTCAATGATAAACTTTATTTTATTTTATTTTTATTTTTGGCCAGTCCTGGGCCTTGGACTCAGGGCCTGAGCACGGTCCCTGGCTTCTTCCTGCTCAAGACTAGCACTCTGCCACCTGAGCCACAGAGCCCCTTCTGGCCATTTTCCAAATATGTGGTGCTGGGGAATCGAACCAAGAGTTTCATGTGTAGGAGGCAAGCACTCTTGCCACTAGGCCATATTCCCAGCCCAATGATAAACTTTAAAACACATTGCAAAATCTTACTTACACCATGTAGCTTTTGGGTTTCTTTTCCAGTGAGTTTTTTTCCAAGTAATGAGATAAATAGTATAATAATGCCATGAGGAAACCATCAAGATTCTTATTTCTACAGAGAAATTTGAAAGAAAAAAAGGAATGAAAGAAATCAACAATAATTTATTTCAGGTTTCTCATAAAAATAGTGGGGATACAGCATAAGAATAAGTAGAAATATCTACTAGTATATCTATCACACAATTAATTTATTTTTTAAAATTCTACCTTCTGTATTCTTGATGCAAGATCTGATTTTCATTAAAAAGGAATTTATATTGGGATAGTCAGACATTAAATTCTAATAATTATGCTTGTTAATTTTTGTTTTATTAAATAATATTTCCATTGTCTTAAAAATGCATGGAAATACATGAAGTAAAACTCCCACCTCTTTGTCCCTATTCTATTAATGTCACAATCACTATTTAGAGTCTGAAATGAAAACAGGTGTGGCTCACAACTGTAATCCTAGCTGTTAAGAAGGCTGGCTGAGATCAGGAGGATGACAGTTTGAGGCCAGCCCAGGCACAAAGTTCACAAGACTCCATCTCAACCCCTACCTGGATGTAGAGCCATGTATATCTGTCATCCCAGCTACAACAGGAAGTGTAAATAGGATGATAATGGTTCAAGCTGACAGGGAAATAAAACAAGACCCTATCTCAAATAACCAGAGCAAAAAGCAGAGATATGATACATCTAACATTCTCTCCCACCAACATACATGTGTGTGAAAATATGCCTTTAAGGCTAGTTGTTTGTTTTTTCCTGATAATAAATAGTATAGTGCAATAGACATGGTCCTTTGCAATTTGCTTTTGCCAATTATAGCATGGACTCTCTTCTATAATCTTATGTATAAACCTTCCTTATTCTGTTCCACAGCTGAATATAGTATTTGTATAGTAAATTATTTAACTAGTCCTCTCTTAGAATGTAAGTATTTAAAAATATTACAGATAGGGAAGTACAGGTGTGTCTCGAGTACTAGGCAGCTAGCCTAGCCAAAAAAAAAAAAAATACAGACTGAAATGAAATTGCTAGAACATAGTGCTTGTACACATTAAACGTGCATGTCTTACTCTCCAGTAACACTGCACTGATTTATAATGCTACATCATTTTCTTTAACTTTGCATGTGTGTGTGCCAATACTGGGGCTTGAACTCAGGGCTTTGTACTCACTCAGATTTCTTCCACATAGCTGGCATTCTATTATTTGAGCCATGCCTCCGATCTAGCAATTTGCTGGTTAACTGGCAATAGAGTGTCTCATTTTTTTTCTGCCTGGTCTGGCTTCAAATCTCAATCCTCCATGTCTCAGCCTCCCGCAGAGCTAGGATTATAGGTGTGAGTCACCAGCATCTGGTCAGATTTTTCTTTTTCAAGATATGAATAGCTACTTGTCTCTAGTTCAGTTTCCCCAGAACAGGCCCCGAAGCAAAGATGTGAGGGTAAATAGTTGATGTGGTAATGACCTTGGAAACATCTGCTGGTGAGTGGAGAAATGAGACAGAACTGGAAGCCTGTGAAAGGGGTGCTAACTAGTTATCAGCACAGACAGATATGAGTCCATCCTGCCACAGTAGAATGGGAGATGCTGCAAAAAACATCTGGATATTTACCTGTTGAGTCCCCCTCCAGCAGGGCCTTGACCTGCTTTGCCCTGTGTTGAGGCTGACCTTGCCTGTATGGTGGAACAGGGCCTCTGGGCTCAATTTGAGGTGTTCTCCACAGGCAGGGGTTCCCCAAAGGCTCAGAGGATGCAGGAGGCCTGCCAATGCCCAAGGTACCCAACTCTCAGTGAACCCTCACAGTGCAAGTGCCACACGAGGCACAACCACATACTGCTATGTAAAGGACACCCTGTTTCCTGCCCCCCCCCAATTTTATAGCTGAAGAACCAATGTTTAAGGAAGGTAAAGAAACCCCCTGAGTCATACTACTATTTATTGAAGCTACAAAGTATTACAGGCAGAGAAAACTGCTCTCAGCATCCCTGGACGTTTAGACGGTGCACTTTGTATGGGGCGCTGACAACGTGCTCTCTGCACTCTGTAATCTAGGACTAGGAGGCTTCTGTGACTTCTGACTTCCTTTCCCGGATCCTGACACTCAGCACTGAGAGCCTTGAGCTCCTTCTCTAAAAATCATACTATTGTGACACATCAGACAAAAATGACTGCAAAAGAAAAAGGGAGGAGATACCTCAGGAATGTGGTAAAAGAACAGATCCGCTGCATCTCAGTAGCTTCTAATGAAAGCAAAGCAACAACTGAAAGGAGAAAAGATAAACAATTAGAGGAAAGACCAAGAGGTGTGTTAGAGGTTCGAAACCCAAAAGCATCTGTGAAGAGGAAGGTGTCTTACACTTAACATCGTCCAGCGTGACAGTCCCCTGCTGGCTTCGTTTCTCCAGGGCTTTGGTTGACTTGTCCTCTCTAGAAGCATGCCGTTTATCTGTCAACCTGTTTTGGAATGTAACAGTGTCTAGTAGGGTTTGAAAATATTTTAGTTGTATCTAAATCTCTTCTGAGGTGCATGAAGCATGGACTCAGAAATAATGGTCTGGGAGTGTGGCTTAGTGGTAGAGCGCTTGCCTAGCATGCATGAACCCCTGGGTGTGATTCCTCAGCACCACATAAACAGAAAAGGCCAGAAGTGGTGCTATGGCTCAAGTGGTAGAGTTCTAGCCTTGAGCAAAAAAAAAAAAAAAGAAGAAGAAGAAGAAGAAAAGAAGTCAGGGACAGTGCCCAGGCCCTGAGTCCAAGCCCCGGGACTAACAAACAAACAAACAAAAACTAGACTATAACCTAACTCATTTATACAACAGTACCACTTCTGGCTTTTTCTGTTGATGTGGTACTGAGGTAACGGACCCTGGGCTTCATGCATGCTAGGCAAGCACAGAAGTGGCGCTGTGGCTCAAGTGGTAGAATGCTAGCCTTGAGCAAAAGAAGCTCAGGGACAGTGCCCAGGCCCTGAGTTCAAGCCCTGACGAGGGAGAGAGAGAGAGAGAGATCCTTTGTGTCTATATGGACCTTGTTGAATGTAGATCATTCCAGAACATATTTCATTGACCATTAAATTTATGATGTCAGGATAGGGGTATGCATACTGTCTGATACAAATGTAAGCACAAACTGATTTAAATCCTGTACGGGGCTGGGGATGGAGCACTTGCCTTGCATGTGTGAGGATCTGGTTTCACTACTCAGAACCACTAAATAAGCATTTTGTTCTGATGTAGCTACCATTTTGGTTTAAAAATAAGCAAATAAAAAAGCTGTAAGAAATGAAAGTAGTGAGTCAGGCACCAGTGGTTCACAACTGTAATCCTAGCTACTCAAGAGGCTGAGATCTGAGGATCCTGGCTCAAAGCCAACCCAGACAGAAAATAATCTATGAAACTCTTATCTCCAGCTAACCAGCAAAAAGCTAGAAGTGGAGCTGTGGCACCAGTGGTAGAGCACCAGCCTTAAGAGAAAAAGCCAAGTGACAGTGCCCTGAGTTCAAGCCCCAATAGTAGTACAAGAAATAAACAAAAGAAATGAAAATAGCCAAGTTATGACAGAGACACACTTGTAGGGATTATTTGTAATTCCCATCAAAACTCTGAATTTGTTTTCCCTTGTTGGGTGTTTGTACTTTCAGTCTAGGTTGACTGGGGCCTTGTTAGCATATGTAAAGACTTAAGAGATGCCTCTGAGAGGTGCAGTCCCTGGCAGCACTGGATGGGTGAGAAGTCAGCTACCTTTCCGTCGCGGGGCCATCCATTTCAGCAAAGTGAACTCCTTTGCCTTTCTTTCCTTTGTCCCTGTTTTCTATCGCAGGTACAAAACTGCAAAAGAAATGGAAATAATCAGAACTTGGACTCTTCCCAAGGGGAAACTAATCATATGACGAGCAGAGAGCTGTGTCTGCAGGCAGAGCAGCGCTCATCTATTCACATGGGGGACCAGAAGCTTCACCTTTACATCCAGCCTGTAAGCCTCAGCAGCCTCCACACCACCGCCATTCACAAAACATTTCTATTTGAAATCTCAGAATAAAAAAAAAAATGTATCTAGTATTATGGAGCCAGGAGCTTTTAAATACAAACTTTCCTCTTCTTTCCTTCCCTCCCCTCTTCCTCTTCTCTCCTCTTACCTTCTCTTCCTCCTTTCATTTCCTTCCTTTGCCTTCCTGCTGTGTGTGTGTGGGGGGGGGGCTACTTTTGTTCAAGGCTAGTCTTCTACCACTTGCATCATTGCTCCACTTCCGGCTTGTTAGTGATTAATTGGAAATATGAGTCTCATGGACTTGCCTGCCAAGCTGGCCTTGAACCATGATCCTCAGATCTCAGCTTCCTGAGTCCTTAGGATTACAGGCTTGAGCCACCAGCGCACAGCTCCCCAATTACTTTTTTTTTTTTTTTTTTTTTTTTGCTGGTCCTGGGGCTTTAACTCAGGGCCTGTGCACTGTTCTTGAGCCCATAGCAGGGTACTATCTTTGCTTTCCTTCTTAGACTACTGGCACCTAGTTTGCAGTGGATGATTTCTAAGGTTTTCATTCATTCTGGTGTTTCCCTATCATTGTCTGTAAGAAATAGGCTCATGAATGTGCTTAAATACTTGGGGTGGGAGCAAGAAAAAAATGGAAGGATACCAAATGTTAATGGTGGCTACCTCTGAAGAAGGGCAGAGATGTTAGGTGGCGATGAAGAGATCTATCTTCTGCATCCGAATACTTATGTACTGTTTGAATTTTTATAATATGCCAGCTTATTACATAACTAAAAAAAGTTGACTGATAGAAGAGAAATATTAGTACTTTCTATTGACCATTTAGAGAGCTTTCATCAAATTTTCAAACCCCTCTAACATTTTGACATATTCCAATAGCTCTTACTGGATGTCTATACAGATTGTTTTACCACCTGCCCTTTAATACAGACATTCTAATCATGACAAAGTTGTGTTTCCATTTATCCTTGAAGCTTCACAGTGTTTAGATCATGGTCTTAGCCTTTATTTTCCTATCCGGCAAAAGAAACCTGGGGTCTTGCCAGCTCCACCCACCCAGTGGCTCCCTTCTCTAGAACAGGAGAAAGAAGTCAATGTAAAATGAAATATCTCTGGATTTAAATCATCTTGGTTACCTCTGAGCTGGTGTGAAAAATGCAACCCTACATTTTCCTCAAGTGGACTAGTCTGTTACAACCTGTTTCTTTTTCTGCAGACTGTATTAACCTGCAGTGGTTGGCGGGAAAGGCTGCTGGGAAGTGAGGTTTCAGAAGCTGGTCAGCACATTGGCTAGCATCTCAGGTGAGGAACTTTCACCTCAGTTTTATTATTCTTTATGCTCTTATCTAGTGCTTAATTTTTTTTTATCCCATGCACAAATCATTTTGATAAAAGCTCGAGTAAACTTGTGTTAAAATTTACCTTCTGAATTCCAGAGTTTTGGTGTCATCTTTCCAGTACCACATCCCTAATCGTAATCCCCATTGCTGAAAGATGAAATGATTGCAGTAAAAAAAAAAAAAATTTAATTCACAATCCATACACACAATAAACCATTACTAATTCCTACCAGGATCTCAATAGTGCTTTCTGTTTTAACAAGCCAGGATTTCATCCTTTTTGGTTTTAGGCATCATTTGGGGGGAGGGAGCGTGAATGTAGGGAGAAAGCAAGGTAGGAAAAGGGGGAGACGAGGGAGCAGATCAGCAGAGGAAGGGTCCGCGAGTGCAGTTATAGCTTGTTCAATGTACACTTGTAAAAATGGAACTAGGTGCGATGAGGGGATGGGTGGTTTGGGAGCGAAGGGGAGAAGAGTGGAATGGATGACACTGACCAAGATGCACTACGCTCACAAACACGCTAAACTGAAACCCCTTTGTAGAACTACTTAAGCATGATTTAAAAAAAAAATCAAAAGAACCCTGAGTTCAAGCCCCAGGACTGGCAAAAAAGAGAGCAAAGATAGAAAAAATCAAAACAAAAGAAAAAGTAGGAGGGGGAGCTGAGAGAAGGGTGGACAGGGAGGAAGGAAATTTGGACTGCACATAGCTCAAAGCTCCTCACAGCCTTTTAGACAAAATTAATTTGTCCAAGGCAGCCCCCGCGTAAGCCTTCGGGTGAGTGGAAGGGGCGCCGCGCTCAGAGGCGGCGTAAGACGCCGGGAGTTCGCGTCCACCGTCCATCGTGGGAGAGGCCGACCCACCGATTTCTCCTCTCCGAGGATCCCGCTCGGGGGAGGAAGCCTGGTCTTCAAGTAGTTCATCCGGGGGCCGGGCCTCAGTGCTGACCGGCTGCCGAGTTCAGCCCTCTCCGGCCCGTTCTGGGGGTTCGCGGGCGCAGGACATGCGGCGACCCGCCGGCGACGGGCCGAGGACGCTGTGCTAGGTAGGCCGCTGGGTCCGGGCCGAGGCGCACGGAGCGCGACTGCTCTCGGGCCCGCGGGGCAGGCGCGTCCAACCGCCGCCGCTGCGCCCAGGACGTGCCCCCCTCCCCCCCCCCCCCCGGCCTGGGCGTCTCCGCGTTGCCCCGGCTACCGCCCGCGTCCACACCCGCCCGGGACGCCGTCCAGCCCGGGCAGCCCTCACGGTGGCCGTCCCAGGCTTTGTGTGGTTGGGGTAACTAGGAGTTGTCCCACTGGGGCGTGTCCGCGGGAAGTGTACCCGGAAAGCCCGAGAGCAACTTTCAGAGCACCGAGAGACTCCAAACACACCGCACCACGTGGATTCGCAGGGCTTGGAGAGGAGGAGGTGGTGGGAGAGGTGTGGGTATGGAAACTAGCTCCAGACATTTCCATCGCCTAATGACTGGAAGGTCAGCTAAGACAACTCTAAAATACGTGTAAAGTACCGGCAGTAAGTGAGCACAAAGCACCAGCTTAAAAGTGTTTTCTATTAAAAAACAAAACCCAAAAACTTCGTGTTAGTGTATATTCAATTGACATCCTTAGGTTCACATTTTTCACTGTGTGTGTGTTGTTTCTTTGCCAGTCCTGGGGCGTGAACTCAGGGCCTAAGCATTGTCACTGGCTTCTTTTTGCTCAAGGCTAGCTCTTTATCTCTTGAGCCACAGTGCCACTTCCAGCCTTTTCTGTTTATGTGGCGCTGAGGAATCGAACCCAGGGCTTCATGCATGCTAGGCAAGCACTCTACTGCGAATGCTAAGCCACATTCCCAGCCCTCACTTGTTTCTGTTGTTTTGTTTTGCTTTTTATTGTGGGATTTGAACTCAGGGCCTTGGCACTGGTGCCCTTAGCTCACATCTGTAATCCTAGCTACTCAGAAGACTGAGATCTGAGGATCATGGTTCAAAGCCAGCCTGGGCAGGAAAGTCCTTGAGACACTTATCTCCAACTAACCACCAGAAAACTGAAAGTGGCACTGTGGCTCAAGTGGTAGAGCTTTAGCCTTGAGCTGAAGAGCTCAGGGAGAGCGCCCTAGCCCAGAGTTAAAGCCCCACAATGGACAAAAAGAACTCAAAAAGCCATGTGCCAATAGATTATGCCCATAAACCTAGCTACGTAGGAGGCTTAGATCTAAGGATCCCAGTTCAAAGTAAGCTCAGGCAGAAAAGTCATGAGACTCATCTAATTAACCACTCAAAATTTGGGAGTGGGTGCTAGGAATATGGCCTAGTGGCAAGAGTGCTTGCCTCCTACACATGAAGCTCTGGGTTCAATTCCTCAGCACCACATATATGGAAAACGGCCAGAAGGGGCACTGTGGCTCAGGTGGCAGAGTGCTAGCCTTGAGCGGGAAGAAGCCAGAGATGGTGCTCAAGCCCTGAGTCCAAGGCCCAGGACTGGCAAAAAAAAAAAAAAAAAAAAAAAAAAAAAAAAATTGGGGAGTGGAGCTGTGGCTTAAAGTGGTAGAGGGCAGAGACAGCACCCAGACCCTGAGTTCAAGCCCCACACCACCACCAACAACAAAAATAACCCTCAACTAATTATGCTGGGAATGTGACAGGTGGTAGAGCGCAGGCCTAGCAAGCCATGAGGCTCTGAGTTCAAAGCTCAGTGCCTCCAAAAAACATTGTCTACTAAAAGTAACATAAATACTTAGCATGTTATATAATTACAGATTAGTGGGATTACAGATTACATCTCTTGAGAATGAGGGAGAAGGATGGTGAACAAGAGGCTAGCCTAAACTACAACTGCTATGTTGATCAAAAAAAGTTACATGAGGGCTGGGGATATGGCCTAGTGGCAAGAGTGCTTGCCTCATATACATGAGGCCCTGGGTTCAATTCCCCAGCACCACATATATAGAAAACGGCCAGAAGTGGCACAGTGGCTCAAGTGGTAGAGTGCTAGCCTTGAGCAAAAAGAAGCCAGGGACAGTGCTCAGGCCCTGAGTCCAAGCCCCAGGACTGGCCAAAAAAAAAGAAAGTAACATGAGGTGTTGCCTTGCCTGTATTAAAATACCAACTACTGCTGGGTACCAGTGGCTTAAAAGTAAAAAACAAAAAAACAAAAAACCCTCTACTTTCTAAAGGAAAACTTTAGTAACTTATCTTACACTAAAAGATTTAGAATAGTTCTAAATCACTGTTTATTCTAAAAAGCAACCTGCCTATCTTATTGCATATTTTTCACCAATTAGGTTTTTTAAATAAAAATATTAGAAACTCACAACAAAGGAACTATTTTTCAAGTTTTTCCTTTAAAAAAAGATCATGTTATAAAGTAGGGGTAAAGGTACCTTTTTAGCTGGGCACAAGTGGCTCACACCTGTAATTTAACTACTAAATGAGGCTGAGATCTGAGGATGGCAGTTCAAAGCCAGCCTGGGCAAGAAAGTCCAGAGAACCATCTCCAACTAACCACAAAAAGCCAGAAGCGAAGCTGTAGCTCGAAGTGCTAAGAGTGCTAGGCTAGAACACAAAAGCTCAGGAACAGCACCCAGACCCTGTGTTCAAGCCCCAGGACCAAACCAAAAAAACCAAGGTCCTGAGTTCAGACACGCCCAACCCACCTCACCCCACTGCAAAAAGAAAAAGTACCTACTAAATAATACTTCAAATGCCCTATAAGGGAAACAACTTTTTTTGCCTAGTCAATACAAACTCCACAAGGTCATATAACTTAGAAGCATATAACAGAATTAAGTTACTGGTCTCAGACTTTTGATCCAATTATGACTACTGAATATAATTCATGCTTATACTATGAAAAAGTTATAAAAATGGACGTTATGAGGCTGAGAATGTGGCTTAGTGATAGACTGCTTGCCCATCATGCTTGAAGCCCTAGGTTCCTCAGTACCACATAAACAGAAAAAGCCAGAAGTGGCACCATGGTTCAAGTGGTAGTGCTAGCCTTGAACAAAAGAAGTTCAGGGACAGTGCCCAGGCTCTGAGTTCAAGCCCCAGGACTGGCAAAAAAAGAAAAAAAAATGGATGTTATAAGTCTACATAAAAAAATCTCATTAAAACAAAAAGAGCAATGGTTGAGACAGGCATGGTGGTTAGCACCTATAATCCCAGCACTAGGGAAGGATGACACATGTGGGAGGATTATGAGTTCAATTAAGAAAGTTGCTGTCTCAAAAACAAGAAATAAAATGGCAATTTCAAGTGTTGAATAAATACCACCTTTTGTGGTTGCTTATTTCCCTAACCTTCAGTTTACAAAAAAACAACCAACCCTGCTCTACACTAAAAGGAGTGAAAGGCAAATGATTTGTTCTAAGGGAAATATTTGCTCCAAGGTACTTAAGTTTCAGAAATGTATATGCTCTGAAATAATTCCATTCCAAGAGTAATACCAATAATAAAATGGGATTCTTTCTGAAGCTTCACATATTTACTGTTTGGCTTGTGAGCAGGGATGGGAGGGGGAAATGGGGAAAGCCAAGGAAGGGGTGACATTGCTCACAAAAAAAGAAATGTACTCATTACCTAACTTATGAAATGGTAACCCCTGTACAACACCTTCATAATAATAAAAAGTAGATTTTTAAAAATTCTGTGTCAGTGTGGTGCTGGTGGCTCATGCCTATAATCAGGAGGTTGAGATCTGAGGATCTCAGTTCAAAGCCATCCTGAACCAACAAATCTTAGAAGACTCTTATCTCCAACTAACTAGCACCTGCCTTGAACAAAAAGCCAAGCAAGAGCATAAGCCGAGTTCAAACCCCAGTACCACTAATTCTGTAGTTAATTCTGTAATTAATTCAAATTTTTACTTGTACCTATTTATAAACACACAGAAACAACTGGATATCGTTTCTTCTTTTTTTGGGTGCTAGTCCTGAGGCTTGAACTCCGGTGCCTGGGCACTGTCAGTGAGCATTTTTGCTCAAAGCTAGTGCTCTATCACTTAAGCCACAGCTCCACCTCTAGCTGGAGATAAGTGTCTCACTGATTTTGCTGGCCCTCCTGGCTTTGAACCGCAATCCTCAGATCTCAACCTCCTTAATAGCTAGGATTACAGACATGAGCCACCAGCACCTAGCAAATATACTGGTTTGTGTTCGCGTGTGTGTGTGTGTGTGTGTGTGTGTGTGTAATGTGTGTTATATGGCCTTTTCACATACATGGATATATAAAACATTCGCTTTAGTCATGATGACTAGTAAGTAGTGTGACTCATTACTTTTAAGTTGAAGTGATGCTAATCAGTGAGCTGAAATTTACCCTGATCAGAACATCAAGTACTTTTTCCATTGTTATCTGACTATGGCTGGTCTAGCATCTGCTAAGGAGTTCCCAGGAGTTCTTAAGTTACCAGTTTCAGCTGACTCCTGCCTGGAACACTGAATGACTACTTTGGTGGGTTTATCTTAGTAAAGTTTACATCTAAACTGAGGAGATAGATTTAAATTTTCAAAAAAACTTCAATCTTCCCCATATATAAGATGAAACTTAAGCCTAGTTTTACAAATTACTTTTGAAAGTAACAGGAAATAAAACATCATTGAGGTTAGTATAATACTAAATTACAGGAAGCCAGGTCATAGGAGCAAAGATTACTTATTAGGAGTCATTGAAACTTCAGAGGCTAATTTCTTCTAAATTGAGTCCTAAAATGAGTCATACTAATACAAAATTGCATTTATAGAAATAATCCATTATATTTTGAAAACAGAGCAGGGATTAAATACTTTGAAAAATAAAAGACTAGAAAAAAGTAATTAATATTATATTAATACATGTTAAAAGTCACTCCAAGGCTGGGTGTTGGTGGCTAATGCCTATAATCCTCACTGCTTAGGAGGCTGAGATCTGAGAATCATGGTTCAAAGCCAGCCTGGACAGGAATGGCCATAAGACTCTTCAATTAACCACCAAAAAAAAAAAAAAAAGCCATAAGCAGAGCTGTGGCTCAAGTGGTAGAACCATTACCTTGCGCGTAAAGCTCAGAGACAGCAGCACTCAGACCCTGAGTCAGGCCCCAGGACTAGTGCCAAAATAAACAAACTATCCCCAAATTTAATCTTCTGTATGAGATAGAAGGATCCACTACCAAATTGAAAATATAACTTCTATAATTCACTATTATGAACAAAATGAGGCAAGCCATTATCATTTGGAAAGAAATTACCAAAATATCTATGTGCCATTTCACTAACGAATCAAACCTAATTTCCTTCTCCAGAGGATGTGACTAACTTTAAAGCTTAAACCTAGAATCTCAAATGTTTGAGATATTGCTATCTGAAACAATCTCAAATTAGATATACAGGAAAATTATCAAGTTGGATACGAACTTATGAACATAGTATTAGCACTCTGTAGTTCACCTTAAAAAATAAATCTACTACTTAAAGGTAAAAAAAAATCCGATTCTGGCAATTTAAGGCAAGTATTGCAAAGTCATTATGCTCTTCACAGGAAAAGAAGGGCTCCCATGGTAAAGTGCTCGCCCAGCATGTTCAGCTTTCAATCCCCATTACTGCCAAAAAGAAAGGAGAGAGAAAAGGAAAGAAAAGAAAGGAAAAGGATGAGAAAAAAATATGTAAACCTCTGAATTGAAAACTCCAAGACAATAAAAGTGCAACTGTTTTTATATAATTACAACATGTTCTTATAGAATTTGCCATAAGTTCAGGACTGTTTTATTAGAAAATTAAAGTTAAAACAAGTTTCACTAGATTTAGAATCTTAAGACATTTTAAAGTTTGTCTGCTGGCTCTTGTCTCGGGCACTTTGATGTCACACAAAAACAACCTGTTTCCCCAATTCTTTTGGCTGTTACTAAAAGGTAACTCCTGACCCCATTTTTCTTACTACAGTAGAGAAAAATCATCTTATACCGAACCTCAAAATATAGATTAATTTTCCTCGGTTATTCAGGTAGATTTTCACCTAAACAGGTCTCAGGAGTTGGGGTACACTATAAAATCTCACTCAGGTTTCTGTATCAGAGGAGGAGAAAAGTTTACCCAGATTCTTCTCCCCTTAAGTTGCTGGGAATTCAAGGCAGGAACTTCATCTGAGAATTAGAGAAGATTGGATTAGAGGAATTTCTTGTTATTTTACTATCTTAAAGATCATAAGTAAAACACTGGAAAGGGAAAATTGAAAACTCCAAGACAGTAATTTTGAAATCAAGTTTAACTTTACTTTGAATTTACATTTATGCATGTTTGCAGAAAGATACCTGTCCTTAAGATTACTGCAGGTTTGCTTTAGTCTTAAAGTCGTACATAAAATAAACAATTCAAGCTTCTCTGTATCTTGTTACCAAGCTTCCACAGGACAGGTGTGGCAAACATCGGTTTCTCATCCCAAACAAATCTCCATGCACTAACCAAGAAATACTCGTTAGCATTCAAAATGTATTAAAGAGAAACCTTTTCTTTTTCAAAATCAAACTTTGGAACTAACCTTTTAGAAGGATAAAACTTTATAAACTAAGTTGTTGCACCTTTCCTTTCATATGCATACACTTCCAACAGTAGGTCTCATACTTGGCACAAGGATATTTCAAAGAAACCAAAACAAAAGGAAAGCGGGGGGGGGGGGGGGGAGTAGCAGGGGAAGAGGGGGTAGAGAAAGGAAAAGAGCTTTACGCTGCTGACTGCGTCTAAGCTTAGTCCACTTCCTCGATGGTGGGTCCCCCGGAGGCTCCGGAACCGCCGCCTCCAGGACCTCCTTGGTAAAGTTTGCTGATGATGGGGTTGCACACTCTTTCAAGCTCCTTCTGCTTGTGTTCATACTCGTCTTTCTCTGCCATCTGGTTTCGATCGAGCCAGTTGATCACCTCCTGACACTTGTCGAGGATCTTGTTTTTGTCCTGCTCGCTAATCTTGCCCCTCAGTTTCTCGTCTTCCACCGTCTGCTTGATGTTGTAGGTATAGGACTCCACCGCGTTTTTGGCTGCGACCCGGTCGCGATTGGCTTCATCCTCCGACTTGTACCGCTCCGCCTCCTGCACCATCCGGTCAATGTCGTCCTTGCTCAGACGGCCTTTGTCGTTGGTGATGGTGATTTTGTTCTCCTTCCCGGTGCTCTTGTCGGCGGCGGTGACGTTGAGGATGCCATTGGCATCGATGTCGAAGGTGACCTCGATCTGGGGGACCCCGCGGGGCGCCGGGGGGATCCCGGTCAGGTCGAACTTGCCCAGCAGGTTATTGTCCTTGGTCATGGCGCGCTCGCCCTCGTACACCTGCACCAGCACACTGCTCTGGTTGTCCGAGTAGGTGGTGAAGGTCTGCGTCTGCTTGGTGGGGATCGTGGTGTTCCGCTTGATGAGCGGAGTCATGACGCCGCCGGCCGTCTCGATGCCCAGCGACAGCGGAGTCACGTCGAGCAGCAGCAGGTCCTGCACGTTCTCAGACTTGTCCCCGATGAGGATGGCCGCCTGCACCGCCGCGCCGTAGGCCACCGCCTCGTCGGGGTTGATGCTCTTGTTCAGCTCCTTGCCGTTGAAGAAATCCTGCAGCAGCTTCTGGATCTTGGGGATGCGGGTCGAGCCGCCCACCAGCACGATCTCCTGGATCTGACCTTTGTCCAGCTTGGCGTCGCGCAGCGCCTTCTCCACGGGCTCTAGGGTGCCGCGGAAGAGGTCGGCGTTGAGCTCCTCGAAGCGGGCGCGGGTGATGGACGTGTAGAAATCCACGCCCTCGTAGAGCGAGTCGATCTCGATGCTCGCCTGCGTGGACGAGCTCAGGGTGCGCTTGGCGCGCTCACAGGCCGTGCGCAGCCGCCGCACCGCGCGCTTGTTGGGCCCGATGTCCTTCTTGTGCTTGCGCTTGAACTCCTCCGCCAGGTGGCTGACCATGCGGTTGTCGAAGTCTTCGCCCCCCAGGTGGGTGTCGCCGGCCGTGGACTTGACCTCGAAGATGCCGTCCTCGATGGTCAGGATGGACACGTCGAAAGTGCCACCGCCCAGGTCAAAGATGAGCACGTTCTTCTCGCCGCCCGCGCAGCCCTTCTTGTCCAGGCCGTAGGCGATGGCTGCCGCCGTGGGCTCGTTGATGATGCGCAGTACGTTGAGGCCCGTGATGGTGCCCGCGTCCTTGGTGGCCTGGCGCTGCGAGTCGTTGAAGTAGGCCGGCACCGTGATGACGGCGCTCTGCACCTTGCCCCCCAGGTAGGCCTCGGCGATCTCCTTCATCTTGGTGAGGACCATGGAGGAAATCTCCTCCGGGAAGAAGGTCTTCATCTCCCCCTTGTACTCCACCTGCACTTTGGGCTTGCCCCCCTCGCTCACCACCCGGAACGGCCAGTGCTTCATGTCCGACTGCACCGTCGCGTCCTCGAACTTGCGCCCGATCAGCCGCTTGGCGTCGAAGATGGTGTTGGTGGGGTTCATGGCCACCTGGTTCTTGGCAGCGTCGCCGATGAGCCGCTCGGTGTCGGTGAAGGCCACGTAGCTGGGGGTGGTGCGGTTGCCCTGATCGTTGGCGATGATCTCCACCTTGCCATGTTGGAAGACCCCCACGCACGAGTAGGTGGTGCCCAGGTCGATGCCGATAGCCGGGCCGCGGGCTGACATCTTGACTAAAAAGGCGAACCAACAAGCAAGCGACGTGAAGACCGCGTAGTCGGGAAGAAGCCCCCCGTGGTGTTCACCTAACGGCCGCCCACACCGTGCTCCGCGAGCTGCTCCACCTCAGTCGCTCCCCGCTCCCGGGGCTGGGGTGCCCGCTCTTATAAGCCTCCTCCCGGCCGCCGCCTCCCCGCCGCCGCCTCCGGCGAACTCCCGGAGCCAATCTGAGGCCGGGCCCGCCCCCACCAGCCCAGCCGGCCCCGCCTCCGGCTTGCCTGGCTCCCAGGGATCCGCCCCGGGCTCAACAGACTTCTAGTGGAGTGAGGGGCGGGACCCCAGCCCGAGGCAGGAAATCCAGGGGCGGCCGTTATGCAAATAAGGCTCGTCCCCCGGGGCCGCCGGCCGCTTGGGGGCGTTAGGCGCGTGCCCCCAAGGCCGGTCGCACTCGCTCTTTGCCCCGCCCCTACACTATCGTTGAGTTTTCTAAAGCGGGATTCGTCAACGTCAAATGGATTGACAAGGTAGGTGGCCAATGAACCGCGCAGACTCCTAAGCAGGGGTGGGTTGGGGCGCAGCGCGCAGAGAGAGCGTGAACCCCAGGGAGCTGGAAGTGGCGAGCTTGTCTTGGACCGTTGGCTCAGTCGCTAAGGCTTTAAGTGGGGATCATTACTGGGTGTATGGATTAACCTAGCTCGCAGGAGAGGGGGAACTCGTCCGGGGTTGGTTATACTGAATAAATTCGGCTGGAACCGGTGCCTTTCAAACAGGGGACACGGCCCGGCTCCCTTAGGCGGGAACAGAATGTGAAAATGAAGTTGAGAGCGCACGGTGGGCCCGGGGCGTCCGGTGTTCGGAAGCGTGGGGGAGGGAGGGAGCTGGCCCGGGACCGGGGACTGGGACGAAGCTCCCCCGCACGCACGCCCTAGCCCTACCGGTCCCGCCGCTTTAGCCTTCCCTATTTTTGCATTTAAGTGCTTTCCCCGCCGTTTTTGAGTTCTCGCGGAAACCTATCCGAAACCCCGCGCCGTCGCCTCGCTCCCCGCCCGGTGCTGCCTTTCATCCGCGGCATGTGCACACGCGATCGCCTTTATGACCCGGTCGTGTTTATAACCGCGCCCTGGATGTGATTTTCTTCCCTAGGATGAAATTGCAGTAGGGGCGTGCTTGATAGGAAGGTAGGCGAAAAGAGCAATGCTTTCACTCTTGGTCTAGAGGACGAGGAAGATACCTGGCACCAGGTGATGAGAGTGATGCTGGCTTCAAAGGCACCGTAATGGAGATAGCTGTCACCCCCTGGGGGCGGGGGGTCGCGGCGGGCTGCTCCTCTCTAGCACCTCTAACAAGTAGTTTACTTGGGGGGGGGGAGGAATCTACCCCTGAGAGGTTGATAGTCGGATATTTTAGAGAGGTTCTGGGGGTGGGGAAAAGGTTCCAGAATAACACAGAAGCACGAGTCTGTGGGAAATGTGTTCCTGAGGGCTTCTTGGAAAAAGCCTTGGGGACTAAGCCAGGTGCTGAAGTTTGCCAGCAGGTTGGTAGAAAATACGTTGGTTTCTTTGCTTTTTCCACTTAAGTCTGGCACTCTACCACTTGATTCATAGCTCCATTTCTGGCTTCTTCATGGTTAATTGGAGGTAAGACTTCCACGCCTGAGCTGTTTTTGTTTTTGTTTTTTTTTTGTTTTTTTGGCCAGTCCTGGGGCTTGGACTGAGGGCCTGAGCACTGTCCCTGGCTTCTTTTTGCTCAAGGCTAGCACTCTGCCACTTGAGCCACAGCGCCACTTCTGGCCGCTTTCTGTATATGTGGTGCTGGGGAATTGAACCCAGGCCCTCAGGTATACCAGGCAAGCACTCTTGCCACTAGGCCATATCTCCAGCCCCATTCTTGGCTGAGCTGGTTTTGAACTGTGACCCTCAGATCTTAACCTCCTGAGTAGATGGGATTACAAGTGTAAGCCCCCCGTGTCCTGTTGAGAAACACTGTTGAAGTGGAGTTCTAAATTGAAGATGAGTGGAAGGTGACAGAGCCTGACAAAATTCTCCACATGTGAACAGGATACATTTAGGAAGTTAATTTTTTTTTTTAAAGATTTATTTTGGTGGCGTCCTGAGCTTGGACTCTGGATCTGGGTGCTATCCGAGAGTTTTTATTTTGCTCAAGGCTAGCACTCTGCCACTTGAGCCACAGCACCCCTTCTGGCCTTTTCTATATATGTGGTGCTGAGGAATTGAGCCCAGGGCTTCATGTATAGCAGGCAAGCACTCCACTACTCTAAACCATATTCCCAGCCCCTCTTTCAGCTTTTTGCTGGTTCACTGGAGACAAGAGTCTCAAAGACTTTCCTGTCCAGACTGGCTTCCAACTTGAACCAGATCTTCAGATCTTGGCTTCCTGAGTACCTAGGGTTACATGTGACCTTTTTTTGCAGTGGTTTTTCTTTGAAGCTAAAGGAGAGGAGGGCAATGCTTCAGGCAGGCTGGTAATGTGTTGTCCTTACAATACTTGTGTGAGATTGTACTGGGGAAGATTTGGAGGGGGAGGGGGATGGGGTGTTGGTTGTGGGGCTTGAACTCAAGGCCTGGGCACTGTCCCTGAGGGGTTTTGTGTTTGCTTGTTTTTATTGTGTTTTGTTTGCTCAAGGCCAGCATTCTACTACTTTGAGCCACATTTCCACTCCTTGTTTCCTCTGGTTGGTGACTGGAGATAAGAGTCTCACGGACTTTCCTGCCCAGGCTGGCTTTGAACTGAGATCCTCAGATCTCAGCCTTCTGAGTAGCTAGTAGTATAGGCATGAGCAACCAGCACCCTGCAAATAGTACTAATTTCAGCCACAATGCCCACTGTCTTTTCCATGAAAGAAACTGAAAGGAGAAAAAAATATATAGGAAATGCTTAGAGAAAATGTTAAGACTAGGACAATACCAAAACATTTCTTTTTTCTCTTTTTTTTTTTTTCAGTCCTGGGCCTTGGACTCAGGGCCTGAGCACTGTCCCTGGCTTCTTTTGGCTCAAGGTTAGCACTCTGCCACTTGAGCCACAGTGCCACCTCTGGCCATTTTCTATACATGTGGTGCTGGGGAATCGAACCCAGGGCTTCAGGTATATGAGGCAAGCACTCTTGCCACTAGGCCATATTCCCAGCCCCCAAAACATTTCTAACTGAAGCTCGCATGTATGCATATATTTACATATCTAATCATATCGATCTCTCAATTTTATTCTTGGAAATTCTTGTCTTATTTTGTTTTACTTTAAGAAAGGAAGGACTTAGCCAGGCATGATGTCCCATGCTTGTGATCCCAGTACTCTGGAAGCTGAGGCTCCAGGAGGATCAGGGATAAAAGCCAACCTGGACTGCACAATGAGACTGTTCCACAAGAGTGGGAGAGGGGGAGGAGAAGAGGAGGGAGAAAAGAAGGATGGAAGGAAGGAAGGAAAGAAGAAAAGAAGGAACGAAGAAAATAGTGGGTTGGAAAGCAATATTAATATGATTTAGGAATACAACTACAATGAACAGAATTGAAAAGTACAGACTCCAAGTCTCTTATATTCATTCAATCCTCTCACACTTCAAGCAAAGCAACATGGCAAAAAACACCAGGCAGGCCCAAACCTCTCCCCCACAAATGCTAAACTTAGAGCTTCAAAAGGAGAGGTTCTTTTGTGTCTTAACTATGTCCTACCTTTACACAGTTATTACAAATCTTGTAATCTTAACTGCCAGTCAACTAACACAGCTTTCTGAAATCACAGCAACTGTTTCTGCATTTTCATTTCATATATTTCTACTTATGTATTTGTCATCTAGTTTCATATGTTTCATAGTTTACATGGCATCATAAGCTTCCCTCCCCCCCAAAAAAGATGCAATATCTTTGTTTTTATTTTATTTTGCGTTCAAGTCCTAGCTAGGGCTTGAACTCAGTGTCTGGGCACTGTCCCTGAGCTTTTTTGCTCAAGGCTACTACTCCTAACACTTGAGCCACAGCTCTACTTATGGCTTTAAATTGTTTTTTACTTTATTATTATGGAGTGATATACAGAGGGATTACATGAGTCAGCGTCTTCTGTCCCCTCACTATCCCAGTCCCTCCCTCCCATCTCTAGTTCACTTTCACCAGCGTCCAGTGAGCTGCCCTGCTGCACTTTTTCACCCTTTTCCCCTCTAGTTCTTTACACTTCCCACAAAACTTCCTGAAGGCATACACTCGAATACATCATATACAAGGAAAACAAGACAGAATCATCCAAAAAATAAAAATATTAAAAAGTAAGAGGGGCTGGGAATATGGCCGAGTGGTAGAGTGCTTGCCTCACATACAAGAAGCCCTGAGTTTGATTCCCCAGCACCACATATACAGAAAACAGCCAGAAGTGGCGCTGTGGCTCAAGTGGCAGAGTGCTGGCCTTGAGCAAAAAGAAGCCAGGTGGGCTGGGGATATAGCCTAGTGGCAAGAGTGCCTGCCTCGGATACACGAGGCCCTAGGTTCGATTCCCCAGCACCACATATACAGAAAACGGCCAGAAGCGGCGCTGTGGCTCAAGTGGCAGAGTGCTAGCCTTGAGCGGGAAGAAGCCAGGGACAGTGCTCAGGCCCTGAGTCCAAGGCCCAGGACTGGCAAAAAAAAAAAAAAAAGAAGAAGAAGCCAGGGACAGTGCTCAGGCCCTGAATTCAAGTCCCAGGGCTAGCAAAAATAAATAAATAAATAAATAAATAAATAAATAAAGCAGTCTCCTGTTTCCATATCTTGGAGTTCATTTCAATACATAATTTTATGTTGATATGAAGAGGTATTTAGGCATTGTACCTTTGTGTTTCTCTCTGAGAATATTCTCTTTTGGTCTCACTATGTGTATCTAGAATCCTATATAATTTATCATATCCCAGTGTATTTTAGATCTAACTTTGCATATAAGAGACATGTTCCATTTGTCTCTCCATCCATTTCATTGCAGATGACATTATTCTTTCTAATGGCTGTGTAAAATTCCTGGCTGGTCCCTGAGCTTTTGTGCTCAAGGCTAGTGTTGTACCACTTTGAACCACAAAGCCACTTCCCGTTTTCTGGTGGTTAATTGGAGATAAGAGTCTCATGGACTTTCCTGCTCTGGCTGGCTTTGAACCATAATCCTCAGATTTCAGCCTCCTGAGTAGCTAGGATTACAGGCGTGAGCCACTGCGGCTGTTTACAAGATATTTAATGGCATAGAAAATGATATGTGAAAAGGTAAAATTGCACATGTTTCTTATCCTACACATAACCTTATATGTCATCTAGATGACAAGATTACCAGCAATTTTTCTTATACTTTTACAACTGGTTTATTTTTTTTCTAACACCTAGTAGTAGTATTAGGGCTTGAAGTCAGAACCTCATGCCTGGTAAGATATGCATGGTACCACTGAACCATGATTTTCTACTCTTGTCATTTTTTTTTTTTGGTTGGTTATGGGGCTTGAACTCAAGGTCTGGGTGATGTCCCTGAGCTCTTTTGCTCAAGGCTAGTGCTCTACCACTTTGAGCCACAGCACCACTTTGGTTTTGTTTTTGACTGGTTCCTTGGGGATACAAGTCTCACAGGGTCTTTTCTATCCAGACTGGCTTTAAACCACACTCCTCAGATCTCAGCCTCCTGAGTAGTTAGGATTATAGGCATGAGCCACCAGTGCTTGGCTATGATTGTTTTTTTTTTTTTTTTTTTTTGGCCAGTCCTGGGCCTTGGACTCAGGGCCTGAGCACTGTCCCTGGCCTCTTCTTGCTCAAGGCTAGCACTCTGCCACTTGAGCCACAGTGCCACTTCTGGCTGTTTTCTGTATATGTGGTGCTGGGGAATCGAACCCAGGGCCTCATGTATACGAGGCAAGCACTCTTGCCACCAGGCCATATTCCCAGCCCTATAATTGGTTTTTAAATGGTAACTAACATTCAATTGAAACAGTATTAACTGGTCTGATTACTTAGGCATAAGCTAATACTAATTTTCAGCAAGTGAAACCACTTGTTTAACACCAGAGTATTTCAAAAATATTTTTGAAATCCCCAAATTGAAGTTTCACACAGATTCCACAGTGTAAAATATAAGAGCTTTAACGGACATCAAGCACTCACCAATCTGTAACACAGTAATAACACAATAATTGAACCCAGAGCTCGTACATGTAAACATGAGCTCTTACTGCTGGGCTATATCTCAGTGTTTATTACAAGTTACCCTGAGGCGCACTCTTCTCCTGTGTAAGAAGATATGCTGCCTACCTATTATGTTTCTATACTAAAACACATTGCAAATACCAAAAGTTGAGGCAAATTCACATCTGAAAATATGAGATGAGTTCTGATAACATATATGTGAGTATTAGACCCGCCTGGAGGAGAATAACTGGACAAGTACAATTTTCACACATTTACTACAAGTGGCAGAATGCTAGTCAAGCAAAAAAGCTCAGGGACAGCACACAGGTCCTGAGTTCAAGCCCCAAGAGCGGTACAAGAAAAAAAGAAGGAAGGAAACCCAGTCTGTTACTATCTGTATTTGCCATGAGTTATTTTTCTAATCATTCTGTTATAGTGAAAGAAATTAGGATTCAGCAACAAGAATTTTAAGCTGGGGCTGGGAATATGGCCTAGTGGCAAGAGTGCTTGCCTCCTACACATGAAGCTCTCGGTTCGATTCCCTAGCACCACATATATGGAAAACGGCCAGAAGGGGCGCTGTGGCTCAGGTGGCAGAGTGCTAGCCTTGAGCAGGAAGAAGCCAGGGAAGGTGCTCAGGCCCTGAGTCCAAGGCCCAGGACTGGCAAAAAAAAAAAAAGAATTTTAAACTAGCTCTTTGTACACTTAGACTCTGCAAGAAAACATAGTGGGCTGGGAATATGGCCTAGTGGCAAGAGTGCTTGCCTCATATACATGAGGCCCTGGGTTCAATTCCCCAGCACCACATATATAGAAAATGGCCAGAAGTGGCGCTGTGGCTCAAGTGGCAGAGTGCTAGCCTTGAGCAAAAAGAAGCCAGGGACAGTGCTCAGGCCCTGAGTCCAAGCCCCAGGACTAGCCAAAAAGAAAAAAAAAGAACAACATAGTTATTATATCATTTATCCTATTATAGGATTAGAGGGTAGAAAAGTTGATAACTCTTCAGACCAATTTTTTTGTGTGTGTGTCAGTTGTAAGGCCTAAATTCAGGGCCTAGGCATTGTCTCTGAGCTTTTTCATTCAAGGCTAGTATTCTACCACTTTAAATCACAACACCACTTCCAGTTTTCTGATGGTTAATTGGAGATAAAACTCGTGGACTTTCCTGTGCGGGCTAGCTTTGAACTGCTATCCTCGGATCTCAGCCTCTAAAGTCACTAGGATTACTGGTGTGAGCCACCAGCGCCCAGCAACCCAATTCCTTTTTTATTTTTCCTGGTCCTGGGTCTTTAACTCAGGGCCTGTACACTGGTGGTGAGCTGATTTGTGCTCAAGGCCAACGCTTTACTGCTTGAGCCACAGTGCCACTTCTAGCTTTTTGAGTAGCTTATTGGAAATAAGACTCTCACAGGGACATTTCTGCCCTGGCTGGCTTCCAACCATGATCCTCAGATCTCAGCCTCCTGAGTAGCTAGAATTACAGGCATGAGCTACTGGCTCCCAGCCCCAATTACATTTTAAAAGAGCCAAGTTGAAAAAAAAGATAAGTAAAAGTAACATACAGACAGTTTAACTTATGAACATAGAGGAGGAAATTTTATTAGGTAAAAGCAATAGATTTAAAATGTAACAAAGGTACTCATAATTCAAAAAGTCCATTTTAGAAAACCACATTATACGTGCATTTATACCATTAATAATGTAATTCATTACACTTATGGTTAGTACAGTCACAACTTAAAGCCACTTTTCTTTAGTAAATCTAATTCAATAGTTTAGTCAATCAAAATATTGAGTCATTTCTATATTGATTGGTACCTTTAATAATAATATCTTTTAGATTTCCTATTTAAGAAGCCTGAAATTCTATGTCCCCCAAAGAGATTAACTCTAGTTAGACTCTAACACCTAAGACTTTTAAAAGCATTTCACATGGCATTTGAAGTCTCCCCTCTCCTTCCTGTACCTACTATCTCATTGTAACTAGCTTCCTTTGATTTTCAGCCAGTCTAGTTGTTAGAATGAATATTCTAGTTGCTATCCTAACTTACATTTAGAATTTGAAGTGACTCAACTTCTGCATATACTGTTAATAGTTAACCTTAAGATCCCAGTGCAACTCTCTAAAACATTTGATGTAGGTATAAAAATAAAATAGGCATTTCTAAAAACTTCTCGATATTACACAAAATAATACTAAAGGAATTGAATACAGTTAACCAAAAGTAAAAATATACAAGTATATTCACAATAAGGAAATAATGTGGCCACAAGATGCATATGGTTAAGAAGTATTTGTGTGTTCATAGCAAAGCATTTGCAGCAAGTTAAAATATTACTAATATTTTTTCTCTGAAAGGTTTTTAAGAACATGTTAATCATTGTCTCATGCAGTACTTAGTTGAACTTTCTCTTGAAATTCAAAGCTGAGAAGCATGGCATTATATATTACTGTCAATAGTAAATGTTTAATAAATTAATCTACCTTATTAGGCTATATTGCTAAGTTCAGAAAAAAAATGTGTCTATGGTTTGTGAAAATCTAGCACTGTTGAAACAATGCGCTTCCTTTAAGTTAACAGCCTTAAAAAAGAGCTTCATTTTTTCCAATAATCAAGCATGACTGGAATATACAGCACAAAAGGAAGAGAGGAAAGTATTATAGATGGATTATTTTATTAAAATATTGGTCTTAAAATCTGTTTCACTGTACAAACTTTTTACTTATATTCTAAGCTACACATTTTGAGTATAATTTTTTAAGTTGCCTAAAAATATTGCATAATACATAAGCTATAATCCTGGTTATTTTAAGTTTGGAATTATATGTGTGTTTACAGAGATATGTGATTATCTCTTTTTATAACATATTTACAGTAGCCTAGCAAGGCCTCTTATTTCCCAAGGGACCCTTGAATATAATTAACATATAAAGTTCATTTTAGTGTAGCTTTAACCACTGATGTCATATGAATTTTACAGTTAACTTTTCTTTAGCAGATTTTCCACAAGTACTAGGAGAGTCACTGTGAATCAGTTATGTTACAGCCAAGTGATCCCAAAGTAATTTTTATTGAATTTTCTTGGATTTCTGCAAACTGGAACTTTAGAGTTGATGAAGTTTGTCAGGAAGACAGAAAAGATGGTGGCACTTCAGACCTGATATGAAGATTGAGTCTTCCCCATGTCCTCTCCAAATTCAGATCTGTCACTTCTCCAGGGGTTTAGAAGGCCCTATTTCACCACTGCCACACAGAAAAAGACAAAACTCAAGAAAAATAATATTATAAATTGACTGCTCTACAAAATAACAACATATTCTTAGGTAAGAATTTCTTAGTTTTTGGCACCAGGCTAGCACATTGTCAAGAGAATAGGAACAAAGAACAGGTCCTACAATTTTAATTTACTTAATTACTTCTTAACTGTAACTCATTGTACCTTTCAAATATATTCTTATTAGTAATATAATTCTTCAACCATAAGGCAACCTCTTATTTTTGCATAGTCTAAGTGAGAATGGATAGGCACATAAATATGTAGCAAAAAAAGATTGGAGGTCAGACAAATAAAGGATAGGTGAAAACCTAAGTGTTTTCCTTCAAAGAAAAGCTCTACAATGTACTTAATAGTGGCAAAATTCTGCTTGACATATAATAAAATGTAAAGCTCATACTCTTTTTAAAGTCTCAAGCCATCACACTAACACTGCTTTCTCCTAAAGTGCAGTATTGTATACTCTGCAAATGAAAGTCAAGTGCACAGTGAGAAGTGGAGGGGGGAAGAAAGGAGGACAGATTTTCCTTCAAATTTGTAGGTGTATATCTCTCCTAAACTGTCCCATTGATTCCTGGGGGAATTATATTTTTACAGCGATGTTTTGTGCTAATAACAATTATCCTCAATTTTTTAAAAAAGTGACCTATCTCTTAGAATGTTTTCCTCACATCAGGGAACAAACATTTGGAAGAAAAAGTGACTTTTTGTAACCTAGGTGCTTGGAATTCTTTCTTTCTTTTTTTCTTTTTTTTTTTTCTTTTTTTTTTTTTTGCCAGTCCTGGGCCTTGGACTCAGGGCCTGAGCACTGTCCCTAGCTTCTTTTTTTCTCAAGGCTAGCACTCTGCCACTTGGGCCACAGCGCCACTTCTGGCCATTTTCTGTATATGTAGTGTTGGGGAATTGAACCCAGGGCTTCATGTATAGGAGACAAGCACTCTTGCCACTAGGCCATATTCCCAGCCCGCTTGGAATTATTTCTTTCATCAAAAACTGAGCTCTGGGGCTGGGGCATGGTATAGAGACTGCCTTGGTAAGCACAAGGTCCTGAGTTCAAACCACAGTATTGACAAAAAGAACACATAAACAACCACCAACAAAAATACCCTGAGTCCTCAGCTCTGCTGTTTCAATTGGTATATACTATTGGTTTAAGTACTTTGCTTGTCCTAAGGCTTGAACTCAGTGCTTGGGTACTGTCCCTGAGCTTTTTTTTTTTTTTTTTAATTCATGGCTGACTCTCTACCACTTGAGCCATAGCTGTATTTCTGGGCTTTTTGGGTAGTTAATTGGAGATAAGAGTCTCATTGTAACTTTTCTGCTGGCTTTGAATCACAATCCTTAGATCTCAGCCTTCTGAGTAGCTAGGATTACAGGCCTGAGCCACCTGCACCCAGCTCAAATACTTTTCCTTAAATATGTATTTTTAAATAAAGCCTAAAAGCAAGCTTTGTACACTAATTAGATTCTTTTTCTCAAACAGGCAAATTTTCTCACAAAACATGAATATTTCTAGCTCTAGATTGAAATTGTCTAACATTTTTGTTGTCTTTCAAATTAGCCTTTCTTGTGACTTCTTAGTATAGTGATGGCTGATACATTGATATATTTGATTCATGCTTAGTATTAAATTGTAATATTCCTTTTTGCCAGCAAATTCAGCAGAAACATGAGAGAATGGAGAACAATTTTCACTGTTAACTCCAGTGATTTGGTCTCCTGAATATAAAGAAGAGTTAAAGTTACTGATAAATTCAACTACCTGTATGCATATAAAGTTGCATATATTCAAAACTAGCATGATTTTAAGGCTGTTTTTGTCATTTGCTTACTTTATATTCACCAATTGTCATTTACAGATGCAAGCACTCCAAACTCTCGCCTTTTTTGCCTCTTGCTAGAGAGTAACTGTAAGGAGCTAGATTTCATCTGCTTTTTGTGAAATTATGTCCATGTTGCCAAGTAAAGTATCACTACAGTTGACAGAAAGCAGTGGAAAGGCAGCCATGCAATGATCCTTAGACATTGTGCACAGACTCCTCCATCTCATCCATCTTGAAAAATAACATCTGACAGATGGTACCAAAATCATTAACGTAGTAGGTTTAGCACAGAAGCATATAACCTAGGCAGAAAAGTCTGTAAGACTCTTAGCTCCAAGTAACCACCAAAAGCTGGAAGTGAAGCTGTGGCTGAAGTGGAAGAGTGCTAGTTTTGAGCAAGAAAGCTGAGTGACAGTGTCCAGACCCTGAACCCAAACCCCAGTACTGGCACACACACAAAAATAAATAATTGAAAAAACACAAAGGTAATATTATATGGTAAACAAAAGGGGAAAGCCACATAGAAATATGGAAAGGAAATTTCAATTTTTTTTTTTTTAGGGTGCTGCTCCTTGAACTTGGGGCTGGGTGTTATCCCTTAGCTTTTTTGCTCAAGGATAGCACTCTTACCTCTTCAGCCACAGCCCTACTTCCTGCTTTCTCAGTGGTTAATATGAGATAGAGTCTCATGAACTTTCCTGCCCAGGCTGGCTTTGAACCATGATACTCAGATCTTGGCCTCCTGAGTATATAGGATTTCAGGAGTGAGCCACTAACACCCAGCTTCTAAGTAACTTTTAACTGAGAACTTACTATGGGCCCAAAAAATGGATGACAATGGCACAATCAAAATACCAAAATGTTTATTTCTAGCACATCATTCTTATTAATGGTCAGAATAAGTTTCATTTTCCACTCATGACTTGTCACATTGCTTAGAATCTTCATTCGGTACCCACAATTACCATCCACATGACCAAGCAGGCCTTAGAAGGAGCACAGGCTCACAGGACCTTTATTATGTGTTCCTATTCTGAAAAGGCCATTATTTGTACCTGGTAGGTGGGGCATGTAGCTTAATGGCACAGAAATGTAGGCTAAGTAGAGTTCTAGGTTAAAAACCCAGGCCTAATATATAGTTTCTGAGTGATTTTAAGGAAAATAGTCCCTTTAAACATCAGTTCATCATCTAGAAAGTATGATACTTACCTCAGCCTATGAGGAATAATTAAAATTATGCCTGTGAAGTACTGAGTATAGAGTACTAAAAAATGGGTGCAGGGCTTACTAAGTGAGAATTCTACTATGGCTAGCTACAAGTCTCTAAGTCTGGAATATAAACTTCAATACTGCTGGGCACCAGTGGTTCACAGCTGTAATCCTAGCTACTCAGGAGGCAGAGATCTGAGGATTGCAGTTTGAAGCCAGTGGAGCTGTGGCTCAAGTGGTAGTATGCTAGCCTTAAGCAAAAGCAGATTTGGGACAGTGCCCAGACCCTGAGTTCAAGCCTCAGGACTGACACAAACAACAACAACAAACAAACCTTCAAGTACTTAATACTCTACTTACTTTAGTTTTCTGAAAAGTATTCTATGATACAGTACTCCATTATTAACCTCAAGTGTCCAGTTATAAGAAGGATTCTACAAATACATTTCCTAGAGCTTTTTGGTACTCTACAGATAAGGATGGGGAAAATAGATTAATAGTCAAAAAATTTAATTCATGATAAAACCTATTGAAACTAGATATGCCAGTTTCTTTATTCTCAACTGTATGTACATCTAATGGTATTCAAGTGTGTGTGTGTGCGTGTGTCAGTACTAAGGCTTAAACTCAAGGATGTGTACTGTTTCTTGTCTTTTTCACTCAAGGCTGGAGTTCTATTGCTTAAGCTACAACCCTACTTCTTTTTTTTTTTTTTTTGGCCAGTCCTGGGCTGTCAACTCAGGGCCTGAGCACTGTCCCTGGCTTCTTTTTTGCTTAAGGCTAGCACTCTGCCACTTGAGCCACAGCGCCACTTCTGGCCATTTTCTGTATATGTGGTGCTGAGGAATGGAACCCAGGGCCTCATGTATACGAGGCAAGCACTCTTGCCACTAGGCCATATTCCCAGCCCACAACCCTATTTCTTGCTTTTAGGTGGTTGATCCTCAGATCTCAGACTTCTGAGTAGCTAGGATTAAAAACATGAGCCACCAGTGCCAATGTTTTTTTTTTTTTTTAATTTTTGGTACTTATTTAGCTTCTCATTAACAATAGCGATTCAAACTTTTTTTTTTGGTCAGTCGGGGACTTGAACTCAGGGCATGGGCATTGAGCTTTTTCCTCTCATCTAGTACTCTACCACTCTGAGCCACTTCTTGTTTTCTGGTGGTAAACTGGAGAGAGGTCTCAAGGACTTTCATACCCAGGTTGGCTTCAAATAATTTTCCTCACTCTTTAGGTATATCCTTGGCATGTTCATAACCATTGTTTCATTAGGCACTCTATTTGAATTATTATTTTAGTTCCTGTTAATCTCACCTGTAACTTTCAAATGTTTTAGTTCAGTGCATATATATTTGCAAGGAGCAGTACTAGGACTTGGGCTAAGAGAGTTGCACTTTTTTGTTTTGCCAGTCCTGGGGCTTGGACTCAGGGCCTGAGCACTGTCCCTGGCTTCTTTTTGCTCAAGGCTCTAGCACTCTACCTCTTGAGCCACAGCACCACTTCTGGATTTTTCTTTTTATGTGGTGCTGAGGAACCCAACCCAAGGCTTCATGCATGCTACACAAGTACTTCACTGCTAAGGCACATTCCCAGACGAGATTTGCACTCTTGCTCAGCTTTTTCATTCATGGTTGGTGCTCTACCACTTGAGCCTATACCTCAGGCTTTTTGTCTGGTTAATTAGAGGTAAGTCTCTTGCGTTGTCTGCTTAGTCTTGCTTCAAACTTCCGTCCTCAGATCTCAGACTCTTCAGTAGCTAGGATAATAGGTGTGAGCCACCAGCACCCAGTCTTTTTTTTTTTTTTTTTTTTTTTTTTTGGTGCCAGTCCTGGGGCTTGGTCTCAGGGCCCAAGCACTGTTCCTGGCTTCTTTTTGCCAAAGGTTAGCACTCTACCACTTGAGCCACAGTGCCACTTCTGGCCATTTTCTATATATGTGGTGCTGAGGAATTGAACCCAGGGCTTCATTTATACGAGGTGAGCACTCTTGCCAGTAGGCCATATTCCCATCCCCCCAGTCTCTTTTTTTTTCTGGTCCTGGGGCTTGAACTTAGGGCCTGGGTGCTGTCCCTGAGCTCCTTTTTGCTCAAGGCTAGTGCTCTACTATTGAGCTACTTCTGGCTTTTTCTGAGTATTAGAGATAAGAATATCACAGACTTTCTTGCTGTCTTCAACCTCAAACTCTTACTCAGCCTTCTGAGTAGCTAGGATCAGAGGCATGAGCCACCAGCACCTCGCTTCAGTCATATATGTATTTGGGAGGGTGGGCAATTGGTCATGGGGAGGGCCTGGGCACTGTCCCTGAGCACTTTTTGGCCAAGGCTAGTGCTCTACCACTTTGAGCCACAGCTCCAATTACAGTTTTCTGGTAGTTAATTCCAACTTTCTCACTGCTTGAATAACACTCATTCCACTATATCACTAAAGTAGCTTTCACATTTAATAGATCTATAAAATTGCTCCTAAAGAGCAATTGTGATATTAAGTATAAGACTTGCACCAGGTGCCAGTAGCTCATGCCTGTAATTCTAGCTGCTCAGGAGGCTGAGATCTGAGGACTGTGGTTTGAAGCCAACCCAGGCAAGAACGTTTTTTGGTGGTTTTTTTTTGTTTTTTGTCATGGGGCTTGAACTCAGAGTTTGGGCGCTGAGATTTTCTCTTGAGTAGCACTCTACCATTCTGAGCCACTTTTGGTTTTCTAGTGGTTAATTGGAGAAGAGTCTCATAGACTTTCCTGCCTGGGCTAGCTTTAGTGATATTTTTAACTAAAGTCAAACATGGTCCTTCACATCTGTTCTTCCTTTTAATTAATGTTCTGTCTGCCCTAGCAAACTATCCTTATTAAAAAATGTTTTATAACTAGTCCCTCTAGTATACTTTCTTCTAATTTATCTCCACAGATTGTTAATTACAGTTACTAAAGATTTGCCACATACTATGCTACTCATATGGGTCATTTGAATCCCTTTAAGAATATAGGAGTCCAGGCACGATGGCATAATGCCTGTCTGTGATCTCAGCACTCAGGTGTGCTGTATGGTGAGTTTGAGGCTAGCCTTAATTGCATAGTTAAGACTCTGTTTCAAAAACAAAACAAATACCTGGGCTTTTAAGTCCAAGTCTATCTTGGTAGTACTTTCTGAAGTGCTTAATTCTATTTACTAAAACTTAAAAGAACGTGGAAGTTGCACTCTAATTGGTGGCAGCTTTGTAAGGACTCAACAGTAGTATCCTTTAGGGTTTCTGTTCAAAACAATAGGAGGGCTGGGGATGGATCACTTGCCTGTCATGTCAAGGTCCTCTGGTTTGATTTCCAGCTCTACAACAAAAAGATCATTTTCAAATCTAAAGATTTGGAGGCTATACACTACAGACCTGATGCTGGTAACTCATGCCTGTAATCCCCAAGGTTCAAAGCCAGATTAGAGAGAAAAATCAAGACTCCATCTCCAAAATAATGAGTAAAAAGATGGGCTGGAAGCGTGATCCAAGTGGTAGAGCACTAGTGATGAGCAAACAAGCTGAGCAAGCAGGAGGCTCTGAATCAAACCTTAGCATAGGAAGGAAGGAAATGAAGGGAGAGAGGGAGAGACGGAAGGAGGGAAACAAAGAAGGAAAGAAACTAACTGGGGGAGGTTCACTCCTGTAATCCTAGCTACTTAGGAGGCAGATATCTGAGGAACAAGATTTGAAGCTATGGGCTGGAAATATGGCCTAGTGGCAAGAGTGCTTGCCTTCGATTCCTCAGCACCATATACATAGAAAAGGCCAGAAGTGGCTCTGTGGCTCAAGTGGTAGAGTGCTAGCCTTGAGCAAAAAGAAGTCAGGGACAGTGCTCAGGCCCTGAGTTCAAGCTCCAGGACTCGCAAAAAAAAAAAAAAAAAAAAAAAAAAGAGAGAGAGAGAGAGAAAGATTTGAAGCCAGCAGGGCAGGAAAGTTTTGTGAGACTAGTATCTTCAATTAACTATACATGCACACACACACCAAAAACAAAAACATGGTAGTGGAGTTGAAGCTCAAGTGAGAGTACTAGCCTTGAAAGAAAAAGCTCAAGGACAGCACCTAGGCCCCTGACCTGAGTTCAAGCCCTGGAAATGGCAAAAAAAAAAACAAAAAAAAAAGTGTGGAGGACAGTGGAAATGGTCATCAAAATGCATTGTACTTATAACCTGACTTCCAGAATTGTAACTTCTTTGTACAACTACTTAACAATAAATATTTTAAAATTGATTTAAAGGGCTGGGAATATGGTCTAGTGGCAAGAGGCCTCGTATACATGAAGCCCTGGGTGTGATTCCCCAGCACCATATACATAGAAAAGGCCAGGAGTGGCACTGTGGCTCAAGTGGCAGAGTACTAGCCTTGAGCAAAAAGAAGCCAGGGTCAGTGCTCAGGCCCTGAGTCCAAGCTCCAGGACTGGAAAATAAAAAAAAAATATATATATATATATATGCATATATATATACATTGTTTTTTAATTTAAAAAAGTGGAAGTAGCAAGCAACTTCTAGTCTTCATTCATTCTCTTCCCAGGCCAACAGGGTAAGAAGCAATAGCAAAACAGAGCTAACTCCATCTCAGGAGAGAAAAGAAACTGGCTAGGAAGTGGTTAGGTTTTTGTTTTTTCATTCCCTCTAATATTAAAAGCCAGGTAGCCTTTAAATGAACCTGCCTCTATCATAATACTTGTACCTTCCATTAACCCTGTAGTGTGTCTCTGTGTGTAATACAAAATCAGAGAAAACATTATGAGGTGTGGTTTTGTGAAACTTTATCATCTGTCAGGTAAATTTAGAGGTCATATAAATTAAACCCTCTTCCTGTTGGAATAACCCTTTCTTCAGAGTGGTAATTTTTTTTTTTAAAGGCAAAAAAACCAAACCCTTTTCTTTAATGGTGGGAAAGCCAACTGCAATAGAAATTTTTCTGGTGAGGTGGTAAAAAGTGATCCCAAAGATAATTATGTCCATGGAGATACTGTATGTTTTGGAAATCTGGTCAGTTTCTTTTCTCATACTGCACTCTGATGGTCTCTGGATTTGTTAAGAGAACTTTTATCAGGTTCATAGCAGTATACACGTAAGAATCCTAGATTTCATTTTAAGTTACACTTCAGACTTAACTATGTCTGATAGACTACTACATCTAAACAAAGATGAATGACTTTTCTTGTTAAGTGCGTGACTTTCAACTGTGGGTCTCTTTGCTCCCATTATTTTAATTTTACACTGGTTCCTGGGCTATTTCTGTCCTCACTGAACATTTTAATGCATCCCCAACACTGTGCTCACTGTGCTGCAATATTCTCAACTAATCTATAATACCCAATGTTTCTCAACTCTCTTGGCAACTTGTTTTATGCAAATTATTTAGAAAATGATTTGTGTATCTTTAAAATGAAAAGAACAGTCTTATTAAATGTCTGTTCATATTCACAAAATTGTATCTTAAAAAATGAGCTAATTAAAATCCCTTTCATTGTGAGAAGGGTAATACATTGCAAGTAATTCACATTAAAAGGCATTCAGTAGATGTGTTTATTGGTGGGTCAGTTTTGCTAGTGTTTTAAATCACATGTATTCACTGTAGACCCTAAGTCAAAAACTAACAATACTACTACTTTATCTGAAAAATATAAGCTGGTTCCATTTATATGCTGATTATTTTATAGTTCTCAATTTTCGTAGCCTTTACAGAAAAAAATAATGAAGCATGGTGATAAACTGCATTTGTGACAACACATCTTCAAATCATAGATAGTATAAAAGACAACACAATTTTTGTGCACTCTACTTTTTATAGAACAACCAGATTAATAATTGATTTCATTATTTTATTAGATTTATCAATATACATGGCAGCTTTCTCAAATCTCAAAGTTCCAAAAGTATGTAATTTAAAAGGTGAAAAATCATTTTTCTTTAGATGTCATATTCCTAGGTTATTAAAATCTATTTATAAACAAAATAATTGACAGACTAACACACTTTAGAAATCAGAATATTTTAAATTAAAATACTTTTAATGAATACAAGTTGTCTTTTTAATTAAAATTAACTATCATAGTTAAATTTAATATCACAAAGCAAAATGGCTTATCCCCACTAAGTTTTCAAGTGAGGGAAAGTCATTGGGATTTACACTTAATATAAGTTTTAAATGTGATTATTAAATGATAAATATTTTATCAATTATAGGAAGCATTCATCTATAGGAATTTCCTCAGGTCCATCAATCATCTTGGGCCAAGTGTGAGCCCATGTCAACCTTAAAGGTTAGATTTAGTACACCTAACTTGCCTAGTAAGTGTGTCAATTTAAGACTGTGAATTTCATTAATAAGGGAGAATGATGTAGTTATTAACCCACTGTCCAAAACTGACCAAAAAAGGAGCTAAAACTTAAAACAACAATGGCCAGTGATGTTGGGCTTAAAATTTCATAGGATAACCTTAAAAAAAAAGTAGGAAATAGTGAAGTTATGACCTTACTGATAAAAAATAAAATAAAAACTAAAGTTTAATAGTCACTGAAGGGGTAACAGCCACTTATAGTCTACATTTAAATTTAATCACAGCTAAGAAAACTAGAAACAATGCTATTAAGAAACAATAAAAGTGATAAGACATTTAACACCTAAAATATGGATACCTAAGGTCCTAAATAAAAATATTGAAGGTAAAAGGGCCTTGAAATATTTTTTTTGCAACAATTCATCTTATAAAATCAATTTCTAATAGCTCATATCCTGTTGGCTTTGGTGTTTTCATCTGCTATCAACTAGACATTAGTACAGTAGAAAACCACTTAGGTTCTTTTCAAATGCTTGGCATTATAATGTGATCTCATATCTTTCCTCAAATTAAATTTTGCTCCACATATTCCACATGTATACAGATGAACATCCATGTGCTGCTCCAACTGTTCATTATTTGGGAATATCTGAAAGCAGACCTGGCATATAGTCTCACCCGCAGATAAATGAGAAATCATATGCCGTACATGGTCATGTTTTCGGAAGTTTCCTTGATCACAAATGGAACAGACATACCTGGCCATGCCTTTGTGCATATCATTGTGCAGACGCAACTGACGTTCTCTTAAAAACTGCTTTCCACAAGTCTGACAAACAAACTGTTTTTCCTTAGTATGAACAGTATAGTGTTCTCTTAAATGACACCGCTGGTAAAATCCTTTTCCACACAGATTACAAAAATGCTTTCGCCTGTGATCTCTTTCATTTTCTTCCATGATGGCACTCTTAAACATATCTTGGTCTAGGCAACTAGACATATGTTCAACCACGAGATTTTCAGTTTCAAAACGCTGGCCACAATTAGGACATCGAAAAGGACAGGCAGAATGTTTAAACAACTGCTTTTTTTGGATACTGCTTATCTGGTAATGATTGTCCCTAAAGTCATCCAACATTTCAACAAACATATCTCTTATTTCAGATTGCTCATCAGGATTTTCTTCCATGTCCATTTTCTCCTCAGTATTTCCTAACCCATTCATTGTCAGATCTTGAGGCTCTCCACATCTTTGAGCATGTTCCTGAAGCTGTCTGCCCTTGACAAGGATTTGTCCACATTTACCACATGCACAGATATTTTCAATGTGTTTGGCTAAGTAGTGAGAGGACAAGTCCTCCTCCGTTATCGTGAGTCCACACAGCTCACAAGATGCGTTTTCAGTATCCTCCTGTGCTGGACTGCTGTTGGCAGGAGGCCTCATATTTTCTAAACCACCTCTTTCATCAACATTTATAGACATCCGAGGTTTTAGGGCTTTCCTACCACTTTTTTTAATGCTGACATCTTCTTCAACATAGTATCTATAAAACGGCTCCTCAGGTTCGTCTTCTAATTCATCATTGTCAGTGGATTCATTACAGTCTTTATCATTAACCTTAATAATGTTATAGTCTTTCAGCTCATCAGTAGGAATATCTTCAGGTTCCATCTTGATAATGATTCTTTTCCTTTCAGCCGCTCTGCTTTTTTCTTCACTGACTACTTCAGACTCCACTGTGCTACTTTTTCTGGAGCCAGTGGTTGAAGCCAAGTCATCAGGAGCCTGGCTTGTATCTCCTCTATACTTGTCTGTTTGTGCAGAAAATGGCTTAGAAGAATCCTTATCACCAAATTCAGCTTTGATGTTACTGTCTTTCCCCTCTCTAATGTCTACTATTCGGTGGTAGGATCTTGAATTTTGGTATGAATGTCTGTTAGTACAGGTCAGCACGTGTTCATCTAGTAGTTTTTCACAGCTGAAGCCAAAGCCACAACTATCACAGGTAAAACTCCTCCCAAAGCGTCGTGACACACGTTCTTTTGGAGTAGATAATTTGGACACCGAACTCTTTTTACATACATCAAATAGTGGTTCAGGAAAATTACCTAGCTGTATAGATTCTTCCTCTGGTTCTCTAATATGTGGCGTATTTACTGTTGAACTTGGTTCTGTATACCACCGGTTGGCTTCACTGCCATTTCTAGCCACAGTGTCTTCATACATTCTTACCCCAAAAATCATTTTGTTGTTCTGCTTGCTGGAAGCAGAAGATGAACATTTTGAACTAGAACAATCTGCATCCTGTATGTCTTCTAAACAGTCAGGAACATTGTACAGCTGTAGGTAGTTCATTGCTACTTTGAACTGCTCAAAACTAGACGGTGCTGTCATAATCTTTCCTAGATACATAAACTGCAAAATGAGATCAAAACACTCAGCACTAATTTTCATGTTGCTGAGATTCAATTGTGCAGTACTATGCTGATGGTTCATGAAAAACATTCTAAAATAGGAGCTACAAGCAGCCAGAACTGCTTTGTGTGCTTGAAAGTAAATATCATCAATTGCAATGCAACAGTCACAGAGAAAACCCCATTCTCTTTGGTTGTTAAGCTGCTGAAGGACGTAGCTGCTGTGAGTCGGCTTTGCCATCTTCTGTTAATTAGAGACCTATAGAAAACAAAAATAATGAAGTCAGACAAGATATCAAGAACACTTAAAAGAAAATAATTGTCACCAATTGTAACTTGTATAACTTTACAATGAAGCAATAATCCTGTAATTAGAACACACTATATTGATTAGAATTTAATTTGAGACATAAAGGAGCAAATTTATTGCAAAGAAGATATTCATTCTTAGATTATATATTTTTGTAATATACATATACATATACATATACATATACACACAGTTGGTTGTGGAGCTTGAACTCAGGGTCTGGGAGCTGTCCCTGATCTCTTTTGCACAAAACTAGTGCTCTACCAGTTTGAGCCACAGCACCAGTTCTGATTTTCTGGTGGTTAACTGGAGGTTAAGTCTCATGGACTTTCTTACCCAAGCTGGCACTGAAACTCAATCCTCAGGTCTAAACCTCCTGAGTAGCTAGGATTACAGGCAGGAGCCACCAGCACCTGGCTTTCTTTTATTTTTTACTTGTTAAAAAAAAAATAAGATGAGTGCTAGTGGCTCAGGTCTGTAGTCCTACTCAGGAGGCTGAGATCTGAGAATTGTCACTCAACGTCAGCCTGAGCAGTAAAATCCTGAAGACTCCTTTCTACAATTAACTAGCAAAAAGACAGAAGTAGAGGTCTGGGTCAAGTGGTAGAATGCCAGCCTTGAGTGAATAAGCCAAGTGAAAACATGAGGCCTCAAGTTCAAGCCCTACTACTAGTTCACAAAAGAAAGTACAAAAGAACACATACATATGACAAAAACTTCAAGCAAAATATCCAGAATAAAAAAACAGCTCTAGATTCTGGCTGGGTGCCCCTGGCTCACTCACATCTGTATTCCTAGCTACTCAGGAGGCTGAGATCTGAGGAAAGTCCAGGAGACTTAGCACCAATTAACCATAAAAAAGTTGGAAGTGGAACTGTGGCTCAACTGGAAGAGCACTAGTCTTGAGCAAAAAAGTTCAGGAACAGCGCCCAGACCCTGAGTTAAGCCCCAGGACCTCAACAATAACAACAAAGATGGTAAACTTTTTCAAACCTCTTTATCTTGGGTATCTATACCCAAACTATGAAGAAGTCTGTTTGCCATGCACATAACTTCAGAACAATGTATTCACAGATACTCATCAAAGTATTATAATCTGAGTGCCTGCTAACAATGAAAGTCAGGTAAATATTCCTTATAATCTAGTCTTTTTTTTTTTTTTTTTTGGCCGTCCTGGGGCTTGTACTCAGGGTCTGAGCACTGTCCCTGGCTTCTTTTGCTCAAGGCTATCACTTTACCTCTTGAGCCACAGCATCACTTCCGGCTTTTTCTGTTTATGTGGTCCTGAGGACTCAAACCCAGGGCTTTGTGCATGCTAGGCAAGTACTCTACCGCTAAGCCACATGCCCAGCCCCAGAATCTAGTCTTTTAACATTGAGTAACCTTTGAATATGTTTATAAGTGAAGACAACAGAAGAAAGATGATTCAGGATGGAGGCTCAAGCAGAAATACAAACTAAGGTTACAATTAAAATTATATAAAGCCTAACAGAGCGCTGGTGGCTCACTCCTTTAATCCCAGCCACTCTGGAGGCCGAGATCTGAGGATCCAGGTTTGAAGCCAGATCAGGCAGACAAATTTGAGACTTTTATCTCCAATTGACCAAGAAAAAGTCAGAAGTAAAGGTATGGCTTAAGTGGTAAAGCACCAAGCCTTGAGCTTAAAGTCCTGAATTCAAACCCCACTCCACACCAAAAAATAAAAAAATGAAGAAGGAAAGGAAAAGACTTACTTTCTAGTTATGAGTTGTTCAAAGCTGAAACAAACTTGGAGGATTCTGAATGATCACACTAAAGCCAAAAGGAAATGTTATTGAGGATGGTATAGTATACGGCACAGTGCAAAGAGCACAGGCTTCACTTACACCCAACACATCTGGGTTCAAATCTAATTTTGCAACTGAAGTATCCTTGTTGACTCCAAGTTTCAAGGTGAGAATACTACCTCAAATAACACCAAACATGATATTTCACAGATGAATAAAATGTCACATAATAGTTAAACAAAAATACATAGAATGCCAACTGTATAGGCACATCTGAAGCTAGTCACTATTCAAATTACAGGGTTTCTTGTTTATGCCTAGGATCAGCCTTTGGTGGCCATCTTCCCATGATTCTCTGTGCATGTTTGGCCTTATTGGTTTGGGAATCTCACATTTTGCCTGGGTGTTGGTCTTGAACCATGATCCATCCTCCTGCTTTCCTCCTTAGTAGCTGGGATTACAGCATGAGCCACAGCATCCAGCCACAATGAATATTAAGTGCTAAACACTGTATAAAGTACTGAGAATCAGCAGTAGCATGGGCATAATCTCTAGGATACCAGGAATATTTTATCCAGGCTACTGATTTCATTCAATGTGCACATAGTAAAAGTACACACACTGCAGAAGGTATCATGCTGTAAAGAAAAGAACACAGGGTCTGTGTCCCATAGAGCTAGATATAAATCCTTCATATGTCTACCAGTATTTCTGTCTTCCCATTGTAGCATAGGAAGCTAAACAAGAGCTAAACTAAACAATTTTAAATGTTAAACCTACAACTTCTGGGCAATGTCATTATGCAACTGTAGTTTCACCCAGGGGACATGGAAGAATAAGGATCTAAATTCTTGAAAGATTTTAAAAGCTGATCCCTTGAGAATATTTACAATTCATTTATTTTTACAGGCAATTTCAAACTCCAAATTTGCTTTTTCACTTTCTTGACATCCCTAATAAAACTACAAAAACAAAACCTCCAAAAATTTATTAAACAGGTACTGGTGGCTCATGCTTATAATCCTAGCCACTCAAGAGGTTGAGTTCTGAGAATCACAGAAACTAGCTCTGGCAGAAAAGCCCGCCTGAGACTCATCTACAATTAACCACTCAAAAATCTGATGTGGCACTATGGCTCAAGTGGTAGAGTGCTAGCCTTGAACACAAAGAGACTCAGGGACAGTGCCCCAGCCCTGAGTTCAAGCCCCACAACTGGCAAAAGTTAGTTTGAAAAAGTTTATCTGGGGGCTAGGAATATGGCCTAGTAGCAAGAGTGCTTGCCTCATATACATGAAGCCCTAGGTTGGATTCCCCAGCACCACATATACAGAAAACGGCCAGAAGTGGTGCTGTGGCTCAAGTGGCAGAGTGCTAGCCTTGAGCAAAAAAGCCAGGAACAGGGCTGGGGATATAGCCTAGTGGCAAGAGTGCCTGCCTCATATACACGAGGCCCTAGGTTCGATTCCCCAGCACCACATATACAGAAAACGGCCAGAAGCGGCGCTGTGGCTCAAGTGGCAGAGTGCTAGCCTTGAGCCCTTGAGCTGGAAGAAGCCAGGGACAGTGCTCAGGCCCTGAGTCCAAGGCCCAGGACTGGCCAAAAAAAAAAAAAAAGCCAGGAACAGTGCTCAGGCCCTGAGTCCAAGGCCCAGGACTGGCAAAAAAAAAAAAAAAAATATCTGCTTATCTCAAAAATGAAAGCCATCAAACACATTTAGCATATGAAGCAATTTATTAATAATAGACTTTTAGAGCTTCAATATTAATCAAACATTCTTAATTTCATAGAGACAAAGACCTAGGACAGAACAAACAATGTATCAGGATGGTTAAGTGTGGTAAAGTAGGTACTAGGACTACAGAAGAGACTCATGTCCACCTACACAGTACCAACAACCACTTCCTTCGTATTATGGGATGTTCGTTCTCAAAGAAAGCTTAAGTACTAGGTGTGGGTTCTTAATTCAGTGTTCACTGGCCAGTTGCTGTTATCCATCCCAAGTGAATACTACAGATGTGGTTTCATCTATACATGTCCATTTATATACTTATTGAACAGTCATGTTCCTAAAACCTACTGGGGAAGCCATTTCAGAAAATTTCTCCCTATAGTAAGTTTTCAGAAATAATTTCCTCTATGGCGAAATCTCTTAAATTGGAAATAACACTACCCGAGCAAATGACCAGGGGCCATAAGGCTGAAGTGAATGAATAAGTAATTTAAAAGTAATTTGCAAGAGACTCCAGAGAAATAATCATAACAAATTGTATGTGACTTGCATTACATTTCAGGCCTCAAGTTAATTTGTGTAGTCTGGAGGAGAGCTAGCACAGGACACCCAATTTAGTACCTCCCTTCTGTTCCACTTGTAACTACATCAGGACCTCAAAGAGGACTTAAGTGTGTAGGGTGAGCACTGCTAATAGGAAAATCAGAACTCCAAATACTCCTAAAGCACTATATAAAAGATTACAAAGAGCTGAGTAGTGTGGATTACAAGCTGAGTATACTGAGAATTTGAACTTAGAAAAGGGAGATCCTAGCCAGGCACCAGTGGCTCACATCTGTAATCCTAATTACTTATGAGGCTGATATCTGAGGATCACAGTTTGAAGCCAGTCCCAGCAGGAAAGTCTGTACAACTATCTTCAATTAAAAAAAAAAATCCTAAACATTTTTAATGCCAGCACGTCATTTTAAAAGTTTAGAACTTTGAGCTGGGTGCCAGTGGCTCACACCTGTAATCTTAGCTACTCAGGACGCTAAGATCTGAGAATTGTAGTTCAAAGCCAGTCTGGGCAAAATCAAGAGATTCTTAATCTCCAATTAACCACAGAAAGCTGAAAACAGAGGTGTGTCTCAAGTGGTGGTGCATTAGCCTTGAGCAAAAGAACGCAGGGACAATGCCCAGGCCTTGAGTTCAAGCCCCAGTACTAGCACCACCAACCCCTCCCCCTGAAAAAGTTTAGAATTTTGGAGCATTTTGAATGTTGTTTTTTTTCAGATTAGGAACACTCACCCAATAAGGACTATGTAAACATCCAGAAATCTAAGAAAACTCCAAATATTTCCAGTCTCAAGCATTTCATATAAAGGATATTTGACCTGTACATACACTAATTTCTTTTAAGTACTTCAATGTCTTAGCAGACTGAATGTATGCGTATGGATTTAGTATGAAGACAGACAGACACACTCACACAACACAGACACGCGCACACACACACCCTCCTTGAAAAGGCTAAACTGGAATGAAAGCTTTCCCTTGTGTTTTAAATGAGAGCAAAGAATGTATTGAACAACATAAGGCTAGACAAACCAGTGAGGTGAAGGGCAGAGAATGGAGTACAGTAGAGCTACAGAAACATGAGGGGTTAAATTTAAAACCATGGAACAATTTGAGAACTGAATGCTAACTTATGTTGGATGAAGTTCAGTAAGAGTTTGGAAGAAAACCATGAATTATACCAGAACCAAACAAGTTTGTAGTGAGATGCTGGTGAATGGATAGGGTTAGAGAACAGAAAGCAATGTGTAAGACATTTCACGTATTTGTACAGATATGTAGGTAATTGGGAGAACTATGCAACAGGTTGGCTAGAAAATAATGAAAAGGGGCAACATTGATCAAGATGCACTGTACTCATAGGCTGACATTAAACTGAAACACCTTTGAGGGTACAAACCACTTTAAAATAATTTTAGTAGTAAAAGGTATTTTGCTTTACTAGACTAAAAGTTATACAAAGTAGAATGACAACTATAATACACTAGCTAGCATTTGTATGTCATGCATTATTCTAGGGACAATATATATAAAATACACATACACATACATATTAAGTATACATGTACCTCTACCTATCATTTTAGTACTAATCTTTATAACAAACTGTACAAAATATATACTGTGCTAAGACCTCCCCACCAATTTTTGCCAGTAGCAGAACTCGTACCCAGGGCTTCATACTTTCTCAGCCGACTTGCCTGGCTATCACTCTACTACCTGAACCACATCTCCAGCCTGGCTTTTTGCTGGTTACTTTTAGAAATAGAAGTCTTGTGGATTTTTCTCCCTAGCTAGATTTGAACCACAACACTCCAGATCTAGATGTGCACCATCAGCACTTGGCTGTAAGACCCATTTTTCAGACTGAAAAGCAGAGAATACCATGGTTTGGATATGGTTAAAGTGTACCCTCAAAGTTTTATATGTCAGAAACTTCATCCATAGCATGGCAACTTAAGAGGTGCTAGAATCTATCTGCCATGAGGTAACAACCAGGGAAGCCCTCAGTAAGGCCAGTACCATGCTGTTTGGACTTGGAGCCACCAAAATCATGAGCTAAATACACTACTTTTCTTTATAAGTTACTCTGCCTTAGGTATCTTATTACACAAATGATATGTATGCCCAAAAGAGGATTTCCTGGGATCAGAATACAAGCAATATGACTCAAGCTCAAAATTATGGTCCTGACAGTTTTACCACCTATAAAAATATCACATCAGCAAGAACTTTTTCCTTGAATGCCATTTGTCGGAGTATACAAACCAGTAGCTAAATGAATTAAATTCTTCAGAGGTTTTCTCCTTGAAATTTCTGAGAATAACCAGTTGTATAAACTCCTAAATATAAAAGGTTTTATTGTAAGCTACTTAAGTGACATTCAATAAAGCATAGAAAACTTTATCCACTATTTCAACCCAGCATGCTGGCTAGTTGTTAGATTTCAGATTCAGTACTTGTACAGGAAGTTCTGAATTATAATTGAGTTATGTTCCAAAGCTTATTTTTAAGTTATTTGGAACCTGAAACACATATTCCCATAGAAACAATCCTGTAAATGGTGGCTCAGTTTCATGATCTACCCTAAATCTGTTAAAGCACACTGTAGCTATGTATTTATCCTGACAATGCCATATTATGACTTGTGTCATTAGCACTGACAGATTTCAAGGAGCAGTAGTGTACAGTATTGCCTACTATACTGAGCCCTCAAGGACAAGGAGACAGGGATGGGGCTTAATAGCCTTAGTGTTCCTTGTGCCTAGTACAATCTTCCCACACAGTTGGCACTTAGTACATGGTTGTTAAGTGAAAGAATTAACAGCCATTCTAGGGGCTGGGAATGTGGCTTAGTGGTAACGTGCGTGCCTAGCATTCATGAAACTCTGGGTTCAATTCCTCAGCACCACATAAACAGAAAAAGCCAGAAGTGGTGCTATGGCTCATGTGATAGAGTGCTAGCCTTGAGCAAAAGAAGGCCAGGGACAGTGCTCAGGCCCTGAGTTCAAGCCCCAGAACTGGCAAAAAAACAAAAAACTATTCCAGGAAACAGGCACTGCTAGATATAAATACCAGCTCTACATTTAACGTAACTATCAGGAAACTTTTCTCACTAGTTTTTTGATATCCAACTAATTATACTACACAGAGGATTCTTTCATAAACTATACATAAATGGGTTTTTTTTTTGCTTTTTCAAACAAATTTTTAAAAATATTGTCATTGTGACAATTTATGTAACTGTATGATCAGGTTCAATCCAGTTGTTGGTCTTTTTTTTTGGGGGGGGGGGCGCTTGAATTAAGGACCCAAGTGCTGTCCTTTAGCAGTTTTGCTACCATTTGAGCCACAATACTAGTTCTGGTCTGTTTTGTCAACCAGACAGAAAACTGAGGCTCTTGAAGGTTCAGTGATATGTTCAAAGTCACATCTAATTTTAGTGGCTGTTGGGTAAGACCTTGTCTCCCTGATGCTGGCCTACGGCTCTCCAGCTCATGTGTAAATACAGCTCCTTTGTATAGTGTAACCTGTTTCTGTATCAGGTTCTTTTGCTGGACATGCAGAAGCTGCTCTAATTTGCAAGAGTTGTTTGCCACCCACATGAAATGTCTTCAGACATGTCATGCTTTTAGAGACTAGTTTTTGTTGGTATTTTTGTCTCCTTGTCAAGCTGACAAATTACTTCTAAAAGGTGTTCTCTGCTCACCATTTCAATATGTTATGGGCTGTGGAACCAGACAAAACTCACTGAAGATAAATCTACATAATTTAATTTTCTTTGAGGACCTAGGGAAGAGCTCTATGAGGAAGAATTAAGATTTTAATTCCTGTACTTCACTAGTAGGCAATCAAATTGCCCATTCACATCAGGGCAATGAATAGCTAAAGTTGCCTAACAGATAACTTATGAATAAGATGGTTCTTTAGTTAGCCTGAATTATAAATATAGGAAGTGAATTCATCCACACAGAAAGCAGAGGGAAGAATCTTGGAATAATCTTTCCCTCAGCATTAGTATTTTCAACCATAAAGAGAGGTAGAATAGTGTCTTCCACCACCAGAGGGCATTATGTAAACAGCTCAGGCCTCTCAGCTAAAAGCAAGTTCACCAGGAAGTGACTTTTTGCACGTGGCATTTGTATTTTTAGGGTTCATTCTATAGTACTATCTGTTCCAAAGCACCTATTCCAAAGTACCTCTTTCTTATTCTGTGCACTCAGACTGTTTGGGGCCCACCAAAAACTGCTTCTCCCTCTACATTCTGTCTCAGCAAATACCCAAGCTAGTCTCCCTCTACATTCTGTCTCAGCAAATACCCAGGCTAGTCTCCCTCTACATTCTGTCTCAGCAAATACCCAGGCTAATTGGGATTCACCTCATAACTATCAAGTCCTGACAATTTTCCCACTCAATATTTCTCTCAAATTTGCTCTTTATTCTGTTCTCTCTTCTCCTAACTCTCCAACTCCCATGAAGCCTTAAAATAGTCCTGTAACTCAGGACTGACCAATCCACCACTCACTGTCTGGTGACAGATAAGGAACAAAAAATTAGGCCTGGCACCAGTGGTTCACATCTGTAATCCTAGCTAACTCAGTAGGCTGAGATCTGAGGATTATGGTTTAAAGCAAGCCTGGGCAGTAAAGTCCACGAAACTCTTATCTCCAATTAACTACCATCACCAACACACACACACACACACACACACACACACACACAAAGCTGAAAGTGGAACTGTATGGCTCAAGTGGTAGAGTGCTAGTCTTGAGCAAAAAGCTCAGAGAGCCCAGCCCCCAGGCCCTTAGAGTTCCAGCCCCAAGACTGGCACATGAAAGCAAGCGCACATGCACATGAGCGCGCGGCAGACACACACACAAACCAGGCCAAGTCAGTCCCCCGCTACAATTCCTCTCTTGTATGTCCTCAAGCATAAACTCCTTAGCTAGGCACAGATATGCAGTGCCCACCCATCTATTCTTATAGTGGCTACTTCTACTCCTGCATCAAACTTCCTTAACCTCAAATGTTACCCATGCTGACTGGTTCTTCTGTGTGAATATCCCACAAATCATCTAAGAACCAGCATACTACCTCCTCCTAAAAGCCTCTGTAGCAATTTCCTCTCATGCTGTTTCAGAATTAACATGTAGCATCTCATTTTTTCACTTACTGCACTATGTTTTTGTTTGTTTTTGCCAGTCGTGGGCCTTGAACTCAGGGCCTGAGCACTGTCCCTGGCTTCTTTTTGCTCAAGGCTAGCACTCTGCCACTTGAGCCACAGTGCCACTTCTGGCCGTTTTCTGTATAGGTGGTGCTGAGGAATCGAACCCAGGGCTTCATGTATAATATGCAAGCACTCTTGCCACTAGGCCATATTCCCAGCCCACTGCACTGTATGTTAATAACCAAAAGAGCAATATAAAGTAAGCACTAAAGCAGACTAATCAGACTAAGCACCAGGGTTCAAATTCTGGCTCTGCCACTTATGTGACCTTGAGTAGGTTGCTCAACCAATTGTGCTTCAATCCCTACCTGAGAGAGGGTAGTAGTTTTTCTTAGTGTTTTGAGTTTGTGAAGCAGTGTTGTAAGTCATAAACTACTATGTAGGAATTGGCTATATGGCTATAATGATCTATTTGTAGGTCTCCCTTAGACTGTGAGCAACATGTGGGGAAGAATTACTTATTCTTTACTTTGTTACTTTGTAACATTAAGTGTTCAGTGGTGATCTCAATGAGTAACTGGTGAGGCAGCTCTCAACAATAATGAAGATTATCCATTATCCTTCTTTCAGAAGATCCTACATCTTTTAGAAAACTATTGCAAGGGGTAACACTGCCTAAAAAGAAATCCACTCATTACCTGACTTATGAAACAGTAAGCCAGCAATGTATCATCTTTATAGCAAAACTTAAAAATAAAAAAGAAATTGTATTGCTGCCAGGCACCAGTGGCTCATGCCTGTAATCCTAGCAACTTTGGATGCTGGGATTTGAGGTGGTGGTCCAAAGCCAGTTCAGGCAGGAAAGTCATGAGACTCTTATCCCCAATTAACCACCAAAAAGCCAGAAGTGGAGCTGTGGCTCATGTGGTAGAGTACTAGCCTTGAGGAAAAAAGTTCAAAGACAGCACCCAGGCCCTGAGTTCAAGCCCTAGAACTGACAAAAGAAAGTATTATGGCCAACCTTGTGGCTGGCTCCCAGGTTTTTCTTGTTTAATCTTAACCAAAACCTTGAAAACTTCACTTAGATGAGTAAAGTTCAATCAAATGAAGCCAATAAACAAGATCATAAAAAGTGTTCATCTTAAGAAACCTAGCTTCATTTTTAAGCTTTAAATCTCTTAAGATTTCCCTTCATCCCATATTACCTAACGCAACGAAAACTTCCTTTTTCTAGCTATTTCCTTTGCTTCTGTTTTCCATGTCTAACCCATTCTCTTTGGGAAATTCTTTCTGATCTCCCAGAGGAGGTGGAGTCCTTTCTAGTGATTTTTTTTTTTTTTTTTTTTTTTTTGCCAGTCTTGGGGCCTTGGACTCAGGGCCTGAGCAGTCAGTCCCTGGCTTCTTTTTGCTCAAGGCTAGAACTCTACCATTTGAGCCACAGCGCCACTTCTGGCCTTTTCTATGTATGTGGTGCTGAGGAATCGGACCTAGGGCTTCATGTATATGAGGCAAGCACTCTTGCCACTAAGACCATATTTCCAGCCCGGCAGAGGCCTTTGTTCTGTGCTATTACACATGCAACTATAGGGTGACATCCAAGCAGGAATGCTAGAGATAGACATTGTAATTACTTGGCTCTTCTGCTTTATTCCAAGTAAGGTCTTGAGACCAAGGCGTGGTCACCCTGAACCTCTAATAGTTGCTTGACCCTTAGTTGATAGTTTTTGAATGAATCAAGGTTGAAGTTTTATTTTACTAATCAATTTTTTGGCAATTTTTCATAACTTTTTGTTGTTGCCAGTCCAGGGGCTTTAACTCAGGGCCTGGGCACTGTCCCTGAGCTTCTTTTGCTCAAAGCCAGCACTCTTACTACTTGAGCCACTTCCAGCCTTTTCAGTTTATGTGGTACTGAGGAATCAAACCCAGGGCTTCATGCATGCTAGGCAAGCAGTCTACCACTAAACCACATTTCCAGCCCAACAACTTTCCTATAGTTGAAACTTAGAGCATTTTTCATATTCAACTGACTCACAATCTCACTAATAGGCATTTTTAAAATTATTTTCATTTTGTGAAATGAAAATTAACTGCTCCATTGAGTCCAAGTAGAGGATAGGACTCAAACCCTGATTCTTGACTCAAAGTCCTAGGATTTAGCTTTTGTAAAGCATACAACCCTCTTTTTGGTCATGCTTTAACTGAGCTGTCCTTTAGCCTTTTACAGTCACCTTTTCTCATGAATCTAACACTCCTCAATCTTTTTTTTTTTTAAGTAATTTTTTGGTGGTACATCTTTTTTTTTTTCCAACTGTGTATTTATTTTAATTTTTTTTGCCAGTCTTGGGCCTTGGACTCAGGGCCTGAGCACTGTCCCTGGCTTCTTTTTGCTCAAGGCTAGCACTCTGCCACTTGAACCACAGCACCACTTATGGCCATTTTCTATATATGTGGTGCTGGGGAAATCGAACCTAGCTTCATGTATATGAGGCAAGCACGCTTGCCACTAAGCCATATTCCCAGCCCCGATCCTCATTCTTAATGTCCCATCTTGCAGGAAGTGTTCTGTCCTTTTCTCATCTCCTCTTCCATCAGCTGACTCTAAAGGCCACCAGAGCAAGCCTGCCTTTAATACTAGGTTTAAAGGGGGGCTGAAGCTTGTCAGTTATCTCCAAAAATGATTATATACATCTCACATAGACAGCTCCCATAAAAAAATCTAGCTGATTTCATTCTTTAAATTTTCACTTGAGGGGCTGGGAATATGGCCTACTGGCAAGAATGCTTGCCTCATATACACGAAGCCCTGGGTTCAATTCCCCAGCACCATATATATATAGAAAATGGCCAGAAGTGGCACTGTGGCTCAAGTGGCAGAGTACTAACCTGGAGCAAAAAGAAGCCACAGACAATGCTCAGGCCCTGAGTCCAAGCCCAGGACTGGCAAATAAATAAATAAATAAAAATAAACAAATAATTTTCACTTGATTTTCTTTGGTGTGTGTGTGTGTATGTACACATGTACATACACACTTGCTTTTTTCTTAAAGTATTGAGAATGGAACCTAGGACCTCCCACAAGGTAGCCAAGTGCTCTGCTACAGAACTATGCTTCAGTCTTCAAATTTTATTTTAACTTATGCCAGTCCTGGGACTTGACTCAGGTTCTGAGTGCAGTCCTTGAGCTTTTCTAAAACTCAAGGTTAGTGTTCTACCACTTGATCCATGGCTCCACTTCATGGTTTTTGGGTGCTTACTTGGAGATTAAGAGTCTCATAGACTTTGCTGCCCGGGCTTGGCTTGGAACCAAGATTCTCATAGCTCACCCTAGTGAACATCTAAGTTTACAGGTGTGAGCACTGGCATCAAGCTTCAAATTTTACTTTGAAAACTACTTAAAATTTAAAGACAGAGTAGACAACACCCATATCATCACCTCAAATAATGTTGTGGTTAAATGTTATAACTATTTGGGGGATTTGTTTTTATAATGTAAAGTTCACTGTTCATTCTTCATGAATGCGAGCCTAAGGAATAATTAATTGTTTTTCTTTTTTCTTTTTTTTTTTTTTGCCAGTCCTGGGGCTTGAACTCAGGGCCTGAGCACGGTCCCTGGCTTCTTTTTACTCAAGGCTAGCACTCTACCACTTGAGCCACAGTGCCACTTCCGGCTTTTTCTATATATGTGGTGCTGAGGAATCGAACCCAGGGCCTCATGTATACGAGATGAGCACTTTACCATTAGGCCATATTCTCAGCCCCAGGAATAATTCTGTACTTCAGTCTCTTGTCATTAATATACAAGTATACCCAACAAAAGTAAATTTAGATATCTTAAATATATGCCTACTATAACTGGCATTCATTCCAGAGTCCCTGCACTCCCCCTCAATCCTAGACCTTCCCATCCAACATCTGGAAACAACAGTCACTTATTCCCTTTTTCCTCTAATTTCCTTGTCACAATATTCAGCTTGCTACCTCTGGACACTCATCAGGAGGAGACCCACCATCCACTATCAGCACAGGGATATCATGTGAAAGGTCTTCAAAACATGCATTCATACTTATTCCTAATTATAAGTTAGGGCACTTTCACCTGTGAGGGGCTTTTATTAGCCAGTCTGGCTAATGTAAGGAACAAATCAATCCACTAGAGGCCAGACATTAACATTAACGAGGACCAGCCACCAAGAGATACTGCATGAGAAGAAACCTAAAATAGTAGCTCTATTACACATAAACTCTCATGTCTGTTAGCTAACTATAGAGGTTTAAATCAGCCCAATGAAGAACAATCTACCTGGCCATTGTCACCGACCTAAGTAGTAATACAGAACATAAGCCCAGGAACATGACGGCGTAGGAGCAGGCACAAAGTAGCATAACTATGCTCAAGTGGTGCCTCTCTCTTAAAAAAAGGAACTGACTGTTGAGTGATTAGCTCTGGGGAGTGGGAGTTCAAATGACTTTCATTTGTGTGTATACACATCCTGGGGCTTGAACTCACAAGCTTATTGGCTCAAGGTATTGTTCTACCACTTGAGCCACAGCTCTACTTTCAGCTTTAAAAAAAAAAAAAACACAAAATGGAGACAGGAGTTTCAGTCTCCTGCCCAGGCTGCCTTTGAACAATTGCTATCCTCAGTTCGCAGCCTCCTGAGTTGCTACCATTAACTAGCATGAGCCACTGACACCTGGCTAGTCTCTCAACTTTTTTGCTCAAAGCTAGTACTCTACCATCTGAGCCTTACCTCCTCTTCTGGCTTTTGGGAGGGTTAATTGGAGATACAACTCTCACAAACTTTCTGGCCCAGGCTGGCTTTGAACCACAATCCTCAGACCTCAACTTCCTGAGTAACTAGGATTACTGGTGTGAGCCAGGGGCATCAGGCTTCATTATTTTGTAGTTCATATATTAGTTTAGGTTGAATTTTTACAATGACCACAGACTTTATAACTTTTAAAAAGTGTTTCTACTTTGAGAAATAATAGGCATGAGTAACTTAACTTGGTTCACATAGACTTTAAGAACAAAGAAGAAAGCAATCTCACTACTTTATCACCAGAGATTCTAGCATAAGAAATGTTAGCAAGAACCTTCTATAGAGACCAAAGTGAACTCATTTCAAAAATATACATTGACTAAATGCATAAAACCAACGGACTATAGCTTAAGAATCTATGGACTTTTCTGTGAATTTCTATCTCAAACAGTATCCTTCCTTCTAGGCAGAAAGGCTTCCCATTTCTCCCTACCAGAGGACAAGACTTAAAGTAGGCACTTTAGACAGAAATGGGACTGCAAAGAACAGAGAGTTGGGGGGGGGGGGGGAAGGAAGCAGTAAAAATTTAGAAGTTACAATGAAATCGAAATACAAGGTCAGAAGCTGGGTGTAGTGGCAGCAGATTTGGAATCCTAGCACCAGGGAGACAGGCAGAATGGGAAGTTCAAGGCCAACTGAGCTACCTAGTCAAGTTCTGTCTCCAAATAAATCAGCAGCAACAGAAAATACAAGGTCAAGAGCAGGTGGATGTCCACATTAGGTCTTATTAAAACATGGTTTCTTTTTTCTCTGACAAGAATGCACCATCTCTCTTCACTTCCCACTACCTCCACCCCAAAACGCAGCAAGTAGACTACAGTCAGAGATGGAAAGAACAATCTTTGGCAATGACTGTTTAACCTGAGTTAATATTATGAAATTTTGGTGTCTCTCTCTCTCTCTTTCTGAGACATGGTCTCCAGTTCTGTAGCCCAGGATGACTAGGAACTTGAATCCTCTTACCTTAGCCTCCCAAGTACTGGGATTATACTTGCTGGAAATTTGCTGTCAAATGCTGTTAACCAAAGGCTTTAGGGCACTGATTATTAAAAGGCTTCGGAATAGCCTTTCTCCTCAAACTATGCTTCAATTTCCTGTTTCTTTAAAGAGGATGTCATGTAATTCCCAAAGCCATTCAGTTATTACTGAGACTTTAGGTATCAGAAACTGATTCAAAAAGGAAGTTTTGAGTGAATGATGACCAGCCATCATTCAGGCTTCACCCTCTTGTAATTCCATCCTCAACATTTCTCCTGATCACATCGTTTTGCACTGACGAAATTTTACCGAAGAATCTAAATTTCTCCATTCCAAAGAAGACTGTAGTTAAAGCTATCATCAGATTTGCACTCTCTTCCCAAATCTGCTTCAAAGTGCCTCCAGGTCCCAAAAAATTAATTCTAAATTGTATTATGTGTCATCAGAACACAAGTCGGGGTGTAATGGTGTGTGCCTGTAATTCCTAATGGGGGCGCTGAGGCAAGAAAGAGGATCAAGAGTTCGAAGCCTGGCCTACACGGCCAGACCCTTGGGGAGGGGGGAGGGGAGGTGGAGGAGGGAGGGACTCTGAATCTTGTGTGGGTTCGAAAGTCGGAGGGAAACTCGTTCCTGTCTTGATGCTCACTGTACGTAGGGACGGAAACCAGTAGAGACCTGCGCGCACCTTCCGCACTTAGAAAACACCCTCACACACGTACACACGCCCTACCCCCAGAAATCCAGGCCTCTCATTAACCTCTTCCTAGCATGTAAAAAGTGTGTTGTCAAGCCCTCAGGCCGCGTGCACACTCGATTCAGTGGCTCCAGCCGGCACACTTGAGCGCCACCGGCTCCGGATCCACAGCCACCGCGCTCCCCGACACACGAACAAAACTTCAGCGAGTGCCACCGCTGGAGGCAGAACGCACACTTTCCTCCCACAGAAGATGCACCCGAACCCCAGAACTACTACTTTTTAACTGAACAAAACCCGAGTGTGCCGGCCGGAGGGGGAAGGGAGGGGAGGAGGGTGGGAAAGCGCGTCGCAAGAATTTGCGCGGCGGCTCGGACGCCTCCACCCTCGGAGCTCGCCCAAGTCTGCGGCCTCGGCTCCGGGACACTTCCCCTCCCACCCGCCGCCCAGCCGCAGCTGTAAGTTGAGAGAAGCGGGCTCCCGGCCCGTCAATCAACCGAGTCCTCCGCCTCCCCCTCCCCTCCCCCCTTCAAAAATAAAATAAAATAAAGACGGTGGGAGTTGGGGTGGGGGAGGACGGTAACTAATTCGTGAAGTCGTCGGTAGCCGGGCTTCGCCTCCGACTCGGGAAGGCCGCGCGCTCAGGACCTGGACGCCGGCGTGGAGCAGGCGGCCCGCAGCCGCCCGTCGCCGAGTCCTCACCAGGCGTCCGCTGCCGCGCTCCGACTCCCCGCACGGGGCCGGCGCCGCTCCGGCTCTGCACTCCTGTCAGGCCCGCGGCCCGTCGCCCTCCCGACCGGGCTAAAGTTGCGCAAATTAACCCCACAACTGGCAAATACTCACCGGCCGCAGCAGGAACCAGGGCTGCGGAGATTTTAGGGAGTTTAAGGCAACTCGGCCGCGGGCGAGGCGGGCGGCGGCGCGGGGACGGCGAGCGGCCGAGGCGGCGGCGCGCGGCGCTCGGGCTGGGCGGCGCGGAGACGCTCCGGCTCTGCCAGGGACTGCGCTGCAACAAAGGACTTCCGCTGCCGCACAGCCGCGCCTGCCGCACCGCACTGAGCCGGCCCCGCTTACGCGGCGACTCCGGGTCTGCCCACCAGCTCGCCGCGGCGTCCGCCAGCCTTCCCCTCCCTCTCGCCCGCCCACCTACTCCGCCGCTGGCGGCTAGGGGCACCCGCAGTCGCCTGTTTGTTGCAACAAGTTTCTGCGTCGGGCGCGGGGGAGGCTGGCACAGCCCGCACGGCGGGGGCCGGCGCGGGGCGGCCTGACCACCCCTCTCTCCTCTCCCTTGGCTAAGCTGGGGACGTACTCCTGATTGCACAGCTGGAAGGCACGGGGCTCCACCCGACTCCCCAAGGGCGCGAGGCCACTGCCCCACCCCGCCCAGATGTCGGACCCCGGCCCCGCAGGGCTCCGCAGCCGGGCCCTCCCCCGCCCTACGCCCCCGGGTGTTCTGGAGGCGCCCATGCCCCACGTCCTCCCCCACCCGCCTTCCGTGGACCCGTCCGCCTCGGGGCCTGAGTCACTTCCCCCACCATGCCCCACCCCGCCCAGCCCGCCTCCCCAACCCGCAGCTCGGCCTCGCTGGCCCCGCGCCCTCACCCCGGTCCCGCCGAACACGCGGGCGCATCCTCCCGCCCCCGCCCGGACTGAAGGGGCGCCCGTGCTTTTTCACACCCCGGGGAAAGTCCCCGGGTCACGCGGCAGTGTGTGGGGAGCCCGTGACGCTCAGACTGGTCCCCACGCTTCCGCCTAAAGTCACGACAGGGGACTTGTGGCGGCGGTACCCAGAGCGCGAGCCGACCCCCGCCCGGCCACTCCGGAGGGCTGGCGCGCACGTACGCACGCACGTACGCACGCACACCAGCTCCAGCGCCGCGGGTTCCTCGGCCAGCAGGCGCACGGTCACGTGGTTCCACCGCACGGCGGCCGGCGCGGGAAGCCGCGCGAGAGCGGGCCCCGGGGTGCGTGAGCGGCGCCTTTGCGTGCCGTGCGCGGCGCGGGAGCCCGCCCCTCCCGCACGGAGGAGCCGGCCCGCCGCCGCGGCGGAGTCTGGGTAAGCGTCCCGGCCCAGCCCCTGTGGGCTGCTCTGGGCTCAGTCCCTCCCGCCGCGAACTACCCGGGGCGGCGGCAGCAGCGGCCGCGGCAGCTGCTCGGGTCGCGGGACCGATGCAAGTAGCCGGGAGAAGGGTGTTTCTGGTCCGATTGAGATGTCAGTCAGGGCACAGGAGGAAAATGGCAACCGCGACAGAGCGCGGGGCGGAATGGTCGCCCAGAGCTGTCCTTCACTGCGGGCCGCCGGGCCTGACGCTGGCGGGGATGGCGCGCGGGGCCTCCGCGGAGGCACGGAGCCCTCTTGGCTGCGGGCCCGGTGCGACCTAGCACGGGAGAGGCCTCCCCGGGGCACCCGGGCCCGCGCGAACGGGCTGGGACCCGCGGGGACGTAGCGACCCCTGTCCCACCTCCCTCCTCCAGGGTGTGAGCTCCCAGTTTCCAGGAGAGGAGGCCTGCCCACCCACCCCAGCAGTTTTTTGTTTTATAATGTTTAGCTCCCATGCAAATCCAGTGTTTCATTTTAAAGCTTGAGCCATCTTATCATCGCCTTCCTAGCACTCATTATTTGAAGAAATCAAGCTGTTATCAGTTGCTTTGGCAACGCCAAGCAGAGTATCTGGAAACTGACCGCAGCTAACAGCCGCGTTTTATAAATTGACACTTATATTCCTCCTTAGCAAAGGGATCCAACTTGGCGTTCTTTCCTTTGAAGCTCAAGCCCTATTGGCAGGTCTGTTGATCCTCTCATAGTAGTTTGTCAACTTTAGAATCTCACCAAATTTTAGAGCTTTGGTAAAATCCAGTTCATCCTTTTCATTTACAGACCTGATGAGCGCTTTGTTGCTTAGTCAAGGTCTTCCCACTCAACAGCTGAATTTGAGGTCTGCAGTCACTTTTGTCATGGCATTCCCCACAGTACCAAGAATGAAATGCCAGTTTAACCTGCTCTGGGCAATGTATCCACAAGAGGTGATTACACTTGTCTTGAAAATTTCGCAAGTTCACTGAGAAATCGAGTTTGGCCAGTTGAGGTGGCCTGGTTTCTTGGATAGGCTGTGTGTAATGATTTTGGAACCCATTCTCCCATCCAGTTCCCTTCCCACACATCTCTTCAGTCCTGGTGTCTGTAAGAATCATAGACAGCTGGTTGTTTCTTTAGGTTAAGGCATCAGATTCTCTTTAGCAGTCTGGATGTGTTTGAGTTAAAGGTAAAGGAAGACTCCTTTATCCATTATGGAGTGCTGCTGATGTGGTAGACTTGAACTCAGTTCTGATGGCTAGAAATGCCATCTGGAAGTCTTAAACATCAGGGGATAGAGAGCAAGAAAACAGGAAGGGAATCCACAAGACCCACCCTACCTTTTAGCCCAGACCTACCCTAAATGTCTTTTGGGATATACTAAAGATGAATTCTTCTCTTTGGTTGACACTTACAAAGTACCTTCAGTGGGCCAACTTCCATTCCAGCTGCTTTCATAGGTGAATTTTAAAATCTTACTAAAAAGAGAAGGTGGGCTGGGAATGTGGCTTAGTGGTAGAGTGCTTGCCTAGCATGCATGAAGCCCTGGGTTCGATTCCTCAACACCACATAAACTGAAAAAGCCAGAATTGGCACTGTGGCTCAAGTGGTAGAGTGCTAGCCTTGAACAAAAGCTCAGGGGCAGTGCCCGGGCCCTGAATACAAGCTCCAGCACTAGCAAGAAAAAGGGAGAGAAAGAGATCTTGTCTCTGTTACAAATAAAGTTACGAGCCTGAGGAAATGAGGTCAGAGAGATTTACCTGACTGTGCTGATGTAATCATTTGCAGAGGAATTTAAGCCTAGATCACTTATCTTTCAAGTCTAGTCAGTGTGCTTTTGCGTATATTGAGCTCCCACTTCAAGCCGGGAAGGGAAGGAGAGAATCGCCTGTGGCTGATTTATTGGCGCCTGTGGTTGCCCAGAGAGGCCAACTAGGACTTTCAGCTGCCCTCTACGTTTAGAAAGTGGAGCTATGTGCTTCCACCCTATCTCCTGAGGGGAATGCTAAGGAGCCAGGCTGTCTAGCTGGGGAGGAGGGGCCCAAAGGCCTTGGCCATAAAATATCCTAGCCAGGGCAGTGCTGGGAAGTATTGCATAATGCCCTCCCTACTACTGAACCAAAGTGATTTATTCCATATAATCTGTAGGTAGTGTTTCACCAACTTGTCCATTTCAGTAATAATGGACAGAAAAGAGTTGGAGATTTCATATTGTATATTTTCCTGTTTTTAAAAAAAAAAGTGCAGATGCTCTGATCTTGCAAATGTAAAATGCTTTTACACCACTTCTACTTATTTTTTCCACAGAACATGCAAACTCTAGCCCTGTGAGAGGAAAAAGCAAGTTGCTAGTTACCAGCACAAGCAATGGTGTTAGATTGGGCCTTCTGATCTCTGTTTCATGGCATTTTCTAGTTGTGTGTCCTAAATATAAATTTTTTCCTTATCTGCAATATACAAATGGTGAAAATAATACATTACTACCATGAGCATTGAAAGATTGTATATAAGATATTTAGCACAAGGCTTCAGATATAGTATTACTCTTTGCAATATTTGATATTAAAAATAGTACTATTCTCCCTACAATAGGAAAGATACTGCTATTTGAACTTTTGAAAAAGATTGGAGGAAGAAGTGAAGAAATCAAAAGTTTGAGGAATATGACTTGATTTTATTTACACTTCTGTTTCTCCAACATACACTAGTCATGGGGCTTGAACTCAGGCCTGGGCCCTGTCCCTGAGCTTTTTTGCTCAAGGTTAGTGCTCTACCACTTTCAGCACCACTTCCAGTTTTCTGGTGGTTAATTGGAGATAAGATTCTCACAGACTTTCCTGCCCAGGCTGGTTTTGAACGGCAAACCTCAGATCTCAGCCTTCTGAGGTAGGATTACAGGCATGAGCCACCAATGCCCAGCCTATACTTTTTTTTTTTTTTTGAATGCCTGCCCTGGGACATAAACTCAAGGTCAAGGTACTGTCTATGAGCTTTTTGCTCAAGGCTGGTGCACTACCACTTGAGCCATACATAGCTCTTCTTCCACCTTTTCTGGTGATTTGTTGTTGTTGCTGTTGTTTTTGCCAGTCCTGAGGCTTGAACTCAGAGCTTGAGCACTGTCCCTGACCTTCTTTTGCTCAAGGCTAGCACTCTACCACTTGAGCCACAGCGCCACTCCTGGCCTTTTCTGTTTTATATGGTACTGAGGAATCGAATCCAGGACTTCATGCGTGTTAGGCAAGCATGCTACCACTAAGCTACATTCCCAGCCTTTCCTGGTGATTAATTGGAGATAAAAGTCTCACAGAAGCCTGTAATGCTAGCTACTCTGAAATCTAAGGGTCATGGTTCCAAGACAGTCCAGGCAGGAAAGTCCATGATACTCTTATCTCTAATTAACTACCAAAAAGCCATAAGTAGGACTGTGGCTCAAGTGGTAGAGTGCTAGCCTGAAGCAAAATAGTTGAGGGATGGTGCCCAGGCCTTGAGTTCAAACCCCAGAACCAGCCTCCGACCCCCCCCCCAAAAAAAAAAAAAAAAGTCTTAAGGACTCTCCTGCCAGGGCTGGCTTTAAATTCCAGTCCTCAGATCTGAGCCTCCTGAGTAGCCAAGATTATAGGTGTGAGCCACTGGCTCCTCTCCGCCTCCCCCCCACCTTTTGAAAAATATTTTTTCTAATTCAGAAGAAAAGTATTCATGGTGTCAAGTTTTTGAAATTATTCTAAGTCATTTCTTCCCTGGTTATAAACCATTTATACACAGATGTTTTAGTTCTTCTGAAAAATGTAGGCACTTTAAACAAAGGATTTCATTAGTCCACGTGGGTAATATATTCATGGAACTGTGATTCTCTGCCAAAGGAAGTATTGGTTGACTTACTCCCAGAAATAATTGCTCTTGCTCACTGTGGTTTAGGTCTACTAGCATTGAATACCTGATTTTTTCTGTCAGAAATACTTTTTTAAAAAAATATTAGCTAAGAAGAATCTTCTTCACAAGATTCTGTTGTGGCTTTTTTGTTGTTGTTTGTTTTTTGGGTTCTGTTTGTACTTTGCACTCTGTTACCATTTTTGTTGGCCTGGCTATGGCTTTCCACAGCAGGGTTAGAGATGGAGAAGGTTGTTGGTTGGTGTCTGCCAACAGACAGGAGGCCCAAACTAACATTTCCTTGTTATGTTACAAATTGCTAGAGCATAACTGCGCTTCTTGTATCCTCTACTTCTACTTCTCTAACATCTCCATATTTTCATAAGTATATGTCTAGGATTTAGGACGGATTCCACCTCAGATCATATTGATTTGGGGTTGCTTTATCTGTGAGGTGCGCCTGGACCGCGCTCCATGCAGATGCACTCCCACCTCATTGAGTCTCCACCCAGTTACCCAGTAACCAACCCCCAGACCTGAAGGCAGTTATCTCCCCCTTCCCTGAGGTCACATCCTAATCCACCTGGCCACACCCCCCATGCCCCTGCCCTAGATAAGGCAGGGCTGGATGGGGTTCACCCCTTCTCTCCCTTCTCTCTAACCATGCATCATCTTGGCCACAGGCCAGCGGTTCGGTAATAAACTTTTCTCTCCTGCCTGGATACCGTGTGGCGTTCTCCTTTACCAGCTACCTACTTAAAAAACCTAACAGTATCATTTTTAAATATTATGAAAATAAGTATAAAGGAGTATGAGACATTTTTCTTTTCCTTTTTTTTTTTTTATTTTTTTTTGCCAGTCCTAGGGCTTGAACTCAGGCCCTGGGCACTGCCCCTGGCTCTGTTTTTTTTTTTTGGTCAAGGCTACCATTCTACCACTTGAACCACAGCACTACTTCTGGCTTTTTCTATATATGTGGTGCTGAGGAATCGAACCCAGGGCTTCATGTATGTGAGATGAGCACTCTACCACTAGGCCGTAGTCCCAGCCCTTTTTCTTAAATTTTTTTTTAGCCAGATGCTGGTTGCTCATGCCTATAATCTTAGCTATTCAGGAAGCTGAGATCAAATACAAGGTTCAAAGCCAGCCCAGGCAGGAACATCCATGAGATTCCTATTCCAATGAACTTCAAAAGAGTTGGAAGTGGAGCTGTGGCTGCAGTGGCAGAGAGCTAGTCTTTTTTTTTGCCAGTCCTGGGGCTTGGACTCAGGGCCTGAGCACTGTCCCTGGCTTCTTTTTGCTCAAGGCTAAGAGAGCTAGTCTTGAAAAAAAAAAAAAAAAAAAGCAAGCAAGCTCAGGAACAATACTCAGTCCCTGAGTTCAAGCCCTAGAACTAGCACCCAAAAAAAGTATATATATGTATATGTGTGTGTGTGTGTGTGTGTGTGTATTTGTTGTTTGTTTCGTTTGCAGTACTAGGAATTGAATACACTTTAACTACTTATTTGGTAAGCACTCTTACCTCCTAGAAGCTCCTTTGTGTTGGTTTTTTTCCTTTCGTTTTCTCTAACTTTGAGGGGGAAAAAAGTCTGATAAGACTGTGTTCTCTTCTCCATCCCTATCTACCCAATTTAAGAGCACTTTTCTGTTTTGGGTTGTTGTTTTTTTTGGCCAGTCATGGGGCTTGACTATGGGCCTAGACGATGTTCCTGAGCTCTTTAGCTCAAGGCTAGCACTCTACCACTTGAGCCACAGCACCACTTCTGGTTTTCTGGTGGTAAATTGGAGCTAAGAGTCTCATGGACTTTCCTGCCCAGACTGGGTTTGAACTGCGATCCTCAGATCTCAGCCTTTTGAGTAGCTAGGATTATAGGCATCAGCCACCAACACCCAACTCCTCCTTCTCCTCCTCCTCCTCCTCTTCTTCTTTTTCTTCTTCTTCTTCTTCTTCTTCTTCTTCTTCTTCTTCTTCTTCTTCTTCTTCTTCTTCTTCTTCTTCCTTCTTCTTCTTCTTCTCTCTTCTTCTTCCTCTTCTTCTTCTTTTTTTTTTTTGTCCAAACTCAGGGCCTGAGCATTGTCCCTGGCTTCTCTTTGCTCAAGGCTAGCACTCTGCCACTTGAGCCACAGCGCCACTTCTGGCTGTTTTCTATATATGTGGTGCTGGGGAATTGAACCCAGGGCTTCATGTATATGAGACAAGCACTCTTGCCACTAAGCCATATTCCCAGCCTCCCCCCTTTTTTTTTAATTTTGGCAGAACTGAGGAATGAACTGGGGCCTCAGACTTGTAAGACACTTGAGCCATACCTCCAGTCCTACTTTTTGCTAGTTATTTTAGAGATGGAGTCCAAGGACTTGAGACTGGCTTTAAACCACAATCCTTTGGATCTGAGCCTCTTTAGTAGCTAGGATTGCAATAATGAGGCATTGGAGCTGGCCCCCAAGTGCTACTTTAGTTTCTTAATAAGTTATAGTTGCTAATACTTTGAACACTTTTTGTGATAAAATTATTTCTTTGTAAATACAGGAATAAATTATTCTGTCCAAACACCACCACCATACATACCCTGTAGTGGGGATTTAGCCTGGGAACTCTTGGATGCTAGGCAATACTTGACCCATCTCCTCTCCCCCCCCCCCGCCAAGCCCCCCCTGCAAGACTGTTGCACTACTTCAGTACTGCTGCAATCTAGAACACCCCCCCCCAAGACTGTTGCACTACTTCAGTACTGCTGCAACCTAGAAAGTAAATAAGTTTTGTAGTCTCTTAAATATCAGTGTAATTTTAGAGTGTGAAATAGTCTCTTGGGTTTCCTTGGTTCTCTGTTCCTTTTTTTTTTTTTTTTTTTTTTTTTTGGCCAGTCCTGGGGCTTGGACTCAGGGCCTGAGCACTGTCCCTGGCTTCTTTTTGCTCAAGGCTAGCACTCTGCCACTTGAGCCACAGCGCCACTTCTGGCCATTTTCTGTATATGTGGTGCTGGGGAATAGAACCCAGGGCCTCATGTATATGAGGCAAGCACTCTTGCCACTAGGCCATATCCCTAGCCCGGTTCTCTGTTCCTTGAAGGTAGTGTTTCTTAACTAAGACATTTTAGAATTTCCTGAGGAGCTTTTGTTCGTTTTTGTACTGGTCCTGGGGTTTGAACTCAGGACCCAGGCACTGCCCCTGAGCTGCTTTTTTTTTTTTTTTTCTTAAGGCTAACATCCTACCACTTGAGCCACAGCTCCATTTTCAGCTTTTTTTTTTTTTTTTGCCAGTCCCAGGGCTTGAATTCAGGGCCTGAACACACTGTCCCTGGCTTCTTTTGCTCAAGGCTAGCACTCCAGCTCTTGAGCCACAGCGCCACTTCTAGTTCCAGCTTTTTCTATACATGTGGTGCTGAAGAATCGAACCCAGGGCTTCATGTATATGAGGCGAGCACTTTACCACTAGGCCATATTCTTAGCCCCCAGCTTTTTTGGTAGTTAATCAGAGAAGAATTTCACAGGGTTTTTATTGTGGGCTGACTTCCAACTGCAGTCATCAGATCTCAGCCTCCTGAGTAATCAGATGTAAGCTACTGCTACCCAGCCCTGGGGAGCTTTTTTAAAAAGACCTGAGCCTGACCCCCAGCAATGAGCAATGTGTTTGGGTTAATCTGGGGTAGTACTCACCAGTGCAGATCTACAATGTAGTCCCTGATATAAACCACTATTTCAGGATGAAATGATTTCTGTAAACATTCTTCCATTTTCTAAATAACTATCACACTTATACATCTGAAAGTAAAATGTTAAAATTGGTTGGGTGCTAGTGGCTCACATCTGTAATCCTAGCTATTCCTGAGGCTGAGGATCACAGTTCAAAGCCAGCCCAGGCAGGAAAGTCCATGAAAATCTCCAATTAACCACCAGAAAACCAGAAGTGCCCTGCGGCCCAAGGCGGTAGAGTACTAGCGTTGAGCAAAAACTCAGTGCCCAGGCCCCAAGTTCAAGCCCCACAACCAACAAAAGAAAAGTTGTGTCTTTCATAATGTAGCACTTTGAATAGTTTTTATTTTATAGCTATAGTAAGTCAGAAATCCTGTAATATTTCTCTGACAACTTTCTTAATCATCAAATCTCAGTGATGCTTACAAAGAAATAAGAGTGCTTTTCCTAGAAAGGAGATATATTAATCCCTGTATTTTTGCTTTTTTAAATTTTTTTAAGGATTGTTAATATCCTGAAAGAATGAAGAGCAGTGTGATCCAGAGCATTATTCTGGCTACTTAGATCTCAGAGTACAGTCCAATGCAATGGATTTTTCTATACAAAACCAATGCTATTATCAAGCAAACAACTAATTAAACATAAAGACTATAAGTATAACCTTTTGTCATCTTACTTAGTTTGAACTAATCAAGTTACTAACTAAACTTTTGAAATAAGGTTTGAAACTTTTGAAGTAAGTTTTTTGTTGTCTTTTAAATACTAGTACTAAGCCTGTAGTTATTAATGTCACTTTGATGACAGGTAAGTTTTTTAGAATAAGCTTTGTTTCTTGTAAGTTTTCCTGCAGTCTTTTTCCTTTTTTTTTTTTTTTTTTTGCCAGTCTTGGGCTTTGAACTCAGGGCCTGAGCACTGTCCCTGGCTTCTTTTTGCTTAAGGCTAGCACTCTGCCACTTGAGTCACAGCGCCACTTCTGGCCGTTTTCTATATATGTGGTGCTGGGGAATCAAACCCAGGGCTTCATGTATATGAGGCAAGCGCTCTTGCTACTAGGCCATATTCTTAGCCCCCTGTAGTCTTTCTCATATCTTAAAATTTCCACCAAAAAAATCTTAAATGGAATTTTTAAGATCTTTCTATATGTATGGGAAACTTTGGGTATTCCACATAGCACAAAAAGTAAAATGAATGGTCAAATGATAGCAAAGGTTATAAAAAAAAAAAAAAAAGCAACCTAGCTAGGGCTAGAGTTTTCAGTAATAGAGTACATGCACAGAGTTTGAATTAATCCCCAGCAGAAAGAAAGAAGAGGAAGGAAAAGGAGAGGAAGAAAAAGCTTAGTAATCATTTGCAAAATAGGTTTAGTAGAAAATATCCTAAGCTAGGCATTAGTGGCACATGCCTATAATCCTAACTACTCAGCAGACTGAGACCTAGAGTGTCCAGATTCAAAGCCTCTTGGTTTTCAACTACAGCAGAGAAGTTCAAGAGATTCCATTTCTAATTAACCAACAAAAAGCCATGTTTGAAACATGGCTCAAGTAATAGAGTGCCATTTGAGCAAGCAAGCAAGCCAAGTGAGAATATGAGACTTTGAAATCAAGTCCTGGTACAAAAAAAGAAAAGTCTATAATCACTTTGTAGTAGATTGAAACTGTTGGCTGAGATTAAAATATGGTTACATTGTCTTAAAATGGCAAAAGGTCTTTTTTTGTTTTTGTTGAGCCATTACTGGAAGTTGAACTTGGCCTGGGAGTTATTTCTTAATTTTTTCTCTAGGACTGGTGTGCTACCACTTGAGCCACACTACCATTTCTGGCTTGTTGGTTAATTAGAGACAAGAGTCTCAGGCTGGGAATATGGCCTAGTGGTAAAGTGCTCTCCTCATATACATGAAGCCCTGGGTTCGATTCCTCAGCACCACATAAACAGAAAAAGCTGGAAGTGGTGCCGTGGCTCAAGTGCTAGCCTTGAGCAAAGAGAAGCCAAGGACAGTACTTAGGCCCTGAGTTCAAGCCCTAGGACTGGCAAAAAAAAGAAAAAAAAAAAGCAAGAAATAAGAGTCTCATGGACTTTCCTGCCCAGGCTGGCTGTTCATAATCCAGATACCAGAGTCTTGAATAGCTAGAATTACAGGTGTGAGCAGCTGGTGCCTAACTAGGCCCTTTTGTAAATCCAACTTCTCAGTATACTTAGCCTATAATCCCAGCTACTCAGCTCTTCATAATCTTTGTTTTTTTAATAATGCTTAGTATCAAACCCAGGACCTTGCTCATGCTAGGCAAGTACTCTACTACTGAGTTACCTCCCATCTACCAGGCAATACCTTTTACTACAATGTGAATGGATCTTGAGACTAAAAATTTTTAGGACATCTCATAAAGAATGATAGCTGATGAATTCTTTTTTTTTTTTTTTTTTTTTTTTTGGCCAGTCCTGGGGCTTGGACTCAGGGCCTGAGCACTGTCCCTGGCTTCTTTTTGCTCAAGGCTAGCACTCTGCCACTTGAGCCACAGCGCCACTTCTGGCTGTTTTCTGTATATGTGGTGCTGGGGAATTGAACCCAGGGCTTCATGTATACGAGGCAAGCACTCTTGCCACTAGGCCATATACCCAGCCCTGATTAATTCTTATTGAAGTAGTTCCATAGACTAAAATGATAAACTTGAAGAAAAGATGTAAAAAATGAGTACATGAGCTAGGTGCTGGTGGCTCATGCCTGTAATCCTACCTACTCAGGAAACTGAGATTTGAGGATCTTGGTTCAAAGCTAGTCCTTGCAGGAACGTCTGTGAGTCTCTCCAGTTAACCACCAAAAAGCCAGAAGTGAAGCAGTGCCTTAAGTGGTAGATTAACTATGAGCAAAAAAGCTCAGTCCCTGACTTCAAGCTCCAGGACTGGCTAGCCATAGATATTCCATTTCTATGGTGTTTAGTCTGAGGGAAAGTCCCAGTTGGTAACATGGAATGGCTAAAATAGAGCTAACAGCCTTTTGCTTGAAAAGGGGCCAGAATTCAGAATATCAGGTAAGAAGTGAATGGGACATCCTATATGTATACTGTAGAGCCGTGTCTAAACAGCACTTCTAAGGCTAAGAAAGCTGAACAGAGATGCCAGCTGCTGCCCCACATGGAGGGCACATAATGAGGTGTAAATCCAGCCTGAGTTAGTTAACAACGATGAAAATATCACTCTTTGGAGGAATCTTACAGAATCCACAGTCCATAATCACAGTTTTTAGGATTTAATCAAAAATGACTAGACATGACTAAAAAAAAAATCACCTAATCAAAAGAGAATATTGCCAGGGTAACCAAAAGATTAACACAAGATTTAAAACAGGTATTATGGCAATGAACAAGAAGAAAAAGCAAAGAAATATGAATAGGAAATTGTAACAGAGAAGTAAAATCTCAGAAAGGAAATGAAAATTTTAGACCTGAAATTAGAATATCAAAAAGCATAAAGTATCACTGTAGTTAGTTATTGGTTATGGTCAGTTATAAATGACAAAGAGTCTATGAATTTGAGGCTAGGTCAATAGAAATTAATCTGAAATTTTTATGAAATATCAATGCTCTATGTGGGTATCAAGGTTGTTATTCCAGGTTTCCTTCAAGTCCTAGACTTCCTGTTACATGCTCTTCTCACCCTAGTCCTTTTCTTTTGTCAGGAACAGATCCTTCTTTTTTCCACAGATAACTATTGCACTGCACCTCCTCACTGTGGCTCTTAGACTGCTTCCACTAACCTACAAGTCTTCCTTAGACCTGCAACTTCTTCAACATCCTGTCCTATCTAAGCCTATCTGTTTTCTAAAGTCCTCTTAAGTCAAATAGTTTGTCTTTGCTGCTTTCCTGAAAGTGTCAGAGGCTACAAGTTATCCCTGTCCTCACACTTAAAGGTGTTTCTAGTGGGCCTCACCCACATTTTTCTTTAGATTTTTGTATCTTTGCCACCTCTGAAATTCTTGCCTTTTCTTCACTTCCTTTGCCTTCCCTTAGTCACAGTGGTTTCTTATTTCTCCTTCTGTTTTACTGTATCTTTTCTATGTTTTCCAAAGGTTTATATTTCAATTCTCTCTTTTTTTTTTTTCCAGTCCTGGAGCTTAAACTCGGGGTCTGGGTGCTGTCCCTGAGCCTCTTTATGCTCACGGCTAGTAGTGCTCTACCAATTGAGCCACAGTGCCACTTCTAGCTTTTTGGTGGTTAAGTAGAAAGTCTCACAGACTTTCTGCCATGGCTAGCTTTGAACTGCAATCTTCAGATCTCAGCCTCCTCAGTAGCTAGGATTAGAGGCATGAGCCATGAGCCCTTAGCTTCAGGGTTTTTTTTTCTCTCTCTTTTAATTTCATTGTGTGTTATAGTCCTGTCTGCATTTGAAGACACCAGGCTTGTCATTTCAGAGGCCTTCTCTCTAGTTTTTCTCACATGAGCTTTGTCTCTACTCAGCACCAGATATTTCTACTTCCATGTCCTGGAGTAGACACTTTGAACTCACTCTATCCAAAATGAAACCTTTATTAAAGTCAGTTTCTATGTTTCAGCTCTGGTAGGACCTTGCCTTATCAACACCTCTAAAGTGGCAGCTACTCTGCAAATATGTTCTGAAGAAATGAATGAATTCTCCCATTTACCAGTTGATACCTGCCTTCAACGCAGTCTCTGGCTGACCACATCTAGTCTGTTGTCAAGTATTAGCCCATGTCTGGTGTACCTCCTGTATCGTGTATTCCTTCATCCCTAAATGCTATCACTTGGCTATTGCAGTAGGCTCCTAACCATTCCTTTTTTGGCTTCAAGGTCCTCAGTGGACCTTTCTTTGCTTTTAGCTTGTGCTGTACACTAGAACTATACCCTTAGTCTGATTCTTTGCCTGGTTAATTGGAGATAGAGTCATGCAGATTTTTCTCCCCCTAGCTGACTTTGAACTTTGACTCTCTAGGTCCCAGCCTCCCTAGTAGCTAGAATTATAGGCAAGAGCCACCAGTGCCTAACCTTCTCTGACATGTTCTAACCATTCTTTTTACATACTTCACCAGTCTTTTTTTATGTGTTGCCACTAGAGCAATATCAATTCATAGGCTTTTGGATGGTAACACACTGACTACAACTAATATGGGCTCCACTGTTTCTAAGTTATTATATGCATCATCTGATTAAACTTAAAATACCTTAGGGTAGATACTGGCACTACCCATGTTTTGTAAGTGAAACTGGTTCAGACGGTATAGTGAGTGTCCTGCTTGGATCACAGAGCCAGTGAGTTAGCTGCATAGCTGGAAATTTTAAGCTCAGATTTCAAGGTCCGAGGTTTCACTACTATGCTTTTCACCTTTGTACAGAATAAGTAACTGATGCTGTTTTTATGCAAACATCTGCTGTTCTCATTACAAACATAACTACATTTCAGTCTTCATTAAGTATCCCCTTGAGCTGAAGCTATCTTTTGTTTACTGTTTTTTCTATGCCACACTGAATTCTTCTGTTACCTAAATAATCAAACCCCTCCCATTCATTTTATTTATTTTTGTCTGTTCAAGTAAGACTAGTTTGAATGTCTTATTCTCCTACTGGGTTATCTTATCTCCCCTTCTTCACATGTTATATGAACTGCTCTGAAGGGTGGCAGAGAACACTTGTATTTTAAACTGATTATTGTTTCATTTTCCTTAATAAGTTTTATCTCCCTTGTTACCTGTAATCTTCTTGACTTTAGCATCGGTGTCATTTTTTTCCTTTCTACAAGTCTTATACAGTGTTATGTATTCAAATATTTTTGTTACATTTGTTTTTCAGGAGTGTTTGTTGAGTAAATTTAAAAAGAAAAGAAAAGACAAGTAACTGCTAGGCTCAGATCTGAGGAGCTCGGTTCCAAATCAGTCTGGGCAGAAAAATCCATGACATTTATCTTATCTTCAATTAACTACCAAAAAGCTGGAAGTAAAGATGTGACTCAAGTGGTAGAGTGCCAGCCTTTAGTGACAAAGCCAAGCCAGCATTCAAGTTCAGTCCTCAGTACCAGCACACACACAAAAAGTAACTGTGTCAGGCACCGGTGGCTCACGCCTATAATCCTTACTACTCAGGTGGCTGAAATCTGAGGATCAAGGTTCAAAGCCATCCCAGGCAGGAAAATCCATGAGATACTTATCTTCAATTAACCACAAAAAGTCAGAGTGTCACTCATGAAGTGCTTATCTCCAATTACCCACAAAAAGTGGAGCTGTGACTCAAGTGGTAGAGCAATAGCCTTGAGCACAAAAGTTCAGAGACAGTACCTAGTACAGAGTTCAAGCCCCAGGACTGACCAAAAAACAAGAAAGTAATTTATCCTCACACCATTAACTACAAGATTTTTGTTTGGTGGCACTTTTCCCCATATTATTCTATGCTTCATTATACCAACTCACAATTTGTACAGAAGAACTGGTGAATGTGTTTATGATATATTGTTGTTTGTTTTTAAGCATTTGTAAAGCTGAGTTAAAATACTTCAATTTGAGAGTTAAGGCTATAACTCAATGGTAGACTGTTTAGTATGCTTTGAGGCCTTAGGTTCAGTTCTCAGTACCATATAAACATACTTCATTTTGAGCCATGTCACTAAAGAAATGCTTGTCTGGTGCCAATGGCTCATGTCTGTAATCCTGGCTATTCAGGAGGCCAAGATCTCAGGATTGCAGTTCAAAGCCAGCCTGGGCAGGAACTTCTGTGAGTCTTTTTTTTTTTTTTTTTTTTTTTTGCCAGTCCTGGGCCTTGGACTCAGGGCCTGAGCACTGTCCCTGGCTTCTTTTTGCTCAAGGCTAGCACTCTGCCACTTGAGCCACAGTGCCACTTCTGGCCATTTTCTGTATATGTGGTGCTGGGGAATTGAACCCAGGGCTTCATGTATATGAGGCAAGCACTCTAGCCACTAGGCCATATTCCCAGCCCATCTGTGAGACTCTTATCTCCAGAAAACTGGAAGTGGCACTGTGACTCAAAGTGGTAGTGTTAGCAAAAAAGCTCAAAGACAGCACCCAGGCCCTGAGTTCAAGCCTCATGATCAACAACAACAACAAAAAAAAAAGAATCTGGTTTCTGAGGATTATAGTTCAAAGCCAGCCCAGGCAGACAAATCGACAAATTTGGGAGATTCTACCACTAACTGCAAAGAGCCAAAATGGAGGTGTAGCTGAAGAGGAAGAGCACCAACTTGAGAGACGCGTGTGTGTGTGTGTGTGTGTGTGTGTGTGTGTGTGTGTGTGTGTGTGTGAGAGAGAGAGAGAGAGAGAGAGAGAGTTTCAGGAGGAATGGGGACAACATTTTGTTTGAATAAAATGCAATATTTTAATAAAAGTTAAAATATTGCCGGGCACCAGTCGCTGACGCTTGTAATCGTAGCTACTCAGGAGGGGAGACTGGAGGATCACTGTTCAAAGCCAGCCTGGACAGGAAAGTCCATGAGACTCTTATCTCCAATAAACTACTCCGAAAAATCTGGAAATGGCACTGTGGCTTAAAGTGGTAGAGCAGTAGCCTTGAGCACAGAGACACTCAGGGACAGAGCCCAGATTTCAAGCCCCAGACCAGCAAATAAAAAACAAGAACTATTGTACCTTGTTGAGAGATATATACAAGTAAACAGTAAGAATGCTATGGTATAATGTGTGAGAATCAAACACCAAATTCAGCATGGTGGCTACCTTTGAAGGTACTGCAGATCAGGGAATAAAATAAAGGAAAAATGCTAAGGAGTAACCACCAAGTTCGTAATGTTTGTGTTCTGCTCAAGTAGTGGTATTTGGGGATTTTTCATTGTTCTCAGTATTTCTAATTTTTTTGTGCCAGTATTTATAGGACTTGAACTCAGAGTGACTTGGCTTTACCTTTAGTTTTTCCTGTTCAAGTCTAGTACTCTACTACTTGAGCCCACAGCTCTACTACTTCTTTCTGGTAGCTAATTGGAGTTAAAGAGTCTCACTGACTTTCCTGGTCAGTCTAGCTTTGATCTGCAATCCTTAGATCTCAGCCTTCTGATTAGTTAAGACTATAAATGTGAGCCACAAATATCAAGCCTGTTTTATTTCAAGTTCTAACAGTGTTATTCCCTACCTACCTGTGACCTATTCCTTAGCTTCCTTCCCAGAAGTGAACATTTTACTGGTTTCTATGAACCTTCTAGAGATATATACTTAAATAGGAATATATTTATTTATAAATTCTCCCACTTTTAAAGCAAGGTCATGCTGGGGATTTGGCTCAGCGGAAGAGTGCCTGCCTGGGGGAGCACAAGGCCCCAAGCTCAGTCCTCAGCTCTGGGGGGGAAAAAAAAAACAAACAACAACTATAAAAGCAAGGTCATCAAAATGTGGAACACATAGAATTTTACTCATCTATCAGAAAAAAAATAACATGTCATTTGCAGGGAAATGGATGGACCTAGAAAAAATTAAATGAAATAAGTCAGGTTCTGAGAAACAAAACAGCACATTTTCTCTCATGTGTGGAATACAAACACGCATGATAACATATATGTCATCATAGGCATATATACACAAATTGACTGAAACATGTTCTACTTAAGGTAGGAATCCAATGATGTAACTGCTCAGTTAAACTAATGAACTGTGTAACACAATACCAGAAGTTGAAACATGTTCTGGGAGCTAAGAGGAAGAATATGAATGGAGGGAGAAAGGGTGAACAAATGCAGTCATTATCATGTAAAAATTGAACCATGGTGAAGGTGTGGATGGGATAAGGAGAGATGGGAGAGAATGAGGAAGGGAGTAACATTGATCAAGATGCATTATGGTCATATCTTGGCTCCTGAAATTGAAACTCCTTTGTACAACTATTTAATAAGAATAGATAAATGTAAATAAAATAACCAGCCTGTTGCTTATCAGCAACCTGTAATCCTGTAATCCTAACTACTCGCGAAACTGAGATCTGAAGTTCTCAGTTCAAAGCCAGCCCAGGCATAAAAGCACATGAGACTCTTAACTCCAATTAACCACCAAAAACCCCAAAGTGGAGGTGTAGTTCAGGTGGCAGAGTGCCAGCCTTGAGCAAAATAGCTAAAGAACAGCACTCAGGCCCTGAGTTCAAGCCCCAGTACCAACACTAAATATTCCTTTTATATAGAGTATTCCCTGTATAATTTTACACTATGCTTTTTACTTGATAATATATCTTAAATATGTAGTTTAATAAAAATATATTCTACTTTTTCAGTAAAACTACTGTCTTTACTGGTAATACTCTGGGCTTTGCTAGTGAGCATGCATATTGGTTTTGTTGTGTCACATTTGTTTAACTGAGAGCTTCACAAGGAGTGTTTTTGTAGGTAACCTTATGCTCTCTATGCCATTGCGAACTGGAAGCACCAAAGAGGAAGCAAGTTTGGCCTCTTCCACTTAATCAGCAGAAAGCAAATTACTTATAACTGTCCATTCAGCTCCTGTAAGAGAGCTGTAAGAGACATTTAGTATTCCCTTTCTTGTTGTTTGTGGAATTAAATGAGTGAGCCGGGGGCGGGTGGGGGGGGGGGCATGGACCAAGTGGTAGAGTATTTGCTTAGCAAATGGGGGTGGGAGGAAGCTGAGTTTAAAAACTAAGCGAAAAGTTTTATTAAATGTTAGTTACTTTTATTATACCATTGCTAATCTGTCTGCTGCACATGCTTCTGTCTCCAGACATCGAACCCTACCCTGTGCCATGCTTAGACTTTGATCTGTCTGGCTAATTGAGAAACCTCATTCCCTTTGTAAAGCTTCACCCCTCCAAGGGCTCTTCTCCCAACCATCCAGGGTTCTCTGTAACTAGGGTAATAGAGGTGGTACAGTGCGGCCTCTCACCTGCCTGGAATGCCTGAATACCCTTGCTGTTCACAACAGGCCTCTTGGCCAGAATCCTTCTGCAAGATTCCTCCCTGTCCTCCCCTATATGCCTCCTCTTCTTTTCTTTCAGAAACCTGTATGCTTATAGGTGAGTTGAAATTAGGGTTTAGGTTCTTCCTATGGGGTTCCTAAGCCTTATATATTAAGAGTTCCGAACTTACTGTAATACGTTCCCACAAACACTTGATAATAGTTGGGAAGTCTGTCCTCCAGGCAACAGGATTCCCTAAGACCAGTGGCAGCTCTAGCCCAGCAGGACTCACACTTACATGTAGCTAACATTTCAATCACAGTTTCCATTACAACATGATTTCCATCAGAGTTATCTCATTTGACTCTCAGGCAGGGATCATCATCTCATTTTCATTTTTAAACTACAAAACATTATTAAAAGCCTGGTCCTGGACTGGGGGCTGTAACTCAGTGGTAGAATGCTTGCCTGGTGTGTACAAAGCTCTGGGTTTGATCCCAACAAAGAAGGAGAAGGAAGAAGAGGAGGAGGAAGGAAAAGAAAAAGAAACATTATTATGTAGATTAAAAAAAAAGAAATAGGGGCTGGGGATATAGCCTAGTGGTAGAGTGCTTGCCCTGGGTTCAATTCCCCAGCACCACATATACAGAAATCAGCCAGAAGTGGCGCTGTGGCTCAAGCGGCAGAGTGCTAGCCTTGAGCAAAAAGAAGCCAGGGACAGTGCTCAGGCCCTGAGTCCAAGGCCCAGGACTGGCCAAAAAAAAAAAGAAATATCTTCTTACTATGCTGAAGCAGTCCGTAATTTACTGCTTAGCAGTTTGTATCAGTTGTCATAAGGGGAAAAACATAATGTTAGCTAGGTTTGAGGTAAATTAACCATATTGAAATTATTGAATAATTTCATTTAAGTTTGGGTCTACTTATTTATGATGCTTAGGTATCCTTGGTTTATATGAATTTTATATAAAATATGCATACATATCCAAACATACATATGTTTATGTTGCTCTTTTTCTCAGAGTCACAATGGATACTACAAGCCATAGCCTTGTCCTTCTGCAGCAGTTGAACATGCAGCGAGAATTTGGTTTTCTATGTGATTGCACAGTTGCTATTGGAGATGTGTACTTCAAAGCCCACAGAGCTGTGCTCGCTGCTTTTTCTAACTATTTTAAGATGATATTTATTCACCAAACAAGGTAAGGATATATTTTTGTAGGTAAGATTTTTTTTAATTTTGCAATATGTGTGTGTGTGTACACATGTGCATATATTTTTATACTTCTTGAATCACACTCCCAGTCTTTTTCCTCTTTTTTTCCACTGCTCCTGGGGCTTGTACTTCTGGCCTACATGCTGTCTCTAAGCTCTTGTGCTCAAGGCTAGCAGTCTACCACTTGAGTCACAGATCTATTTCTGGCTTTTTGGGGTAATTAATTGGAGATGAGTCTCATGGACTTTCCTGGCCAGTCTGGCTTTGAACCTCAGTTCTCACATCTTAGCCTCCGAAGTAGCTAAGATTACAGGTATGAGCTACCAGCACGCAGATCCTTCATAATTTTTTGAATAGGGTCTCACATGTATGCCCTAGCTAGTCTGGACTACAATTCATCTATTTACACTTCTCATGTAGCTAGGATGACAGGCACATGCTACTGTATCCAGGATCTTTTATTTATGCCTAGGCTGGCCTGGAACCACAATCCTTTCATCTCCATTTCCAAAGTAGTTAGGATTACAGCACATACACACCCCACTTCAGCCACCACCACCCCCTTTTTGGTGCCAGTACTGGAGTTTGAACACAAAGGCCTGGAATTTCTTGCTCAAGGCTGACAATCTACCAGTTGAGCCATATCCGGCTTTTTACACAGTCTTTTCTGTCCAGGCTAGCTTTGAACCATGATCCTCAGATCTCAGCTGCCTGATTGCAAGTATGAGCCACCACCACCTGAATCAACCATTTTTAACAATAAAATTAAATGGCAGTAATTACATTCACACTTTTGAGAAACTCTGTATCCATTAAGCAGGGCTCTCCCTGAGTAACCTATAATCTAATTCCTATCTCTTAGAATTTCTGTATTCTAGATAGTTCACATAAGTAGAATCTTTTTTGTTGTTGTTCTTGATCATGATGGGGCTTGGACTTGGGGCCTAGGTGCTGTCCCTGAGCTTTTTTGCTCAAGGCTAGTGCCCTACCACTTTGAGAAACAACTCCACTTCTGATTTCCTGGTGGTTGGTTAGAGATAAGATAAGAGTCTCATGGACTTTCCTTCCCAGGCTGGCTCTGAACCCTGATGCTCAGATCTCAGCCTCCTGAGTAGCTAAGATTATAGGCATGCGCCACCAGCACCAACAGAACTTCATTCTTGTTGGTGGCTGAATAATAGTCTATTGTATATATAAGCCACATTTAGTTTACCCATTCATCTTTTGATGGAATTTAGATTGTTTCCACCTGTTGGCTATAGTAATAATACTTCATTGAACACTGGCATCTGTTGGAGTCCCTGTGATCAATTCTTTTAATTATGTACTTAATAGATTGTTAAGGGGCTGGGGATATGGCCTAGTGGCAAGAGCGCTTGCCTCGTATACTTGAAGCCCTGGGTTCGATTCCCCAGTACCACATATACAGAAAATGGCCAGAAGTGGCGCTGTGACTCAAGTGGCAGAGTGCTAGCCTTGAGCAAAAAGAAGCCAGGGACAGTGCTCAGGCCCTGAGTCCAAGGCCCAGGACTGGCAAAAAAAAAAAAAAATAGATTGTTAAATTCTTTAAGAACAGGGCACCATTTTTTTTTCTTTTTGCCAGTCCTGGGGCTTGAACTCAGGGCCTGAGCACTGTCCCTGGCTTCTTTTTGCTCAAGGCTGGCACTGTGCCACTTGAGCCAAAGCGCCACTTCCGGCTTTTTCTATATATATGTGGTACTAAGGAATCGAACCCAGAACTTCATGTATATGAGGTGAGCACTTTACCACTAGGCCATATTCCCAGCCCGGGCATCTATTTTTATCATAATTTTTCAGCACCAGTTACCTAGTATAGAGCATATGCCTTATTGGAACCTGAGTTTCTTTCTGTAGGCAGTGAATTGAATAAATACATGAAGGCTTTTTGGTAGACCACAAAATGAAATGAAACAGTATGCTTTTGTTATCGTGTTCCAAGAAATTGCTTTTACTTAATATTCTGCTGTTAACTAAAAGGCCAATCGGTTGTGATTTATATTGTGTGGGTCTGTTTTTGTTTTTAACAGTGAATGCATAAAAATACAACCAACTGACATCCAACCTGACATATTCAGCTATTTGTTACATATTATGTACACGGGGAAAGGGCCAAAACAGATTGTGGATCATAGTCGTTTGGAAGAAGGGATTCGATTTCTTCACGCAGACTACCTTTCTCATATTGCAACTGAAATGAATCAAGTGTTCTCACCAGAGACTGTGCAGTCTTCAAATCTGTATGGCATTCAGATCTCAACAACCCATAAAACAGCTGTCAAACAAGGGCTGGAGGTCAAAGACACTCCTCCTGCCAGCAACAGTGGAAACAGAGGTTCTGTCCAGGGTGACCACCCCCAGCTGCAGCTCTCTCTTGCTATTGGGCTGGATGATGGTACTGCAGACCAGCAGAGGACCCATCCTTCCACGCAGGCCTTGGAGGAGCCCCAGAAGCCCCCAGTGTCAATCAAGCAGGAGAGGTGTGACCCAGAGTCTCTGATCTCCCAGGGCCGCCCCTCCCCCTCACCAGAGGTAACAGGCCCTTCTTTTACAGAAAATGGTATCAAAGTGCACGTATGTCATTACTGTGGGGAGCGTTTTGAGTCCCGTAATAACCTTAGACAACATCTCCATACCCACGTGTCTGGATCACTCCCATTCGGTGTTCCTGCTTCCATTTTGGAAAGTAATGACCTTGGTGAAGTCCATCCACTTAATGAAAACAGTGAGGCTCTAGAATGCCGCAGGCTCAGCTCCTTCATTGTCAAGGAGAATGAACATCAGCCTGATCACTCAAATCGAGGTACTGCAGAGCCTTTGCAGATCAGTCAGGTGTCTTTGATCTCCAAGGACACAGAGCCAGTAGAGTTGAACTGTAATTTTTCCTTTTCAAGGAAAAGAAAAATCAGCTGTACCATCTGTGGTCATAAATTTCTTCGAAAGAGTCAGTTACTAGAACACATGTATATACACAAAGGTAAATCTTACCGTTACAACCGATGCCAAAGGTTGGGTAACACATTGGCTCAGAGATTTCAACCATATTGGGACAACTGGTCTGATGTCCCCCTGAAAAGTGCTCGCTTGTCACAGGAACATTTAGATTTGCCTTGTGCCTTAGAGTCAGAACTCACACAAGAAAATGTGGACACTATCCTAGTTGAGTAGCAGCTTCATAATTTTTATACCAAGGCATTTTTTTATTCATAAATTATTTTCTTCAAATTCTGTTGACTTTTAAGAACAATGTATCCATGGTTTTAAGTATTAGTCTATGGATATTAAATTAACTTTCAGTTAGTCTAGTCTTACAAACTTCTTACAATTAAATCATATGTTAGAAATCAGAAGTTCTAGCTGGGCCTAATGACTGAAGCCTTACTTAATCCTAACAGTTTGGGAGGTAGAGATTGGGGGATGGTGGTTCATTGCCAGTCTGGGCATATTTCTCATTTCAATCAATAGTTGGCTGCCGTGACACCACAGAACACACCTGTCATCCCAGCATCAAAAGAAAGTACAAATAAGAAGATCACAGTCCAGGCATAAAGGGATCCTATCTTGAAAAGGGGCTGATGGAATGACCAAAAAAAAAAAAAAATCAGAAGTAATAGAAATATGGAAACTTGAGAGTAATTAAATTTATAGAATCTCTAAACTTTGCCACATTGCAGAATCAGTCATATAAATTTGAATCTGATGAAATATATGAAAAAACTTTTAGACAGGGGCTGGGGATATGGCCTAGTGGCAAGAGAGCTTGCCTCATATACATGAGGCCCTGGGTTCGATTCCCCAGCACCACATATACAGAAAATGGCCAGAAGTAGTGCTGAGGCTCAAGTGGCAGAGTGCTAGCCTTGAGCAAAAAGAAACCAGGGACAGTGCTCAGGCCCTGAGTCCAAGGCCCAGGACTGGCCAAAAAAAAAAAACACTTTTAGACAGTATTCTATAGATTGGGGATGTAGCTCAGCAGTAGCTTGGCAAGCATGTTTGTGGGCCTCAGATCAATCCCCAGTACTAAAAAATTTTTTGTTAACCATATATAGATATTTTTTCTTTTGGCAGTACTGAATTTGGTAATTGTTGTGTTGCATTTGTTAAGCAACATTTGCCCCCTACTCCCACCCTTTTTTACTTTAGTGTTTTATAGGAATGATCTCAAATTTTGCATGCAGCCAAACGCAGACCACAATCCTCTTGCCTCTGCTTCCCAAATAGCTGGGGTTACAGGTGTGTTCCACCGTATTTAGCTGGTTCTAGTGAGAGGGTCTCACTTTTTTTTTTTTTCCCAGCCTCACTTAATTTTTACCTGGCTTCAAGCTGTGATTCTCCTGTGTCCACTTCCCAAACAGGATGGAGGAAGGGAGAACAAATATATATATACATCTAAAAATATCACCCTTGGCTTATGTTTTACATGAATTAAGTCCTTATGGGGATTATTTTTAAGTATGTTCTGTCAGAGGAGATTAGTAATTATTTTAATATGTGTCTATATTATGCTGTTATTTATTTATTCTTTGTTTGGTTTTGGGTTTTTTTGCCAGGGGCTTGAACTCAGGGCCTGAGCACTGTCCCTGGCTTCTTTTTGCTCAAGGCTAGCACTCTACCACTTGAGCCACAGCGCCACTTCCGCCTTTTTCTATGTATGTGGTGCTGAGGAATCAAACCCAGGGCTTCATGTACACAAGACAAGCACTTTACCACTAGGCCATATTCCCAGCCCCTCATTTTTTTTAAATTAAATTTTATTGACAAGGGGATGTACAGAGGGGGTATAGTTACATAACAAGGTAGTGAGTACATTTCTTGTCTTATTTGTTACACCCTCCCTCATTTTTCTTTCCCTTCTGTATTTATATTATGCTTTTAAAAGTGAGTTTTAAGACATGGTTATGCTATACCAAAATCATGAGTTTAAGCTTTTTATTTACTAGCTCTGTAACATCTTACATAGCTTTTATTTACTTAACATTGAGTATACCTCATTTTTTAAGAAGAAAATGTAAGCCAGGGGCTCATGTGTACAATCCTCATGTGTACAATTTAGGAGGCAATGGCACCCAGGCCCTAAGTTCAAGTCCTGAGACCAGCAAAAAAAATTAAAAAAAATTTAAGTTAAAAGAGAGGACTGCTGAGTGCCAGCAGCTCATACTGTACTGTAATCCCTGCTACTCTGGAGACTGAGATCTGAGGATCATGGTTCTAAGGCAGCCCAGGCAGCAAAGTCTATGAGACTCTTATCTCCATTTAACCCGCAGAAAGCCAGAAGTGGTATGGATCAAGTGTTAGAGCGATGCTCTTGGGCAAAATAAAAGCTCAGTGACAGTATCTTGACCCTGAGTTCAAGCCCCAGGACTGGCACCAAAAAAATTTTAAAGGAAAAGAATGAAAGAAAGAGAAAGCACTTATTCTGTAGCTAAACTATTGTACTTCAGTATTACAACCTATAAAATTTTTTAAATTAGGGTCTGAGTTTGTGGCTTAAGTAGTAGAGTATCTGCTTAGCAGGTGTAAGGCCCAGAATTCAAACCTCAGGACCACCAAAAATAATAACAACATAAAAGTAGTCATGCAACAGTATTTAACTAAATGATAATCCAATAATTCTTTTTTGCAAACCTTTTAGAAGTTGAATTTCTATTCTGAAACTTACCTTTATATCTCTTTAGCCTTTATCAAGGAGGATATTAGGTTTCTGGCATTTTTGGAAGCTAAACCTTGCCAGTTTCGGTGTTACTGAAAGTTTTCCCAAATTAATTATTTCCACATAATGAAAGAGACAAAAAACTGTTGAGGAGAGCTGGATGCTGGTGGCTCATGCCTGTAATCCTGCCTACTTAGGAGGGTGAGATCTTGGTATCTCAGTTCAAAGCCACATCAAAATCCATAAGACTCTTTATTTCAAATGAACCAGCAAAAAGCTGGAAGTGGAGCTGTGGCTCAAATGGTAAAGTACCAGCCTTCAGTGAAAAAGCTAAGGGACCAGGCCTATGTCCTGAGTTCAAATCCCATTACTAGCACAAAAAAAAATACTGAACAAATTCCATTTTATTTACTTGATGAAGATGATCTAAATAGTAGGGACAGGAAATGGAGCAAGTATAATACATAATGTTCTTTTAAAATAGTATTAGACAAGTTTTCACTGAAAATGGAAGGCAATGCCTATGAATCATGATAAGTGATAATCTAGAAATAGCTGGGTGCTAGTAGCTCATACCTGTAATCCAAGCTACTTAAGAGGCCAAGATCTGAGGATTGTGGTTCAAAGCCAGCCTGGGCAGAAAAGTTCCCGTGAGACTCTTATCTCCAATTAACCTCTCAGAAGCCAGAAGTGGAGCTGTGGCTCAAAGTGGTAGAGTGCTAGCCTTGAGCAGAGCTCAGGGACAGCACTCAGGCCCTGAGTTCAAGCCCCACAACTGCAAAAAATAATAATAACAACAATAATCTACAAATATAAGAAATATATGTATGTTAAGTCCCGTGGCTCACACAAGCCATTAAGGGGACTGAGATGAAGAGGCTCTAAGAGGATCACTGTGAGGACAGAAGAGTTCATGAAACTCTGTCTCCAAATCTGGCTCAAGTGATAAGAGTGCCATCCAAGAAAGCAAACCAAGCAAAATTGACGCCTTGAGTTCAAACTTCATACCACGAAAATAAGTAAAAATATAAAGCTCCATTAAAATTTGTTTATACAGACAAATTCATTTTTATTGTTATTTTTGGTGATACTAAGATTTGAACTCAAGGCCTCATGCTTAGTAGGTTGGAGTTGTATGACTTGAGCTATGCCCCCAGCTTGTATAGAAAAATCCTTGATGTTGAAACTTAGATCCTTGGTGATAAGTATCATTTTTTATAGTAATTAAGATAAAAATGGACCATTTAAAGTTTTCATTATGTAATTGGTGTCCTTGTGTGTTTTACACTAAATGTGTCTATGACCTTTTATCATAATTTGTTTTTAAAATCTTAAGAGTGATATTACTATAAATGACTATTCTCTGCTAAACTGTGTTTGTATAGTGGTCTTTTGAAAACTACTAAGGCTACACAATCCCAAGCCTGTATTTAGTAATCCCATATTGTGACTGTTACTTTCTGGACTTGGAAGAATCACTGTACTTCCATATGTGTTTGTGCCACATTTAATTGCTCAGTGGATATTGTCCCAGTGCAAGTGACATCCAATGTCACCAATTCTTCTGTGCCAAATAAAGTTATTTAATGTCAGAATAGATCAAAGCATAAACTGATAAATACTTTAAAAGAAACTTGTATAATATAAAGAACTCAACGGAGCAATCTTTAATTTTAAATTTCAAAATAATGCATAGCAAATAGAGGAGACTGAAATCAATAATACTCTGTATAGTTGATCTTTTCCACCAAATGTATGATGAACTGCTTTATGAATTTAGAAAGTTTGTATCCTCTAATTGAAATGGAAACAGTGGTGTTCATGTATTTTATCAAGACAAATAAAATGTGACTTAAAACAAAATTTTTATTAGTTCCATTTATAGATTGTTATTTTACGGCAATGTCTGCTAAATGTTGTCTTCCTAGTGTTACAGTAGGAGTCTGTTGGATAATAGTTTGGAAGTGTGATGCAAGAAAGCATCAGTGATGAGCCAGGTACTGGTGGCTCACATCTGTAACCCTAGCTACTCAGGAGGCTGAGATCTGCGGGTTACAATTCAGAGCCAGTCCAGGCAGGAATGTCTGTGAGATTATCTCCAATTAACCACCAGAAACCCTGAAGTGGCTATGTGGCTAAAAGTAGTAGACCACTAGCACTGAGCAAAAAAAAGCTCAGGGATAGCACCCAGGCCCCAAGTTGAAGCCCCACAACTAACCAAAAAAAAAAGCATCAGTTGACAATTCTTAGCAACAGAAGAGTGATGTCCTAGTAAATGTTTTCTAACTAACTTCTCTGGAAAGAAAAGGGATGCTATTTCCCAGAAGTTTTTTGCTTTGTTCTTTTTTTTTAACCTGTTTATATTCTACTGCATCTCCTGCCTCTAGCAATGTAATCTATTACAATGATCCTTAACCAGGGTGTATCAGCCAGAAGTCTCCAGGAAAAAAAAGAATCAGCATTAGGAGGCTGAGATCAGAGGATTGCAGTTTGAAGCCAGCTTGAGCAGTAAAGTCAATGAGACTCTTAACTCCAGTTAACCACCCCAAAACCAGACGTGGCTGGGTCCTAGTGCCTCACTCCTTGAGTCCTAACTCAGAGGAGACAGATTTGAGGACTGAAGTTGAAAGCCAGCCCCGGCAGGAAAGTTTGTGAAAATCTTCTCACCAACAAACTATAAAAAAGCCAGAAGTGGAACTGTGTAGCTAAAGTGGTAGAGTGCTAGCCTGGAGCACAAAAGCTCAGCGACAGTGCTCAGGCCCTGAGTTCAAGCCCCAGGACCAGTACACACAAACAAAAACAGAAAAGGAAGTGTGACTCAATGGTATAGTGACAGCATTTTTCTATTAAGTCAAGTATAAGAGCTTGAGGCCCTGAGTTCAAGCTGCAGTACCACACAAATAAAGGAAAAGAGCCGGGCTAGGAATGTGGCCTAGTGGCAAGAGAGCTATCCTCGTATACATGAAGCCCTGGGTTCAATTCCCCAGTACCACATATATGCAAAACGGCCAGAAGTGGTGCTATGGCTCAAGTGGCAGAGTGCTAGCCTTGAGCAAAAAGAAGCCAGGGACAGTGCTCAGGCCCTGAGTCCAAGGCCCAGGACTGGCAAAAAAAAAAAAAGAAAGAAAGAAAGAAAAAAAAAGAGCCAGGCACCAGCAGCTCACCCAAGATCTGAGGATCATGGTTCAGCCGGGGCAGGAATGTCTATGAGACTCTTACCTCAAGTTAATCACCAAAAAGCCAGAAGTGGGGCTGTGGCTCAAGCAGTAGAGTGTTAACCATAAGCAAAAAATCTCAGGACAGTGTCCAGCGCCCTGAGTTCAAATGACCAGGGTGTACACACACACACACACACACACACACACACACACACACACACACACCATTATTTAAGGCTATCTGCTCACTTCAATGAGATTGGAGTGAGCTGGTTGTGGTTGTTATACTTGGATGAAGCACAGGGAGGTTGCTACTGGTACCTAGTGGGTAGAGGTCAAAGGTACTGTTTAAATATCTCACAATGCAGAGCACAGTCCAACAATGAAGAATTGTCCAACCCCAAGTACCAGTCATGGCAAGTGTCCAACTCTATCTGAAAGCATAAATACATTCTGGGGTAGTTACCAGTAATTAAAGAACAAATAATTTGGGGATTTTTAATGCTAGGATGGAATATGTGATACTTTCTTTCCAAATTAAATGCTATTTTATCCTGAAGTTTTAGCACAGATTAGAGTAAGAGAATGAGTAGGGGGCTGGGAATGTGACTTAGTGGTAGAGTGCTTGCCTAGCATGCGCATAAATCCCTGGGTTCAATTCCGCAGTACCACAAAAACAGAAAAAGTCGGAAGAGCACTGTGGCTTAAGTGGTAGAGTGCAAAAAGAAGCCAGGGACAGTGCTCAGACCCTGGGTTCAAGCCCCAGGACTGGCAACAACAACAACAACAAAAATCCAGTGAATGAGAAGGGAGAGATGAGGGAAGGGGATGTGTTTCCTGCTCCACTTTTGGCTTCCCCCCACACACTTAATTGGAGATAAGACTCCTCTATACTTTTCTTCTTGAACTGGTTTCTGTTGTAGAGAGTACAGCTAACTCCATCTTGATTAGGGAAACATGGTAGGAAATGTTGGGGGGAGTAGATTAGGTCAACCTGACCCCAAAATTCTGCTTCTGTAAATGGCTTGCTTAACTTGTTTGTTGCTTGCTCTACCCCCTGCATCAACCACGTACGTCTGTGCTACGCTTTTACCTTTATAAACCCCAATTTGAGGACTGCTCCAGATCACGGTGGCAGCTTGGCAGCTCCCGAGTCTGTGCTGCGTCCCTGGCCAGTCAGTTCACTTTTTGCTTCCCCAATAAATCCATCTTTTTGCTTGAGACTGTCTCTGAGTGGTGGACTCTTAGAGGGACAGGGACTCCCCTCCCTCAAACCCCATAACATTGGTTCCCTGACCAGGAAGAGTCCTTAACCACCTTCTTTTTTGGGGGGGGAAGACGCTGGGGTGAAGAAAAGAAACCTAAGCTTGGTCGACCAATTTGTTTTTGTCTCTGTTTCTGTATCGGAAAAGTGCACTGTTTGTAGGCCTGAGACAGAAGCTGGACGCAGGAGCGATCTAAGGCTGGGGTGGTCAAGGGACGTCTTAACCCCCTTCTGAAGGTCCTCATAGTGGAGGATGTGTGTTGATCTTGTTCCGTGTTCTGTGTATGGTTGTGTCTGTTCTCCATTCTGTTTTTGCTTGCTACTCTTTTTCTGACTCATTGACCCCCCTGGGCCCATATCCAGCAATTCCTAGGTGTTCTCTTCACTACTGAAGAGAAAGGCCGGATTCTCCGGGCAGTCAAAAAGCTGCTCCCGGGACACAACGACAGGCCACCAGAAGACGCCCTTGAGCCAGACTCTTCTGTGGGGGTCTCGGAGCCACTGGGTAAGAAGAACAGGAGTTTGAGCCCCGTGAGAGGCCAGAAAAGGAAAGAGGAAGTAGCAGAAAAGGTACGTGGAAGTAACCAAAGTGCCAGGAGAATATCCACAAGCCTTTTCACTTGTTTGTGGACAAAAAGGCTGGAGTAGGAAAAAGCACACCCCCTGGAAATTTTCAGGGCCCTGTGGTCTTTCCAGCGCTCTGACAGCCGGTTTGTCAATGCCGGACGTGCCATCCAAAAAAAAAAAATCTTTTTTGGAGTCACTTAGAAATCTGCAAGTAAGTCTGTCTCTGTCCTGTTTTGTATTATGTTTTTCTGAATTCTGTGTTTGCCTTAGTCTTGGGTCTCTTGTGTTCAGTCTTGTCTCTATAGGGGAAATCAGAGCCAGCTTTGTGCTGTGTTCTCTTCTGCAAGGAAGCAGTTGGGAGTGTGCAGGCAGCTGAGGACATTATACTAACTAGCTAAAGTTAACAAATTGAAATTGTGAAGTGCTCCTGGCTAAAATTGGCCTAAGATAGTCAGGCCATTTGGTGGGCTAAGAGATCAGCATCAGGTAACCACCCTTCTTCCAACTGAAGGTACTTAAAGGGTCAATTGATATGTAAAATGCTCTGGTAAATTGGGCTAAAGACTAGAGTCAAGAGCTCAGGAAAGATGGCACCGATAGAATAGGGAGGCACCCCGACTCGCTCCAACGGCATAGTGAGCTGGGAACTCCAACACCCAACACCCCATCAAGAACCCAGCAAAACCAGCAGCCAGAAGCAGTGGAGAAACACAGGAAAACAAAAAGGAGCAAAAAAGAAGAACCGAAAACCTACACGGAGCCGGAGATTCACCGGGGCACCCTCCCGCCACCAGCCGACCCTGGCCCAAACAGGGTCAGGCTGGGAAAGGGGAACCCGGAGATCGGCAGACAGGTTGCCAGGAGCGCAGAATTCATATAGCGGGAGACCCCACGGACACAAGGCAGGGTGCGGACCAAGACACACCGGCAGTGACGAGAAGTCCGGGTCCACACCGGGTTCGGACAAGGGAACTCAGCACGGCAGAAACCGGGAACCAGGGAAGCCACCACGACACTTAGCCAACCCCTGGAGGGCCAACGGCTGCGCGGGACACACACACAAAGCAGCAAAAGTGAGTGCCCTCCCTCCCCCTCCCCCACCCCTGAGGGAACAAAGAACCCCCAAATCAGGCGGGGAAGCTCCCATCAGGCGCTGGGAAGTCAGTTTAGCAGGGGAAGGGCCCAGTAGCACCAACACCCCACAGGTTCCTGAACTGGCAGAACTGGCCCCGCCCCCTTCCCAACAGGGGCCGGGAGACAGCCAGTTGTGCAAACCCCACCCGAGGCGCCTGGACCTCGCAGGCTCTTACAACTAAAATCACAGGCGCTGGTGGGCAATACCAGCCCAGCAGGCTCACCTGAGCCTGATCACATCCCCTAACTCACAGCAGAGGTGAGGTCTGAAGGTGCCAAGCCACACCCGGACAGTCGATCCCACTGGACCCCACACATACCGCCCCCCCCCCAACGGACTCGTGGGAGGGTGCAAGCACAACCCAACAACCCAGGACTTGCTCTGGGAGGCATATCCCGCCGAAGTGCCTGTTGCAGTGGACGCACAGCGCACAGGAGGGTGGGGCCCCCCGGCGACAGCGCCCGCTCTGGTAGGCGTACCCTGCACTGGTGGGCGGGGCCACAGTGGCAGCACCTGCTGCCGTAGACAAGTCTACACAGGAGGGAGGGAGGAGCTACAAACCAAACCTGAGAAGCCATCCAGATCTCCAGATGCGCAAATCACAAAGAAACATAACTCAGTTCATCAAAGGGCAAGCCAACTCACCAGCTCCAAAAAGCAGCACGACTGAAGAGGAGATGGAGACTAAAAAAGCAAATGAGGCCATGTTAACAGGAATGATCGAAAGCGTCAGAAATGAAATCAGAAAACAATTCCAGGAATTTAGAGCGGAAATCTGGAAGGACACCCAGGAAGCCAAGAAAGAAATGGAAGCAAAACTGGATACAATGCAAGCCTGCTTTAAAGAAATGGAAGCAAAAATGGATACAATGCAAGCTGCCTTTAAAGAAAATCTCCACATCCTGAGAATTGAAATGCATGAAAAAATAGATTTAAAATACAACTCTTTAAAGGAAGAAATCTCCACGATCAGAGCTGATATGACAACCATAAATAGCTCTCTGACATCCATAAACTCCGCAATTGAAACCATAACACAAAGAGTAGACCATATAGAATCCAGAATCTCTCGCCTGGACGATGAAGCAGCTGACAACAACCAGAAAATGACCACACTCCAAGAAAAGGTGAAGCTTCAGGGAAGACTAATCCAGGAACTAATGGACAAAGACAAGAGATATAATCTGCGCATAATTGGAATAGAAGAAGGAGCCGAATACCAGAGCAGAGGGCTTAATCATGTTCTCAATAAAGTTATTGCAGAAAACTTCCCCAATCTCACAGGGGACCCCATCCAGGTAACCGAAGCCTATAGGACACCTGGCAGGCCAGACCCCAGGAAAACCACCCCAAGGCACATAATATTCAAGACTACAGACCTCAAGATTAAAGAGCAAATTCTGAATTCAGCCAAAGCGAAGAAGGAAACTTTTTTCAATGGGAAGAGGATTCGAATAACATCCGACTTATCCACACAAACTTACCAAGCTCAAAGCGAGTGGAAGAACACCATCCAAGTACTCCAGAATAACAATTTACAACCTCGGATCAAATATCCAGCGAAATTGGAGTTCACATTCGAAGGGAGAACCAGATCTTTCCACACCAAAGAGGAGCTAAAGGAGTATGTGAATAAAAAACCAGCCCTACAGCGAATATTAAGAGGGGAACCCCAGCCAACAGAGATCGTAAAAGACACACAGACAGAATCAGAAAGAAACTTCAATAGCCAAAGTCCAGCAGAAATACAAGCTCACTAAAGACAAGAAGAAAAAAAAGAAGAAAAAACAGCCCACCAAGAAAATGGAAGGAGAAAAAACACCCTTATCCTTGATCTCTTTAAATATAAATGGTTTAAACTCCCCGATAAAGAGGAGCAGACTGGCAGAATGGATTCGCAAACAAAAAGTTGACATCTGCTGTCTACAAGAGACCCACCTTACAGCAAGGGACAAAAACAGGCTTCGAGTGAAAGGATGGAGCAAGATCTACCAAGCAAATGCATCCACCAAAACGGCAGGTGTAGCCATTCTGATCTCAGACAAGCTGGACTTCTCTTTAAAGTCCACTCAAAAAGACAAAGAAGGACACTACATATTAATACAAGGAAAAATCCAGAATCAAGAAATCACGGTGATAAATGTATACTCACCAAACAAAAGAGGCCCGACATATGTCAAGCAAATTCTCAAAGAATTACAGAGCAAGATAGACACAAACACAATCATAGTGGGTGACTTTAATACTCCTCTCTCTCCAAGAGACAGATCCAACACCCAGAAGATTAGTAAGGGAGCTGAGGACCTAAATAACACCATTTCCCAAATGGATCTAACAGACCTATATAGAACCTTTCACCCTACAGAGACCCAATACACCTTCCTTTCAGCAGCCCATGGATCATATTCCAAAATAGACCACGTCATAGCCCACACAAAGAACCTCAGAAAATACAAAAGTATTGACATCATCCCATGTATTATATCTGATCACAGTGGATTAAAGGTAACCCTCAACAACAAAGGATACCACAGAGCCTATACACACTCTTGGAGGCTAAACCCCACGCTGCTATCCAACACTTGGGCCACAGATCAAATTAAAGATGAAATCAACGAATTCATAAGCCACAATGACAAAGAAAACACATCACAAAGAAACCTATGGGACACAGCTAAGGCAGTGCTGAGGGGCAAGATCATTGCACTCAGCACCCACATTAAAAGAATGGAAGCAGAGCAGGTGAATACCCTCACGATGAAACTAAAACAACTGGAGAAACAAGAAATGACAGAATCTAAAACGACTAGGAGGGGAGAGATCACAAAGATTAAAGAAGAGATAAATCTGATTGAAAATAGAAAGACCATTCAACAAATAAATAAGACTAAAAGCTGGTTCTTTGAGAAAATAAACAAAATTGACAGACCCCTTGCAAGACTTACAAAAAAAAGAAGAGAAGAGACTCATATTCGTAAAATCAGGGACTCCACAGGAAAAATTACAACAAGTACACACGATATTCAAACAATCATAAGGAGCTATTTCCAAAACCTCTACTCAGCAAAAAACAATAATTTTACAGAAATGGATCAATTCTTAGAGAAGTACAAACTGCCCAAACTGAACCAAGAAGAAATAAATCAACTAAATAAACCAATAACTTACGGTGAGATACAGGGGCTAATCAAGAACCTCCCTACTAAGAAAAGCCCAGGCCCAGATGGATTCACCAACGAATTCTACAAAACCTTTAGTGAGGAGCTAATTCCAATACTCCTCAAACTCTTCCGCGAAATAGAAACGGAGGGAGAAATCCCAAACTCATTCTACGAAGCTAATATCATACTCATTCCCAAACCAGGCAAAGATCCAACAAAAAAAGAGAACTACAGACCAATATCACTAATGAACACAGATGCAAAGCTCCTCAATAAAATATTAGCTAATAGGATCCAGAAACTGATCAAGAATATCATACATCATGACCAAGTAGGCTTCATCCCTCAGTCACAAGGATGGTTCAACATCCGTAAATCAATCAACGTAATTCACCACATAAACAGAACTAAAATCAAGAATCACATTGTTATCTCAGTCGATGCCCAAAAAGCCTTTGACAAAATACAACATCCATACATATTAAAAGCTTTGGAGAGAACAGGAATAGATGGAACATTCCTCAAAACAATAAAAGCCATATACAACAGACCAACTGCTAATATCATATTAAATGGAGAGAAACTTAAATCATTCCCTCTAAACTCAGGAACAAGACAAGGATGCCCACTCTCCCCACTTCTGTTCAACATAGTGCTGGAATCCCTAGCCATAGCAATAAGGCAAGAGGAGGACATCAAAGGGATCCACATCGGCAAGGAAGAAATCAAGTTATCCCTATTTGCAGACGACATGATCTTATATCTGAAGGACCCAAAAAACTCAGTACCCAAACTCCTACACCTAATAAACCAATTTGGCAAAGTAGCAGGATACAAAATCAACCCACAAAAGTCAGCAGCTTTTCTGTACACCAGCAATAGACAAACCGAAAAGGAAATTATGGAAACAATTCCATTTACAGTAGCCAAAAAAAGAATAAAGTACCTAGGGATCAACTTAACCAAGGACGTGACGGAACTATTCAATGACAACTACAAAAATTTAATAAGGGAAATCAAAGAAGACACAAGGAGATGGAAAGACCTCCCATGCTCATGGGTAGGCAGAATCAATATAGTGAAAATGGCCATATTGCCCAAACTGTTATACAAATTCAATGCAATGCCTATCAAAATCCCAGCCACATTCTTCACTGAAATAGAGAAACCAATCCATAAATTCATATGGAACAGCAAAAAACCTAGAATAGCCAAAGCAATTCTAGGCAAAAAAAGCAGTGCAGGAGGTATCACAATACCTGACTTCAAGCTCTACTACAAGGCCATAATAACAAAAACAGCATGGTATTGGTATAAAAACAGATCGGAAGACCAATGGATTAGAACTGAAGACCCAGAAATAAAACCGCACTCTTACAGCCAACTGATATTCGACAAAGGAGCTAAAGACATACAATGGAATAAACATAGCCTCTTCAACTACTGGTGCTGGGAGAACTGGGCAGCCATATGCAGAAAACTCAAAGTAGACCCAAGCCTATCACCATGCACCAAGATCAACTCAAAATGGATCAAGGACCTCAACATCAGACCTGTATCCTTGAAACTACTGAAGGACAGAGTAGGAAAGACACTAGAACTTATAGGCACAGGAAGGAACTTCCTGAATAGAGTCCCAGGGGCACAACAAATAGGGGAAAGACTCGACAAATGGGACTACTACAAATTAAAAAGTTTCTGCACAGCTAAGGACATAGCCACCAAACTAGAAAGACAGCCAACGATATGGGAAAGGATATTTACCAGCACAGCAACAGACAAAGGCCTGATATCTGTCATCTACAGAGAACTCAAAAAACTAAGCCCCTCCAAGCCCAATAAACCTATTAGGAAATGGGCAAAAGAGCTAAAGAGAGACTTCACAAGAGAAGATATAAAAATGGCAAAGAAACATATGAGGAAATGCTCAACATCCCTGCTAGTAAAGGAAATGCAAATAAAAACAACCCTGAGATACCACCTCACCCCAGTTAGAATGGCCTATACTCTGAACTCAGGAAACAACAAATGCTGGAGGGGCTGTGGGGAAAGAGGAACCCTCCTCCATTGTTGGTGGGAGTGCAAACTAGTACAACCACTTTGGAGAACAGTATGGAGGTTCCTCAAAAAGCTCAGCATAGACCTACCCTATGACCCAGCCATACCACTCCTAGGCATCTATCCTGAACAATAGGTCCCAGGATACCATAAAGACATCTGCACATCTATGTTTGTTGATGCACAATTCACAATAGCCAAAATATGGAAACAACCCAGATGCCCCTCCACAGACGAATGGATCCAAAAAATATGGTACTTATACACAATGGAATACTACATAGCGATTAGGAATGGTGAAATACTGTTATTCGCAGGGAAATGGTCAAAACTCGAACAAATAATGTTGAGTGAGACAAGCCTAGAACACAGAAAACAAAGGGGCATGATCTCCCTGATATATGACTGTTAACAAAGGGAGACGGAGAGACAGTAGAGACCAAGTCTGTGAATACTGTATATGTTCTTGATACATTGTATATTGCATATATGTCAACCTGACCTAGACAAGGGATAGAAAAACAGGTCGTAAGATATCATAAGAAATGTACACACTGCCCTACTATGTAACTGCACCCTCTGCACAACACCTTGTAAAAAATTTTATGTCCAATTAATAAAAAAAAAGAAAAAAAAAAGAAAAAACTTTGACATAATTCAACATAAAAAAAAAAATACTAGAGTCAAGTACTGTGGGTGGGCAGAGTTAGCTCCAGGGAACCCCCATCCAGCTATCTTCAGCAGAAAAGTATTTGGTGTGCTAAAACAAGCAAGCCCTGGAAAATGAGGCTGGAGAATGCTAATGTTATTTATTAAAAAGCTTTATCTTAAATCTTGATTGCCTGCAAGTGTAAGATGGCAAATACATCTCTTGCCACTGAAAATGTATGGCCCAATGTTCATTTTTGTGCTCTTTAAGATCGTATTGAATGAGTGTGAACAAGTTCAAGATTAAAACTGTTAGCATGAAGTAAAAATGGGTGTTTTAAGTTTACACTCCAGAAAGGTCATCAAGTTTGGGCGTTACCAAAGTCTAAAAGGATATTGCATTGTTTTAAAGAGAAACAACAGTTAAAAAGATTTCTCTAATTTGTGGTTGAAAAATGTGGTATCTCAGTGCATTAGGATGTTTGCACTGTCATCGAGCTATCTGGTTTAGCAAAAGGCATTGGGAACTTCCACTGTTAAAATTTGGGACTAAAGGTTAGAAATTGGATATTACTGTTTATCACTGTTAAAGAACCGCTTGGGTTTCTCATTCAGAGATCAATAGGAAAACAGGAAAAAGCTGGGGCAGGCCTGTGAGCCTATCCTCAGGAGTGAGGGGTCATCTGGCAAAGGTGCAGTTTGGCCAATCCATGTGGTGGGATAGGCCCTAGTGGGGAGTCCACGCATGCTATGACAGGCCAAAGGGGGAGTCCATTCATGGTGGAAGAGGGTAAGCTGGCACCAAGGCAATTCATTAAGCTCTAAGGAGTATATACCCATTCTGTAGGACAGGCCAATGGAGGCCTTTCTTCATCCTGCCTCTTTTGTTCTCAGATGAACATTGGAACCCTGATGGTAAAAATGGAATGATTTGATTGGTATTTCTAAAACTGCCCCTTAGGATAGATTAAAATTGGAAAAATCTTAAGAAGGTTAAAAAGGTTTATTTGTATGATGTAACTTCTGTGCTATTTTGCAATTTGGATGTATTGAAAAAACAAAGATGCTAAGTCTGGATTCTTGTGTTTGTAATTCTGGTGCTTGTAATTCTTGCATTAAGGAAAAAAGTTCAAAGGTCTTCTAAGCAGAAACTCTGAAGAAGGAAAAAAATGGCTCTTCTAAAACAAGCAGCCTGAATGAAGCAAAGCCCACAGAGGACAGACGATTCCTACAAGTTTGTCAGACATAACTTTGACCCTTAATAAGTTCCAGGTAAGAGTGTGCTTAAAAACTACTGTGTGGACCACCTTGTTGCTTTTAATTGTAAGACTCATTGATCTGAAATCTGCAGTTCGAAGCAACCCCGGGCAGAGAAAGGTCCCTGTGAGAGTCTTCATCTCTAATCAGTCAGCAGAGTGCTGGGAACAGAGTTGACTTGTGTGGAGCTCATAGTGGCAGAGTGCTAGCCTTGAGCTGGAGAGCTGAGAGGACAGCACTCAGGCCCTGAGTTCAAGTCCAGCGACCATAAAAATGGAAAAGTCACTCCTGGGACAAAAGTGGTGGAGCATCCAGAGTCAGTAAGCCACTGCTGGGATGGCAGACATGGTGTCAGATCTTAGTCATGTGTGTTTGGCCCTTCAAAAGTTAATCAGAGTGAGGAGGTCCTTAGAAGAATAGTTTGTAAGCATGCCTTTCTAATGCCCATGTCTGTCTACTTTGTAACTGGGCAGGAACTTGTCATCTGTGATAGAGGGTATTAAAGCTAAGTTTGTAAAATGTGAGTATAGTTTAAAATACCAATCCCTGCATTTGCTCAAAGCCCTAACAGAGTAAATTTTGAGCTGACACGTCTGTTCAGGAAAGGAAGCTTGATCATGTCTTTATTGAGATCTAAGGCTTGCAAAAGTAATTTAGGCATGGTTAGGCCATTGGAGATCTGTTTCCCCAGCTAGTCAGGAAAATGCTTCTGCAAACCAGAGTGCTAAAAGACTATAAAAGACTACAATGTTGTAGCCCAAGAAGAGGTCTGTGCAGTTGTTAAAAGTTAACTGTTTTATATAATTTCCAGTCTGGAGTAAAGCTCCTAATGGACATCTGATACTGGCAGCCCCTTGGTAAAGTAGGCTAAGTAAAGTTATAGGTTCCTGGGAAGGTAGGGTCCACGTCCTTGAGGCAGCCTGAAGAAATTACAGAAGATGGATGATCTTCGCCCATCAGCTCCCCTTTAAGATCAAGGTGCCAGAGTCATTTTTGGAAGATGAGGCAGGATAAATTAGAAGCATGGAAAACAGTGGTAACAAATGTACAAGAGTGGAGACTTGCACTTGTGAGAGATGGTTCTTTAACCAGTCTATGCAGAAAGTTGTAGGCAACCCAGCAGAAGGTATGACATTCTATGGGAGCCACTGGGAGCCACTGCCCCTGCCCACCCTGGTTGGATTGAGATCCAGGACAGCCTGACAGTCATCTGGAAGAATCTACATCTTCATCCTTAGCACCTCTACTGTGGTAAAAGCAGATGGGACTCCATCACACACAGCTGATTCCTGCTGGAAGGCTGCTTTGGGTCAGCTAAAACTAAGATTTGGAGGGGACATTCTTTCTGTGATAACCTTCCCAGGCCTCTGACTTGCTCTATTTTTTTTTTTTTTTTTTTTTTGCCAGTTTTGGGGCTTGGACTCAGGGCCTGAGCACTGTCCCTGGCTTCTTCCCGCTCAAGGCTAGCACTCTGCCACCTGAGCCACAGCGCCACCTCTGGCTGCTTTCTATATATGTGGTGCTGAGGAATCGAACCCAGGGCTTCATGTATATGAGGCAAGCACTCTTGCCACTAGGCCATATGGGAGGGCTGGGAATATGGCCTAGTGGCAAGAGTGCTTGCCTCGTATACATGAAGCCCTGGGTTCAATTCCCGAGCACCACATATATAGAAAATGGCCAGAAGTGGCGCTGTGGCTCAAGTGGCAGAGTGCTAGCCTTGAGCAAAAAGAAGCCAGGGACAGTGCTCTGGCTCTGAGTTCAAGCCCCAGGACTGGCAAAAAACAAAAACAAAAAAACCTGATGGTGGCTGGGGATATGGCCTAGTGACAAGAGTGCTCATCTCATATACATAAGGTCCTGGGTTCAATTCCCCAGCACCACATATACAGAAAATGGCCAGAAGTGGCGCTGTGGCTCAAGTGGCAGAGTGCTAGCCTTGAGCAAAGAGAAGCCAGGGACAGTGCTCAGGCCCTGAGTCCAAAGCCCAGGACTGGCCAAAAAAAAAAAACAAAAAAAAAATCTGATGGTGCTACACATCCAGTACACACCCATCAATGTTAATGAAATGAATCAAGGGATTGACTAGGCTGAAAGAAAAGGGGGGGGATGTGGGGCTGGGAATATGGCCTAGTGGCAAGAGCGCTTGCCTCCTACACATGAAGCTCTCGGTTCGATTTCCCAGCACCACATATATGGAAAACGGCCAGAAGGGGCGCTGTGGCTCAGGTGGCAGAGTGCTAGCCTTGAGCGGGAAGAAGCCAGGGAAGGTGCTCAGGCCCTGAGTCCAAGGCCCAGGACTGGCCAAAAAAAAAAGGGGGGGGGGATGTGACTCCATCATGACTAGGAAAACATGGTAGGAAATGTTGGAGAGTAGGTCAACCTGACCCCAAAATTCTGCTTCTGTAAATGGCTTGTTTGTTGCTTGCTCTACCCGCTACATCAACCTCCTACATCTGTGCTAGGCTTTTACCTTTATAAGCCCCAATTTGAGGACTGCTTGGGGTCACAGTGGCAGCTCCCAAGTCTGTGCTGCGGTCCTGGCCAGTCAGTTCACTTTTTGCTTCCCCAATAAACCCATCTTTTTACTTGAGACTGTCTGAGTGGTGGACTCTTGGAGGGATGGGGACTCCCCTCCCTCAAACCCCGTAACAGTTTCAAACCTTGAAACTCGGATTTCAGCAGCTTTTTTTTTTCTTTTTCCAGTTTACCTTCTATTTCTAATTCCTGAGTCTGGTGCCTCTAATATTTGTTAAAAAATATAATTTATCATTTCCCTGCTAAACAACTTTAGTCCCCTTTAATCTTGAAGGGGTTCAGAGGGTTGATGGTTCATTTTCTGTAGCTGTTTCTGAGCTGAAACTGAGTGCTGGGCCTAACTAGCACAATTTTCAGGGAAATTTGGTTGACAGGAAATTCAGTTCACAGGCTGCTATGATTAGCCTCAGAAAACACCAAGTTATTCTTTTATTTGTGACACTGGCTCTGGCCCTGGTTTATCAATCTTCTGTTACCACATGAGGGAAAAGGGGCTTCCTCGGCTTCCCCATTTCCATCCCCAATCATAAGAACGTGAATCTACATGTGAAAAGCATTTCAAGATATTTCACAAAGGATCTCAAAGCTGAGTGTTAGTGATTGTGCCTATAATCCTAGCTACTCTGAGATCTGAGGATCACAGTTCAAAGCCAGCCCAGACAGGAAAGTCCATGAGACTTTTTTTTGCCAGTCCTGAGGCTTGAACTCAGGGCCTGAACACTGTCCCTGAGCTTTTTGCTCAAGGCTAGCACTCTACCACTTGAGCCACAGCGCCACTTCAGGCTTTTTCTATATGTGGTGTTAAGGAATCAAACCCAGGGCTTCCTATATAGGAGGCAAGCACTCTACCACTAAGCCATATTCCCAGACTCTCCATGAGACTTTTATTGGTTGGTTGTGGGGCTTGAACTCAAGCCTTGGGTGCTGTCCCTGAGCTCTTTTGCTTAAGGCTAGTGTTCTATCACTTTGAGCTGCAGCTCCACATCTGGCTTTCTGGTGGTTAATTGGAGGTAAGAGTCTCACAGAGGGAGGGGAGAATGTGGCTTGGTAGAAGAGTGCTTGCTTAGCCTGCATGAAGCCCTGGGTTCGATTCCTCAGTACCACATACACAGAAAAAGCCAGAAGTGGCACTGTGGCTCAAGAGGTAGAGTGCCAGCCTTGAGCAAAAAGATGCCAGGGACAGTGCTCAGGCCCTGAGTTCAAGTCCCAGGACTGGCAAAAAAACAAGAGTTTCAGACTTTCCTGCCCAGACTGGCTTTGAACTGAGTTCCTCAGATCTCAGCTTCCTGAGTAGCTAGGATTACAGACAAGAGCAACCAGCGCCCGGCTCTCCATGAGACTATCTCCAATTATTTATCTCCAAAAAGCCAGAAGTGGAGCTATGGCTCATGTGGTAGAGTGCTAGCATTGACAAAAGAAAAACCAAGTTCAGGATCAGTGCCTAAGCCCTGAGTTCAAGCCCTAGAACCAGCACACATGCACACGCACACACACACACACACACACACACACACAATTTTAAAATGTGATGGCTTAAAATCCTTTTTTAAGGGCTGAGAATATGGCCCAGTGGTAGAGTGCTTGCCTCATATACATGAAGCCCTGGGTTCAATTCGTCAGCACCACATATAGAAAAAGCAAGAAGTGGTACTGTGGTTCAAGTGGTAGAGTGCTAGCCTTGAGCAAAAAAAAAAAGCCCAGGGACAGTGCTCAGGCCCTGAGTTCAAGGCCCAGGACTGGCAAAAAAAAAAAAATCTTTTAAAGAGTACTAGAGTTTGAATTCAGGGCCTTGTGCTTGCTAAGATGACACTTTACCACTTGATCTATACCGCCAGCTCTGCTTTTTGCTGGTTATTTTGGAAATGGAGCCTAGCTAACTTTTCTGTTCAGGCTAGCCTGGAACCTCCATTCTCCAAATCTTCGCCTTCTTAGGATCTAGGATTCCATGTGTATGCCCCACTGGTGCCTAGCTAATATAAGATCATGGAGTTATAATTTGTGGATATTTTAATCTGGCCAAAAGGTGGCACCAACGTACCTTTTAAGGATGTACATTATACTTAAATTTAGTGTTACTCTAACAATTTTCAGATCTTGCCTCTGATTTACATGTAAACATTGAATAACTTTTGAAAATATCATATTTGTTATATTTTTAGTATTGAGGAACATTTCTGGGTTTTTTGTTTTTTGTTTTTTTTTTTTTTTTTTGCCAGTTCTGGGCCTTGGACTCAAGGCCTGAGCACTGTCCCTGGCTTCTTTTTGTTCAAGGCTAGCACTCTGCCACTTGAACCACAGCGCCACTTCTGGCCATTTTCTGCATATGTGGTGCTGGGGAATTGAACCCAGGGCCTCATGTATGCCAGTAGGCCAGTAGGCCATATTCCCAGCCCAAGGATTCTTTTTCATTGTACTGCCCTGGGCTCTTCAGGGAATAGAAGGGCTCAGCCAAGTGCTAGTAGCTCATGCCTGTAATCCTAGCTACTCAGATCTGTCTGTGAGACATTTGCTTATTTATATACTTACCAGTCCTGAAGCTTGAATTTAGGACCTGGGCACGGGCCCTGAGATTTGTTGGCTAGTGCTTCTACCACTTGAGCCACAGCACCACCGCTGACATTTTCTGAGTAGTAGGAGATAAGTAGTAGGAGATAAGAGTCTCATGGACTTTCCTGCCAGGGCTGGCTTCGAACCACTACCCTCAGATTTCAGCCTGAGTAGCTAGGATTACAGGCGTGAACTACTGTCGCCCGGCTATTTTGTTTATTTTGTTTTAAAAAGGTAATGTACAGAGGGGTTGCAGCTACTTAAGTCAGGTAATGTATACATTTCCTTTTGGCTAGTGTCACCGCATGGTGGTTGATCTCCAATTAACCACCTAAAAACTATAAGTGGAGCTGTGGCTCAAAGTGGTAGAGTGCTAGTCTTGAGCAAAAAAGCTCAGGGACAGCACCTAGGTCCTGAGTTCAAGCCCCACAACTGACAAAAGAGAGGGAGGGGAGAGGCTTACAGGAAGGCTTGCAAGGTGGCCCTCCCCTGCTGTAGACACTGGTATGATTACTTGGTTTGGAGAAGGTCTAAGTCATATCTATGTTGAATAGGTTTGAAGAGTGAGGAAATTTAGCCCTGCGACATATTCTGCAGTAGAAGTCAAATATTCTGGCCTAGCGTTATATGGGGAGGGGTGGGAGGGGCTGAAACTGCTTTGTAGGAAGGGAGGGGAAATCTAAAGGATTGGTGGGGGTTCTTAACACAGTAAGGACTCACCTCTTAACTTTTTGAAGGAGGAAACAGAACTTGCCAAGGCAAGGGGAAACATTTTAAAATGTAGATGAAAGATTTCGGGGGGCTGGGAATATGGCCTAGTGGCAGAGTGCTTGCTTCGTGTGCATGAAGCTCTGGGTTGGATTCCTCAGCACTACATATATAGAAAAAGCCAGAAGTGGCACTATGGCTCAAGTGGTAGAGTGCTAGTCTTGAGCAAAAATAAGCCAGGAAGCCAGGGACAGTGCTCAGGCCCTGAGTTCAGGACCCAGGCCACACACACACAAAAAAAAAGGTTCCAGGTGTGTGAGCCTCAAAATATTTGTACAGTTCTCACTTCCCAACACTGCTCTTGTCTCACGAATGTGTAGAACCTAAGGCTCTGAGCTCCTGGGTTCCACTTCCCTCTTCTCATGACTCATTTGGAAAGTGCAGGAGGAAAGACATACAGAGGGGAGACTATATTCTGCATCTCTGCAAGTCTCTTAAGCTCTGATAGTGACATTCAGCAGCCATGCAGGTGATACCAGGCCAGGGGCCACAACTCTTGGATGAATGATGCTGGAGTCGCTCCTTGCAGTTTGCACAATTGTGTATGGCAGCCCTGCCCTTGCTTAAACACAAAGGTTAACTCTTTACTTTTACCATTTTGTGTGTGTGTGCACCCACACGCAGGTGTGCAGGTCAGCCCTGGGGCTTGAACTCAGGGGCATGTGCACTGACTGTCCCTGAAATTCTTTTGCTCAAGGATTACTTCTGGCTTTTTTTTTGGGGGGGGGGGAGGCTTTTGATTGGAGATTATGTTACTCAGGAGGCTGAGCTTTGAGGATTTCAAAGCTAGCCCATTTCAAAGCCAACCTGGGCAGGAAAGTCCATCAGACTCTTATCTCCAATTAACCACCAGAAAACTAGAAGTGGTGCTGTGGCCTGAGCAAAAGGAGCTCAAGGGGCTGGGAATGTGGCTTAGTGGTAGAGTGTTTGCCTAGCATGCATGAGGCCCTGGGTTCGATTCCTCAGCACCACATACATACACAGAAAAAGTCCAAAGTGGGCACTGTGGCTCAAGTGGTAGAGTGGTAGCCTTGAGCAAAATGAAGCCAGGGACAGTGCTCAGACCCTGAGTCCAAGCCCCAGGACTAGAAAAAAAAAAGGAGCTCAATGGGGCTGGGGATATGGCCTAGTGGCAAGAGTGCTTGCCTCGTATACATGAGGCCCTGGGTTTGATTCCTCAGTACCACATATACAGAAAATGGCCAGAAGTGGCGCTGTGACTCAAGTGGTAGAGTGCTAGCCTTGAGCAAAAAAGAAGCCAGGGACAGTGCTCAGGCCCTGAGTTCACGGCCTAGGACTGGCCAAAAAAAAAAAAAAAAGAGCTCAAGGACAGTGCGCAGGATCTGAGTTCAAGCCCTCAAACAGAAAAAAAAGAAAAAAGAAAAAAAAAAACCTCACACTTTCCTGCCCCGCGGGATTCAAACCTCAAGCCTCAGATCTCAGCCTCCTGAGTAGCTGATAGTAAGAAAACATACACAGATGACATATAACTCAGTAATATATAAATCACTAATTTTAAGTCTTAAACTTAACATTTAAATTTTAAATTATTGAATTTTGAACTATATGCTTAAAATTTAAAGTTCAGGGTGTCAAAATCTGTGAAATTATGCCCTAAAAAATGGTGGATTTTAGGGCATAATTTAGAATACCAATGCAACATGGTAGATTATAAACGGGAATTATGCTTCAATGAATACCACCCTGAAAAGTGCAAAACAGTCTTAGAGTTAAATTTATTAAAACAGTTCATCCCTCAAGAAAATTACATCAGCCAGATGCCGAGGGTACCCAAACCCAGAAAATTAACCAGTGAATTCTAAGTGCATTCACCCTGCATTCCAGGGAGATCATTGCTATGTGCAACACATTTGGATAACAAAGTGAAATGGACTTTTTCCCCCTGGTTTATGTAGAAGCCAGCTGTTTTGGCCTTCTGCACAGGCCAGCCTTCCAGCATTGCATCAGGAGGATGGGGATAGTCTAGTTCGGAATGACCTGTGTTAAGAGATGTGTCCTTTGAATTGAAAACCTCGAGACAGACAGCAGTTCCACCTGGAAACACTGTCCTGAAATTTCGATATGCCTGCAGCTGTGTTGGGACAAACATGACCAATGTGGCCCAGAGATCCAACAGTGGCCATATTGACTAGACCAGTGGCTGTACTGACCAGACCTTCATGACATATGAAAGTACATTTGAAGTTAAGCACTGGTGGCTCACACTTGTAATCCTAACTACTCAGGAGGCTAAGCTCTGAAGATCATGGTTCAAAGCCAGCTAGGGCAGAAAAGTCTAGGTGAGACTCTTACCTCCAATTTACCACCAGAAAACCAGAAGTGGTGCTATTTTTTTTTGGTTGTGGGGCTTGAACTCGGGGCCTGAGTGCTTGTCCCTGAGCTTTGTTGCTCCAGGCTAGAGCTCTACTACTTTGAGCCATAGCACCACTTCCAGTTTTTCTGATGGTTCATTGGAGATAAGTGTCTCATGGGCTTTCCTTCCCAGGCTGGCTTCAAACCATGATCCTTGAAGCTCAGCTTCCTGAGTAGCTAGGATTACAGGCATGAGCCACCAGTGCCTGGCTACAGTGAAACTTTTGGTAAAGGTAAGTTGTATTACCAGTGTGATCTTATTTGAAAATTAACATAATTTACCACACTCCTTCCAAAAGACACAGATAAATAAACATGAGCTAATATAGCATTTATTCTGTATTAAGAATCAGTACATAAGTTAATTTAGCTTGAAAATGTTTCCTCTACAGAGCATTGTTTAATATTAGCATCTAATCCACAGTAATATAATACTGGTTTTAATGCTAAATACAAAATGGGATGCTTACCTTCATAATCACGCATCCACTTAACATTTTGACAAAGAACTACTATGAATATGTAACATTTGCAGGCCCTTTTCTGCCTCTAGTCACAAATCAGAATGCATACACTATGTAGAAGCCGAATGCTTTCAAAATGGTGTGGTGTTCAGATTCTCACCCGCCCAAACCTAGAAAAAAACTAATTGCTCTCTTATTACCCTCCACTGAGGCTTGTGGTTCTGCACCTGTCCCAGCTTCTGTGGTCAACAACCACCCCCTGGAAGGAGAATGCAGAGGGTGGGACCCATTAGCATGTTTGGCAGGTTGAAACAAACTGAATTAAATCAGGGAACCCAAATGTCATGTAAATTCATTCTAACAAAGTAATTTTTTGTAACTAAATAAAGATCATTACACCCCCCCCCCAAAAAAAAGAAAAGACTTTCCAGCCAGACAATGGTGGCTCACACCTGTAATCCTAGCTACTCAGGAGGCTGAGATCTGAGGACTTAGGTTTGTAGCCAGCCTGGGTAGGAAAGTCCATGAGATTCTTATCTCCAATAAACTACTCAGAAAAAGCCAGAAATGGCACTGTGGCTCAACTGCTAGAGCTCTAGCCTTGAGCACAAAGAGGCTCAGTGCCCAGACCCTGAGTTCAAGCCCTAGGACCAGGAAAAAAAAGACCATAAAATTTACTATGGATTGAAATTTGAACAATAAGAAACTTTATGTCATATAATAAAAACATCCTAAGAATTTGAACCTAAAGAACTCTAAAACTAGCTGGGCACCAGTGGCTCACACCTGCAATCCTAACTAGACAGGAGACTTAGATTTAAGGATCACAGTTTAAAGCCAGCCCAAGCATACAAATCAGAGAGACTCTTATCTACAATTAACCAGCACAATGCCAGAAGTGGGGCTGTGGCTCAAGTAGTAGAGCACCAGCCTTGAGCTAAAAAGTTAAGCAAGAGCCTGAAGCCCTGAAGCCCTATTGGCACACGCGCGCGCGCACACACACACACACACACACACACACACACACAGCCCTCTAAAACTTAAAATGACAATATTTTTTAAAATACAGAAATGTCAGGCAGAGTAGTCAGACCCTGGCATATTTAATATGAGATGAAATTAGAAAGGAGATTTTTAATTATTTCAATAAAGCTGATATTAAAAGCATGTTTTCAAACAACATGATTCTAAAGTCTAACAATTATTTTTAAAATTCTGCTTGTTAACCCCTAAAAAAATCTTAACTATTAAAAAATAAGGCAACTTGAAGTTAGAAATTTATGGATGCATTACTTCTGGACTACATGCAGAAGCGGGATTTGATTGGCATCCTGCCCCAATCCCTATCTCTAACATTCTATAGCAAGAAGCCTACTCAATATATTGGTGAAGTAATCTCTCAGAAGTAAATGGAGAGGTTCTAAGGTCCCACTAAATAGTAGACCAATTAAGATCATCACAGTCTTCATGCTGTCAAACACATTACCTTCAAAGAAAATTATTCAGACAGCTTTTCTGAAGAATTCATTTGTGCCACATGCTTATTATTCTTTGAGGTGGAGGAGTTGGTAGGGCACATAATTTGTTTCAAAGTTCTATTGTTTTTCTGCTACCTTTACTTAAATGTTACCAGGAGGTACTATTTTTATATCCTATAAAGTGCTTTGAAAAAATGTTAAGTGAATAGTGCTACATAAAACCAAAGAGAATGTGCATTTTTCTCTGTGTTGTAAAGAAGCAAAGGAAATGTTTTTGACTCTTAAAAGGGGAAAGATAATATGCTGAGAAAAATCAACTAAGGTTTTAAGTCTACCAGCTTGTAAAACAGCTCAAAGAGAAAACAAATAGTAGCTAATAAATATTCATTAAAAGCAGTGTTTATATCATAACAGTTAAACTTAATATCGAATTTAAGCCTTTTAAGTCATCATTTTGATGTCAACTGTATGGAAGCTGAATCAGAAACTATTCACATAATGTTTTGTATATAATGTCAAATTGCTTAAAATAAATAAATGCTACTGTGATAAAAATACTTTATGAAGGATTTCTAAAACATCATATATTCTGGTTTATTTCTATAACAAGGAAACGATTTTTTTTGGCCAGTCCTAGGCGGTGAACTCAGGGCCTGAGCACTGTCCCTGGCTTCTTTTTGCTCAAGGCTAGCACTCTGCCACTACAGCCACAGCGCCACTTCTGGCCATTTTCTGTATATGTGGTGCTAAGGAATCGAACCCAGGGCCTCATGTATACGAGGCAAGCACTCTTGCCACTAGGCCATATTCCCAGCAAACAATTTTAATTATCTTAAAATCCACTATAACAGGATTTGGCCATGTAGCAGATATATAAGATTAAGACTAATTAATCTTTGTATTCTGTTTTCAAACTAAAATCCTACTTATTTAATTCACCAGAGAAGACTGAGGAGCAATCACTTAACAATGAATGCTAGCTGAATACACATCTTATTACTATGAAAACAATCATTATGCATTCTAACCAAAAATGTATTTATAAACCACAGTGGATGGGGAAAACCAACCTAGTACTACTTACATAAAATGTTACTTTAACCAGAAAATTCACTGCACATATTTACCTTGTATCTGGTTTTTAAAATCCCAAATAAATATTCCCAAACCTTCCAAAATACTTTCAGAACTGTTAAGTACTGTTCTTTTTGCTCATTCATAAGAGATTACTAAAAATTTACAAAGATATATATGTATATATATACATATATATACATATATATATATATATCCTTGGAGCCATTCTTGTAATAAATGGGTACAGAATTATTCAAAATACTTAAAATGCACCAACCTTTATCAGTTTTTTTTTTTTCTGATCCTGGGGCTTGAACTCAGAGCCAGTGAAACACAGCTCCAATTCTGGATTCTTAGTGGTTAATTGGAGATAAAAGTCTCAAGGACTTTACTGCTGGACTGGCTTCCAATTGCAACCTTAAGATCTCAGCTTCTTGAGTAGCTAGGATTATAGGCATGAGCCACCCACACCTGGTTTAATCAAGTCTTTTTAGACTGTTCATTTTAAAATATAATGTTTGCGATAGCTTTCCTTGTTTATAAGCACCATGTAAAGTGAATCAAAAGAGGGTTTCGTTCTTTGTTCATTTTGGTCAGATCTTGGGGCTTGAACTCAGGGTCTGGTGCTATCCCTGAGCACTCTACCACTTTGGGCCACAGTTCCACTTCCTGTGATTAATTGGAGATGAGAGTCTCATGGACTTTCCTGCCTGTGCTGGCTTTAAGACTTTTTTTCAAGGATGATCAAACAGTGTTTTGGTTTCTTTTTTAATGTCTCAAAGTTATACAATTAAAAGCAATTTGGGGCTCGGAATATGGCCTAGTGGCAAGAGTGCTTGCCTCAAATACATGAAGCCCTAGGTTTGATTCCTCAGCACCACATATATAGAAAAAGCCAGAAGTGGTGCTGTGGCTCAAGTGGTAGAGTGCTAGTTTTGAGCAAAAAGAAGCCAGGGACAGTGCTCAGGCCCTGAGTCCAGGCCCTAGGACTGGCAAAAAAAAAAAGTAAAATAAAAGCAATAGATTTTGGGGGTCATGTGTGTCAAAAGACTCTTTTTAAAAAAATCTTACAAAATTAAAGGGACCCCATTGTAAGCATGGGGATAGGAAAGCCTGGAAAAATACTTTTGCACTTCAGCAGAGAATCTTGCTTATAACATCCATTATTTGGTTCAATGCCTAAGTCAGATTCATTTCTTTTGTCAGAAATCATAATATACATATTTACAGAAAAAAGAAACCATAGGAAAAATTAGCACATATTTCCTATATGCAACCCATAAATAATGCAAGAACTCAGCCAGATCATTTTAAACCATCCAGTGTACATTTTTTCCTCAGAAATGAAGCTCTTACTGTACCATTCATACTTCTTCTATTTTCATGATTCCATTTGTTTCAAGTAATAACACTGTCACTCACTAGGGGACTATGCAACATGAACCCCAAACTGTGAAGTAGGGAGGTGTGCTGTAATAGCATGACCACTGAAGTAGTGAAATACAGCAATCATTGATGTCATTAGCTGCTTCCCTTTAAATAGCTGAATAAAAATGCAAATGAGCCCTTCTCATTTTGGGGTATTAGGCAGATTAAAAACTGTGATGAGAGGGGCTGGGAATGTGGCTTAGTGGTAGAGTGCTCTTGCTTGTCATGCATGAAGCCCTGGGTTCGATTCCTCAGTACTACATAAACTGAAAATGCTGGAAATGGTACTGTGGCTTCATTGCCAAGGCCCTGAGTTCAAGCCCCAGGACAAGAAAGAAGAGAGGAGAGAGGGAGAGAGAGAACAAAATTATGATGAGAAAATTAATTTTCAATAGCCATGTAATTTTTTTGTTTCTCACACACAATAAGTAAAGGCTGTCATTTAAAATAATATAATGGGGCTGGGGATATGGCCTAGTGGCAAGAGTGCTTGCCTTGTATACATGAGGCCCTGGGTTCGATTCCCCAGCACCACATATACAGAAAACGGCCAGAAGTGGCGCTGTGTCTCAAGAGGTAGAGTGCTAGCCTTGAGCAAGAAGAAGCCAGGGAACAGTGCTCAGGCCCTGAGTCCAAGGCCCAGGACTGGCCAAAAAAAAATAAAAATAAAAATAAATAAATAAATAATATAATGCATTAAGTTTTCTCTTTTTCTTTTGTTGCCAGTTCTGGGAATCAAGCTCAGAGCCTGGGTGCTGTACCTGAGCTTTTGTGCTCATGCTGGTGCTCTACCACTTGAGCCACAGATCTATTTCTGGTTTTCTGGTGGTTAACTAGAGCTAAGCATCTCAGAGACTTTCTTCCCTGGGCTGGCTTTGAACCGTGATTCTTAGATCTCAGCCTCCTGAGTATCTAGGATTACAGGCATGAGCCATCAACACCCGGCAATTTGTTTTTAACTTGAGCAGGTAAGCTCACACAAAAGCAGGTCTACACAAGTCTACTGGGCAAAGGGAGGCTGAGGAAGGAAAATACACCTTATTTCCACACTTTTGTACTTGGCAACTATTTGCCTGTTTGAAGGAACTTAGGAACGGCTTTTGTAAGTGACTTGAGCAAGAAAAGAAAACCACTCTTGTATGTCCACTATGCCTCTTCTGCATTCTGTTAAAATGAGAGAAATAGAATATCTTTTTTTTTTTTGAGCTTAGGAGTTTAGCAACTATAAATCATTCACAAAAAGAGCTCACCTTATTCACCACTTTACACGACATAAAAATGCACTGTTAAAAAGAAAAGCTTTTGAAAACTGGGTGCAATGTTAACCTATCCAGAGTTGAGTTATCCAAAGGAAACCAGACTGGTGAAATCAGGGAACAGTAAAGAGCATACAGCATATGAAAGTGCTCAATAAATACATCCTTCCTCAAAACACTCCAATCTCCATATGCTATTTTAGCAACTCCCTATGTGTCACTTTGCACGGCAATCTGTACTGACTTCCTCCAATCCAGAAGTGAATGTATTTCAGGGTCAAGAGTGGTTTATAAACTTTATTCTTCAGCACTTCTGGAGTTGCACTTTTAAGTTCCATGGGTGATAAGCCTTTCATTCCTTACTGAATAAGAAGTGGCACAAATGTGTAAAATGATTTGCTTTTTAAGCTTTTTTTCCTTTTTCTTTTTTACCACTCAGGACATGGAAAATTAAGTCACTGAAGAAGAGTGTTTATTTTATTATCTTCAGAGATCATTTCATTAACCAGCTGTTCAATAGACAACTGGATAGCATTCTTGACGAGCGAAGAGGCCGTTTCTATTAAGAGTATTTCATACTGTTCTGAAGTTCTAACCTCAAAATCACTATCATTATCAAAAACACCTACTTGCTCATTTTCCACTGAAATTAAGAATTGCTTAGGGACATTTTTAGATTTTTTAACGTCAAATTCACTGATTTCAGTGTCAGTGATGATAATAGCAATTGGCTCCATTCTTTTGCTTTCTTCTGATTTGGGTTTTTCAGCACCGATATCATTTTCTTTCAAATCCAATTTCTGGCTCATTTCAGTATCTTTTGGCTTATTCTCCTCCACTATAATCTCTCTACTTTCACTGTCTTTCCAGTTTGTTCCACTTTCTTGGATAGTGTCACTGGATTCTTCCACAATTTGTTGATCTGGAATTACAGGTGGGGGAGGAGCAACAGAAACCACTGGGTGCTGACCATCTGCTCCTGAACTTTCCAGTGGGCTTTCTTTCTGGGATTCAATGCTTTGTTTTTCCTCAGTCACTTCAACTTCCTTTTCAAGGATTACAGTCTCAGCTTGAACAGCTGAATGCCTATTATCTAATCCAAGTTCCACAGAAATCACATTCTCTTCAGGCATTACACTGCTGTTCTCATTGACTTCACAGACTGCCTCATGTGTCTGCAAGACTCCTTCATTCAGTTCTTGAGTTGACTTAGCTTTGATGCCCTGATCCTCTGATTGGGTCTGAGTTTGTATCTCTAAACCTTCAGCCTCTCCCTGGATTTTGATGTTGCAGTCTGAATCTTCTATAATTTTGGAATGATTATTCCTTTGTGCACCTCTGGAGAATCGTAGGCAGGGTATCCGAAGCCTGGATTTTGCCTTTTTCTTTGAAAGAGCAGCATCCTCAGGCTTTATTTCAGGTTGTACTTCAGCCTCAAATGACTTTTGCTGCTTTGAAGAATCTGACCTTTTCCTGCCTGTTACAAGACGCTTGATTGAGGCCCAGGCCCCGACTCTGGGGCGCTGTGGCTCAGAGGAACTTCCTGTTTCTGGGGGATGCTTCCTTGCTGCAGGGGCAGACTCAGAGCTGGCTTTGGCCTTCTGTGCCTTGGTTGTTTTGCCTGTTTTCTTTCTTCTCTTGAAGCAAAGCATGGAGGCTTTTTCCTCCTGTCTCTCATCTTGAGGACAAACTTGTGCTGATATCTTCTCATCCTTATTTTCTACTTGGATTTCAGAGACGGCAGTCTCCATTTTGGTACTACACTCTTTCATTTTCTAGCAAACTCTACTCTTCCTTCAGCAGCCTTTTATGACACAAAGGTGGGCCCTAGGTACAGTTTCTTCCAGGCAAATTCATTCCTTTCATCTACTCCACACGGTTGTTCTAAGTGGTTTCTCCAGTATACAAATGCCTGTGTTTCTATTGCTTATAATTTCTCTTTAACTTCTTCATAAAAGCTCATTACCAGATATATTCTTCCTTTATTTAAAGATCAACCTGATGAGAGAGAAGAAAATGAGATTTCACTTCACCATGAGCCAATTATTGTTAACACAGACTATTTCAATTAAACGTATAAGATTCTACCAAACATGCTTTTCGTGTGAAAATACCTGAAATGACTGAGAATCCAAATTAGGGTTAACTTTTCTTCTAGAAAAAAAAAAGATTTAATCTACTTCATTCTATCATGTTTGTCAAATCGTCATTTTGTACTTCTTGGCAAATCTGACATCAGTTCATGTGTGTGCGTGTACGCACACATACTGCGCTTGCTGGTCCTGGGGCTTGACCTCAGGGCCTGGTACTGTCCTTGAGCTTTTGTGCTCAAGACTAGTGTTTTACTACTTGAACCACAGCTCCACTTCTGGCTTTTTGCTAGTTATTTGGAGATAAGAGTCCTACAGACTTTCTTGCTCTTGCTGGGCTTTGAACCACAATCCTCAGATCAGCCTCCTGAGTAGAATTATAAGCATGAACCTCTGGTGCCCAGGTTGTGCTCTTTATGGATTTCTTATGACTGAAAGTTGCAACTGTAACAAGCAACAACAACACAAAAAAGGACATGCTGTGACTGGGAATATGGCCTAGTGGTAAAGTGCTCGACTCGCACATATGAAGCCCTGGGTTTGATTCCTCAGTACCACATGTAAAAAAGCCGGAAGTGGCGCTGGGGCTCAAGTGGTAGAGTGCTAGCCTTGAGCAAAAAGAAGCCAGGGACAGTGCTCAGGCCCTGAGTGCAAGCCCAAGACTTGCAACAAACAAACAAAAAAGACATGCTGGTAGGTGACTTCATGTAATTTTTTATTACCCGTAGTAAATGATTTTATTAAAGCAAGCTCCTAAGTACTTCAGAGTTTATTCAAGTCCAGCCAAATGATAAAATTGAGCCCCCCTCTCCCACCAAGGGGCAGCTAGCTTGGGGAAAGTGGTATGGCCAGATAAGGTCATAGCCAGAGTTAGAAGTAGAGATTTTGACACTCTAGTGTTCATTTCATTGGACCATAAGGTTCCTGTTCTAAAAATGTATGTTCCATCAAAGAAGTGCTACTTTTTGTACATACTCTTAGGAAAATTTAATGTTACTGCCATTTTCCACTCTTAAATTGCTTGCATAGCTTTGACATTTTCACTTAAGTATCTGCTATTCATCCTTTTCCATCATAAACTAGACACAGTTGGAGGTAAGAGTTAATGATGATGGTAATAGCTGACATTTATTGAGCAATTCTTGTGTATTAGGCAGTGCGGAGTACTTTTTCCATAGGTCTCTAACCTGCACCACAGTGCTGCAGAGTGAGTAGGTGGGGTATTGCCATCTGCAGATGGAGCAGCTTGCCTGCAGTTTCAAAGATAGTAGGTAACAGGGCTCATATTAAACACAAGACTGCTTGCTTCTGAATTCTTTGAAAATGTGAAACTGCAAGAGATCTGTTCATCAAAACAAGGTTTAAAGTTGATAAATGGTCATTTAATTAGCCATAATGTAAAAGCCGTCGACTTATCATTGAATCAAATTAGACTGAGCTCGAGGTATTATAAAACTAGTGTTTGCATTTCACCACTTAGGAGGTTGAACAAGGAGAATAGGAAGCTCAAGGCCAGCCTGTAGGAAATAGTGAAATCATCTCAAAACAAACAAAAGCACCCCTCCCCTCGGCGTGCCCCGGCACGCGCACGTACACACACACACACACACGAGACACCAAAGAAGAGAAGTATGGGTGATCGTCTAACAAAAATTCTATGAATTTAGCTAATATGAATCTTAACTTAGGCAAAGGACCTTCTTTTTACATAAACCTTTGAAGCTTCATTTGGGTAGCCCTTAATTCCATGTGCTGTAGAAGAAACCAGAACCCTGAAAAACCATTTTTACGGGCTTAGGATGGGCATTGCATACTCCATGCCTCTAACAGAAAGATAAGTCATTCCAGCACAACAATAGAAAATATGAACAGTTGCACGAGGCTCTGAGTTCAAGCCCCAATACTGGCACGCGCGCGTGCACACACACACGTCTCTCTACACACATACTTCAGTTAAACACTAGAATCTCAGTTGATTAGAACTTTTTTCCTCTGAATTCCTGCAATTCTCCAGGGCTGAGCATTTTTGTTTTTGTTTTTAAATTAAGCAGAGGGTGTATTGCTAGTACAAATATTAAAATTAGACTACATTTCGAAATGGATAATTTGAAAATAGCTTGAATTACCCTGCTACTTGATTGCGAAGCTCAAGTGAAGGTAATATCGCTCTGTAGAAATTAATAACCGCACCGCAGCCTCGCTGGCCTGGGGGTGGCGGGGACGGCGCCTGTGGACGACGGCAAACTTTGCAGAACGATCGATGGGCCGCGAAGGATGCGCCTTCCACCGAGGGCTGCCGGTGGAGCAGCCCCGCCAGCCGCCCGTCTCCCGCCCACAACACAGCGGCCGCCCCGGACCCTGCGAGCCGCCCCGGAGGAAGCCGGGGCTCTGCTGCCCCAGGAGGAAGGAGCCGCTCCCGGCTCGGCGCCCCTACGGCAGGCTGATGTCGGGGGCGGGGAACCGATCCCCACTTCTCAGCTATCAGCTTTAAAATGATCAGAGCCACAAAGAGTCCCCCAAATCACCGTTCCCCGCCAAGGCTGCGGGCAAGCCGGGCTTGCGGAGGAGCTGAGACGCCCGGCCGACTCCGCGGCTCGAGGTGCGGGGGGGACACATGAGCGGCCACCGGGGGCCCCGGACCGCCAGCCCAGCCTCCCACGCCGACGCCCCGGCGGTCAGCGGACCCGCACACTGCCCGCGAGCCTCTTCGCTTACCGAGAGCGCGGGGTCCCGGGTCAGCCCCGCTGCCAAGGTCGGGGTGCACCCCGGCGTCGGTGGGGAGCCGCAGTGGTGCGGGAGCGAGCGGCGCTGCGCGGCGGCACCGGCACCGCGGCCGGCGGCGCCCCCTCCCCAGCAGCGCGGAGACGACGCGCGGCGGCGCCCGCGCGCGGAGCAGGGGGCAGGGCCGGGGCGGGGGCGGCGCGGGGCGGGGCGGGGATCTTGGGACCCACGCGCTAGCGCTTTGCCCCGCCGCGTGGGCGCAATCTCCACGCTCCGGGTGCGGGGCGCGAACCCCCGGTACGGGCCCACATCAGGGCAAAGACGCAGGAACCACGGAGTCACCCCGCCGGGCGATGGGGAGGAAACGAGCCGCGAAGTGGCAAAAAGCCGGTGTTACAGTGCAGGTGCTCTCTTTATAACCTCCGCCCCCAAGAGTTAATGGCAGGGCAGATATCACATCATTAAGAGCAGAATTCAGAGCAGCAGCGGAGGCTGAGATCTAGCTTAGAGGACTGGGGCTCAGAGCTAGCCCGGCAGAAACGCCTAGGATATTCCATCATCTCCAGTTAACCAGCAAAATGCTGGACTTGGAGGGATGGCTTTACTACTTGAGCCACACCCCCAGTTCAGGTGCGCAAGAAAGCAGACTAGAGCTGGCAGTCTTGAGTTCAACCACCAGTACAGTAAAAACCCTTACAAACAGGTGTGCTCTGTATGGTACCTTTGTAATAGCAATTGAAAATAATTTTTTAAAAGTAATATCTTAGGGGCTGGGAGTGTGGCCTAGTGGTAGAATGTTTGCCTCTCATACGCGAAGCCCTAGGTTCGAGTCCTCAGCACCAAATATATAGAAAAAAAGCTAGAAGTGGTGCTGTGGCTCAAGTGGTAGAGTGCTAGCCTTGAGCAAAAAGAAGCCAGGCACAGTACTCAGGCCCTGAGTTCAAGCCCCAGGACTGGCAAAAAAATAAATAAATAAAAGTGTATCCTAGTCAGGCACCAGCTCATGCCTGTAATCCTAGCTACTCAGGAGGCTGAGGCCTAAGGGCTGCAGTTCAAAGCCAGCCTGAGCAAGAAAGTCCATGAAACTCAAATCTCCAATTAAGCTCCAGAAAACCAGAAGTGGAGCTGTGGCTCAAGTGGTAAAAGTACTAGCCTTGAGCAAAAGAAGTTCAGGGCCCTGTGTTCAACTGGCACTCACACAAAAAAGAACTTCAGGACAACCAAGATGCCCGGAGTCATACTCAAACTCCAAGGTTCTTCCAGTCTAGCAAATCTGGGAACTTGTAGTTTTAGGAGAAGAAAAAAAAAAAAAAAAAGATGAGGTATTTAGACAGAGAGGGCAGAATAGCTGTATTTTTTGGAAAACACTGGAAAGCTGTCTATAGCTCCATCTGTAATCCTAGCTACTCAGGAGGCTGAGATCTGAGGATGGTGGCTCAAAGACAAGCCTGGGCAGGAAACCCCATGAAACTGTCATCTCAAACACTCAGAAGGGGCTGGGAATAGGCCTAGTGGTAATATGCTCGCCTCATATACTTCATATGAAGCCCTGGGTTCGAATCCTTAGCACCACATATATAGAAAAAGCCAGAAGTGGCACTGTGGCTCAAGTGGTAGAGTGCTAGCCTTGAACAAAAAGAAACCAGGGACAGTGCTCAGGCCCTGAGTTCAAGCCCCAGGACTGGCAAAAAACCCAAAAGAAAAGGCCAGAAGTGGAGCTGTGGCTCAAGTGGTAGAGCACAGGCTTTGAGCAGAAGCAATCCAGACCCTGAGTTCAAGCCCTAGGACTGGCAAAAAAAAAAAAAAAAAAAAAAGGCTGAGAACTGGGTATGATGGCTATAACCCTAGGCAGGAGGATTTCTAATTGGAGAACAACCTGGGCTACATAGCGAAGTACAAAAAAAAAAAAAAAAAAAATCTGGATGGTACTTTGAGGTCAGAGGCAGATATATCTTGTATCTGAAGAGTAAATTAAGAGAACTTCTTTGAGTTCTATTACAAGTAATTAGTCCCTGACCTTTATCACAGTCAAGCACACAGTCACTGCAGTATACTATAAATAAATGCTGCATGGTGGTTTCATGATGGCAGACTGATGCAGATGTTCATAAAATATATCTAGCATCTCATGAATGAAAGAAACCTGTCACCTTTGGTGCACAGTGACAGTTAAGCCTGGAAACAATTCCCCATTTCCTCGCTTACTAGTCCCTTAGCAACTTTGTGTTGCCTGTCAGCAAAAAGTGGCCTATAAATGTCTCGCCAACCTGATGGGAAGTGATTCTACTTGCAGCTTAGCTTGTTAACATCACCAGATACCGCATCCAATAAAGTAGCTTACATATTTATCTGAACAGCACTCAATTGATCATACCATTTCTCCCAGTCTGGTCCCTATCCACCTATAATTCAAGCCTGTAGCTACTCAAAATGTTACAAATTCTCGCCTTGCAAAGACCCCTTTCCCTGGTCCTCCATGGATGGGCCTGGCTCCAGTTCCTTGGTGGCTTGGTCTGTGGGTACCATGAGGGTCACAAGAAGCTGACCCAGATCCAAGTCATTCTGCTGCAATCTGCTGTAGCATTGGGTGCTGCCATCTTTGCTGAAGTAAGGGTGTATAGACATCAGTGCACAGCGACAGCCTCTGAGGTGCAGATAAGCATTGGAACAATGTTTACCAGTATCATTACTAACATGGGGAAGGAAGGCCTTAACAGACCAAAGAAGGCTAAGAATGGGGACGGGGGCTGGGGATATAGCCTAGTGGCAAGAGTGCCTGCCTCGGATACACGAGGCCCTAGGTTCGATTCCCCAGCACCACATAGACAGAAAACGGCCAGAAGCGGCGCTGTGGCTCAAGTGGCAGAGTGCTAGCCTTGAGCGGGAAGAAGCCAGGGACAGTGCTCAGGCCCTGAGTCCAAGGCCCAGGACTGGCCAAAAAAAAAAAAAAAAAGAATGGGGACGGGGAGCCACAGCACACTGGCTGAACCAGGGTCTTCCAGCCCCAAGGTAAAGGTACCGGACCATCTCTGGACACCCACTAACCTGCACCCCAAGTACTAATGCTTCCGTAGGTCCTGAAGATGTTTCCACTTGACCTGTGACACCTCTTCATTAGCAAGATCAAAGATCAAGGATCAGTTGCACAAAATCCCTGTCAAGTGGGCAAGTCAGGAGTATCCCTGTCCTCTTTATCTCTTCCCTCTGCCTCTAGCACCTTTGTTACCCAATACTTGTGGAGGGATGCAAAATGGACACAGCTTTCCTTCCGCCTCTTGCAGCCTGGCAGGAGGAAGTGCTATGAGGGGCAGCAAGAAGCAGAGGCGTTAGAATGAAATGACCATATAAGATTATCTGGCAGTGCAACCGTATGTCTGCCTTTTGGTAAAATGAGGATATAAACCTAATAGAAAGATTTGTTCTGATATAATTCACCACGCACATTGCTATCCCAAGACTTGTTCCTGTTTTGAAGCTGGAGGTCACCTTCATAGCAACCCATTGCCCACTGCTCAGACTTTTTATCTAATAGATGCTTTTGCACAAGTTGCAAAGGTACATGTGAATTTTATTTTCTACTAGCGGCTATTCATTGCCACATTATTTATTTTTTTTGTGTGCTGGGGAATCAAACCCAGAGCCTTACATTCTAGCCAAACATTCTACCACTAGACTGCAGCTTCAGCCCCACTGCTACTGTGTGTGTGAATGTGCCAACCACCAGGGCCTGGCTCTGCAGTATTATTTATTTATTTGCTAGTCCTGGGGCTTGGGACTCAGGGCCTGAGCACTGTCCCTGGCTTCTTTCTGCTCAAGGCTAGCTCTCTACCATTTAGGCCACAGTCCTATTTCTGGCTTTTTCTGTTTATGTGGTACTGAGGAACCGAACCCAGGGCTTCATGCGTGCTAGGTAAGCACTCTACCACTAAGCCACATTCCCAGTCCCTGCAACATTTTTATTTTTATTATTTTTTGTTTGTTTGTTTTTTGGCCAGTCCTGGGCCTTGGACTCAGGGCCTGAGCACTGTCCCTGGCTTCTTCCCGCTCAAGGCTAGCACTCTGCCACTTGAGCCACAGCGCCGCTTCTGGCCGTTTTCTGTATATGTGGTGCTGGGGAATCGAACCTAAGGCCTCGTGTATCTGAGGCAGGCACTCTTGCCACTAGGCTATATCCCCAGCCCTTATTTTTATTTTTAATAGCAAAATTTACTAAACAATCCAACTCACAGTACCAAAAATTAAAATAATTAAAATATGAATTATAAGAATCCATAGTAGAGAACAGAGGACAGTTGACATACTATATGGCCATAAGAAACAAGATGGAGGGCTGGGGATATAGCCTAGTGGCAAGAATGCCTGCCTCGGATACACGAGGCCCTAGGTTCGATTCCCCAGCACCACATATACAGAAAACGGCCAGAAGCGGCGCTGTGGCTCAAGTGGCAGAGTGCTAGCCTTGAGCGGGAAGAAGCCAGGGACAGTGCTCAGGCCCAGAGTCCAAGCCCCAGGACTGGCCAAAAAAAAAAAAAAAAAAAAAAAAAAAAAAAAAAGAAACAAGATGGACTCAAACAGCTAATGGAGTAAGAGGTACTGCTCAGTGGAAAAGCAAGTTTCACTTTTACTTACAGAAAACTACAGCTGGGCCCTGGTGACTCAAGCCTGTAATCCTAGTTACTCAGGAGGCTGAGATCTGAGGATCACAATTTGAAGTTGGCCCAGGAAAAGTCCACGTATGAGATTCTTATCTCCAATTAACCAGCAAAAAGCCAGAAGTAAAGCTGTGGCCAAGTGGCAGAGCGCCAGTCTTAAGTGAGAAATATCTGGGAGTATATGAGGTCCTGAGCTCAAACCCCAGTATCAACACATGAACAGTATTTTGAGGAAGAAAGCAGGGATTGACAATATAGAAATATATAAAGCAAGGGGCATACCTTCCCTTCCCCTGCCCTCTTCTGAATTATGTGTCCCCACAGAGCTGCCCAAGCATGCCCTCAGTTTCTCTTTGGAACACACAGAGGTAATGTACATTCTGTAAACTGTTAGCACTGTCCAACAAATGGGTTCATACAAGATGGCAGCATACTGCAGCAGTCTATGGATACTGTGATTTATATTTCAACACTAGGATAGCAAAATTATTCCTTTTATTTGGTAGACTACAATCAAGACATGTGCATTATTTCTGTTAATTTATACATGATGATGAAAATTAAGGCAGTAATACAAAGGCTTCTGAGGACACCGCCCCCCAGCCCCCCGAAGATTTATTTTAGAAGATTTCCAGGGCAGGGGCTGACTTTTCTCAACGTCTCCAAACTTCCTTCCTCACAGCAGGCCTGAACAGACACTGGCCAAACTTGCAAAATAGCTTCTTAAAGAAAGGATGACCTGGAAAGAAAGGCAAAGAAGTAAATGTGGATACTATTTAAGACCACAGCAAGCCACAAGGCAGGATGTATATCCATATCACCTATGTCCTTTCAGAGTTAGTATCCCCAGCACCAAGCTCAGAGTCTCTCCCTACCCTACATACTCACCATAGCCAAAATGACTATTTTGATTTCATCTGGGCTTTACTTTTTCAGCCAGTGCAACAGCTTTCACTTTGTTATATATTGCCTTTTTTTTCTTCTTTTTTGGTGTTGGTACCGAGTTTTTTGTTTTTGTCAGTCATGGGGCTTGAACTCAGGGCCTGGTTTCTGTCCCTGATCTGTTTTTGCTCAAGGCTAGCACTCAACCACTTTTAGCCACAGCTCCACTTCAAGTTTTCAGGTAGTTAATTGGAGATAAAAGTCTCATGGACTTTTCTGCCCAGGCTGGCTTCGAACCGTGATCCTCAGATCTCAGCCTCATGAACAGCTAGGACTACAGGTGTGAGCCACAAGTGCCCAGCTTTGGTACTGGATTTTAAACTCAGGGCCTTTCCCTCTCACTCAGCCTTTTCACTAAAAGCTGCTGCTCCACCTACCCCTGGAGCACAGGTCCACTTCCAGCTTTTTGCTGGTTCACTAGAGATAAGAGTCTAGTGAACTTTCTTGTCTAAGCTGGCTTCAAACTACAATCCTGAGATCCCAGCCTCCTGAGTAGCTAGGATTACAGTCAAGAGCCACCAGTGCCTGGCCTGTACTGTCCTTTGATACTCCTGTCTCTTTTCACTCATTCTAATTTTTCTCAGTCCTCCTTTCTCTTCTTCGCTGGACTTTGATAACAAATGTGCATGGTCGTCAGTGGTCTTCTTTATTGTTTGAATCAGGATTCAGTTTCTCAAAATTGATGTTTTCATCTTTTCTTGGCTTAATTCCATATTTTGCTAGCTAACTTCCTAGAAGTAGGGGCAGCAAACCTTTACACATTTGGTAACACCTAAACTGATCTGCCCCGTGTCCGGCTCGAGTGTTACCACTCCTCTTACAAATATGGAGGACACTCCAACACCGTCCAAAGGCTTCTCATTACTGATAAGACAGGTATTCAATTCACTTCTCATTTTTTCATAGGCCAAACATTTTTTCTCTGGGCAGTGGTAGCTCATGCCTGTAATCCTAGCTACATAGGAAACTGAGATCTGAGGATCCTGGTTCAAAGCTAGTCCAGGCAGAGACTCTTAGCTCTAAACAGCAAACAGCCAAACGACAAGGAGAGTGCAAGACCTGAGTTCAAGCCCCAGTACCAGTGCCAAAAAAGATATTTTTTTCCCTTTAGAAAAGATGTAAAGGATTTTCATTTCTGATGTTACCAAATTTCAATGGCAAGTATCTAGAGATGGTTCATTCATTGTGATGATTACATTGCCTTTTCACCTGGAACTCCTGCTTCACTTCTGTTTTCAGCTTTCTGAGTCATTTACACAACTCTTACCTTCTGTGTGCATGTATGTTGCTGGGGGTTAAACCCATAGCTTCACGTATACTAAACCCTTGCTGTACCATTGAGCTTTAGCACCAGCCCAGCTCCTGATTTCTGTTCAGATTATACAGACGTTAGATTGTTCTTGCCTGTCATGTGCCATCAATTGAGGCCCTGAGGCTCCTGGGGTTCCAGTAGAGGGAGCCTCACCTCCCGCAGGCCCTTCACCAGAGCTCTGCAGTGCTCTCCGAGTACTGTCCCAGGAGCACTACCCACTTGGGACGAGCCCTGCTCTTCTTCCCAAGACTCATCTACATGGAAGTATTTAAGCCAATGGTTATTGCCAATTTCCAGGACTAGCCCAAAACTCAGAAGGAAATGCTTTGAAGGTGTTAGAATTTCAATTTTTGTAGACTTACTTTAAGCCATGTATGTATAAATAAGCAATGTAAGGGGAAAAAAAATCTTAGCAATTAATAACTTACCTGTTTAGAACAGCCCATTCACCTGTTGAGTCTCAGGGTCCAAGTCAATATCATAAAAACAGGGCCGAGTAGGAAGACCAGGCATTGTGCTCATCTAGGATATAAAAGTCTTCCTTAAAATTGAACTTAAAAAGTGATTTTTTTCTTCTTTGTGTCTTGTGCCTAAGGCACAATGATAGAATATCATATTATAGTTATCCACAAAGTGGGTGGGTTTTTTTTCCCTACATATTCAAAACCCAGCCACTGATCCTGTTACCAACTCAACAGAAACCCTTTCATCCTTCTGCAAACCAAAGGCGAAGCCTCATCATTATCTTCTGTGTAGACAGCTCTAAGCAGACATTTCCATGTCCAGTCGTGCAGTGGCAGGTGCCAAGGAGGCTGAGGAGCCGGCCACCCACTTCCTCAGCGTGTGTCTCACAAGACAAGAGGAACAGCGCTGGTGTCTCTTTTCAAATTTTCTTTCAATGAGACTGTTGATACGCTTATGGGATTTTTGCCTCAGAATCATGGTATTACAAATTTGTATCCTTTAATTGGGGCCAACAAGATATCCCTGTATGTAATCTGATGGGTTTTATAATCACTAGTCTTAATTGGTCTGCTAGGGCCTTCTAAAACTAAACTTAATGCTTACGGCCTATACTTGTATTCTTTGTTTTGTTTTCCCTGTCCTGGTTTCTTTTTTAGGATGTGGTTGTCAAATGTCTGCTTAGATGCAAATTCATATGGCTGGTAAGAGTGAGAACTTGGTGCATATTTTTTTGTCTGTTACAGTGTCATACACATACATTCCAGATTAGACCCGGACAGGAAGCTCAACTTCTAAAACTGAACTATAAAAATATTTTTTTAAAAAATGAGTCATCTTCTGTAATACAGAACATTTTTTCCCCCCAGTCTTGGGGCTTGAATTCAGGGCCTGGGCACTGTCCCTGAGCTTCTTTTTGCTCATGGCTAGCACTCTACCACTTGAGCCACAGTGCTACTTCCACGTTTTTCTGTTTATGTGGAATCTGAAGAATTGAACACAGGGCTTCGTGCATGCTAGGCAAGCACTCTACCGCTAAGCCACATTCTCATCCTCCCCACCTTGCCTTTTTTTAGGTAGGTCATGGGGCTTGAAATCAGGTGGTGGGCACTGTCCTTGAGTTCTTTTGCTCAAGGCGAGCGCTCTACCACTTTAAGCCACTACTAGTTTACTGATGGTTAATTGGAGAAATGAGTCTCATGGCCTTTTTTTGCCTGTTCTGGCTTTGAACCATGATTCTCAGACCTCTTGAGTAGCTAAGATTACAGGTGTGAGCCACTAGTGCCCGGCTTACAGAACATTGATACTTGAGAAAAACCTAATTTTGACATCTGAGAACCATTCAATATTCTCTAAAACATGCAGCAGGGATCTATCTCTTCACTCTAGAAGAAATAGATGTGAGGTGTGGAGACAAGCAGGGACAAGAATTGGTGTTCAGATCTAGGAGAAAAACCTAACAGATGACATAAAGACAAAGTCATGTGCCCACCAGTGCAGACAAAGTATATGCATAATGGCAAAGACTTTTTAAATATCCCCAAACTAGGGCTGGGAATATGACCTAGTGGTAGAGTGCTTGCCTCACATACATGAAGCCCTGGTTTCGATTCCTCAGCACCACATACAGAAAAAGCCAGAAGTGGCGCTGTGGCTCAAGTGGTAGAGTGCTAGCCTTGAGCAAAAAGAAGCCAGGGACAGTGCTCAGGCCCTGAGTTCAAGCCCCAGGACTGGCAAAAAAAAAAAATCACCAAACTAGGATTCTCAGTATCTTTGCTCTTTCCCTAAGAAGATCCCACTCTTACAACCAATCTGAGTCATTTCCCCTTAATATTTTCTTTTCTTTTTCCTTTTTTGCCAGTCCTGGGACTTGAACTCAGGGCCTGGGCACTGTCCCTGAGCTTCTTTTGCTCAAGGCTAGCACTCTACCACTTGATCCCAGGGCAATTTCAGGTTTTTTCTGTCCATGTGGTGCTGAGGAATCAAACCCAGGGCTTCAGGCATGTTGGGCAAGCACTCTACCACTAAGCCACCTTCCCAGCCCATTCCCTAATATTTTCAATCCATAGACAGCTGAAGCAGTGAATACAATCCCCTGGGATTTGAAGGACTGACTACTGGCACCAACCCAGCCTATCAATAGGTCTATCTTTCTATCCTGATTGAATCAGGCCCAACGTCCCTGAGAAATGCAATCTTTTATTCAGTGGAAGTAGTCACAGCATCACATTTGAATTGATATTAGTATAGTCCATGGTAAGAGGATTAATCAATCATAATAGGTCTGACAGCAACTTTCTCCTCAGCAATGAACTCTGCTAACTTGGCATTTGCTTAACAGCTTTAGCAATTCATTTCCGATGAGAAGTGCCGATGAGCAAGCTCTGCTCCTGCCGCCCTCACTTACCGTTCCTACTAAAGGGTACAGGAAACCCGCCCCGACACTGGCACGGATGTCCCGAATGGGCAGGATGAAGCCGGTAGGCACACCTTTTTGCTCTGGGTCGTGGGACAAGGACAAGTGTGTTTTGGCCATGCAGATGGGTAGATTCCCAAAGCCCTGGGGAGAAAAGGGAACAGGGGCAGGACACATGAAAACCCGATGATACAATAAAGAACATCTGTACATGGTGATTATGAAATTCCTTCATTTATCTGGAACAGCTGACTCTTTATAGTCTACCTCCACCTCAATATCCTCTAGCTTAGTTATTACAGAATAAAAGCAAAAATCTCTGTTTTGTGAGGCACTAAGTGCTCCCAAATATATTCCACAAGTGAGTATTTAATTTCCAGCTACATCATCAACAAAAACAAGAAGTTATGGGATGCATAATAATAAAACCAGAGAGGTCTCAATATTTAGTAGGATGCTTCCTATTTCCTTATGGATTTTCTGCATAATTCATTTACTACACACTTACTCCCAGCCCAGTATTTTGAAAGAAAGAAGGTTGCCACCCAGAGAAATAAAATGGGAGCTGGGCACTTGTGGGAAACCGTAAATATAGAGCCATAAGGTCTGCCTTAGAAAATTGGACGGCCATTCACTGTCCCTCGGAATGTTGAGGGAGGCCCTGTCAAGACCTACTGTGCTTAGTATTATAATGGCCAGTATCCACCTTTCTCCCCAACATCACAGGACCTTGGGGTGGTGGGTGGCCTATGCAAATGAGTTGTTTTCTTGTTTACATCCTAGAATTGTTCCCCCCCAACTGACACCCTTACCTCTTTGAAGTAGTCTCTTTGATGTAGCACCTTCCTGCATGTGCTTTCTTATTTGATAATAAATAAAAGCCCTGTCCATGGGACCCTCAGGCTTCTGTTGCTGAAGAGAGGCAGCAGGTCCCCTGGTGCCGGAAAACCAATTCCACAGTCCGGTCTCCATCACTGCTTTGCTCCCGGCCCCAGTGGGACAAGGTGCTTGTGATGGTTTGCAACAGGCGCTGGTGGCTCATGCCTGTAATCTTAGCTACTCAGGAGGATGAGTTCTGAGGAGCAAGGTTCACAGCCAGCCAGGGCAGAAAAGTCCCCATAAGATTCTTATCTCCAATTAACCACTCAAAAACCAGAAGTGGCATGGTGGCTCCAAGTGGTAGAGCCATTAGCCTTGGGCAAAAGAGCTCAGGGATAGTGCCCAGGCCCTGAGTTCAAGCCCCACAACCACAAAAAGATAAAGAAAGGGAATGGTGGGGCTCACAGGGCTGGGAGGACCCAGAGATTCTGACAGAATGACCTGCTTTGTGAAGGGATGAAAGAATAAGCACATCCAACATTTACCTGCTTTGTGTAGACGTCAGCCTTGTGCTGAGCTTCAGGGAGCAACTCAATGTCATCTGCCCCATAGATCTTCTGTGCAATGATCCTGATTTTATCCTCAACTGGGAGCTAGTGCAGCAGGAAAGAGAGGAAGACTGTGACTGGACATGTGGGAGGGGCTTAACTCAGACATGGCCACTTTCTAGGTCAGTGTCTCCAAAAGATGCTTTTCATAAGATATAGACATGTAAATAATATGAAGTTTATTGGGTTTCAAATACTTTAATGGCAAGAAATATTTTTAAATCTCAAATTTGGTAAGTAGAAAATGTAGAGAGGTAACATTATTATTTATATATTGAGATACACCTAGGTATCTATTTATATATAAAGTTAACATGCACAGATACATATATTATCTATCTATTGAGAGATGGACACACACAACACATATTTAAACACTGTACTAAAATTAGTCAATACAGCTGGCTGTATTCCCTAGCAACTAAAGCTAAAAGAGGTTGTGCTTTGGAAAGGAACAATAATCTGTGTATAAATAAAGTTCTTAAATAGTGATAATTTATGAGGGGCTTGGTATAATGGACATGTTTAAAGAGAGCACTTGATGGTTTAAAAAAGATGTAACAGATTACTTTCACATGCATCTTATAATTGGAGTTTATTAAATACCAAGTAACACAAGCACTTTGGGTGACAGTGATTTAAAACCAGCAGAAATTGACTCAAACAAAGAGTAGTGGTTTCTCTCTCAGGACAGAGAAAAGCTTCAAACAGACATGGGCTAGTGTCCTTGTTTCCCTACTTCTGCTGGCCTCAAGGTCTGGGGTTCCTGACTTAGACACTGTGGACAGGTTTTGGCTAAGGTGCCTACAAATGGTTTGCTCAAGGCATTTTCCAGAAAGATGATTGTTTGAACAGATTTTCAAGCCCATGTATAGAACCAAAGTCAAGCAGTAGAATGTCAATGTCAACAGCAGGTGTTAACTCTCGGCAAGGGACAAAAGTAAAAGTGTTAAAACTTGAGCAATAGGGGGCTGGGGATATAGCCTAGTGGCAAGAGTGCCTGCCTCGGATACACGAGGCCCTAGGTTCGATTCCCCAGCACCACATATACAGAAAACGGCCAGAAGCGGCGCTGTGGCTCAAGTGGCAGAGTGCTAGCCTTGAGCGGGAAGAAGCCAGGGACAGTGCTCAGGCCCTGAGTCCAAGGCCCAGGACTGGCAAAAAAAAAAAAAAAAAAAAACTTGAGCAATAAAAGCCAAGTAAAAACTAGCCTAGAACATACAAGCAGAATTAACTGTAATTTATACCCCATGTTTCTAACAAAGGTTCTAGGAAATTGTTACAGACTATTTAATGCCTAATCATGTCCTAGAATACATAGGACAGAACTGAAAATGAAATACAACCCTACAATAACCAACTTTCTCTGGGCTAACTTATTGTACTGGGGCCAGATGAAATCTACTTGGTAATGGAAACAAGATGAAGCCTGCCAAGGTGCTTTCGGCTTACATGTGAAAGTTGCTGAGCCCCAGGCATCACTGTACCCAGAAGTGAATTGGAGAACACATTTCTTTCCCCTAACAATGAGAAATGACATAGCCCTTTGCCAATTTTCTACAGTACAGTAGTGTCGCAGGTGAAAGTGTACACTGAATTAATGGTTCTGCATGGAACTCTTTCTTCTTCTAGCAAAAAGACTTGGGTGAGCCAAGTTCCCCAAATGCTCTTGTGTGGCATCCATTCTCTGAGAAGGCAGCAACCTGCAGCTTCTAGGCCAGGTATCTGAAGCTGAGGTCCAGCCTGTGATCGTGCAATCTACCTAAGTGGGATAAGGCCACAAGACAGAAGCTGTTGAACACAGGGTCTACACAGAGGGAGGAGCACAGAAAGCTCATTGTGCATTTTTTGTTTTGCTTTGTTTGCCTATGGAAAGTAACCCACCTGAAGGTCATAGAGGAGTTGGAAGTTGCTGGGCGCCTGTGCCGCTCTCTGGACAGCCTGAGCCAGGGCGACGGCCCCCTTACCCCCCTCAGCCCAGTGAGTGCACGTGACTGCATCAAATGCCCCATGCTCTCTGGCGAGGCGGCCGATGAGGCCCAGCTCTGCCTCAGTATCAGTCCTGTGAAAGTAGTATTTCAAGTTAGTGAATGGAGGATGGCTGGAGAGGACACAGGTCTTCTTTTTTTTTTTAATATATTTTTTTTATTATTAATTGAACATAAATTTTTTTTACAAGGTGTTGTGCAAAGAGGGTGAAGTTACATAGGACACAGGTCTTCTTGATGTCACTAAAACACATATGGATTGCCTAGTGATAAATGCGCACTAATCCATACTGTCTGGTTTGAATCTCACCTCCACAATGAACTAGCTTGGGTGTCTTTTGACTGCACATGGATATTTCACTGGGATATTATGAAGTTTAAATGGCAAATACATGTAAAGTACTTGAACATTCCCAGCATACCACTGGAAACCAATAAATACTAACTTTGAAAAATTCTGCTTCCAGTCCCATTATAGTACAACCCCTAACAGAAGAAAGCCAAACAACCCACGCTAGTTCTTGCATGAACAACTTGCTCAACACATTCAACTATGTCAAGACAACATCCCACCAGGAACTCGGCAGGCTATGATGTCCTGTTAGCAGAAAAGGCCTCCACATGACCACGAAGAGCACTGAACTTGAAGCCTAGGTATTATCCACTTCACCCAGTGGAGAAGAGGCCCACAGGTACAGAATCAGACTTCTGGACCTTTGGTGGGTAAAGTGGCGAGCTTGTTGTGATAAACCTGTCAAAGGCTAGACCACAAGCTATAAAAGAGCTCTGTAGAACACAGCAAAGGCTGCACAATTATCTACAGAGATGTCTTATGTCCATTTTTCACAGCCTCCCTTTTCTGTTACTGGGTACTTACTTGAATGCATTTGTGGCCACTACTACAGGAACTCCAAACATTCTGGCATTTTCGATTTGTTTCCTCAAATTACTGAAGCCTTTTTCAACCAGCTCCAGATTCTGTAAAACAACCATGAAAGCTCTGTAGGGTTAGGGAACACAGACTTGAAAACAACCATAGTTTCTCTTAAAAGGCAACCTCTGTCCGTGAGCCAGTAGACATTTGCTGTCTACTTAAGGAGGCAGGCAAGCCAAGAAAGTAAGAAAAGGAACACAATGCATTTCTCACGTGGAGGGAGGGGACCCTGCGGAGGGCCAGGTCCCCCAGCCTGAGTGGACACCTGCTGCATCCCCACCAGCTTAAAGCACCATGGCTGGTGTGTTTGACATCATTATACCACACCTTTGCTTCTTTCCTGTGTGGAAGAGATTAGATTCCCTACCTAAATTATACTCACACCTGTGTGTTTATAGATTTTGATGTACTCATCACGTACAATGACACAAGTGGACTCTTCAGTACAGCATAAACCATTCCTTCAGTAGAAAGCAGAGTCTAGACCACAGGGTCTGACCATAAAGAGGTATTTTTACCCAGCTGTCCATAAGCACTGCTGAGAACATAAAGAAATCCAGCGGTGCTTTCAAAGGCTTTGATGAACTCAACCAGGAGCCTATTCTAGGGCTAACAGCAGACAAAAGATACCTTAAAAACCAAATAATCAGCCAGTGGCTCATGCCTATACTCCTACCTACTCAGGAGACTAAGATCTGAGGATCTAAGTTTGAAGCCAACCTGGGCAGATAAATCCCAGAGACTCTTGTTTCTGACTAACCAGCAAAAAGCTGGAAAGTATGGCTAAAGTGGTAAAAAGGCCAACAAAGTTCCTACTCCAATACTGGCTGGCATACATACACACTCACAGACACAGACACACCAAATCACATATTGCTCTGTAAGGCAATTGGGATCTCAGAAAAATTAAAAACAGAAAAGGAAAAAAAAAAAAGACTAAATTATCAAACTGGAGATAATGGAGCACATTTTTAGGAGACTAAGATTGAGACAGGAGGATCAAGACTTTGAGGCTCTTCTGGGCTCAAGAGCTGCTTGAACTACACAGTAAGACTGTATCTCAAAAATAAACAAAAACAATGGAAAAACAAAGAACCAATATCAGTGTTGCCTAGAATCCCAACTTCTTGGGAGGCTGAGGCAGGACAATCACTTCCTATCTCTCTTCCCCACCCTCACCCCCCAACCAAATGGCATAAAAGCTACAGGAAGTTGCTAAGAAACCATACCTTTGAATATGCTAACTACAGCACTGCTTGAAGCACCCAGAAACTGCAAACACTAAACTCCTTGAATAGGAGACTAGGCCAAGGAAGAATGATGTACACACTCAATAAATGTTCACTATGCAGATGTAATGAGAAGGGACATCTATCTGTGTTAACATGGAGCCTGTCCAAGATGAATGAAAGCAGCAAACTGGAGAGCTTAATTCTACTTTTAGACAAACAAACAAAATGTGTATAGTTGAAAAAAAATTTAAGTTGGAAAATATACAGCAAACTGTTAGAGGAATTCCAAGCACATGTGCTATACTCTTGTAGTGTTTTTTTTTTTTTTAAACAAAGGGTATGTCATTACTATAATTAAAAATACATCAAGAAGGTTGGGGAGGGGTACTCAGAGGAAGAGCATTTGCCTAGCATGCTGGAGACCCTGGGTTTGATTCTCAGCACTGAAAAAAACAAAATCCCCTAAATCAAGTACTGAAAAAATGCAGGCCGGGCATTGGATACATTTCTTGTACTGTTTGTTGCCTTGTATCCAATGCCCAACGTATGATACTGTAACCTCTCTGTACGTCAGTTTGATAATAAAAATTTGAGAAAAAAAAAATGCAGGCCGGGAACTGGTGGCTCATGCCTGTAATCTCAGCTACTCAAGAGGCTGAGATCTGAGGATTGTACTCCAAAACCTGGGTGGGAATGTATGTATGTAAGACTCTTACCTCTAAATAATCACCGAAAGAAAGAAAAGGGGGGGGGGGGTGGTGGCAATGGGAATGTGGCTTAGTGGTAGAGTGCTTGCCTAGCATGCACAAAGCCCTTTGTTCAATTCCTCAGTACCACATAAACAGAAAAAGCCAGAAGTGGTGCTGTGGCTCAAGAGGCAAAAAGAAGCCAAGGACAATGTTCACGCCCTGAGTTCAAGATCCAGGACTGGCAAAAAAAAAAAAAAAGAAAGAAAGAAAGAAGCCAGAAGGGGAGCTATGGCTCAAGTGGTAGACTGCTAGACTTGACCACAAAAGCTCAGGAACAGTGCCCAGTTCAGAGTTCAAGCTTCAGGACCAGCAATGATCTATAAAAATACACATACTATATATCCTGAGTAAAGCAGTATTTAGTGCTTGGATCCCCCAAATAGCAGCAGAAATTAAGATAAAGGCTGAAACTACTAGGATCTTGTGAATGTGGCTTTTGCTTTTCCTCCGAGATTATAAACCGAGATTAGGATTAGCCTGACACTCTAAGGAGCACCTTAATTCTTTACCATTGGTCAGATGAATACCACCAAATACCTAAGACTGAGAACAGTTTAAGAAAGGAGAATTTCTTCAAAGAAGACACCAGCTGGGCCACTTCAGGGCAGTCGCTGTAATTAGATACAGGAAAGGCTGTGGGGTAGCAGGGGGGCCAGAACTGTGAATTCCCCTCCCACGCATGAATCAGACAGATGACCATAAAAGGCAAATCATAACTTGGAAGACAGGCAGACTCAAGGCACCAACAAATTCTTTTCTAGCCGATTTTGAAATATTTCATTTGGGGCCTCTGCAGCAACCTTGTATTGTTTGATAATGTAAAAGCCTCCAAAAAGACAGAGAAATTGAATTAACAGTGACAGCGACTGACTCAAGGGCTTGTCTCTTATGTAATCACTCAGATGGGCGGCTCCAGTGATGTTTGATGGTAAATGATATTAGTATGGTTTGAGCTCACAACTGATTCTACGGCAGACCTTTAATTCAGGCTTAGTGCTACTCGTTTAATCCTCTCTTTAGCATACTGCAGGTTTTCAGCATCCTGCACTCAAGGAACAGCCCTGGGTCACACTGACACCTTTATTTCCTCCAGGGGCCAGGTCTGAAATACTGACTTGGGGAGAGGGTATTTTTCTAGGACAAATAATTAGATTACATTTTTTTTTTTTTTTTGCCAGTCCTGGGGCTTGGACTCAGGGCCTGAGCACTGTCCCTGGAATCTTTTTGCTCAAAGCTAGCACTCTGCCACTTGAGCCACAGTGCCACTTCTGGCCGTTTTCTATATATGTGGTGCTGGGGAATCGAACCTAGGGCTTCATGTATATGAGGCAAGCACTCTTGCCACTAGGCCATATTCCCAGCCCTAGAACAAATAATTAGAAAGAATGGCAGTTACCTCCTCTGTGTAAGCCTTGGGAAGAGGTAGTCCCGCAGTGACCTGGAAGGAAAGGAAACAAAGTCAGAGGCATTTCTTCCTCCCAATTCGACTTCAGCTTCAGTGTTGGTCATGGGGTACAGGTAAGCGGGCTGCATGCTTGGGGAGACACAGCAGTGTGATGCTGGTCCCCCCCATAAGGCCTTTGTGCGCAGAACAAGAAGGCTACTTTGAGTAGAGTGGATGGCCCTGTGACCTGAATTAAGGAAGCCAGAAGGAGGAAAGGAGTGTGTTTCAGGTAGGACAGAGACACAGTAAGTGAAGAACATGGCCGTGGGGGAAAGGGCAGCTGTCACCCTGCAAAGGTCACTCTGCAATGTCTGCTTTCATGAGCTGGTGATCCATGCCTTGCAGGAGCTCAACTGTAGCACAGGAACAACACAAACATGAGGGAAAAACAACAAGACTTTCTTCTTCCATGGTAGAGTACATTTACAGTTGACCACACAGTAGAGGGCTCACTGTGTGCAGGTGCCTGGTCCTGATCTAGTGACTCAGCTCTTCGGCATCCACAGGGGTAAGGGGGTAAGGCGCTGACCCATGGCACTGTAGCATCCAGTTCAGACCCCCTAGACCCCTCTCTCACTCCTCAGGGATACTGTGGTATGAAATCCCAGAAGGGCCATGTGGAGGCTGGGTAGGAAGCAGGGCCCTTACATGTAGCTTCCTTTCTGCAAGGTAACACCAGCAGCAGGTCTGGCTCCTTGGTAGAACTCTATGTGCAAAGCCCCCTTGGTGTGCTGGACGGGGGAAGTGCCCATCATTATTACTGTTTAGACCATGAGGTAAGAGGAGGGAAGGAAATACAAGGATATGAGGGTGAGAGGAGGTGGGAGACAGGATTGTTGGCTGGGAGGGAGAAAAGGGAGTCTACCTTACAGTACCAGAAACAAGGGGAATCCTAGGTTGGGAGTGCTTTTGGATGCCTCAGGGGAAAGCAAGACATAGAGCTTGGAGAGGTGTGCTGAATGGAGTGTTAGGACAGTGCACTCAGAGGCGAGCTAGGGACCTAGGACTTCCAGAGGCCCATGAGGCCCAAACTGTTTTCTAAATAACGCTAAGATCCTAAGGCCATTTTTATCCTGATTCCTTCATTTATACAACATGTGATATCACATTGTGATATCACAGAAGATGAGAACCCAGCGGTCTTCAGTTAACCAGATAGAGAAGATCTGAGAAATGGACAATGCCAAAACATTCCAGAAAACAGAGTAACTTAGTTTTCATTTCAACAATGTCTAAATCCTGTTTCAGAAAATATAACTTAGCCATGAGTTGATGACTTGTGTCTGTAATCCTCGCTACTTAAGAGGCTAAGATCTGAGGACTGAGGTTCAAAGCCAGCCTAAGTAGGAAAGTCCATGCAACTTACCTCCTATTAACCACCAAAAAGCCAGAAGTGGAGTTGTGTGGCTCAAGTGACAGAATGCAGATTTGAAAAAAAAAGCTATGGGACAGCACCCAGACCCAGCGCACGCACATATGCGCACACGCACGCAGGCACACACAGCTCTACTCTGGCCTCCTGTGTAGCTAGGATTAGGTGTGAGCCACCAGCGCCCAGCTTAAAGATGTTTTGTGTATTAATATATACCTCAGTTTTCATTTCCAATTAAATGTTAATAGCTATAAACAAAAGCTCCAATAAACAAAAGCTCCTGAAAGCCTTTTGTAGTTAAAATTATAAAGCGATTTCGGAGGAGCTGAGGCTACTACTCAGCAGTAGAACACTTGCCAAGCATGTGTTAGGCCCCAGGCTTGATCCCCAACACTGGAAAAACAAATAAAAAGGTTTGAGGGTGAAACATTTGAGAGCTGTCAGATGAGGATAAATTTCATATTTCAATCATTCCCCCAAACTACTACCATGTCTTTATATATTAATCTGATGAAAGAATGTTAAAAACTAGAATATACAAAAGTACAACTTCTCTTTTTTTGTGGCAGTGCTAGGATTTGAATTTGGGGTCTCATACTCTAGCTCAGCTTCTTACTCACAGTTGGTACTCCACTAAACCTCATCTACAAACAGTATTTTAATCTAAATTGGAGTTTTGTGGACTTTTCTAGCTGGGCTGGCTTCGAATGGAGGTCCTCAGTCTCCTGAGAGTGCAGGTAGGAGCCACTGGTACATGGCAAAAAGTACAACAGTTTCTAAGCAGAAGGAATTCAGAAAACTAGACATCAGGCTGAAGAAGATGATAAGCTAGCCTACCCTCGGCTTTTCTCTGCCATGCAGCATTCTGAATGGAGCTGCCATTCTCCTTGGCCTGCCCTCATGGTCCTCTCTCTCCCTCCTTCCCACGTCTGACTGGCTGGCTGTCAGTGGCTTAGTCCAGCATAAAATACTCAGGAGCTTAAAAGTCTGGTTGACTGGCTGGTAGCCACTATTTCGGAAGAAAATGAGACTCAGATTTTTAGGGAACAGGCTGCTGAAGGAGTTTTCTGTGAGCACAGTCTTGCACCAGTGCTTGGAGAGGTATAAATGTCAGATGCTTCCCTGAGAAAGGCAGCACTCTGACCACCCGTTGCTTTTAGTACCCAATTCAGCACTGAGCTTAATGCAGATGTGGGCATGCCTTTCGACTTCCTTCAGGCCTTCAGAACACTGCAGACATCAGACTTGACCCTCACCGTGGGGCCGCCCCCATGCATCTTAAGAGCCCTGACAGTGGCAACAAGCACCACAACGTGAGGGCGGAGTCCGGAGTAGCGGCATTTGATGTTAAAGAATTTTTCCATTCCAATGTCTGCTCCGAATCCTGCTTCAGTCACTGTAAGAAAGAAACAACAACTGTAAAAGTACCATTCCACTCTCTATAGAACATATTAACAGTAACAACAAGATTATTATTATTTCTTAAATACCATTCCAACTCCCTATCTCCAAGATCTACTCACTGATGTCAGAAAATCCTCACCTACAAAGCCTTCTGGGCCAACAAGTTTGAGTGCAATCCGGTCTGCAATGATGGAGGAATTGCCATGTGCGATGTTGGCAAAGGGTCCAGCATGAACAAACACTGGAGTGCCCTGTAGAAACAAGGCCATGGTAAGTGAAACTGTCACTTACAGTGACAGTGGGGAGGAGGGCACATAACCAAGGGTAGACAATGCAGTGAGAATTTCAAAGACTATTTCTCTCAGGGAAAACACAAAACCACTTCTTTTGGCAATGCTGTGATCAAACCCAGCACCTTGTGCCTGTTAGGCAAATTCTCTATCATGGAGCTATATCCCCAGTCCCAAAGCCACCTCTTTTATAGCTCAGTACTGTCTCAATTGTAACTATAAGAAAGAATTAAAAGAGCTGAGTAAATGCTGAAAAAGACTTGACTATTTTATAATCTCTCTTTTGCATGTAGAATGCGTCTGGAACACAGGAGTTAGTCTTCTCACCTCTAACGTCTGCATGAGATTGGGCTTGATTGCGTCCTTCATCAGCACCGTCAGCGCACCGCTCACCCCCTACAAAACACACACATGAAATGAAGCATCTGCTCATACTAGCAGGAACTGATACTCCATATTCTAGGTCTTCTCTCCATTCTGGGCAGTTAGTATTTTTGTCAGAACTTAGACCATTAAGGTTTTTTCCCCTTGGATACACTGAGAAGCTGCTGGCTATTTTAAGGAAGGAAAACAAGTAGAATAAAAATGGCATTCATATGCAATTTCTGAAAAGGCAATATAACTGAGAACAAATGTCTCAATCAAGCTCTATTGATGACTGATATGGGAAATCCATTTGAAACAAGTATAGAGCACAGATGTGCTGCTTCCCAGAGTGCTGAGTTATTTGTAACTTTGGTATCTGGGCCGAGATGGGTATAAATCATATTGAATACATGTTTCCCATAGCTGAAATTAAAATACCATTCAGGAGTTCAATCTCAACTCTTAAGTAGCAGGTATCTTTTTTTTTTTTTTTTTTTTTGGCCAGTCCTGGGCCTTGGACTCAGGGCCTGAGCACTGTCCCTGGCTTCTTCCCGCTCAAGGCTAGCACTCTGCCACTTGAGCCACAGCGCCACTTCTGGCCGTTTTCTGTATATGTGGTGCTGGGGAATCGAACCTAGGGCCTCGTGTATCCGAGGCAGGCACTCTTGCCACTAGGCTATATCCCCAGCCCCCAGGTATCTTTTAATCTATCCAAACAAGTTACTGACAAAGTAAAACAATAGTTCTCCATTGGATAATAGACAATTGGGTGTAAAGCAATTTACATTCAATATTAATGAGTTTCTATGTTGAAGGCTTGGGTATTAAAATTTAAAACACATAAACTCCTATACCACAATCACTATTTAGGTATGTGTTGACATAAATAGGTATTTTTAAAAATTAAGGCCAGGAATCATAGATTACGCCTGAAATCCCAGCTAGGTAGAGATTGGAAGGTTCATGGTTTGAGATCAGCCTAGGTAAAAAGTTATCAAAACTCACTCAACCAGTAAGCAAAAGCACAGTGGTGGTTTCCTGTCATCCCTAGCTGCAAGCAAAAGCAAGAGCCTATCAGAAAAATAGCTAAAAGCAAAAAATTGGCTGCGGATATGATTCAACACTTGCCAAGCAAGCGTGAGAATGTAAGTTTAAACCCTAATACCATCACCAAAGAAGAAAAGGCAATCTCTAAGAATTTTCATCTCAAAGCTCAAAGGAGGGGCTGGGGATATGGCCTAGTGGCAAGAGTGCCTGCCTCATATATATGAGGCCTTGGGTTCAATTCCCCAACACCACATATACAGAAAATGGCCAGAAGTGGCGCTGTGGCTCAAGTGGCAGAGTGCTAGCCTTGAGCGGGAAGAAGCCAGGGACAGTGCTCAGGCCCTGAGTCCAAGCCCCAGGACTGGCCAAAAAAAAAAAGCTCAAAGGGACATACAGATAGTTTGGAAATAATACACAGGTCAAGAAGCAGCCTAGAAGGACCATCAGCAAACTGGCCATTGAGCTGTTCCAAATGTAGTTATTAGCAAGGAGGCACAGTCAATAAGCCTCATGACAAAGGCCTCTGAGCAGGGAGCTAGGGGTGGTGGGTAAGGGCCAGCAAAGTCAGCAACAGAAGGCTTTACTTTAATAGGCTGGGGATGTTCTCTGCAAACTGCAGTCATATTGCTTGCTGGGGGAGATACTTCCAGGATGAAGGCATCATTCAAATTTCCTGGAACATATTACTGACCAATTACTCACCATGAAGAATGTTTTACAAAGTTCATAATCATCTTGTAATAAACAAAATTGGAATGAATTGATGAGTTCTAGCAATAGACCTTTTGTGTATGTGTGCCATAACTGGGTTTGAACTCAGGACCTCAAGCTTTTGCTTGGCTCCTGTCTCCCACCTCAAGGCTGGCACTCTACCATTTGAGTCACACCTCCACTTCTGGCTTTTTTTTTTTTTTGGGGGGGGGCCAGTCCTGGGCCTTGGACTCAGGGCCTGAGCACGGTCCCTGGCTTCTTCCCACTCAAGGCTAGCACTCTGCCACCTGAGCCACAGCGCCCCTTCTGGCCGTTTTCCATATATGTGGCGCTGGGGAATCGAACCGAGAGCTTCATGTGTAGGAGGCAAGCACTCTTGCCACTAGGCCATATTCCCAGCCCACTTCTGGCTTTTTGCTTATTAACTGGTGATATGTATCTCTTGATTTATCTGCTGCAGCTGACTTAGAACCTTGATCCTCAGCTCTCAGCCTCCTGAGTAGCTAGGATTCCAGGCAACCAGCTCCTGGCTTCTAGCAACTTCTTAAATATAGCAGAATCCTTGTTCTCAGTAACCACTAAGAAACCCTAAAGCCATGGACCATGAAGCGCCACCAAGCTGGCATGCCCAGGAACTTACCAGATCTTCAGCAGTGATGGGCTCCCCTTTCTTACTGGATGCCACGACCATTTTGCCTAGTCTCTCTCTCATGTCTTCCAGAGAGCTAGTGAGAGCCAGGACAGCCATGATTTCACTGGCCACAGAGATATCAAACTGGGCCTAGAGGTAGACAAAGAGATGAGAGAAGATCTTTGTGATAGCCACAAGTAGGAATTGCAATAAACAGCCCCTTTGGCTTTAAAAAGTAAACAAAGAGCTGAAAGGATGGAGTAGCAAACTACTATATAAGCACCTTAGTGAAAATAATCCTTCAGTAATTAAAATTGGCAATTAATAAGTCCAAGACCTTGAGCAGTCAATTTTCAACACAATGATTCAGTATGACTAATGGTGATTATTTTCTCCCTATGAAGGCAGCTTTGAATGGTGATTATGGTTTCCTAATACTGTCAAATGGCCACAAAGAGAAGCAAGTTCCATCAATTTGTATGTAAGGATATTCACTTGGGGCTCTCCACCTCCAGGAAAAAATGCGGGGGGAAAACCACACAGGTGACACATGGTATTTACTGCAAAAGCTGTCAGGAGTGCTTAGTACCACACCTACTCACTTCCATTTTAAAAGAGAGAAGGCAGAACAACACCTGGCAGTATCAATCGTATGGGAGAGGATGGAGGAGAGTAGAAGCAGCAAGCTCTAGTTTCCATTTAGGAATTACCGTCCGCGTGTATCCTTTCTCTGTCGGAGCCTGTCCAATGGTGATCTTCCTCAGGAATCTATCATTGGTATCCAACACTACCGAAAGGGAAGATGCAGAACAATTTTAAAGAAAAGGACCTCTAAGCTGACCATGGTGGTATATACCTATAATATCAGCATTCTGAAAGCTAAGGCAAGAGGATTACAGGACAGACTACACAGCAAAACCTTGTTGCAAACAACAACAAAAAACTGGACACTGGTGGCTCAAGACTATAATCCTAGCTACTCAGAGACCTGAGGAGCAAAGTTTGAAGCCAGCCCTGGCAGAAATGTCCATGAGACTTTTAACTCCAATTAACCAGCAAAAAGCCAGAAGAGGGCTGGGAATATGGCAAAAAAGCAAAAGAGCTGAGGGACAGCACCCAGGCCTTGAGTTCAAGCCCTACCACTGACAAGTAGATAAAAAGAGGGCTGGGAATATGGCTTAGTGGTAGAGTGCTTGCCTAGCATGCATGAAGCCCTGGGTTTGATTCCTCAGTGCCATATACACAGAAAAAGCCAGAAGCGGTGCTGTGGCTCAAGTGGTAAAGTACTAGCCTTGAGCAAAAAGAAGACAGGGACAGTGCTCAGGCCCTGAGTTCAAGCCCCAGGACTGGCAAAAAAAAAAAAAGAGAGAGAGAGAGAGAGAGAGAGAAAACTAAAAGATGAGAAGGAAAGAACCAAAAAGCTAAAGGAGCTATAGAGTTTTGCGGCAACAAGACATTTAATGATGTTCTGTTAAATTTAAAACTGATGACCAAAGTTGAATATGAGTTAAGAAATAATATTTGACTATTATTTATAAAATTAAATATTCCATATATATTTATAAGCATATTCTATATATTATCCATATATTATTCATTTCCATAAATACATAGAAATATCTATTATATAGAAACATCTATATATATCAATATATATTTATATCTATATATTATAGATATATCTATACATTATGATATTTCTATATAGAAATACATAGAAACAGCTTTTATATATATATTTTTTTGTCAGTGCTTGAATTCAGGGCCTGGGAATGGTCCCTGAGCTCTTTTTGCTCAAGGCTAGCACTCTACCAGCCAAGCCACAGCTCCACTTCTGGTTTTCTGATGATTAATTGGAGATAAGAGTCCTACAGACTTTCCTGCCTGGGATGGCTTTGAACCATGATCCTCAGAACCCAGCCTCCTGAGTAGATAAGATTATAGGTGTGAGCCTAGAAATGGCTTTTAAAGCAAAGGAGTATGAGTGGCTCAGTTTTATTCCTTCTAGTCAATTCAAACAATTAAGTCAGTAAGATATTTAAAAGCACGTGCTATAGTAACAGAAAAGTAGAGCAGTTTATGCCTTTAAAAGGCTGAGGTGTGACTTGTTCTATGGGTGACTTGTGACCTTATAGCCTTATACCCTGAGAAACACCAGAGCCATCAACTCAGAGTGTGCAAATGCCCTCAGCAACAAACAAGGTAACAGGTTTGGTCTTTCCTTCAGCACATTCTATTCTGATGACAGAGTACCTATCCAGGATAACCCTGGAAAACAAGCAAATAAGTATCAGCCAACTAACAACTAACTAATCCTAATCCCACCTCAAAGAACTAACCACAACAGTTTAGAACATTCTTCCTTTTCACTTTTTTAGGCGTACAGTAGAATAGAAAATAGATTTGATCTTGGTCCAGGATTCTTGGCAAAGGTTCCCAGAATTCTTGGAATTTCAAGAGTGAAAGAAGTGCCAGGTTACTCAAAACAAACCCTTTTAAACCACACCTAGAATTATGTGTTAATGAGTGATTTAGATCCTTGAAAGCCTCCAGAGGGCTTCTACTTCACTAGTCACCAGACAGACAGAGGATCTGGAACATTCGGCCCTATCTAAAACCCTGTGCTACAGGAGCAAGACTCAGATCTATAATGATCCTATGCACATCTTCCACTGGCTATTCCTATAATGAAGCAGAAAACATCTGAAAAGCCATTCTCTGAGTCCTGTATTGGAGCTAGCAAATAAATGGACCTGATAAGGTTGTGAACTTCCCATTTATTTATTTATTTTTTCCAGTCCTGGGCTTTGGACTCAGGGCCTGAGCATTGTCCCTGGCTTCTTTTTGCTCAAGGCTAGAACTCTGCCACTTGAGCCATAGCACCACTTCTGGCCTATATATGTCGTGCTGGGGAATTGAACCCAGGACTTCATGTATACAAGGCAAGCACTCTTGCCACTAGGCCATATCCCCAGCCCACTATTTTTTTTTTATTATAAAAAAATGGCTTTGGACTCTCAATTCTCTTGCCTCAGCCTCCTAGGTGCTGAAGTGACCACATCTGCTAAGAAGCATTTTTAAGGCACTAGATAATTTGCCAGGTTTCTTTCAATAAATTCTTAATAACATAAGTTCCATGAGGGGGCTGGGAATATGGCCTAGTGGTAAAGTGCTTCTAGTATACATGAAGCCCTGGGTTTGTTTCCTCAGCACCACATAAACAGAAAAGGCCAGAAGTGGCACTATGGCTCAAGTCGCCGAGTGCTAGCCTTGAGCAAAAAGAAGCCAGGGACAGTGCTCAGGCCCTGAGTCCAAGGCCCAGGACTGGCAAAAAAAAAAAAAAAAAGAGTGTCATTTTCTTTTTGCGGGGGGCATGGATCAAGTGCAAGGCCCTGAGTGCAAACCTCAGGACAGAAAAAAAAAGTGTCAGTTTTAAAATGCTATTAACAGTTACCATGCCAATAAAAACTAGAAAAACATTCAAGAAACTGGCCTTTAGTTTCTTCTCTGCAGTGACATAAAATAGATGGATGTACTGTTGGTACAAAATAAATCTCAAAGCTATGCTAATTGCACAGATAGAAAAAGCAACATATGGTGATGAAGCCAGCAGCTCACTCACTAATTGCTAAGTACTTAAACTTTGCAGGCTACCTAATTTGTTACAAGAGAATTTTCTTAAATGAGGTAAAAAATGTGTAGGCAAGCTATTGAGCCATAAGAAAAATGAAGTCATGGATGGCAGGCAATGGTTCTGAGAAGCAAGGGCACACCATTCAAAGTGAATAATAGCTCCACCTCATGACAACTTGAACATTTTTTTTGATTTATGCATGAGCTTCCTTAAAACCACCTTCACTTTAATCAACACTGAACAGCCAGCAAAGTATTCAACCAAGAAAGACTGATAGGAACTGATAAGGAGAGGCACTGACAAGCATGAGGAAAATGTGCCTTCAACATCATTTCTTAGCCATGAAAACACCGACCCACATTCAATAACCTGTCCAGAGGGTATGGGGGTGTAATACAGCCAAGACACAGGGGGCCCTGTATGCTGGTACCTCTTTGCCAAGTTATGGTTTCTGGGTCAATATCCAGTCTTGCAAATTTGTTTATCTCTTCATCTGTCAATGTGGTAGGGTCTGTTTTTTCAATGCCTAGTCTCTAAAAAAAGGAATTAAAACACAGTAAGACAAACAAGTAGAAACATTTTAAAAAATGGAGTCTCTAGATTGATAGGGTCTTCTCTGGGGAATACATAGATCTTTTATTGAGAAGGGGCATTGGCGGTCCCTTGGCTAAGCCTAGGGCATTTCCTAGCCTCATATGTACCAAGGCATTAGTTATATTTGTCTTTGAAACTGTGCACCAGAGACATTTCCCTAACTCAGTCCTAAAAGACCGCGGAGACCAAGAAGTACTATTTTTTTTAAAACCTATCTTTTAATTAAATTAAATTAATTAATTAATTTATTTTTCGCTAGTCCTGGGTCTTGGACTCAGGGTCTGAGCACTGTCCCTGGCTTCTTTTTGCTCAAGACTAGCACTCTGCCACTTGAGCCACAGCGCCACTTCTGGCCGTTTTCTATATATGTGGTGCTGGGGAATTGAACCCAGGGCTTCATGTCTAGAAGGCAAGCACTCTTGCCACTAGGCCATATTCCCAGCCCCAAGAAATACTATTATAATGAACTTACAAATAGGTCGAAAGGTGATGACGTAAAGCTTTTTAAATTGAGACGCCCAATTTAAATGAAATTTTATGAAGAGAAGATATGACTCCTGATCAATACAAATCAATACAATCACTTTTATATGCTTTCTATGTGCCATTGTACTCTTGCTGACTCCTTATCGTTCTAAAAGATGTAAGAAGGGTTTCTATTATCCTCATGGAATTTGGAAATCTTATTTACAGTGTCTGAAGGTCATGTCCCCAAATGGAAATGCCTGTAAAACATGTTCCTCTATTCTTTTTTTTTTTTTTTGGGGGGGGGGGGGCCAGTCCTGGGGCTTGGACTCAGGGCCTGAGCACTGTTCCTGGCTTCTTTTTGCTCAAGGCTAGCACTCTGCCACTTGAGCCACAGCGCCACTTCTGGCCATTTTCTGTATATGTGGTGCTGGGGAATCGAACCCAGGGCCTCATGTATATGAGGCAGGCACTCTTGCCACTAGGCCATATCCCCAGCCCCTGTTCCTCTATTCTTGGAGCTCTTGGCAGTTTGAGTAGGCCCAACCAGATCTTCTTTGCCCACAGTTCTCATCCTATGCTAGTCAGATCTGTCCTGTTCCAGAGCTGGCTGCTCACAGCCTGTCAGACAGCCCCACAAACCTAAAGCGTGACATTGCTCACAGAAACCATCAAACCCTTAGTCACCTTGCCAAGAATCTGCCGTTGGCAACCACTTTCCACTGAGCAACCTGTACATGTCATGTAAAATTATAAGGTGGGAATGCCTGGGAAAGAGAGGAAGGGAGGCCTGATTGAGTTCTAGATATAGATAGAACTAGACACTATCTCTAGAGGGCATTCTAGGGGTACTGGAAGTTGGGCAAGGTTTTTGGTTTAAAATTTTAGAGATTCTCCCCTTTCCACAAAGACTGTTGTAATGAAGAGTAACTAGTGGTTCGCCTAATGTATAGAATTTGTGAATAAGAGTACAAACCCATCATTAGCCAAGGAATATTAAGTGGCTTCAAGATCAACTGTGCTCAATAGTTTACACATAAATATACTGACAGACTGTAGCACAACTGCAGCAGCGTGTGCTCATCTGGGTAAAGGGGAGCTCCTGACACTTTTTTTTTTTTGGCCAGTTCTGGGGCTTGGGACTCAGGGCCTGAGCACTGTCCCTGAGCTTCTTTTTGTTAAAGGCTAGCACGCTACCTCTTGAGCCACAGCACCACTTCTGGCCTTTCCTGTTTATGTGGTGCTGAGGAATCTAACCTAGAATTTCATGAATGCTAGGCAAGCACTCTACTGCTGAGCCACATTCCCAGCTCCTGACACTATTCTCGTTTTTTAATTGTCAGGATGATAAACAGAGGGGTTACAGTTACATGCCTAAGATAGTGAATACATATACATTTTTTGTCATGCCTGTTTTCCCATTCCTCGTTTTTCTCCTTCCTTCTCCCCCCCCCCCCAGGCCCTCATCTCACCCCTCCTTGCTTTTTCTATGTATGTGGCACTGAGGAATTGAACCTAGGGCTTCATGTATATGAGGTGAGCACTCTACTACTAGGCCACATTCCCAGCCCGCTGACATTGTTCTTATAGCATCAAAATGTAAAGATGAAGGAGTAGAGGGCAATTCAGTGGTAGAACAGTGTACTCACTGTACATAAGACCCTGGGTTCAGGGCTGGGAATGTGGCTTAGCGGTAGTGTGTTTGCCTAGCATGCATGAAGCCCTGGATTCGGTTCCTCAGTACCACATAAACAGAAAAAGCTGGAAGTGGTGCTGTGGCTCAAGTGGTAGAATGCTAGCTAGCTTTGAGCAAAAGAAGCTCAGGGAGAGTGCTCAGGCCTTGAGTTCAAACCCTAGGACTGGCACACACACACAAAAAAAAGTTAAAAGAATTAAACTATTATTGGCCACAAGCAGTACATAGTATTTATTGACTGCTTGCATGTGTGATGCTGACCAAAAAAGACACATATATAATATCTTTCCTTCCTTCTTCAATATACATAAATGCATCTTTGAATTTCAGTGACACCCTTCACCACCTCCCCTTGCTGTCCATTATGTGTCCTCCAGCATTGCAGTCCTGTGCTCCCCAGAATGTCTTACAAATGGAAGTGCACACTATACAACTTCCCAAGACGGCATTGTCCACTCAGGGTTGCCTTTCAAGTTCATCTAAGTTGCTTTGTCTATCAATAACTCATTACTTTATTGGACTGATGTAGCCTATTTCTCTAGTGAAGGGCATTTAGATTACTCTCAGATCTTGGAAATTAGTCAGAGACACTAAAAACATTCCTGTAGAGGTTTTTTTATGTGAGCACAAATTTTCATTTCTCTTAGATAAAAGCCGAGGAGCGGGATTGCTGGGTCATGTGGTAAAGTGTATGCGGGATGGCTTTGCATTTACTGTAGAAAGTCAGGGTACAGAGGCAATCACTTTAACTCTTCACCAAAGTCCTTTGTCTATGGAGGAAAAGGTTGAGTATTACTAACTTCATCTTATACATGAGTCAACTGAGAGACAAGTCACATAACAAATTTGCTCAAGATCCTAATGTTGGGGAGTACAGAGATTCAAACTAAAAGCTCTGTATTGTCACAGTGCCGTCCTGACTTATGCACATTATAAAGCATCAGGAAGAATGCAGTGGCTCACACCTCTAATCCTAGCTATGCTGGAAGATCATGGTTCAAGGACACCACAGGATTGGGAGGGAGGGCAGGGTGAATCCCATCTCAACAGATAAGTAGAGCATGGTGGTACACTCCTATAATCGTATAGGAGTCATAGCTAGAATAAAGCAAAAAAAGAAAAAAGGCTGCAAGTATAGATCAAATGGTAGAGCATCTGCCTTGCAAATGTCTCGCAAATGACCTGAGTTCAAGCTATAGTATCATCACCTGAATTACAGGTGGTTACTTTATTTATAAATGAGGAAAAAAAACAAAAAACAAATACCACCACTGATCTTTGCCACCTATACCAGGCCTTTCAGACTATGATTATTGGTTTTGTTTTTGTGCCAGTCATGGGGCACAAAACAAGGTACATCAGGGAATAAAATGAGGGGAGAGACACCAAGGAGCAGTCACTAAGTTTGCAATGTTTGTTTTCTGCTCCAAGTAGTGGGTAGATAGGAATTTTCATTGTTCTCTGTGCCTACTTACCTTATCTGAAATATTTCATAATTTTTGTGTGTGTGCTCTGGTACTGGAGTGTGATCTCAGAGTCTAGACATTGTCCTTATTTTTTCTTCCCAAGGCTGGTATTCTACAGCCTGAGCCACAGCTCTACTTCCAGTGTTTTGGTGTTAACTGGTAGAGTCTCATAGACTTTTCTGCCTGGGCTGGCTTTGAACTGCGATCCTCAGATCTTAGGCTTCTGAGAAGACTATGATTATTGTTACAACTGGATTCACCAAATTCACAGACTAGCAAAAATTAAAGGAAAAAAGCTTACCCATAACCTTCGAATTTGGATCTCAGAGAACTTTCTCACTCCATTTACTGATGGCACCAGACGATTAAAGAGAGCCTTCAAGAAAAGGAGAAAAATAGGCTTTGGGATGAGAGGAATCCCACTGTTTTGCTACCTGCATCAGCACCCTATGGACTAAGGCTTAATTTGGGGGCTTCTGCCTTTTTGAAATTCCTCTTACAGGCCAGATGTGATGGTACACACTTGTAGTCTCAGCTACTAGGGGGGTTGAGCCAGGCCGACTGCAAGTTTGAGGACAGCTTAAATAACTTAGTGAGATCCTGTCTCAAAATAGAATTAACAAAAGGGGTTGGAGATACAGCATATCATGTGCAGTACTGGGTTTCATCCCCAGTACTGAAGAACAAACAAACAAACCAACAAAAACCAAACCACCAGTCCTCTGCACTCTACCTTGTCTGTCTGAGTCAGTTCATGGAACATTCGAGCATCAATGGCTGCAGCCACGAGGTTGTTAGCTGCAGTGATGGCGTGGATGTCACCAGTGAGGTGGAGATTAAACTACGAAAGAACAGAAGCCACATGAGTCTCTCACTGCTCTGAGTCTTTTCAGCTCAATTCTGCAGAGACCAAATCAAAGACAGCTGGCATCTGTCCTCAGAAGCAGTACCTCTCAAACACACAATTTGCAGTTTCCCCTAAATGACATGTCCAGAAACCACAATTGCTACACCATGGGGATTAAGAGCCTCATGGGTGACTAAGGACGGACACACACACACACACACACACACTCCCATTCTTTAGCCAAGGAGTAAGAGGAGGTGTGCTGCAGCAGCTCCAACTTCATGTCCATCCATTGCTCGCATTTCTGTCATTAGGACTTTGAACTCACTGTGGGCCAGTGCTTCTCAGTATCACGCTTCATTCATTCACTGGCTTAAATGATTATTCCCACTGAAAGCCAGAATTTGAAACCAAGTTGTGTCAAAATACTATAAATTACCATGTTTCCTCTTATGTCACTTCTATTAAGAAGTTCTTCAAAACAAAAGCTTAATCTTGTTAGGCATGGTAGAATGCCTGTAATCCCATTACTTGGAAGGTTGAGGCAGGAAGACCATGAGTTTGAGTCAGCCTGGCCTAAATACTGACTTTAAGGCCAGCCTAGACTACACAGTGAGACCCAATGTCAATAAAACAAAACTGATATTTGTGAGGCGACTATAGGTTCACCTTTGGGGGTGAAGTTAGTTCTTCCCTGACTCTTAGGAAATTCTAGTGCCTCTGAGGGTGTAGCAAAGTGCCTGCCAAGGTCATAGTTACAAAGACAGGCAGTAGCAAGAAGTACCAGAAAACTTATTCCTTATTAGATATCCACCTCCAATACAGAAGTTCGAAAAATATTTTTATTGATTGGTATTTCTATGCTTGACTTACTTGAGGAATGAATATTCTAACTTTTCTATTTCCTTATCCTGTACAAACCCTACCTGGTATGATTTTCTACTCCTTATGAGTGTGTATAGAATGGATTATGCAGTGTGTCAACGACCCTCACTCTTGTGCAATAGAAATTTCTTTTCTGTCTGGGAATAAGGAGGAATGAACTGGATTCCTCCCTCCTTCTGTTACCAGGCCTCTCTGCATTAGCACTTTATCTGCTAAGTGTTTCTGCTGTGTTGAGTTTATTTGTGAGACTGACGTAACAATAAAGTGAAATATTACCCTCAAAAACAAACAAACAAAACTAAGCCAGGCGCTGGTGGCTCAAGCCTATAATCCTAGTGACTCAGGAGGCTGGGATCTGAGGGTGGAAATTCAGAGCCAGCCTGAGTCTGTAAGACTTTATCTCCAATTAACCACCAGAAAACCAGAAATGGAGTCTTAAGCAAAAGAGCTCAGAGAGGATCTGGGAATATGGTCTAGTGGCAAGAGTGCTTGCTTCGTATACAAGAAGCCCTGGGTTCAATTTCTCAGCACCACATATACAGAAAAGGGCCAGAAGTGGCGCTGTGGCTCAAGTGGCAGAGTACTAGGCCTTGAGCAAAAAGAAGCCAGGCACAGTGCTCAGGCCCTGAGTTCATGGCCCAAGACTGGCAAAAAAAAAAAAAAAAAAGAGCTCAGAGACAGAGTCCAAGCCCTGTGTTCAAGCCCCACGGCCAATAACAATAACAACAAAACTAAACTAAAATCAACTAGCCAAAACAAAAAAAACACTGCCCCCCACAACAAAACTTAATCTGGAGGCTGGGAATGTGGCTTAATGGTAGAGGGCTTGCCTAGCATGCATAAAGCCCTGGGTTTGACTCCTCAGTACCATATAAACAGAAAAGGCCAGAAGTGGTGCTGTGGCTCAAGTGGTAGAGTGCTAGCCTTGAGCACAGAGAGGCTCAGAGACAAGAGCCCAGGCCTTGAGTTCAAGCCCCAGGACTGGCAAAACAAAACTAAACTAAACTTAAGTCTGATTCAGCCAAATCTAGACTACCTTACCTCTTCCATAGGAATGACCTGGGAATAGCCACCTCCTGCAGCGCCACCTAGGGGAAAGAACAACCATAGGGGAATATGTTAAGCACGCTCTTCCATGATTTGGAATCCAAATAAAAACCAATTGATTTTTGTAACTACTAAGCATGTCATTTGTTTACTTTTTACAACCATTTGGGTAGATTTGATTAAGAGCTTTCTAATTTCTTTTACCATGCTAAAACACTTGATCTTGTTCATGCTGAACAGTTTCTCAAGTGAGATTCCAGTCTAAATGACAAAACCATGAACACATGCATACATACCTATTCATTATCTTTAGAAATAGGTTCCCTGTGATTCCTAACATGTTAAAAGCTCCAGCTGACAGTTACATAAAGGCAAGGCTGTTCAATTTCCTACTCATACAAAGCTACTCTGGCTTTTAAAAAAAGCAGTATTTAAAGTACCCACGCCTTACAGATTCCATTTCTCAACTAAGAGACACAGATTAGAAAACTAACTGCTATAGCATTTCATTTGGCTTACCAACCAAAGGCCAGTGAAGAATGTTCAATTCATCATATCATGAGTTCGACACATGTGAGTTTGGAGCACAGATTTTACCTTTGTGAGGCAGAGACCAGGCAGTGAGGCAATGTGCAAGAGGAAAAGGAGACTAATGGGGCAGCGCAAAGGGCAGGGCTCCTTCAAGTTCCAAACCAGAATGAAGTCTGTACCTTCACAGCATTGGCAGGAGAGCAGGGGTACCAAGTGTCAACATTTGCAGTAATTATCGGAATAAGCACAACGTGATAGCCAGTCACCCAGCAAATAAGAAAGCTAACTCCTGGGGCTGGGAATGTGGCTTAGTGGTAGAGTGCTTGCCTAGCATGCATGAAGCCTTGGGTTCGATTCCTCAGTGCCACATATATAGGAATAGCTGGAAGTGGTGTGGCTCAAGTGGTAGAGTGCTAGCCTTGGGCAAAAAGACACTCAGAGAGTGTCCAGGCCTGGAGTTCAAGCCCCAAGACTGGCAAAAAAAAAGAAAAGAAAAGAAAAGAAAAGAAAGAAAGCTAGCTCCAAGAACCTTTGCTAATTAATAAACATAGCTTGTTTACAAGAGCATATATGGAGCTGGGTGCATAGCTCAGTGGTAGAGTAACTGTCTAGTATGAATAAGACCTGGGCTCAATACCAAATACCACAAAAATAAATAAGTGTTCTAAAAATTTTTTTTTAAGAAAGAAAAAAAGACAGAACATTGAAGTGACAGTGGTCATGTCTGTCAATCTAGCTACTCAGGAGGCTGAGATCTAAGGATTGTGATTCAAAGCCAGCATCAACAGGTAAGTCCTGTGAGACTCTTATCTACAATATATTCCCCCAAAGCAGGAAGTGGAGCGCTGGCTCAAGCTAGAGCTCTAGCCTTGAGTCAAAAAAGCTCAGGGACAGCACCTAGGCCCTGAGTTCAAGCCCCAGGACCAGCACACATGTGCATATGTGTGCACATGCACACGCACTTGCACACCTATTTACTTTCTAGATTAACAGCTACTGGCTCATGCCTGTAATCCTAGTTACTCAAGAGACTGAGATCTCAGGATCTCAGTTGGAAGTCAGTCCAGACAGGAAATTCCATGAGACTCTTATCTCCAATTAACCAGCAAAAAGCCAAAGCGGAGTTGTGGCTCACGTGTTAGAACACTAAAAAGAAATAAAAAGAAAAAGCTAAAGGAAAGCTCCCAGTTTAAGCCCTAGTATCAGCACATAGACACACAAAATGATATTAACACTGTGTAATAGGGTAGAACAAAATGAAATACATATAAACTGGTTGGTTACAATACCTTGCACAAAGCATACACTCAGTAAGGACAGGTTTTTCTCATTCCCATCAAAGAGGAGAGCCCTGCCTGTGAAGCTTGTCTGTGTCTCAGTGTCAGCATGAACCAGGACTATAACTATTTTCATTGTTAATGTGACAGTAAACTACCAGGGTCAAATAGAGGCACCTCAAGTTGAGTATTCCACACCCAGGAGAATCCCTGTGCAATAGCAAAGTGACAGGAATAGGGATGAGGACATGAAACTCTTTGCCAACTACATCACTATTGTGTGGTATAAGAGGACCTTCCAGGCCTTGGAAGGAGATGAGGCCCCCATAAGCTGCCATGGATGGGTCTGGAAAGACTAAGGGGAGGCAGGCACCCTATGGTTGCCCAGTCTAGCCCCACACATACCTTTTATTCCAAAGGTGGGGCCTTGAGAAGGCTGCCGAACACAGGCAAAGACATTCTGATGGAGGTGGGCCCCGAGGGCTTGTACCAGCCCGATGGTGGTTGTGCTTTTTCCTTCTCCCAGGGGTGTTGGGGTTATTCTTCAATAGAAAAACAAAAGAAGAAAAGGTTTACTTGTAGAATTGAGTTTTCCGAATCCCGAAAGTCAGCTGCAGCACACCCCAGAGAACGATCTGACTCCCCACGACGTGGCTCTCAGTTGGCATTTGTTCTCCATTAGCTTTTTCACTCATGGCTGGCCCTCCACTATTCGAATGGCACTTCCAGTCCTGCTTTTTGCTATTTAATTGGAAATGGAGTCTCCTAGACTTTCTCCCCAGCTAGCTTCAAACTATACCTTGGCTTTGAACCACAACTTCAGACATCAGTCTCTATTATAGTTTATTACAGGTGTGAGCACTTGGCAGAAAATAACTCTTAATCTAAACAATAAGAAAGAGGATCAGGGGAAAAGATCTTTACCGGCCATACAATGAACAAAGGCCTCATATCTCAAATATATGCAGAACTAAAAAAATTACATTCCTCCAAAACAAATCCTCAAAGAACCAATAGCCCCCTCATCAAGTGGGCTAAAGACTTAAAAAGAGACTTCTCTGAGGAGGAAATTAGAATGGCCAAGAGACATATGAAAAAGTGCTCTACATCACTGGCCATAAAAGAAATGCAAATCAAAACAACATTGAGAGTCCATCTCACCCCAGTAAGAATGTCCTATATCAAGAAAACCAACAATAACAATTGTTGGAGGGGATGTGGCCAAAAGGGAACCCTACTTCATTGTTGGTGGGAATGTAAACTGGTTCAGCCACTCTGGCAAGCGGTATGGAGATTCCTCAGAAGGCTAAACATAGAGCTCCCCTATGACCCTATGACCCAGCAGCCCCACTTTTGGGTATCTATCCAAAAGACCATAAACAAAAAAATCACACTAAAGCCACCAGCACAACAATGTTCATCGCAGCACAATTTGTCTGGAACCAACCCAGATGCCCCTCAGTAGACGAATGGATCAGGAAAATGTGGTACATATACACAATGGAATTTTATGCCTCTATCAGAAAGAATGACACTGCCCCATTTGTAAGGAAATGGAAGGACTTGGAAAAAATTATACTAAGTAAAGTGAGCCAGACCCAAAGAAACATGGACTCTATGGTCTCCCTTATAGGGAATAATTAGCACAGGTTTAGGCTAGTCACAGCAGAGGATCACAAGAGCCCAATAGCTATACCCTTATGAACACATAAGATGATGCTGAGTGAAATGAACTCCATGTTATGGAAACGATTGTTATATCACTGTTGTAACTACTGTCAACGTGCTATGTGTAACTATTGCTTCTATTATTGATGATCCTCTTGTATCCCCTTCCTGTGGTTGTACCTACACTATCTCTGTATCTTATCTGAGTATATGGGAAACCATGTATACTGGTAAACAGTGGTATATAGGGTAAAAAAATACAAACAACTACAAAAGCAATACTTGCAAAACTGTTTGGTGTAAATGAACCGAACAACTCATGGGGGGAAAGGGAAAGGGGGAGGGGCAAGGGGGGAATGAGGGACGAGGTAACAAACAGTAAAAGAAATGTATCCAATGCCTAACATATGAAACTGTAAACTCTCTGTACATCAGTTTGATAATAAAAATTTGAAAAAAAAAAAAGAAAAGAAAAGAAAGAGCATCAGGGAAAGCATTGCTCAAGAAATAACTTCCTGATCTGCTCTCCTCCCTTTTTCTTTTATGTGTGTGCCAGTCCTTGGGCTTGAATTCAGAGCCTGAGCACTGTCCTGGGCTTCTTTTTGTTCAAGGCTAGTGCTCTTCCACTTGAGCCATAGCACCCACTTCTCGCTTTTTCTATATATGTAGTGCTGAGGAATCGAACCCAGGGTTTCAGGTATGCGAGGCAAGCACTCTACCACTAGGCCATATTCCCAGTCCTCCCTTTTTCTTTTATGTATGTGCCCGTACTGGGGCTTAAACTCAGGGACTAGGCGCATCCTTAAGCCTCTTTGTGCTCAAGGCTAGTGCTCTACCATTTGAGCCACCACACCACTTCCAGTTTTCTGTAGGTTAATTGGAGTTAAGAGTCTCACAGGAACTTTTCTGTCCGGGCCAGCTTTGAACCATGATCATCAGATCTCAGCCTCCCGAGTATCCAGGGCGTGAACCACCGGCATCTCGCTTTCTCCTTTTTTCTGTTTTATCCTACTTTAACTCTGTTGCACTAAAATAAAATCCTTGCTAAAACTTTCAAAAAACAAACAAACAAAAATTACTATACTTTAGTTCTTCTCACTGTATAGAGCAAATATATTAACTTGACACTTCCTTGTTGATAATACTATAATTTGTTTTTCAAAAACTATCTTTTAGCTAGACATAGTGATGCTCATCTGTAATTCAATCATTCAGAGGCTGAAAAGGATCATGAGTTTGATGAGAGCCTGGGCATACAAAGCAAGACCTTGTCTCAAAAACAAGGCAACAACAAGATAATCTTTGGGGTTGGGTATAGCAAAGTAGTAGATCAATTGCTTAGCAAAGAAACAAAAGTAAAACAAAACAAAAACCTAACTTTTATTGATAAAAGCCACTTAGAACAGCAATAAAAATGACTGTTCGAAAGATCCACTGAATTAATGAATTTTGAATTTAAAAATAAAAGATTCTACCTGAAAGCCAAACTCTTCTACTCAACTTTGACCAATTTTCTCATCTCTGAAGGATTTCTACTCTTACCTGCCTCACAAGGTTTCTGTAAGAATCAATAAACTGCTAAAGCCAAATTAAGGGTACCTCTACCTATGCAGGCTAAATGCAAATGCAGCCACCAATGATAGCACTGGGATAAGTTAAGCAAGAGCAGAAGCATACCCTGTCACCACCACATATTTCCCATCAGGCTGGTGCTTCAGGCGTTCCAGTGCTGACAGCAGAACTTTGGCCTTCGTTTCACCATATAATTCCACCTCTTCCGAGAGCAGACCAATTTCTCGAGCCAAATTACCAATGGGCTTTGGTTTGCAAGATCGTGATATATCAATGTCACTATTAAAAACAGGAGACAGATTATCAATCTTTATTTACTGACTTAAACCCAAATCCCAGCCATGGATGCACTTTCAGTGGAAGCATACATATACACATGCTATATGTCAGTTAAAAACCAGTAAGCCACAAGGCTAAAGGTTTACTGGGATTTGAACTCAGGGACCTGCACCTGCTAGCAGGTGCTCTACCACTTGGGCTACATCCAGCACAGCTATGAAGTTTTAAATCAGGAAAATCTCATTTTTACCTTGGAACAGGTGTCTCCAGGTTAAGGCTGTTATACTGGATTGTCCATTTTCCAGGTTTCAATTTCCCCAGGAATCGCTGTGCACTCTCTACTGTGCTCTAAGCAAAGTGACACGACATAAAACTGATAACAGGTGACTTCAGCTTCAAACCCCAGCTCACGCCAGTCCAATCCCCAAATACACTGCTTCCTCGTCACTCCCACTCAGTTCTAGGTTGAGTACACAGGCACTGGCTGGTGTGTCACAGACCACACACACTGAAACACACCTAGCCAAGGAGCATGCTTCTGCTTTTCAAGTTACAACATTCTGAAGGAAATAAGCATTGTGCCATTTCCTCAATGAATGTGATGGATAGTATTTTTTTCTTCTTCCATTCCCTTTTTCCTTGAACAAATTCACGCCCCCCACCCACCCAACTTGTTAATCATGTGTCTCCTGGCAGCAGGTGGAATTCTCTTAGTCTCCAGGATGACCACAACCTTTGCTTACAGTACCTGCATCAGCATCGCCACGGTCATGGGCCCCACGCCGCCAGGGACGGGAGTGATGAAGCCCGCCCTGGTTCTGGCCTCCTCATACGCCACGTCGCCTACAACTTTCTTCCCACTTTTTTTGGTATGGTCTGTACAAGGACAAAAATCAAAGTAGCCCCTCAGAATCCATTGCAATCCTGGTGTTCATCTCCAAGTTAAGCAATCAGTTATTGCAGTTTGTCCCCAAAGCTAAAGAGAATTTTAGGGTACGCTAGTTGCACCAGGCTCAAGTGCCTTTTTTAGTTAAAAACTACAACTTGTAGCTCAGGGACAGAGCATCAGTCTAGTGTGTGCAAGGGTTTGGGCTCAATCTCTAACACTGATACTTGATGACAGGTGTGTTCTATTTCCAACAGAGAAAATTACATTACCCGCAAAAATCCACAAAATGTGTAAGTGGTTTTTCGGAATCTGGAGAATCCTTTTGTAGGCCCTCAGGTGGCAAATAAATACTGTTTTTTATTCTTAAAACCAACTACCCAGTATATAATAAGTACCTTTTATAATGTTAATTTGCCAAGGCCTACAAAGGAATTTTTTTTTAGCGCACAAAGCTCCAACTATGTCACAGCTGCCAGATACCGTTTCTACAGCAACTGTCAGCATCCTGTGAGCTCCATGCATGAGCTGGGGAACAATTCAACATCCAACTCCAAAGACAAGCAACTACTTAAATGTATGCTAAAGGCAAGGAATATAATTACACTTCCCTTAAAAGGATACAAGAACAACTACAAATCTTAGCAGCAAAGAATAGCTATTCAAGAGAACAAAACCCAGTGATGCACCATGGCTCTCTCACACAAAGAACATCCTACACTTGGTTCTGGCGAACTTCCGGGAGAGGCCTCGGAGCAGCAAGGCTCTGAGTCAGGATCTGCTAGAACCTTAGCCACAGACTTCTGTTTGAGAAGACCTCCACACCAAGAGCAAGATTCCAGGTGTAGCAAAAGCCCAGCTACAAGAAACCAAGGCTCTGAAGTGAGCTCTTTCACTGTCCTTTTCCTCAGGGACTCCATATTTGTCGACTAAAGATGCAAAGGATTAACATTATGTAGCTCACCAGCTTGCAGTCAACCCAACAAGAAAGCAGGCACTTTGTTGAAAGTGAAAGAAACTTTTACAAAACTTAAGGATTCTTCTTCCCACACTAGGTACCTAAGGGATTTTTTTTTGGGGGGGGAGGGGGGGAGTCCATCACAGGGCTTGAACTTAGGGCCTAGGTGCTGTCGCTGAGCTCCCTACCTCCCCTGCCAAGGCCAGTTCTGTATCACTCTGCGCCACTGTGTCACTTCTGTTTTCTTTCTGGTGGTTAACTGGAGATAAGCGTCTCAGGGACTTTTCTGCCTGGCTTAGAGCCAGGCACCAGTAGCTATTTTTTTACATGTATAGAAGGAGTTGGTGACTGGGTCAGTGGCTATAAACCTAGCTACTCCGGAGGCTGAGATCTGAGGATCAGAGTTTGCAGCCAGCCAGGGCAGAAAAGTCCCTGTGAGACTCTTATCTCCAATTAACCACTCAAAAACCAGAAATGGCGCTGTAGCTCAAGTGGTAGAGAACTAGCCTTGAGCACAAAGGGGCTCAGGGACAGCACCTAGGGCCTGAGTTCAAGCCCCCCTGCCCCTCAATAATAAAAATGGAAAAGCTGGTAAATAACCACCTTGGGGTGGTTTCAGTTTTCTAAAAGATTCTAAAACAGGAAACTATGGTAGAACACTTCCCCTCATAATCTCAAGTCATTTAAAAATGTAGAGAAAATGCAGGTTTTGCTTTATTTTATTCTTCTTTACCATCTACATGAAGGGTCAGTGTCAACAGCGTAGTAACTTCTACATTTACATCAATGTATGAGACCTATCTGTAAGACTCCAGGTCCCTATCAAAGTTTTTCTTCTGGTTTGAGAACAGGATTTGAACTCAGTACCTGATGCTTTTACTTACTGGCAGTCATTCTACCAACTGAGCCATGCCTCCAACCATAGGGTTTTTCTTCTCTATTTCTTATATCTAATGCAAACCATGGAAGGATATGCAAGGATTTCAACAGAATGAGTTTGAATGTCATATTCCAAGTATTCAAAGTGAGGAGTTGTAGGAGAGCAATTTCTTTAACACCCATTAGATAATTACACTACCAGAAAAATGAGTGATCAATTATGAGCTACTGTCTTAAAAGCTCGGCAGGGAGAGTGGGAGGGAGGTTAAAAACAGTGAGGGCTTGACAGTGACTAATGCTCCTGGCAGCTCCGTGTCTACATTTCAAACTTGAGATAGGAAAGGAGCAAAAAGATTATTTTTGCTATAACTCCCTCAACAATTCAACAGATCTGAGGGCCAGCTGTCAGCGCGGGAAGCTGGACAGGGCAGCAGAGTCCATGCCCAGATGAGCTGTCTGGCATGAAAAGCACAGGACATGAAACCTGAGATATACGCAATAAAAGAAATACCAGCCGGAAGCTAGTAGCTCATGCCAGCAATCCCAGTTACTTAGGAGTCTGAAATCTGAGGATCTTAGTTCAAAGCCAGCCTAGGCAGGAAAGTCAGTGAGACTCTTTTTTTTTTTTTTTTGGCCAGTCCCGGGCCTTGGACTCAGGGCTTGAGCACTGTCCCTGGCTTCTCTTTGCTCAAGGCTAGCACTCTGCCACTTGAGCCACAGTGCCACTTCTGGCCGTTTTCTAAATATGTGGTGCTGAGGAATCAAACCCAGGGCTTCATGTATACAAGGCAAGCACTCTTGCCACTAGGCCATATTCCCAGCCCCATATAATTCTTTTTTTTGTTGTTGGTCATGGGGCTTGAATTCTGAGCCTAGGCACTGTACTTGGGCTCTTCAGCTCAAGGCTAGCGCTCAACCACTTGAGCCACAGCACACTTCCTCAGTGAGACTTTTCTTATCTCTAATTAACCACTAGAAAACCAGAAGTGGTGCTGCGGCTCAAATAGTAGAGTGCTAGCCTTGATCTGAAAGGCTCAGGGACAGTGCCCCAAGCCCAGAGTTCAAGCATGACAAGGAAAAAAAAAAAAAAAAAAGCAAGAAAGCAAGCAAGCAAGCAAGAAAGACAGACCTTCTTGGGGAAAGAGAAAGGGAGAAGAAAGATCACCACTGGTTGAAAAGAAATCAGACAAGGTTTGGAAGGAGGAATAAATATTATACATACAGAGAAGTTGGAGTAGAGGGAACAGAGGGGTAACTTGGTGTAGGAGCACCTGCTTAGTATGCACAAGGCCCAGGGTTTGATCTCCAGCATGAGGAAGACAGAGAAGAGGAAGGGAAGAAGAGAGGGAGAGAGAGAAAGGAGGGGGAAGGAGGGAGGCTCACAGATGAATTTTTATTTATTTTTGCCAGTCCTGGGGCTTGAACTAAGGGCCCAAGCACTGTCCCTGGCTTCTTTTCGCTCAAGGCTAACACTCTACCACTTGAGCCACAGCGCCCACTTCTGGCTTTTTCTGAATATGTGGTGCTGAGGAATTGAACCCAGGGCTTCATGCATGCTAAGCAAGCACTCTATCACTAAGCCATATTCCCAGCCTCTCACAGTTGAATTTTACAGATGTGAAGCCCAAGGCATAGGGTGGTGCTTGATGCTCACAAGTATTTGCTAAATTGAAGAATGTTCCTTTCTTGAATCTACCAGGTATGAACACACTCATCACTGTATTGTTCTTTGGAATTTTATGTTTCAAAGAATGGTCAGCTCCCTAATGAGTCAGGTGTGAGAGCTGCAAAGGCTAAGCAGATAAGTGCAGGAGAGGAAAGTGATCTCGCTTACAATAGCTTAAACTAGGTGTTCATGAAGGGTAAGGAAAATAAAAGGCCATCAAAGTTGCTGAAGTGAATAGGAGGCAAAGCGACTAGCAAGAGTCATGGGAGGAGGCCCACGAGGTAAGCCCAGCAAGGCAGAAGCAAGCAGGAAGGTAGACCAGGAAGAAACAGATGGTAGTCCATGCAGAGAAAAGGGTAACAACACTCAGGAGTGACACCGAGAACACAGAAGAGAGAAAAAGAGTTTCTAAGTATTCCAAAATGAATGCAATATAGAGAATGGTTGGGAAGGAAATGAAAAGGCTTCAGAAAATGAGGAGTAATTTGGGATTGAGGATGCCACATACAGTTTTAGCCATGAGTGAAAGGCTCAATTTATCTCTTCTGCCTAGAAAAAAAGTCCTGGTCAAGTCTATTTTCTTCTTTGGAAATGGTGGGGATGCAACTCAGTGCATCATACGTGCAAGGCAGGTGCCCTACCACTGAGCTGCGCTTGCAGCCCTTCTAGAGATCTCTTGGCAGGATGAGTCTCTCCTCTAGACTCTCGTAACACTTGGCCATGGAGCCTCTTACCTCTTACCTGCAGGGTGTGGGGCTGTGCTCTAAATCCCTCCCTCCCCCTGTTGACACCTGAAATGCACATGGTACTAAACTATACAGAAACTGTTGTCTTGCATACACATATACATCTAAGACAAAGTTTAATTTATGAAGCACAGTAAGATTAACATGAAATAGAATCAAAACAGCACTATGCAGTAATAAAAGTAATGTGGATATGGTTTCTCTCAAAATAACTTAAACTTTCACCTTTTTGCTTAAAGGAACATGTGACTGCTTCCCTCTGGCATAGCCACACTAATAGCACTGTCATCCTTGCACTTTGGGGACGTGTTAAGTACAAGAACACATGTACTGCAATGATCCATCTGGTAACAGAGAGGGCTACTAAGTGACTAAGGGCAGGTAACTATTGTGTGTGGATTCAGTGGATGAAGGGATGACTCAGACCCAGGTAGGAACAAATATTTCATGAGCTTTATTTAAATCACATGCCATTTCATTTAAAATTTGTGAATTGCTTATTTCTGGAATTTTCTATTTCAAATTAGACCATAATTGGGCTGGGAATATGGCCTAGTGGTAAAGTGCTCACCTCGTATATATGAAGCCTGGGTTCAATTCCTCAGCACCACATCTATAGAAAAAGCCAGAAGTGGCACTGTGGCTCAAGTGGCAGAGTGCTAGCCTTGAGCAAAGAGAAGCCAGGGACAGTGCTCAGGCCCTGAGTTCAAGCCCCAGGACTGGCAACAAAAAAAAACCAAAACACAAAAAAAAAACAAATTAGACCATAATTGGCGTTGGGTAACTAAAACCATGGAAAACCAAGTCCCTTCACTGCACAAGGGAGAACTCTACCACATTGCGTAAATCCATCCATCCATTATCATTAAGGTGAAGGAAGAGCCACACTGACATCAGGCCAACCAGCCCAAAAGTGACAACTACTCTGATTACTAAGTGTACATGCTCTTCAGGAAGTCAGTCTCTCAAAATCTCAGTACTTCAAGCATAAAATGGGGAAAAAAAACGTTCTCTTTCGGTCTTCCTGTCCTTCCTGATCCTCCCTCCAGCACTTACCTGGGATGTAATTGATCCCACAGTCGATGACAACTGCCCCAGGCTTGATCCACTCCCCCTTCACCATTTCAGGCTGGCCGGTTGCCACCACCAGGATATCACCTTTGTTTACCTAGGGGAAGAGATTCAGACTTCAGAAATTAAGTAATAAAAGACATGCCACGATAATCTAGATGTGGAAAGGATACTCCGGAGCTGCTTAATGACCACCAGCTCTTAAGGCCTCAAATGCCAGCCACAAGCCCTTCCTCATAGCCCTCCACAATGCTAGGCTCACTTCTGCACATTTGATGTAGTGAGGAGAGCGAGGAGACCCGCAGGGCAGAGGGGGCACTGGCTTAGAGCCACAGGCTGATGTAAGAAAGATTGAAAGAGAAGGAGCTCGGCTTCTCTCCTGCTTTCTCCCACAGCCAATACTGTATTATCAACAAGGGTGTGGACATGGGAGCATTCCTGGGCTCAGGAACCTGACACAGGGTCAAGAACAGGTTTCCCATAAATGTCCACTGTTCACAGTCTCCTCTGGAGTACTGCTATCTCCAAGGCCACTATGTCATGCATATGGGACATGTGGCAGGGAGGTGGAACACCTAGCTATGGAGCCCTGTCTGCAATGAGACTGACTGGTATAGAAAGTACAAGTGACAATGCATGCCTGTAATCTAAGCACTCAGGAGGTCAAGGCAAGATTCCTTGCTCAAGGCTTGGCTGGACTATAGAGTGAGACTATCTAAAAAAATAGCATACTGGAGCTGGGCACTGGTGGCTCAGGCCTATCAGCCTATCTACACAGGACACTAGGATCTGAGGATCATGGTTTGAAGCCAGCCTGGGCAGGAAACTCCATTAGATCCTTATCTCCAATAAACTATCAAAAAAGCTGGAGGTGGCACTGTGGCTCAAATGGTAGAGCACTCACCTGAAGCAACTGCTCAGGGACAGCATTCAGGCCCAGAGTTTAAGCCCCAGGACAGGCAAAAAAAGAAAAAAAAAAAATAGTATACTGGCAGAATGAAGACTGTATAAACTTGGACAAGTTTGTAACTTGAATGCTTCTTGCAAAAGGAGACAAGCAACACAGAACTATTATAGGAGTTAAATGAGATAATGAGAGTAAGATATTTACTCCCTCCCCTTACCTCTTCATTCAGATTGGCAGTCTTTGAATGGCAGGTGGTCACTGTAGCATTATTCCACAGGAGCAAGTCATGCATGGGGGCACCGACTATTTTACTGCGCCCAACCACCACAGCATGCCTTCCAGCAATCTGCACCCCTGCAAGAAAGGCCAACAGGTATCAGATTGGAAAACATAGATACCTCTCCTTCATATGTCACCTAAACAAAAAGTCAAGAACAAGTGCATGAAAGCAGGTTCTTAGCATCAAACAGAAACTGTCCTCAAAACACTGCTTGGGGCTGGGATTGTGGCTCAGTGGTAGAGTGCTTGCCTAGATAGCATGGATGAAGCCCTGGGTTTGATTCCTCAGTACCACATACACACAAAAAGCCAGAAGTTGCACTGTGGCTCAGGTGGTATAGCACTAGCCTTGAGCCAAAGAAGTTCAGGGACAGTGCCCAGGCCCTGAGTTCAAGCCCCAGAACTGTCAAAAAAAGAAAAAAAAAGGCTGGGCTTAGTGGTAGAGTGCTTGCTAGAATGCATGAAGCCCTGGGTTCAATTCCTCAGCACCACATAAACAGACAAAGCTGGAAGTGGTACTGTGGCTCAAGTGGTAGAGTGCTAGCCTTGAGCAAAAAAGAAGCCAGGGACAGTGCTTAGGCTCTGAGTCCAAGCCCCCAGGAGTGGCAAATAAATAAATAAAATAAAGAAAGAAACAAAAATAAAATAAAACAAAGGGAAAAAAACCATAAAACACTTTGCTAACAATATTTTCAGTTCTACCAGGCTTCTGCTAGATTGGGACTTGCATACTGTCCTTCTTTATGTGGGTTTTGGAGAGCAGCTTAGGCTAAGATCTACTCATTGACTCATAGGAGAGTGGGAAGAAATCCTACACTCAAAAAAAGAAACCCTGGCACACAGTTAAACAGCCATATGGAAGAAGTTATCAGATTAAATTACATGGGCAAAACAGTTATACCAACTAGGGTGTATGCAACAATAGAGAAGTCAAGGCAATTAGATTGGTATCAGGCATCTCTTCCAATGTTGGCAAGTTTCTGTATGCAGTTCCTCATCCAAATTTCTCTTCTGACTTAGGACCTGAGCCACAGGATTACTTCCAGGGAAATATAACTGTAGTGGAAGGCCCCCTTTTTGCTGATGTGGCATCCATTCTTCAGTTCTGACTCCAACTCTACATACACCCCAGGGGTGATGAGGGTAAGCACCCATGTGGACAAGTGGCTCTGTTCCATCTCTGGTCAACAAGAGCTAGTTCTAAGACTATTAAGTAGAGCATGGAGCTGCTTAGGGCCACCACAAGGACCCTGAGAATGAGCAGCACACATAGAAGAAAGCTAAGAAAAGGTCTTTAAGACACTACCTGGCTCCTCTATTGAGGGCGGTGGACCCTTGCTTGAGGCAGTTTAAGTTTCAATTAGGCAGGGCTGGGAATATGGCCTAGTGGTAAAGTGCTTGCCTCCTATACATGAAGCCCTGGGTTCGATTCCTCAGCACCACATATATAGAAAAAAGCCAGAAGTGGCTCTATGGCTCAAGAGGTAGAGTACTAGCTAGCCTTGGGCAAAAAGAAGCCAAGGACAGTGCTCAGGCCATGAGTCCATGCCCCAGGACTGGCAACAAAAACAAAACAAACAAAAAGTTTCAATTAGGCATCTTGTATAAGATCAATTTTATCAGAAAAAGATCAGCTTTTAAATAATGTCTATATCAGGATCATCTAGTAGTAATGACCTCAAAGTCAGAAGTATTTAAAAGGCACATTGGTCTGGGCTGGGGATATGAGAACCTGGGCTCTATGACCAGCACTGGGAAGGAAGGAAGGAGAAGGAAAGAGGAGAAGAGAGGGAAAGAGAAGGAGGAAGGCAAGGCAGGAGGGAGGGAGGGAAGGAGGAACATTCTGTTCTTTTCACAATTCATTAAACTTAAAATTGCCCTAAGGCAAAGGGTAGAAGACAAAATGGGAAGCCCACAGTGTTGTAGTTTATGGGATTTGTTTTTATGAAGTTGTAATGTTTGCTAAATACACTGAAGAATGAAAATGGCTGAACTGTCATGATTGTCCCAAGGTTTCTGGTTTGACCTTTTCTTGCCAACCACAGAAAAATTTCATTTAGGCTGTCAAAAATTTCCACTTGAGGGCTGGGAATATGGCCTAGTGGTAGAGTGCTTGCCTCCTATACATGCAGCCCTGGGTTTGAGTCCTCAGCACCACATATATAGAAAAAGCTAGAAGTGGTGCTGTGGCTCAAGTGGTAGAGTGCTAGCCTTGAGCAAACAGAAGCCAGGGACAGTGCTCAAGCCCCAAGTTCAAGCCCCAGGACTGGGGAAAAAAAAAAAAATTCCACTTGAAACTTCTGACCTAGTTGTTCTTTAAAAAAAAACAAAAAACGGGCTGGGGATATAGCCTAGCGGCAAGAGTGCCTGCCTCGGATACACGAGGCCCTAGGTTCGATTCCCCAGCACCACATATACAGAAAATGGCCAGAAGCGGCGCTGTGGCTCAAGTGGCAGAGTGCTAGCCTTGAGCGGGAAGAAGCCAGGAACAGTGCTCAGGCCCTGAGTCCAAGGCCCAGGACTGGCCAAAAAAAAATAATAATAATAAAAAAACAAAAAACCCTCTGTTAAAAGTATTTATAATGAGATGAAAATACCAAGGTACTAGCTATATACATGGTAATATCGCCAATTGTGAAGGATATACATGCCCTGCCATCTGTTTATTTTTGGAGCCACTGGAAATGCTGGATTCCCAGATACGACTTTTCATTGTGTATACTTTTTTTCTTTCTTTTTTTTGTCAGTCATGGGGCTTGAACTCAGGGCTTGGGCACTGTCCCTGAGCTTTTTCACTGAAGGCTAGCATCCTACCACTTTAAGCCACAGTGCCACTTCTAGTTTTCTGGTGGTTCATTGGAGACAAGAATCTCACGGACTTTCTTGCCTGGACTGGCTTCCAACCATGATCCTCAGATCTCAGCCTCCTGAGTAGCTAGGATTACAGGAGAAAGCAGTGCCCAGCACTGTATACACTTACATACACTCTGAATTAATATTACCATGCAGGACCTATTTTCACAAAAATAACTGAACTCAAATAACTGAGTTCAAATCTTGACTCTATTAGTCTCTCACCATTTCTCTGAGGCTAATTCCTTTCTCTCCCCTTCCTCTTCTTTCCTTTTCGATGGTGCTAGGGACCATACCCAGGGGGATACACGTGCTGGCAGGCACTCTGCTACTAAGCCACACCCCAGCCCTTGGTTTTTTAAAAGATCTTACCAGGCTGGCCTCAAATTTTCAACTTCCTGCCTATTCTTCTAGTGCTAGGACTACAGGTTTGTGCCACTTAACAAGATGCAAGCTTGTTTTCTTATCTGTTAAATAACAATAGTACATACTTCATAGGTCTGTTGGCAAAACTGAGAATTTGGGCAAAGCTCCTAATAGGGTATTCTTCTAATCAAGCCCATTTACTTGTAGCTCAGAGTGTACTTCCTCTATACCTCTACATGTCAAGGTACACTCCAAGAAGTAACTCTCCTGTTGTTTGAATGGTTAATTTTACCTGTCTTCTTGATTAGTTCCAAACATCCTTTAGGAGTACAAGGAATGAAACAGTCATTTAGATCACCTCTAGCAAGTTTGCCAGCACTGATACTTGTTAACCTGAAAACACAAGAGATTTAAAAAGTGGAGGTGGGGGGAGGAAATAAAGATAATCAGGTTTCTTTCTTCTTTAGGAACAAATATGATACATTCCCAAACTAGACATGTAGTCTAAATAAAACCACACAGGACAATGTAGAAAGCCCAGCCTCGCTTACCCATCCACATCCTTTTCAGGTGCAACAGCATTGATGATCACTTCAGTGTTAATGGGATTCTCTGAATCTAAAGGCAGCTGCACTATGAATCCATGCACTGTGGAGTCCTCATTCAAGGATGTGACCTGCTTTAACACCTAAGAGTAATAATACCACATGAAATTTGTTACTACATGCAAGTCAAAAGAGGACAAAATAACTTTCCAAGGGACAGTCAAGTTGCCTTATTTTCCTTCAAGAGTTCAATTATAGTCTTGTCAGAATCTACCTTCCTCTTGAATCCTGAGAGAAATTGTCTTAACTAGAATATCTGTTTGGATCCAAATGCCCCTAATGACCCATGTGTTTAATTATGGACCCCAGCCTGTGGCAATACTGACAAATGGGGGAGACCACAGGAAGGAAACTGAGTTCCTGAGAGAATGACTGAATAAGATATTGAGACAATCTCTTTCTGTGTGTGTGTGTGTGTGTGTGTGTGTGTGTGTGTGTGTCTCTCTCTCTCTCTCTCTCTCTCTGCTTCCTGGCTACCATAAAGTTGGGCAGGCTTCCTCTACCATGTGCTCTGGCCACCATGGATTGTGCTGCCACAGACCCAAAGTGACAGGGCAAACAACCATGGATTGGTAAGCCAAGCTCACAGAGACAAATAGTGCATTTTTCTCTCATACACAGAAGCTAGATATGCTGGAATGTGATAAATTATACAGGACTCAAGGCATTCACACACAGTGAGTCCAAAAGAGGATACTCTTAGGGGAGGAACCCAAAGACACAATGCTTCTGTACTTCTGATCATATACAATAATATTTATTGAAAAGAATTCCAGGAAATGGGAAAACAAAAACCATGGATTGAAACCTCTAAAATCCTGAGTCCTAACAAATCTGAATTCCTCATAAGGTAATTGTCTTGGAAACAACAAAAATGAATGTCAAAAATGAAAAGCTGACTAGCATAATCCCTCAGGTGTTTGGAAAAAAATCTGCCAAGAAAAAGTCAACAACCTTAACAATTTCTTACTGCAACAGCCCATGACAAAACCATCTAAATCAGGATAACAAGCAGTCCTTTCTGCCTCTACTGCCACATGGTGCCCCTGAAAAAGCTTGTGGTGAAAAAAAGAAGCAGGTTCTGAAGTTCAGACTCTGTAGAATATGGAATTATGGATGCTGCTGTCATGCAGTTTTTCCCAGACTGGATCAAAGTGGATGGAAAACCTGGGAATCGTGGTGGCGAGGTTTCAACTATCAAAAGGACCAAGAGCAAGATTACCATAAATAGCCAGGTGTGGTGGTATGCATCTGTACTATCAGCACTCAGGAGGCAAAGGCAGGAGAAGTTCAAGTTCAAAGCCAGCCTGAGGTACATAGTTATCCCCAGCCTCAAGTAATATAGATAAATAGATAACATAAATCAACATGACTTATGAACTCTTTCCAAGTGGTATTTGAGATTTGTCACCAAAACCAGAATCATCTGAGTCATTAGTTGTACATGGTTGCTAACTAGCAAGAGTGTTAGTTACAAATTATGTCACTTTCAAACTAATCCAGATGATGAAGATGAGGATTAAAACTCACTTCTCTAGAATATTTTATGAGTTCTTGAACAAAACTTGGGAAGAATACAAGAAAAGTATCCATCAGCAATGTTAAGTAATCCTTTATGTAAAATGTTGTCTAGTTTGCATCTTACAATATGAAATGATAACTTGCTAGTACCAGCAAGTATTTCCTTTTAGTTAAATTCAAGTCTCATGGGTCCAAAGGTCCCAGATTGAATAGCACAGGGTATAAACATTTCCATGACTTCAGACAGTTATTTTTCTTCCGGCCCTTCTTCAGTTAACCTCCCACCTACAGTTAATCATTGTTCTGACTAATCACCACTGATTTGTTGTGCTTATTCTTTTTTGCAGTTTTCTTGAATATCATATAAGGAGGGTATATACTGTTTTTTAAATTGAAGCCAAGGACAGACCAGTGGTCACTTTGGAGGAGCACCACAGGGAGGTGATCTGGAAGCAAATGGTGCTGCATTCTGACTCTGAGTACCAAATGTTCACAACCAAAGACTACATCATGCACAAGAACCTTCCAAAGGTAGAGCTGGTAAGGAAAAATTACCTGCAAAATGTATCTCAGTGCCTAAAGTTCCATTAAACCCACAAGCACACAGGACAGCACTTCTGCTGCCCTCTTCTGCCCCAGTTCATAATGGCTCACCTCAGATTCTGTGGCTGTTCTTGGCAACTTAACGTGAAAGGCTTTGATCCCAATCTGTAAAAAATGAACATTTAAGCAGCTAAGGAGAGAAAAACTTGAGATGTGGGCCCATTCCTTTTAAAGATGTGACTAAAACAACTGGGAGGGCTAGATATCACTTCATCCTAAGTGTTCAGAGGAATTAGCTCCTCATTCAGCTCATTTGTCATTCACTGTCACTGATCACCTATGCACTTAGTAGGCTTTCATGTCTACTATGACAGCTATGGAAGTAAGGAAATCAACAAGAAAGCATCCAGGGCAAACTAAGCACCACAAAATGGGCAAACTAATGTCTACTAGAGGAAGAAAAAGTGTTATGGGGAGGAGCCCAAAGGGTGAGGGGTAAATGTCAAAAACTGGGGTGCTGAGGAGAGTGACAGCAACCTTGTGCTAGGTTTTACCTCTTCAGCAGCCTTCAGCTTCGCACTTATATAAAGATTGGAATCATCTCTGTTGCCAACCTAGAATAACAAATACATGCAAATCAGACAATTGGGGAAAGGCAAAGTATATAGAAAAGCTTCTACATTTTTAGTTTTGATAAAAGAAGCATCTGAGCTGGGCATCTAGGTACAGAGAATTCGTACAGGAGAAGGAGGCTGTTGGGGCAGGCTTGGAGCATGAGTACAAGGGGCATTATATCTGCACTGCTCAGAGTCCCACGGAAGTCTGGTAGCACAGCATGTGTCTGTAGGCCTTGCTATTAGGGGAAGGACCACTGGAGTCCAGGAGCTAAGGGTCAGCCTGGCTCCATGGTGAGACCTCATCTCAAAACTTAAAAAAATAAAGGAAGGGAGAGGGCTGGGCCCTGTAGCACATGCCTGTGATCTCAGCTACCAAGGGAGGCTGAGAAGGCAAGGATTGCAATTCAGAAAAGGCTGTATGTGGTGTCACATGCCTGTCATCTCAGGTGTGGCAGGAAACATGAGTAGGAAGATTACAGTTCAGGTCTACCCAGAGAAAAATCGACACCGTCTCAAAACAATCAAAGAGCAGAGCTCTTGCCTAGCAAGCTTGAAGCTTAAAGTTCATTTTCCAGTACCACCAAAAAGCAAAAAAGAAAAGGATAGGGGTGTCTGTATCTGTACTCGAAACTAAGCAAGGCCTATAAGAAACGTGGAATCAACTGAGGACTGCTGGCTCACACCTGTAATCCTAGCTAATTGGAAGTCTGAAATTAGAGGCTAGCCTGGGCAGATAAATCCTCCAGACTCTTACTTCTAATTAACTAGCAAAAGCCAGAAGTAGAGGTATAGTTTTAGTGGTAGAGAGCCAGACTTGAGTGAAGAAGCTAAGTGAGCCAGGAGCTGGTGGCTCAGGCCTGTAATCATAGCTACTTAGGAGGCTGAGATCTGAGGATCACAGTTCAATTATTATTATTTATTTATCCGTTGCCAGTCCTGAGGCTTGGACTCAAGGCCTATGCACTGTCCCTGGCTTCCTTTTTGCTCAAAGCTAGCACTCTGCCATTTGAGCCACAAGGCCACTTCTGGCTTTTCCTGTTTATGTGGTGCTGAGAAATCAAACCCAGGCCTTCAAGCATGCAAGGCGAGCACTCTACCGCTAACCCATATTCCCAGCCCCAAGATCAGAGTTCAAAACCAGCCCAGGCAGGGAAGTCTGTGAGACTCTCATCCCCAATAAATTGCTAAAAAAAAAAAAAAAAAGCCAGAAGTGGCATTGTAGCTCAAGTGATAGAGTGCTAGTCTTGAGCACAAAGAGGCTCAGGGACAGCGCCCAGTGCCAGAGTTCAAGCCGAGGCCTGGCAAAAAATAAAAATAAAAAATGAACAGGCTAGGAATATGCCCTATTGGCAGTGTGCTTGCCTCACATACATGAAGCCCTGGGTTCGATTCCTCAGCACCACATATATAGAAAAAGCCAGTAGTGGTGCTGTGGCTCAAATGGTAGAGTACTAGCCTTGAGCAAAAAGAAGGCAGAGACAGTGCTCAGGCCCTGAGTTCAAGGCCCAGGACTGGCACACACACAAAAAAATTAAAGCTAAGTGAGGCTGAAAGTACTGAGTTTAAGCCCAAGTACTGGTATAATGAATGAATGAATGAATGAATGAATGAATGAATGAATGAATGAATGAATGGAGAGTGCAAGCAAGCAAAAAAGAGTGGAATTCTGCTGGCATACCAAGACAATAGGTCATGGAGGGCTAAGAAATCATCAGGCAAGCAAGACACCAAAGAGGCAGGAGCACTGAGAGGTATGTTCATACCCTCCTTTGCCAAGAAGACCAGAAGCTGTGTACCCAGCTACACAAAGAAACCAGTCAGTGAGGACTTTGTTCCAGTTTACACAGATGAGACACCCAAGAAAGCCAGAAGGCAAATGGTCACCTCCATCCACACAAGAGTCAGAGTAGTAACCAAATCCTTTGAACCTGTAATGCCTATACTGTCTTGCTTCCTTAATTATGAATATATTTGTGATTTATTTATTTATTTACTTTTTGCCAGTCCTGGGCCTTGGACTCAGGGCCTGAGCACTGTCCCTGGCTTCTTTTTGCTCAAGGCTAGCACTCTACCACTTGAGCCTCAGCGCCACTTCTGGCCATTTTCTATATATGTGGTGCTGGGGAATCAAACCCAGGGCTTCATGTATATGAGGCAAGCACTCTTGCCACTAGGCCATATTCCCAACCCTGTGATTTCTTTTATTTCAACCACTCATCTGTAAAATTTTTTTTTTTTTTGGCCAGTCCTGGGCCTTTGGACTCAGGGCCTGAGTACTGTCCCTGGCTTCTTCCCGCTCAAGGCTAGCACTCTGCCACTTGAGCCACAGCGCCACTTCTGGCCGTTTTCTGTATATGTGGTGCTGGGGAATCGAACCTAGGGCCTCGTGTATCCGAGGCAGGCACTCTTGCCACTAGGCTATATCCCCAGCCCTCATCTGTAAAATTTTATTGTACAAATATTTGCCCATGTTCCAAGGTCGAAAACCAACACAGTAAGTTAGGTTTTTCCTAAAATGTAGAGAGAAAACTGACAGGTGGTTTTGTAAGAAGTGCATAAAAGAGGCTTTGTGGAGCTCGGGGCCTCAGTAATAAGGAGAAAAGCTTGACATCCCTGTCTCCATTTTCTTTTTCTGCCAGTCCTGGGGCTTAAACTCAGGGCCTGGTCTCTGTCAATGAAGCTCTCTGTGCTCAAGACTAATGCTCTACCACTTGAGCCACAGCACCACTTCTGGCTTTTTCTGTTTATGTAGTACTGAGGAATCGAACCCAGGGCTTCATGCATGCTAGGCTACCACTAAGCCACATTCCCAGCCCCATGCCAACATTTTCTAAGTGTCTTTGTATAGTCTTTCATTTCTCTGCCCCTCACCATGCCTCTATTTGGCAGAGAGGGGCAAGTGGCTGGATCTGACCAGTGGAACTCTTGGAGTTTGGGCCTGGGGTCCAGAGATAACTGAGACCCACCTGGCTCCTCTGCACACCACAGAACAGAAGGAAGCCAGCCTCCCTAACAGTATTTCTAGACCTTGCCAGGGGTCATTGTTACCAGATACTGCCCTCAGATTTCAGGGTCAGGGCCTGCACCCCAGCTTCAGCTGTCTTACTTTTGTGAACTAATATGAATTGTAAAGGAAACTTCTAGAATTTCAACAGTTCTCTGAGAAGAACAGAGTCTTTTTCCTGGACTGAACCCAAGGCCTCAGGCATGCTACTCAAGTGCTAGATCACTGAGCTACATTTCCAGCATTTTATAAGGAAAAGGGGTTATATAATAATTGACAGACTAGATGAATGTTTAAAGAACATTAGATTTTTGACTGGCAGTCAAGTGGTGGGTGGAAGATGTGTCTCAGAACAAACCTTAATCCCACTTCAGTTTATCAAGAACATCACTTAAGCATTTGATCAGGAATGCTAATCTCTTTCTTCAAAGTGGTTGTGCATTACATCATTTTTAAAAAGGTCCTATTCTAGCCAAAGCAATTCTAGGCAAAAAAAGCAGTGCAGGAGGTATCACAATACCAGACTTCAAGCTCTACTACAAGGCCATCATAACAAAAACAGCCTGGTATTGGTATAAAAACAGATCGGAAGACCAATGGATTAGAATTGAAGACCCAGAAATAAAACTGCACTCTTACAGTCAGCTGATATTCGACAAAGGAGCTAAAGACATACAATGGAATAAACATAGTCTCTTCAACTACTGGTGCTGGGAGAACTGGGCAGCCATATGCAGAAAACTCAAAGTAGACCCAAGCCTATCACCATGCACCAAGATCAACTCAAAATGGATCAAGGACCTCAATATCAGACCTGAATCCTTGAAACTACTGAAGGTCAGAGTAGGAAAGACACTAGAACTTATAGGCACAGGAAGGAACTTCCTGAATAGAGTCCCAGGGGCACAACAAATAGGGGAGAGACTCAACAAATGGGACTACTAAAAATTAAAAAGTTTCTGCACAGCTAAGGACATAGCCACCAAAACAGAAAGACAGCCAACCATATGGGAAAGGATCTTTACCAGCACAGCAACAGACAAAGGCCTAATATCTGTCATCTACAGAGAACTCAAAAAACTAAGCCCCTCCAAGCCCAATAAACCAATTAGGAAATGGGCAAAGGAGCTAAAGAGAGACTTCACAAGAGAAGAAATAAAAATGGCAAAGAAACATATGAGGAAATGTTCAACATCCCTGGTAGTAAAGGAAATGCAAATAAAAACAACCCTGAGATACCACCTCACCCCAGTTAGAATGGCCTATACTCTGAACTCAGGCAACAACAAATGCTGGAGGGGGGGCGGGGAAAGAGGAACCCTTCTCCATTGTTGGTGGGAGTGCAAATTAGTACAACCACTTTGGAGAACAGTATGGAGGTTTCTCAAAAAGCTCAATATAGACCTACCCTATGACCCAGCCATACCACTCCTAGGCATCTATCCTAAACAGCAAGTCCCAAGATATCAAAAAGACATTTGTACTTCCATGTTTATCGTGGCACAATTCACAATAGCCAAAATATGGAAACAACCCAGATACCCCTCCACAGATGAATGGATCCAAAAAATATGGTACCTATACACAATGGAATACTACATAGCGATTAGGAATGGTGAAATATTGCTATTCGCAGGGAAATGGTCAGAACTCGAACAAATAATGTTGAGCGAGACAAGCCTAGAACACAGAAAACAAAGGGGCATGATCTCCCTGATATATGACTGTTAAGAAAGGGAGACGGAGAAACAGTAGAGACCAGGTCTGTGAAACCAAAAACTGCTTGTCAAATAGTATTTCCCACAGGATTGGGGGAGCGACCCAACAGTATGTAACTAAAACAAAACAACTACTCAACATATAAAGGTCAAAAATTGACCTCTCAGTGAAATACAATAGCTCAAAAGCTATGTATGTACGTCCATATAAGACTATTGTCGACATATTGTCTAATATCGACATTACATTTAAAGCCCTAGGCGAATTTTCTTGGGCCTGGCCGCGTGGCTACTGTATATGTTCTTGATACATTGTATATTGTATATATGTCTACCTGACCTAGAGAAGGGAAAGAAAAACAGGGCGTAAGATATCACAAGAAATGGACACACTGCCCTACTATGTAACTGTACCCTTTTTGCACAACACCTTGTCAAAAAAATTTGTGTTCAATTAATAAATAAATTAAATAAAAAATAAAAAAAGGTCCTATTCTAGAATGGGTCAGCAGCTCTTTGTTAAATATAATCTGCTAGCTGTTTGAAGAAAGGACTAAATGGGTCAGTCTATATTTTAGGCTCTGTGGGCCACAGGCCTGTCAGCCACTTCCTTTTTAACCCTTTATAACCTGGCAGTGCTTGCACACAGGCCACAGTTTGCCAGTGTTCTATAACACAAAATATCTTGGATATTCGTCTATCATTAATTTTTCTTTCCATTCTAGGAACACTTATAGCTATTCGGGTCAATCTAGTTATTATTTGTATTACTTTTGTCCATTTGTTTTGTGAGAACCAAGTAAGTCACTATACAGAGCACTCTCAATGGGTCCTGGTTGAAAGAAAACATTAGCTATTTTAATATTAATAATCAAAACATTTTAGAAACTAAGTGATAGAAGTGCAACCTAATTTATATATCCTATGAAAAAGATAAAAATATTTCTTATAAATATTCAGATACTTGGGAAGCTATTGGTCAATTTTTTAATGTTATTTTAATTTGGTAGTACTGGGGTTTGAACTCCAGTCTTCACACACAACAGTTGGGTAGGTACTCTAACTGCTGAACTATACCTTCAGCCCTACCAGTCCATTCTTTTTTTTTTTTTTTTTTTTGGCCAGTCCTGGGCCTTGAACTCAGGGCCTGAGCACTGTCCCTGGCTTCCTTTTGCTCAAGGCTAGCACTCTGCCACTTGAGCCACAGCGCCACTTCTGGCCGTTTTCTGTATATGTGGTGCTGGGGAATTGAACCCAGGGCCTCATGTATACGAGGCAAGCTCTCTTGCCACTAGGCCATATCCCCAGCCCCATACCAGTCCATTCTTAAAAAGAAAAAAAGACAAACATTCCAACTTTAGAATCCCTTTTTGTTGTTGTTGTTTGTTCATTTTTTGAGACAGGGTCTCACTGGCTTAGAACTTATGATCCTTTATTTTGGCCACCATCCCAGCTGCATGAATGTCTTTTGCTACAATGCTAAGGAATGTGGGGACTGACATTCTCTGAAGAAGCAGCATCTTTATAAAATATCGTACAAACTGCTGACTGTAATAGGGTCCCCCCATCCTTCCAAGAGTTCACCACTCAAAGACAGTCTCATGTAAAAAGATGAATTTATTGGGGAAGTAAAAACTATACTGACCGGTCAGGTCACGGCCCAGACTCGGGAGCTGGGACCGTGTGCCTAAAAAGCAGGCTGGCTGGCCAGAGCTGCAGCCCAGACCTGGGAGCTGGGAGCTGGGACTGTGCAGCCCAGGCCATGCTTGGGGTCAGGTTATAAAGGCAAACACCACATGGTCAATCCTGCCACATGCAGGTAGCCAATGAGGCTACAACACTTAGCCAATGAGGCTAAAACACTTACAGAGCATGCCAGGTCACATGCAGGTGGACAATGGGGTTACAATCTGTCTCATAGTAACTGTTTGAACCAACCTATCATTTTAGTTAGAATTGGCTCACGGATTTGACGGGGGCTCACATGATGCAGGCAGATAAGCCTACTCATGGGAGGGCACTGGTTTAACCTTGAATGTTCCACTACTCAGGTGGTCAAGCAGTTTACACAATCTTATCACAGCCAAGGGGAACTTCCCTGAATAGGGTGCGGGAGATCTTAGTGAAGATGGAGTCGGCTTCTGTTCTCTTTAACTAATGTGAGATAGAGTCAATCTGACAGCCCTCAACAGCCAATGATGGCACTGGCCAGATCTGACCTCCATATTACACTGACTATGGCTAAATACAATAGCTTCATTATGGAAATGAAATATTTTAAGTCAAGAGCTAAAGTTATCAAAGGTCATTTTTACACCCTTTAATAGCCATTTACCAAACACTCACTATCCTATCTAGCATCTTTTAGATGTTTAGATAAATAAATTTGACACACCTAGGCAAGAATGCATTAATCATAAAGGATATAGGCATAGCCTACAGATTTCCCTAGCCCATCTACCTGTGAACCTGACCTATGCAAAAAAAGTATGGAAAATTTTCAAGGTGAAGTATACCATTGAAAATAACTGAAACCTGCATTTCTGGGCCACAATCACTCATATTGACTCAGAATAAACTATTTTCTTGATTTCTTAATGCAGTGGTATTTGCATGTTAA